>NC_069140.1:43713201-44318014 GCF_943734755.1 Anopheles moucheti
TTTCGCTCGCTGCTTGATGAGCATAATTCAATCGGACAGTTAACCGAGGGTGAAAACGATCGTAAAATTCACATTTTTGATCGGCCTCGGCAAGTTGGCTGCATCGAACTATTTACGATCGTTAACGATCAATCAAATGCGCCCTCGAAAAGGAGTCGAAATGGGTTCGGGGGGGGTTTTTGGTTGCACTGAGAAAGCTGATCCCAGCCCGTTCTGAGATCGATCGGGTTGCGCACCATACAAAAGCGACGCGAAATGGGAATGGTCCAGGACGCAAAGAGCAGAGCATTAAATGTGTTCGGGAAAAGGATACTTAGAGCGGTCTTTTGCCAGTCTAGTAGTTTAGTGGGGGTAGTTTATGCTGACTTACTGTAAAACACTCTGGCGGAAAATAATTAAGTATAATGTTGTGCTTAATCAATCATTTGAAAGAAAGTCTTTTGAAGCATGAGCGGCCTAAGAATAGATTTACAAATTTCCTTATTATTATACGGATATAATTTGATTGACCAGAGCGGCCCGGTGGCATGATGGTAGCGGTGAAAATAGACCTCTTGAGGTTGTTGTGCCGGGAAATAAAAGGAATCTGATTGACTTATCTATGTGTAACTATTTGCCCAAGGATTCTTTTAAGAAGAACCCTTTATATAAATTTCGATTCATAACTTAGTTCTTAAAATATTAATTATTTTTACAAGCTTCTTCTATAAAATTGTCGGATGTTAATGATGTTAATGAGTCGGATGAGAATGAGTGAATTTTTCTTGTATTTGAGAAAAGTCCATCATATGAATTTTCACGATGAGTTATTCAGAGTTAAATCTAAAATATCATCCAGAGAATTGTGATCATCCAGATCAAGAGTGAGAGTATGAATGAGTTTATGAAGAGTTGACCCTCCAAAGATTCATGAATCTTCAACGATGCTTCTACGCAGAACAGTCGACTCTCAAAAGGTTCATGAACCTTTAAAGATTTTGCTTAATAAATTGACTGTCAAAAGACTCGTGAACCTTCAAAAATTAATTATTTCCACAGAATTAAGAATTAAGAGTTAATTATTAAGAGTTAGTTCATTCATTCGCTTTAAGAATTCATCCAGGTTCATCCTACATAAGTTTTGAAGCATCCAAGTAGCCCAGGATATAAATATAAGGTAATTCATGGGGAATACAACAAAATTCACAAAAAAAGAAAGCAAAACTCGAAAGATGAAACATTTAATACGAGTACAGAGCAGAAACAACGAACCATCTTGTAGCAACCAAACATCTCGTCTCGACGCACACGGTACATGGTTGCAAGAGAGCTGGTAAATGAAGAAGATAAATGAAGAACTATACAAAACCGAGAAAGAGACAAAGAGAAAGAAAAAAGAGAGAGAGAGAATAATAAGAAGAAGAAGAAGAAGAAAAAATGGCAAGCCAGGATTTTTATGGTGCAGAAATGTAAATGACTCCGCGACATCGGCAGCAATAAAACAAACCAGCGCAGTACCGTACGCAGACCAAGGGAATGGCTTTGGATAAATAAAGGTAATAAAATGCCGAACTTTTTCCAACCCGTACGGAGGCGAACCGGGCGTGCAAATGTAGGCACGGGAATAACCGGCCGGACGGAAACGGTCGCAAAACCCGCGCCAAATAGCGACGACAGAGAACGGTTCGTTGGATGCTTCCTGTACTCCTTCCAAACGCGCATTGATGCGTTTCACAGTGCGGGACAGTTTTTCACCGTCGCTAGTGTGACGGGAGTGATTTCGATGCTTAGTAGCTCCTGGTTTCTATTTCTGTAGAGAAAAAAACCACAGCGGTATGCAGCGATCTACGAGCTTCTTATATTGCCACTTGCACGGATAAATTTTGTAACGTACTGTAATATCCTGCCGGTTGGAGTTGGCACGATCATTATGGTATTCTACACCTGAGCGGAAAGAGGATTTGCTAATGCAAAATCGATCGGTTGAAGCAGAAATCAACATTTTCGATGATCCTCAGCAGCAGGGCAGCAGTCTCCTCCGCGTTGGTTAAGATGGCTTCAGGCTTTGCTCAGTAGTTTTTTTTTTGCAGCATGATCCCCAACTAAGGGAAGGATTGTGGTGACAAAATGAACGGGGATCTCGCATTACGACATGAGCTTTTAATGTTCTTAAGCTGCTCGAACTTTTCACCTTCGAGCCGAGGCCGTTCGTTCGCCTCCAAATCTCCAAACCACATCGCCACAGGCTTCCCGTCTAGGATTGAGAAAGGGAAATGACATTTCTTTACGGTTCGTGTTCGTTGCTTTAATTCTCATTCCTTACCGTCTCCACACTCGGCCGCGTTATCTGCCGATCGATAAACGCCCAAGTTGCACGAGTTCTGTTTAACGGCGTTTGCTTCTGGGACGCTTGGACAGGAGGGCAGAAACTTTCTCTGCGCAACCCTGCGGGTATCTCCCCAAATGGCACTGGAAGATGCTGGATGAAGCACCCGGTGACCGCGTGATTTACTTTGTTTCACCGTTCAAACGTGTTAAGTGTCATATCATTTGCTTGCTGGTTGAAGGTTTTACGAGCGACAAAGCTCACCGGTAAGCTTTTATATATACCAGGGAAGCCACAGCTCGTCCGGGGTTACCAAGTTCTAAAGGTGCAGTAGTTTGGTGAAGGCTCCTCTTATACGCTCCAGCAAACTTGGGACCCACAAATCAGACCTGGTGGGTAAGTGAAGCGTGAATGATTTTGGAGCAATTTGTCAATTTGACGAGTGTGTCTTCGCTTCACCACTTCACGGCGCTCGTGAGAGAGTTTATGTGGCGACCTTCTCGGTTTTCGTATCTGGTTTAATTGTGGTAAATTAAAAGCGGTAAATTTAAGGACACTTTTAATTTCTTTGGCATCTGGACTGCTGAAGCTACGACTTCCAAAACATTATTATGCCCTACTAAAAGATGTAGTTGAAGTTTGTTGTTATTCGACACGTTCAAATAGGAACTAAGTCTCCAAATAAGGGAATTAAGTATTTAAATAAATATACTTATTAGGATTTTATTTACCTCGACCGAAGGCTTTTTACAGAAGCAGAGACCAGTTCTAGAAATTATTTTTAAGCAAAGTCGCGATCATGTTGGTAAATCCTGAGCTACCATCTAAATTGTTCAATTTTCCATATGGCTCCAATGGAATGTGAACAACCCAAGGAAAACTCTTCTCAAAGCATGTATCGCTCTCAAACAACTCCTTCAACACTAGAGCCAAACTGCATTCTAACCCGGGGTTCGTCGTCTGATTCAATCTTCCTATTACCTACACATGGTCATCCTGCGCCACAAATTTCAGTACCCCAGGCCCTCACCGAACAGCGAAGAAATCCGTCCAAACGCCCAAAACTGAAAAATAAAAATTAACCGGTCACTCACATCACGTTCGCCGTCCGCTGCTCGGACGAGCTAGGTTCGTTTGTTTCTTCCTCTTCTCCTGCTTACGCAAACGGACAAGTGGTCAAGCGGCGTGGCTGGCTGGAAGATTCCCGGGGTGGCATCAAAAAGTTCCTAGATTTTCTATCCCTGCTGGCCCATGTGGCCCCCGGAGAGAACGCGCTTATTATGGGAACGAACGAAGCGCGAAGCGTGTGGAGCGAAAAGCCTCGTGGAAAAAAGGGGAGCTAAGAGAAGAGAAAAAAAAACAAGCCAAGACGCAAGACAACCGCAACGGGAGAAAACGAGTCGAGCAGCAAACGGTGGCTCGAGATTGCCTCCCAAGCCCACATGGCAGGAAGAGGGAAAGCCTAGCCGTACGGCTAGAGCGAAATCGTTGTCCAGCCATCCGTACCGAAGCTATCCTCCATTATCGGCGCCTGGCCCGGTGTTTTCGTGTCCGGCTCCCGGAGGCCAAGTTGAATGACTTTTGCGTTTTCCTTGTGCCTCGTGAGCCATCGTGCTCTTCCAGCATGTCGATCCTGGCTTGCCAAGGGAATGGTAACTCGAATCGGCGAACACTCGATCTCGGAGCCGTGGCGTTGAGGGTAAGTATTCTTCAGTCGGCTTGGTCCAGCCACCTCCAGCGTACTGGGGTTGTGAGGACTAGCTGATGTCCCACAGCATGCGAGAATTTATTCGCGTTGGGAAACTACGCAAGGCAGGATGTTTCTTTACAGCAATCAGGTTACGATCTTGCCGGACGTTCGTTAGCAATCCGGTTCGAGTAGGAAGCGCACAAACTAGGAGCGAGAGACCAAACTAGAGACGGGAGATCACCCGTAATATCCTGTGATACCAGTTCGGATAGCTTTTTTCCCTTTTTGCTCCCAAGCACCCCTTTTGCACTACACAGAACCTGCTCTGCCCGTAACAGTGGGAAGCTACGGCTTAAGGAAGTTGCTCCCCCGAACAGTCCCAGTTGGGTCCCATTGTGCCGTTGGGTTGTAACTGTTTTTGCCCATTGCCCCGCCGGCTCGACCAACTCTCCTCTAGGGGACAGGACAATTTTGGAACAGAGTACCCGTGTGTGGTTGTGTGCGTGTGGGCTTTATTCCACCACATTCCACATTTGAATGCATCACGAACATATGGTGTCCATTTGCTTTCCCACTTGAAAAAAACCCCCCAAGTGCTATCCCCAAGATTTCATAAAAAGAGGATGAAGTGTCATTCCCTTTCACTGGGGATCATTAACGGATTTAAGGAGGCACGTTAAAAGTCGCTGCAGTTGTGAACCTTTGACCGAATAACGATCGTGTATGGTCCCTAATGGAACGATGATCCGTTGGTCGCATACGGCTGAAACGATTCCATAAAATCTCTAATAATCGGTACGACATTTAAGAGATTGTTTGAGCGCTGCAATGCCTTCGGACATCATTACTAGAACACATCAGTTGGTACACGTTCCGGGATGGACCTTCCAGGCGGGGAAGCCTTGCCGACATTGCATGGATTTAATCCGACCCGTCCTATCTTTCAGATCTATGCCGTAATGCCATCGGGGTAGTAAAAACGGACCGGCCGATAGCAAATTGAAAGTTGTTTGCACTGCAGCTGGCAGAAGCAACCGGTAGCTTTCGGCATATTATGGGCATTATAAATATAATTCCGTTAGATCATTTGAAACCATAGGTTACGCACATCGATCGATCGCCCATCGCAGCAACGATGGGCAACCCTCTGCAGACGTTAAAAATAATGCTATTTCTTGTGCAATATTTTATTACACTTGTTGTGACAAATCCTTTATTTACTGCATCCCACTGCAATCGCCGTGCGAGTTAATTTGCGTATTAATGGTACGTAACGCGGTGGTTTTTTCGTGGTTTCGTAGCGTTTTATCCTTCCAGGAAACCTTTAAAGACTATCAGCTGCATTTTTGCACTGTTGCTTTCACGTTACACTTTACTCATGAACTTCTAGTGTCCATTTGTTTACCTTCTTTTAGCCTTCAAATATCAACACCGTATCAAATCGTTATCAGAAACCCAATAACAGTCATCATCACCGGCAGTGGATGCGGTAAGCGTAGCACTTGCTGGGAAATTTGTGGGAGTGCTACATCGTTCACTTTATTGCCCCACGCAAAACTGAGGCATATCGGATAAAGTGTGTATGGGTAAAGTTATGCGTTAAGTGTGCATTGATACTCTCACCATCATGATCATCATCATCGTCGTCACCATGCTACGATCGCTCTGAAATGGGAAACCTTTTCTCTCGACCTTCGCGCCAACACCAAATGGAAGGGCTGTCAGTGGTGTTGAATTTGAGCGGTATTTTATTAACAGTGCGCCACCGAAGAGATCGCCATTCGTTTGGTAAGTTTACGCGCCAGGAACAAAGGATTAGGAAAGGAGCAAAAGAATTCCCAGATGATCAAGTATCTGCTGCTTGAAGCAGTAAGACTGCGGCGAGAAAATGATCCTTTCTCTTGCTACCAAGTACCTCAAAGTACCTAATCGATTGGTTTGCTTCAAATAAATACTTTTTAATACTTTTTTGTAGTCGGAAAAAGTTTTTTCGTATCTTCAGTAGTCCTAATCAAAGTGCAAAGATAAAGACACATTGCTGCTTACAGCGTAAGCATAATTTTTAATTAACACTATTTTGCGTATCCGCTTACGATTGAGGTCTTCGATAGTCTCACGGCTACAAACCCCCGTAAAAAAAAAATACCGTAAAGGATACGTTCAACCACTCACCCCGAATGCGATCGATCCAATCAAGGCAAAATCCCGGTGCGTGTGGTATTCAGGACACGTTAACCCCCACCGGTTGCGATTGTGCACCATAAAATGGTATACTTTATTTATGTATTATTGCTGTTATTATCGTACCGCTTCTTATGGATTTATAATTTTCGACGCTGCCAGTGGAATACGTAAGGAGGATCTTTGTGTCGTTCTTTCTTCCATTTACAGTAACAACCGCGTATGTCCGGTGCGATATTATTGTGATGGCAAACAGTAAGTAGTAGCAAATGTTGCTAGTTTTTTGGTTAAAAATATTTTCCGTAAATCTTTAAAACAAAAATATCTGCTTGATTTAGGATTGAAGTTCCAGTTTTTATACAATTCAAGTATTGTACACAATCCCACCTTATGCATAAGGCTCTCCGATTAACTTTTCGTCACATCTTTGAACGATTGTGTCGTTGGGCTATTCTTTGCCTCATTTCGACTTTCTTTAGACCGCTATCCTTTTTGTGCGTACCGTCGCTTGTGCCCAATTTGTTGTCGGATGTTTTTCAGCTTACATCATCTTCGTGGCCAACGAACGCACACTGTCTTCCTCCTCGACATTCAAAGTCGTTAAAGCACACTGCTACATTTCAATCCTATGTTGTACATGTCTGCTTACCGCTTCTTCCAAACGATGCCAAGTTTTACATTTTGTTGATCCTCCACCCCACACCCATTCTACCAATGAAGAGATCCAAGAATTTGAGGAGTGTCCTTTACGAACCGGACGAAAACTACTCGTCGAAACCATTCCGCGCCGTACAACGATCAATCCAACGCGACAAAACATTGCAAACAAAAAAAATGGTAAATAAAAGAAACATTAAATAAAAAGAGGTACTGGCGCGGCATACAACACTGCTAGGGACAATGCCCGTGCCGTGCGTGGAACGTCCTGGTTCGGGTCGGAAAACGATCAACTGTACAACACCAAACGTGTCCCGTAAAGTCAATGACAATGAAGCCTTTAAATGGCCGTACTCGGTCGTGATTAAGAACGTAATAATCATTTCATTATGCAGTGCCTCTACTGCCAGTGCCGGATGATATTATTATATCAATCGGTTTTGCAACACGTACGCAACCATATCCCGTGCCGTGTGTGTGATGCACCGGTTGCTAGTTTGCAAACAGAATTTACAGGGTTTTCGCACGCGGGTGGTAAAGTTGGATCCATTTTTTTATTCTTTTCATCGCTGAGTTTTAATGTGGGATCTTTTCACGTTTCTCGAGCTTTTGCTTTACGTATTAACGTATTTTTATAATTTACGTAAAGCTTTACTACATGCCAGATATCGAAAAAAATTTCAACAGAAAATTACGAAAAAAAAACAAAAACAAAAGTTTCTTTTACAACTATAAAACTCATAGGAAAAATCAATTATATTTTATCATAGAAAGAAAATCATGAATCTTCGGGAACTGAATTTCCAAATATGCATAAATCGATAAACATTCATGAAACTAAAAACTTATTCGTTTATTCATTTCATTTATTGCATTAACTTTTGATACATATATGAAGAAATATTGTTCACTGAGTCATCGCATGGTACGAATGATTCTTCGCTCAAGATTCATATGATTGTATCTTCGCAAAGAAGCACAACTTCCTAGTTCCAGCTTCAGAACGCGAAAACTCTGTATTTCACATGAAGTAGATAGTTTGCAAAGTGCATAAGCTCCGGTTAACTTTAAATACTTGCCTCAACAACTGTTGTAACCAGCCTGCCAATTATTTGTTGTTGCATTGCGGCCTTTGTTTGGCATCATCAGGGCAAACGCTGTCAAATCGGCAAAACGATTGTTCCGACCGTTTGGAATTCCGCCATCCGTACGTCCATCTGCATTTATTTCACATAAAATAGCCGAAAATGTGGCATATAATCTGTCACCAGTGGCACGAGAACGAGGTGAATATTAATTGAGCCCTGCTCGCATGCCGTGCTGAGCGGATTTTTCCTGCTCCAGCTCCATCGGTGTCATGTGCCCATGCCCAACTGGGATCTGGCTGGTTATTGTTAAGTTTTTTTTATAATCCTTTTTTCGTTATGATTTCTGTTTTGTCCCTTCCTCCGTTCGTTTTGCATTTTTTTTCTTATCTTTTGCTTCTCATTTACAGATTCTGACAGGTTTTTTTTTTGTATTTTGGTTGCTTATTGTTAATATTATGCTTGTGTGGAAGTTCTTTTGTTCGATTTTTTGTTCTGTTTTGTTATTTCTCTTTCGCTTCGAAGCATAAGCTTAACTCGGTGTACATTCGATATGCAACCAACCAAACCTGGGTATCCTGGGGACACTTGTTTATTGGGGTCATCGATTGGAGTAATACAAATCGATAGCATTACACATTTATATGATATAATAGAATATATTAATAATAGAATCTTTGGTAAAAGCAAATGTTGGGGAAAAGATGTTGATATTCAATGTTTCCGGCCATCATAATATATTTCAAACGCGTACCTCGGGATAGCCGATTTTGAAAGTTTGATAATAGAAGCATATTAAAATGAAAATGGCTGTTTTACGCACTTCTACACCAATATATGTGAAGATAAAAAGCTTGAACTAAAATGCTAAATTAAAATGAATAAATAAAAAAAATTAAAAATCTGCTCTTGAACGGTTTACCATTGATAACTATTATAAAATCTCTGCTTACATATTTGGTAATCGTTCAGACGCACCTTGACGTGAATGTAATGATACTTAAAACTCTACCGTTCTTCGCAGATCATAAAGATCGAAGCAGATCACGTAGAAGCCACGCAAAACTGCGCCGTAATCATTCGGAAGCATTGATCAAGTTCTCAATCAATTTCTAATCTGCCGGCTTCTAGCAAATGCCTTCGAGTTGGTCCGGTGCATGTGTATGGGTCCAATCTTCTGGCGCTCTTTGGCCTTCCGGAGACCGGCGAGATAAACGACTGCCATCATCGTAACTCATCCGTGCATCGGTCGCGTTTCCCTGTTTAAAGTTTCACGGCACGCTGGCCGGGGAAACGCGGGCCGCCGGGGCTGAAGTAGGTCAGCTGAGTATTAATTACATTTCCACGCAACCACGCACAACGCGAAGCCTCACGAAGTTTGCAGCCTGTGAAACGCCGGCAATGTGCTCGGGCCCCTCAGCACCGTGGCCACTTGTTTCGGTTAGCCCGTGGGGGCCATATGTCAGATGGATGGCGGTAGCAGTAGACCTTGGTCTAGGGTTTGCCATTCGCATGAGCGCCATTCCAGCCAGTCATCTGCGCCATCGACGCCAGAGTGTTGTTAAGTTTGTACGTTTCTCAATGAATTGCCGCAAATGATGGATGAAGCAGGCCCTTGGTATGAACTAGAAGGGATTGGTAGGAAGAAAAGGAAAGTATTACTGTGGTCATATACATCCACCGTGTAATATACGTAGGAAGTAGTATAAAAATCTGGATCAAAAGGAAAACATTTTTCTAAATCAAAATCAACAGTTAACGAATGAAATTATTGCCTAAACCTATCACAATCCGAGTCACATGGTTCGCATTTGTATCTCGTTTGCGGAAGCTACGCTAGAACGTTTGTGCTAGCGGTACAATCGTGCCAAACATCAAACGGACGCGCTCAGCTGCAATAATAACCATGCAGAGAGTCGCGCTAAACACATTACCAGCCGTTCTCCACATTTTATGACAACTTGTTACGACCGCGAGCAAACGAAAACAAAAAATGTGATGAACCGGCCGCGGTGTGACTCGTCGGTTGCGTCCTACTGCCCCAAAGAACTGTACCAGCGTTGCTTGTTTTGTGGAGTCAGGGCGACGAACACGACGCAGTCAACAGCCACTAGCAGGAAACCGGTATACAACGGAGAGACGATTTGACAGAAGAGAATCAATTAGTTACTTCCGAAAGCCTTTTTTGTCTCTCAATTTTTCCCTTTATTGTTCTAGCCTAACGTTGGAAGTTCTATCGTTCCGATATGATCGATCATGTTGATGGCATGAAGCGTTAGGAAGCGGTCAGTTACACTTGATAAAATACGTCATAAAGGTACTTGTAGAGAAGATTAATGATTGGAACGTTTTAGAAGAGATGTGTCAACCTGGAAATGCACACTATTTAACAAACCTTTAAGAGAATGCGTATTGAACATCGAGTTTGATTTTTTTTAATTAGGTAGATAAACTGTAGAAGAGCAATTCTCATTTAAGTAGACCAGCGGCGGATCAAGCGGTAGGTGGAGTAGGCGGTCGCCTAGGGCCTCGCCGTGTTGGGGGCCCCTAACAACTTGTGCCGATTGTGCGATTTTTGGAAATCTAGCAGCAGAGTTAATTTATAGCACAAAATCTAATTAAAAAGGTAGAACATTGTTTATCCTTGGTTAGATAATTTTTTTTTATTTGATTAGCTATATCGGCCCGGTTACACGGCTACGCAAGAGAAGTATGCAGTGTATTCAAACTCCTTCTTCTTTATCGGCACGACATCTTCAGAATGTTTAAGCCTACCATTTCTGGCTTTTTTACTTTATTTACCCGTAGGATAGTCTGCGCTTCGTACGGAGGTTTGGTGATTCAAATGAAATTTTTCCGTGGTCCTGTCTTGTACAGACCGACTGCGCTACCAATACACCATCTGGCCGCCCCGTGAACCCTTATATGCCCTTTTACTTCAACCTATTCATGTATTCTATTTCTTGAACGGGATTTTTTCATCTGTTCGTAAATGATCCTACCGTTAGATGCTAGAATAGAAACCATGCTTATTTTCACTTCCACAATATTCGCAAGCGATTCTCGTGGTGTGGTATTGTTTTCTCTCCCCGATTGAACCGTGAAAATGTCCAGCCTACGTGTTTCGAAACAGTGTTGTGGTGGAGTATTGTGTTTAGTATTTCGATTGTCACAATTCCTGCAAGTTTGCAAGCCGGTAATGATGTTATAATTGACACATTCTGTCAGTGTACTACAACATAGCTAGCATTGTCATAGAATATGAATAAAAAACATATTGCAATCATTAGAGCTCTCTTTTCCGTTTGATATTTCAAACCTCATGGTTCTTGGAATACCATTTCTGTCTTTCTTGATTATTACTTATTCGAAGCTGGATTGTAGGTTCAGCTTATGTCCACCCACTTTCCAAACACTTCATCATATCCCCGTGTAGAATACTGTTCAAACTACATTGTTGTAATCTCGGTAACATTTGCATCGTTGTTAGACTGAAATTGTTTTAAAATTTCTAATTGTAAATCCATACGGTTTAAGATGATCACCGCGAAATCGTTGATCTAAATTAAAAAAAAGAACACGAAAAAAAGATACTTGAAGAAATCAATGCACGCAATTGTTTTTAGATTTCCGATACCAGGAGAGCATGGTTTCCCAGAGGTGACATCTGCAGCTTGGGACAAATTTGCCCATCACAATTGCTATTGTATACTATCAAACACGTGAGAACGATCGCTAATAAGTAATATCAATAAAATGGAAAGCATCCTTCATCTCGCTCAAACTTTCCGTCGGTTGGTACGAAATTCCATACAAAATCAGCTGTTTTCCGATTTCCGATACCAGGAAAGCATCCACGGAAGAGGTAGCACCTTGTACAGCAATTGTGGTCGAAAACCGCCGAAAGGTATGCAATATTTCAACACTAACTTTCCCGTTGGTCGAGTAAAATTTTGCAGCAATTTTGCTCAAAAACCGCCGAAAGGTATGCAATGATTAAACACTAACTTTCCCGTTGTTCGTGAAAAATTCCTTTGAAAACTACCAGTTTTCGAATGTGTAGTACCAGGAGAGCATCCACGGAAGAGGTAGCTCCTGGTACTGCGCCGTAAGGTATGCAATGGTTATACACTACCTTTGCAACCAATTTTCCGCCGTAAAGTATGCAATGTTTATACACTAACTTTGCAACCAATTTTCCGCCGTAAGGTATGCAATGTTTATACACTAAATTTTCATACAAACCAGCTGTTTTCAAATTTCCGATACCAGGCGAGCATGTTGTTCAAGAGGTAACATCTTCCATCCCCCTCCCCCCCTTACCCAGCAAGATGGCAGACAATATGGCGGCCAAGATGGCGGCCAAGATGGCGGACAAGATGGCGGCCAAGATGGCGGACACAAAATGGCGGACAAGATGGCGGCCAAGATGGCGGACAAGATGGCGGACAAAATGGCGGACAAAATGGCGGACAAGATGGCAGACAAGATGGCGGACAAGATGGCGGCCAAGATGGCGGACACAAGATGGCGGCCAAGATGGCGGCCAAGATGGCGGCCAAGATGGCGGACAAGATGGCGGCCAAGATGGCGGCCAAGATTGCCGACAAGATGGCGGCCAAGATGGCGGACACAAGATGGCGGACAAGATGGCGGACAAGATGGCGGACAAGATGGCGGCCAAGATGGCGGACACAAAATGGCGGACAAGATGGCGGACAAGATGGCGGACACAAGATGGCGGCCAAGATGGCGGACAAGATGGCGGACAAGATGGCGGACACAAAATGGCGGACAAGATGGCGGACAAGATGGCGGACAAGATGGCGGCCAAGATGGCGGCCAAGATGGCGGACAAGATGGCGACCAAGATGGCGGACAAGATGGCGGACAAGATGGCGGCCAAGATGGCGGACACCAGATGGCGGCCAAGATGGCGGACAAGATGGCGGCCAAGATGGCGGCCAAGATGGCGGCCAAGATGGCGGCCAAGATGGCGGACAAGATGGCGGACACAAAATGGCGGCCAAGATGGCGGACAAGATGGCGGTCAAGATGGCGGACACAAAATGGCGGACAAGATGGCGGCCAAGATGGCGGACAAGATGGCGGCCAAGATGGCGGACAAAATGGCGGACAAGATGGCGGACAAGATGACGGACAAGATGGCGGCCAAGATGGCGAACAAGATGGCGAACAAGATGGCGGCCAAGATGGCGGCCAAGATGGCGGACAAGATGGCGGCCAAGATGGCGGACAAGATGGCGGACAAGATGGCGGACACAAAATGGCGGCCAAGATGGCGGACAAGATGACGGCCAAGATGGCGGACAAGATGGCGGACAAGATGGCGGACAAGATGGCGGACCAAGATGGCGGACAAGATGGCGGACAAGATGGCGGCCAAGATGGCGGCCAAGATGGCGGCCAAGATGGCGGTCAAGATGGCGGACAAGATGGCGGACAAGATGGCGGACAAGATGGCGGACAAGATGGCGGACAAGATGGCGGACACAAGATGGCGGACGAGATGGCGGCCAAGATGGCGGACAAGATGGCGGACAAGATGGCGGACAAGATGGCGGCCAAGATGGCGGTCAAGATGGCGGCCAAGATGGCGGACACAAGATGGCGGACAAGATGGCGGCCAAGATGGCGGACAAGATGGCGTACAAGATGGCGGACAAGATGGCGGACAAGATGGCGGCCAAGATGGCGGACAAGATGGCGGACACAAAATGGTGGACAAGATGGCGGACAAGATGGCGGACAAGATGGCGGACACAAAATGGCGAACAAGATGGCGGCCAAGATGGCGGACAAGATGGCGGCCAAGATGGCGGTCAAGATGGCGGCCAAGATGGCGGACAAGATGGCGGCCAAGATGGCGGACAAGATGGCGGACAAGATGGCGGACACAAGATGGCGGACAAGATGGCGGCCAAGATGGCGGACACAAGATGGCGGACGAGATGGCGGCCAAGATGGCGGACAAGATGGCGGACAAGATGGCGGACACAAGATGGCGGACAAGATGGCGGCCAAGATGGCGGACAAGATGGCGTACAAGATGGCGGACAAGATGGCGGCCAAGATGGCGGCCAAGATGGCGGACAAGATGGCGGACAAGATGGCGGACACAAGATGGCGGACAAGATGGCGGCCAAGATGGCGGACAAGATGGCGGTCAAGATGGCGGCCAAGATGGCGGACAAGATGGCGGCCAAGATGGCGGACAAGATGGCGGACAAGATGGCGGACACAAGATGGCGGACAAGATGGCGGCCAAGATGGCGGACACAAGATGGCGGACGAGATGGCGGCCAAGATGGCGGTCAAGATGGCGGCCAAGATGGCGGACACAAGATGGCGGACAAGATGGCGGCCAAGATGGCGGACAAGATGGCGTACAAGATGGCGGACAAGATGGCGGCCAAGATGGCGGACACAAGATGGCGGCCAAGATGGCGGACACAAGATGGCGGCCAAGATGGCGGACACAAGATGGCGGACACAAGATGGCGGACAAGATGGCGGCCAAGATGGCGGACAAGATGGCGGACAAAATGGCGAACAAGATGGCGGACAAGATGGCGGACAAGATGGCGGCCAAGATGGCGGACACAAGATGGCGGCCAAGATGGCGGACACCAGATGGCGGACAAGATGGCGGCCAAGATGGCGGCAAGATGGCGGACAAGATGGCGGACACAAAATGGCGGCCAAGATGGCGGACAAGATGGCGGATAAGATGGCGGACAAGATGGCGGACAAGATGGCGGACAAAAAATGGCGGACACAAAATGGCGGACAAGATGGCGGCCAAGATGGCGGACACAAGATGGCGGACAAGATGGCGGCCAAGATGGCGGACAAGATGGCGGACAAGATGGCGGACAAAATGGCGGACACAAAATGGCGGACAAGATGGCGGCCAAGATGGCAGACAAGATGGCGGACAAGATGGCGGACAAAATGGCGGACAAAATGGCGGACAAGATGGCGGCCAAGATGGCGGCCAAGATGGCGGCCAAGATGGCGGACCAAGATGGCGGACAAGATGGCGGACAAGATGGCGGACAAGATGGCGGACAAGATGGCGGACACAAGATGGCGGCCAAGATGGCGGACACAAAATGGCGGACATGATGGCGGCCAAGATGGCGGACAAGATCACGGCCAAGATGGCGGACACAAGATGGCGGACAAGATGGCGGCCAAGATGGCGGACAAGATGGCGGACAAGATGGCGGCCAAGATGGCGAACACAAGATGGCGGACAAGATGGCGGCCAAGATGGTGGCCAAGATGGCGGCCAAGATGGCGGACACAAGATGGCGGCCAAGATGGCGGACACAAGATGGCGGACACAAGATGGCGGACACAAGATGGCGGACAAGATGGCGGACAAGATGGCGGACAAGATGGCGGACACAAAATGGCTGACAAGATGGCGGCCAAGATGGTGGCCAAGATGGCGGACAAGATGGCGGACACAAAATGGCGGCCAAGATGGCGGACAAGATGGCGGACAAGATGGCGGACAAGATGGCGGACCAAGATGGCGGACAAGATGGCGGACAAGATGGCGGCCAAGATGGCGGACACAAGATGGCGGACAAGATGGCGGACAAGATGGCGGCCAAGATGGCGGCCAAGATGGCGGCCAAGATGGCGGCCAAGATGGCGGTCAAGATGGCGGACAAGATGGCGGACAAGATGGCGGACAAGATGGCGGACAAGATGGCGGACAAGATGGCGGACACAAGATGGCGGACGAGATGGCGGCCAAGATGGCGGACAAGATGGCGGACAAGATGACGGACAAGATGGCGGCCAAGATGGCGGTCAAGATGGCGGCCAAGATGGCGGACACAAGATGGCGGACAAGATGGCGGCCAAGATGGCGGACAAGATGGCGTACAAGATGGCGGACAAGATGGCGGACAAGATGGCGGCCAAGATGGCGGACAAGATGGCGGACACAAAATGGTGGACAAGATGGCGGACAAGATGGCGGACAAGATGGCGGACACAAAATGGCGAACAAGATGGCGGCCAAGATGGCGGACAAGATGGCGGCCAAGATGGCGGTCAAGATGGCGGCCAAGATGGCGGACAAGATGGCGGCCAAGATGGCGGACAAGATGGCGGACAAGATGGCGGCCAAGATGGCGGACAAGATGGCGTACAAGATGGCGGACAAGATGGCGGACAAGATGGCGGCCAAGATGGCGGACAAGATGGCGGACACAAAATGGTGGACAAGATGGCGGCCAAGATGGCGGCCAAGATGGCGGTCAAGATGGCGGACAAGATGGCGGACAAGATGGCGTACAAGATGGCGGACAAGATGGCGGACAAGATGGCGGACACAAAATGGCGAACAAGATGGCGGCCAAGATGGCGGACAAGATGGCGGCCAAGATGGCGGTCAAGATGGCGGCCAAGATGGCGGACAAGATGGCGGCCAAGATGGCGGACAAGATGGCGGACAAGATGGCGGACACAAGATGGCGGACAAGATGGCGGCCAAGATGGCGGACACAAGATGGCGGACACAAAATGGCGAACAAGATGGCGGCCAAGATGGCGGACAAGATGGCGGCCAAGATGGCGGTCAAGATGGCGGCCAAGATGGCGGACAAGATGGCGGCCAAGATGGCGGACAAGATGGCGGACAAGATGGCGGACACAAGATGGCGGACAAGATGGCGGCCAAGATGGCGGACACAAGATGGCGGACGAGATGGCGGCCAAGATGGCGGACAAGATGGCGGACAAGATGGCGGACAAGATGGCGGCCAAGATGGCGGTCAAGATGGCGGCCAAGATGGCGGACACAAGATGGCGGACAAGATGGCGGCCAAGATGGCGGACAAGATGGCGTACAAGATGGCGGACAAGATGGCGGCCAAGATGGCGGACACAAGATGGCGGCCAAGATGGCGGACACAAGATGGCGGCCAAGATGGCGGACACAAGATGGCGGACACAAGATGGCGGACAAGATGGCGGCCAAGATGGCGGACAAGATGGCGGACAAAATGGCGAACAAGATGGCGGACAAGATGGCGGACAAGATGGCGGCCAAGATGGCGGACACAAGATGGCGGCCAAGATGGCGGACACCAGATGGCGGACAAGATGGCGGCCAAGATGGCGGCAAGATGGCGGACAAGATGGCGGACACAAAATGGCGGCCAAGATGGCGGACAAGATGGCGGATAAGATGGCGGACAAGATGGCGGACAAGATGGCGGACAAAAAATGGCGGACACAAAATGGCGGACAAGATGGCGGCCAAGATGGCGGACACAAGATGGCGGACAAGATGGCGGCCAAGATGGCGGACAAGATGGCGGACAAGATGGCGGACAAAATGGCGGACACAAAATGGCGGACAAGATGGCGGCCAAGATGGCAGACAAGATGGCGGACAAGATGGCGGACAAAATGGCGGACAAAATGGCGGACAAGATGGCGGCCAAGATGGCGGCCAAGATGGCGGCCAAGATGGCGGACCAAGATGGCGGACAAGATGGCGGACAAGATGGCGGACAAGATGGCGGACAAGATGGCGGACAAGATGGCGGACACAAGATGGCGGCCAAGATGGCGGACACAAAATGGCGGACATGATGGCGGCCAAGATGGCGGACAAGATCACGGCCAAGATGGCGGACACAAGATGGCGGACAAGATGGCGGCCAAGATGGCGGACAAGATGGCGGCCAAGATGGCGAACACAAGATGGCGGACAAGATGGCGGCCAAGATGGTGGCCAAGATGGCGGCCAAGATGGCGGACAAGATGGCGGACAAGATGGCGGACACAAAATGGCTGACAAGATGGCGGCCAAGATGGTGGCCAAGATGGCGGACAAGATGGCGGACACAAAATGGCGGCCAAGATGGCGGACAAGATGGCGGACAAGATGGCGGACACAAAATGGCGGACAAGATGGCGGCCAAGATGGCGGCCAAGATGGCGGCCAAGATGGCGGACAAGATGGCGGACAAGATGGCGGACAAGATGGCGGACACAAGATGGCGGCCAAGATGGCGGACACAAAATGGCGGACATGATGGCGGCCAAGATGGCGGACAAGATCACGGCCAAGATGGCGGACACAAGATGGCGGCCAAGATGGCGGACACAAAATGGCGGACATGATGGCGGCCAAGATGGCGGACAAGATCACGGCCAAGATGGCGGACACAAGATGGCGGACAAGATGGCGGCCAAGATGGCGGACAAGATGGCGGACAAGATGGCGGACACAAAATGGCTGACAAGATGGCGGCCAAGATGGTGGCCAAGATGGCGGACAAGATGGCGGACACAAAATGGCGGCCAAGATGGCGGACAAGATGGCGGACAAGATGGCGGACACAAAATGGCGGACAAGATGGCGGCCAAGATGGCGGCCAAGATGGCGGCCAAGATGGCGGACAAGATGGCGGCCACCATGGCGGACAAGATGGCGGACAAGATGGCGTACAAGATGGCGGCCAAGATGGCGGACAAGATGGCGGCCACAAGATGGCGGACAAGATAGCGGACAAGATGGCGGACAAGATGGCGGACACAAGACGGCGGCCAAGATGGCGGACACAAAATGGCGGACAAGATGGCGGCCAACATGGCGGACAAGATGGTGGACAAGATGGCGGCCAAGATGGCGGCCAAGATGGCGGCCAAGATGGCGGCCAAGATGGCGGCCAAGATGGCGGACAAGATGGCGGAAAAGATGGCGGACAAGATGGCGGCCAAGATGGCGGACACAAAATGGCGGACAAGATGGCGGCCAAGATGGCAGACAAGATGGCGGACAAGATGGCGGACAAAATGGCGGACAAAATGGCGGACAAGATGGCGGCCAAGATGGCGGCCAAGATGGCGGCCAAGATGGCGGACAAGATGGCGGACAAGATGGCGGACAAGATAGCGGCAAAGATGGCGGCCAAGATGGCGGACAAGATGGCGGACACAAGATGGAGGCCAAGATGGCGGACACAAAATGGCGGACATGATGGCGGCCAAGATGGCGGACAAGATGGCGGCCAAGATGGCGGACACAAGATGGCGGACAAGATGGCGGACAAGATGGCGGACAAGATGGCGGCCAAGATGGCGGCCAAGATGGCGGACAAGATGGCGGCCAAGATGGCGGACACAAGATGGCGGCCAAGATGGCGGACACAAGATGGCGGACAAGATGGCGGCCAAGATGGCGGACACAAAATGGCTGACAAGATGGCGGCCAAGATGGCGGACAAGATGGCGGACAAGATGGCGGACAAGATGGCGGACAAGATGGCGGACAAGATGGCGGCTAAGATGGCGAACAAGATGGCGGACACAAGATGGCGGCCAAGATGGCGGACACCAGATGGCGGACAAGATGGCGGCCAAGATGGCGGACAAGATGGCGGACAAGATGGCGGACACAAAATGGCGGCCAAGATGGCGGACAAGATGGCGGACAAGATGGCGGACACAAAATGGCGGACAAGATGGCGGCCAAGATGGCGGACACAAGATGGCGGCCAAGATGGCGGCCAAGATGGCGGACAAGATGGCGGACACAAGATGGCGGCCAAGATGGCGGACAAGATGGCGGCCAACATGGCGGACAAGATGGCGGACAAGATGGCGGACAAGATGGCGTACAAGATGGCGGACAAGATGGCGAACACAAGATGGCGGACAAGATAGCGGACAAGATGGCGGACAAGATGGCGGACACAAGACGGCGGCCAAGATGGCGGACAAGATGGCGGACAAGATGGCGGACACAAGATGGCGGACGAGATGGCGGCCAAGATGGCGGACAAGATGGCGGACACAAAATGGCGGACAAGATGGCGGCCAAGATGGCGGACAAGATGGCGGACAAGATGGCGGACAAGATGGCGGCCAAGATGGCGGTCAAGATGGCGGACACAAGATGGCGGACAAGATGGCGGCCAAGATGGCGGCCAAGATGGCGGACAAGATGGCGGACACAAGATGGCGGACAAGATGGCGGACAAGATGGCGGACAAGATAGTGGCCAAGATGGCGGATAAGATGGCGGACACAAAATGGCGGATAAGATGACGGACACAAGATGGCGGACAAGATGGCGGACAAGATGGCGGACAAGATGACGGACAAGATGGTGGACAAGATGGTGGACAAGATGGCGGACAAGATGACGGACAAAATGGCGGACAAGATGGCGGACAAGATGGCGGCCAAGATGGCGACCACGATGGCGGCCAAGATGGCGGACAAGATGGCGGACAAGATGGCGGACAAGATGGCGGACGAGATGGCGGACACAAGATGGCGGACACAAGATGGCGGACAAGATGGCGGCCAAGATGGCCGACAAGATGGCGGACAAGATGGCGGACAAGATGGCGGACAAGATGGCGGACAAGATGGCGGACAAGATGGCGGACACAAAATGGCGGACAAAATGGTGGCAACGATGGCGGACAAGATTGTTGTCAATTAGGGAGGGTGGTGACCCGTGGGAGGTGGGTAGTGACCCGTGGGAGGTGGGGGGTTACCCGTGGGAGGTGAGTGGTGACCCGTGGGAGGTGAGTGGTGACACGTGGGAGGTGGGAGTTGACACGTGGGAGGAAGGTGGTGACACGTGAGAGGTAAGTGGTGACACGTGAGAGGTGGGAGGTTACACGAGAAGGGAGGACGAGTGGGGAAATAACACGAGGGGGGAGGTGACACGAGGAGGGAGATGACGGCTAATTGACGGCTAATTAACGTCTAACTGACGGCGAATTGACGGCTTATTGACGGCTAATTAACGGCTAATTGACGGCTAATCGACGGCTAATCGACGGCTAATTGGAAGCACTCAGGCACTCATGAGTGCCGGTCACTCAGTGACTCATGAGTGCCGCTTACTCAGTACCTCAGTAACTCACGGGTCAAGCACCCAGGGGCTCAGGGGCTCAGGGGCTCAGGTGTCTCAGTGGCTGAGGGTCACTTCTTGAAGTACATGCTCTCCTGGTATCGGAAATCTGAAAACAGCTGGTTTGTATGGAAAGTTAGTGTTTAAACATTGCATACCTTTAGGCGGGCAAAATTACCAGGTGCTACCTCTTCCGTGGATGCTCTCCTGGTACAATACATTCGAAAACTGGTAGTTTTCGAAGAAATTTTTCACGAAAAACGGGAAAGTTAGTGTTTAAAAATTGCATACCTTTCAAGTGCGTTAAATGTTTAAAAATTGCATAGTAACTCTTTCATTCTGTATTGCAAATCGTACTGGACTATATTCCTGTTATCAAGACTCGGATTACAAGTCACGGTGATGAACAGATCTGGTTTGCCCAAAAGCACAAACAATGATAATTGAATTTTGATACTGTGCCCTCATGTATCCGCTGCAACTGAGTGTTGCATGGCGAATATCCCGGAAGCACTGCGAGCGAACCAATTCGATGGCAAAGTGCTCCTTGGATGCTGTAGTTGTAAATTCCACCACGTGCTGCTTCTCGAAATTGTAGCTTCTTGAAATCCTCGATTGTAGCTCCATTTAGAAGAGTACAGATACAGTGGTAACTGGTGTTGGTGGTGATATAGCCGGTTCCGTTATTATATTCGAAGATGGTGATAGCCCTGGCGGACCATTTGAAGAAGATGATTAGGGGTGGCCCAGCGGCGGATCAAACGGTAGGCGGAGTAGGCCCTTACTATAATTCCCTTATAGCCCTTATAGGCCCTTATAAAATTAGAGGCCCCAACTATAATTCCGCCCTGGGCCTCCAAGGGGTTTGATCCTCCACTGAAGTAGACTGATTAAGGACGTCTAGATTGTAGAGCTCCATTATGTGAGAAGCACAAAATATTTTTCCCCCTTCGTATTGATAGTGCACACCCTAGAATAGATTACTCTCTAGTTTGAAAGAATTACGAATTTAACGAATTGATGGAATATACTGCCAAGTAATTTTTAACGTTGATAAATTCTCTACTGAACACAATATCCAGTAGGAGTTCGAATCTCAACTGGACCTTTACAATTTTCGAACAATTAAATTTAAAAAAAAATGATGGATCAAGCTCGACAAAGGATAAACCTTTAAATATGGTTAAGATAAACTACATAACGATAAAATAAAGTTTCAATTTATAAAACAGTTTAATTAAACTTTTATTTGTCTAAATGATTCCAACATGGAAAAACGGATTAAAACGGAAAACCCAACACCCGTTTCATAGGGATAGGCGGATCGCCGGTTCTAATGAATAAAGGCACATTTTTCAGTTACATTTAAAGTAACAAATTAAAATGCAAATAAAATTGGTAATTTTCTTCCATATCCAACAAATAGCCAGGTCCATTCGCCGTTTGTTTCCGCCATTGTTTTCCGTGTGCGCGCATCTTTCACACCGTGCATTTTGTCTTGTTGCTGCTAGTTCGAAAGACCTCCCCGATAGGAATACCGATACTGACGGATCCTGGCACGGGTCATAACCAAATGCACACGCGTTTCTCGCCCACATTTACATAATATCATTCCCGTTCGCTCGCTTCGTCCATTCATCCATTCATTCATTGCAATTCCAAAGCGAAACACACACACACACTTGCGCCGCGTCCCCATCGGCATGGAGCTGGCGTGGAACTCTCGCCCCAACTACAAACCACCCCCTGACACCCGCCCGATATACCGCACAAAAGTGGGAGGCCTCCGTGTGGATGGAACATTTGCGCGGCAAGTCTCTCGTCATGATGCTGCGGGACATGCTACATGCCCAGCATGGCAAACACATTATGCACAGCGCCAATCTACACCTTCGCTCCCCCCTTTGGTGCCGAGAGAAAAGCGAGAACGAGAGCGACGAGCAACGGCAGTTTGCGAGCGTTAGACGAAAAAATATGCACCTGTAATTAGGATCCCAAGGTTAGCGACAGACTGACATGGGATTTGAAAACTGTTTCGCGTTGGGGGGGACTTGAAAAAAGTTCCCCCCAGCGAGAAGCACCAACAGTTGAGGGAGGGTGGCTTGAGGGCTTCAGCACACAATGACCGCCACCCAACAATAGGCGTTACGTACTGCAACTGCACTTGCGTATCCCAGCACCGTTTATCGCGTGTGCGTGTGTGTGTGGTTGGTTTTTTTGTTTCATTCTCCCTGTCCTCTATTTCAGGTCGAGGAAAAAGCCACCCCTGGTTTTGCCATTTGGGGTGATGAAGCTCCGGGAAGGTGGAAGGGGCGAGGTTACACTGGCGTTAGTTGCTGCTGCTTACAGATGCAGATGGATGTGCGTTTTTTTCCACCTCTTTGCTTGCTGCACTCGCAACTGCATCGTTGGCGTTGGCAGTAGGCACGAATAGGCCAAGGTCTACGCTAACTGCAAACCTCCTGCAAACAAGCCGTCCGGTGTGGATTCTCGACTCGAGTACCGTTGCAAAGCTGCTTCCAAAGGTGTTAGAGCGCACGGAACCTGAACTGGACGAGAAGGATGAAAAATGCATTTGAAGGAATGAAACTGGCTAATAAAATTCAAGGCAATCGCACACAGGACGCGACGAGCAAGCAATGAATACTAATTTATTGAATAACCGTGCCCTTACTACGGTAGCGATTAACCCTCTGCAAGAATGATCAATCATCTGGTTTGTAATAATGAATGTCGGGTAATATTCTTTCTTATTACTCTACCAACACCGATCTATTTAAACACGTTTTAATACCTTAGGTTTTAATTCCCAAACAATCTCATACAATCTGATAGCTGAAATCGATCGTAGTGCATGTAATAGTCCTGCTGTTTCGAACGGAAATGAAACGTTGATTAAGATGAGAAGCGGAAAAATGAATACTTCACCCGTCTAGCCTTGTTGCCAGTCCCTTTACCTCTTCCCATTACCCAGGAGCTCAAGGACACAACAAGGCAAGTTCAAGGCCACTGCAGAGGCTACGTTAAGCTACGAAGCTCCGAACCGCGGAGACCCGGATCATGATCTAGCGTCGGTAAGGAGTTAATTTTCGGAACACGCTCCTTCATCATCTCATCTACGAAAACTGCCCAGAAACCGCCCAGAAAAGACCCACTACGTATTGATTCTTTACCGCCACACAACACCGCGTACAGCTCCAAAATCGTTGGTGTCCGTTTTTTCAATCAACCTCCAATTTTGGCTCCCCTGCGTCTAATCGTCGCCACGTCTTTATCCGTTTGGGGAGGGGAGGTGAACTGTGTACAGTGATTTGTGTGTGTGTGGCTTAGTGGCTTTGCCCACTTCCTGCCACAGCTACGATCGCGTTTATCCGGCAAATCGATCGTACGGATGTACGGTGGAAGGAAAGAGATATCGCTAGATGAGATGCTGAACAGATCGGTCCGGTGACGGGATCGGCGATCTGTTGCTGCTGGACGATCATTGTCACAAACGACGCGAAGCCGCAATTGAAAAAGCGTCTAACGCAAGGAATGAATGAATTGCGATCCGGCTGTGTGGTTGCCGTGCCAGATAGACGTACGATCGGTGGATGATGAGTGATGGGAAGTACAAATCAAAGCAAATCATAACAAACGCTCCTAGCAATGCTGGCGAGTAAGAAGGTAAGGTGTATACAACATTTTACCAATTAGACGAGTTCGAGATGAAATATATACTTAGGTACTCATAAAAATAGGTAATTTTCGAGGGGTTATGAAGGAAATCTATCGCAAATATGGAATTGGGAGCAATTTGATACTTCGAAAATCGTATTAATTATATTGATTTTGTTGTTGCGTTGACATTTTTTACTTTCATTGACTGTAATTCCCCGTAACTGCCTACTCCAGTGCTACGTACGAGGGTAAGAATCGGATGTAATTTGGTACAGATTCTGTCGTATGAAGATCAGTACTGACTCACTGACGTTTCGTCAGAAGATAACATGTGATCCCAAAAATCTTAAACCATGATGGAATCAGATTGTTCATTCGATTACGAACGATAAATTCTGGGGATGCGGATTTAACTGTACGCTCAATTGTGTGCACAAAATAAGAGCCAATAGTTGGCTGATAATTACTTTAATCGTACAATTTATAGTATAAATTTCAAAGTCATATAAGCAGTGTTTCTCGAGATATCTCAACCTGTACAAATATTTCCCCGAAATCTTATTTCCTTCAAGATTTCGGGGAAATATTTGTAATATATAATATAAACAATATCTTATCTTTATGGTCACGAACATGCTGGTGGTAAATCTTCACATAAGATTTAAACAGATAAACAGAACAGAACAATAAACAGAAATTTCATATAGCAGGACATATAAGCTTAAACTTCTATTTCTGTCATTTTATACACTCGTTTCGGACCGTTTTTTGCTGGGTATTCCCTATTTTCTAAGGTCCAAAATTACACCACAACCCTGTACATCCCTACTAATTGCAATGACAGCGTTCAGTACGAAATTACCGTCAAATTCAGCTACAGTCTACTTACACCCAGCTTCCATATTTATTCTGCTCCCCATTTCAACTTTTTCTTTCCACTCTTTTCGCTCCCAAAACCCGACACCATCACATGGCAAATGGGAACCGGGATGGCAATTATCGTTCCTACTTCCGTTAGCCGTCTCCGGGCAGGGCTAGAGCGAGCCACAAAATCATCCGGTCGTCATCGTCGTCGTCGTCTACACTGCGCCACGAACAAAGTGCTGGGCGACAACAGTGACCGCAGCATGGCGACGGCCTTTTTCCACGGTTCGGTCTATTTTATTGGCTTTGCCCGCCTATCCGCAATGTCGAGGATGTTGGGTACCCTTGGTTCCAGGTTCCCTTGAGTTCTGTTTTTTGTTTTCGTTTTTACTTTTCTTTTTTCTAATTCTAGGATGCTGTAATTCCATCTCTGTTCAGCTTTCCGAGGTTGCCAGTCCCCGGCAGTGGCTCGGAAGATGGTGTGCTTCGATTGGGAAGCAACAAGCGAAACAAGTCGTGCCAGCAACTAACCCCCTTTGGGGAAGGTAGGCAACATTTCTCAGACTTTCCCCATTTCCGTCACCGGCGTGTTCCGGTTTCATCTCGGCTTATTGTCTCCCGCATTCGCCCCGAGCACACACCGGGCCGCTCGCTCTCTCATTTTCCCGCCGAGCCCTGTAGCGATCGTTCCTTTTCCATCGCTTCATCTTTTTTCACATCACTTGCGCTTCTTTGTGCCAGTGCATCTTCCATACCTACATTTCCGCGGAATGACGGAAAACGCTCGCGAACGGATAGATAAATTCCCTTCCAAACTCAAACCCGGACACAACTCCCCGAACTACTACTGCGGGCTGGGCGATCGTGGGGAGCGTAGGAGCGAGCGAGTACGCGATAGAATCATGCCCAGCCGTCAGGATGGAACACGCAACGAGCAGTCCAGATGCCTAAGCCTTTTGGGTAAGGAAAATTGATTTACTTTTCCCCGGCCGTGGAACACACGGTTTGTTTCACAGTTTCCTTCCGCGCTTACTTTGGTCGTTGTGCTTTTGCGTTCCTTTTTTTCTACGCACCACCTCCCTTACTTGCTATTGTTTTATTTTCTCTCGTAACCTCTCGAATGGGTTGATCTGTTTCCCAGCAGCTTGTGGCGTTTTTTTGTTTCTACTTCGTTTCAGCGAGCTCTAGCTGAAAGTTGCATAACACCTACAGAAGGTATCATAAAACAATGGATGCTTCCTGAAGTAAAAAGCAAGTGAAAGGAACGAGCAGCAAATATTACAACACAAATACATTCGGTTGAATTAAGATAAATATTAAACTTCACAAAAAAGCACACCAATTTCAGTTTGTTATCAAAGCTATAAAGCAATGGATTAAAGATTTGGATTGTTATCTCACACCACCTCTTTCTCCATTTGCCCCATCACTGAAAATTTTTCCCATTTCCCATCAAGCGTCCATCGTCCATTCACAACTCCTCCATCGCTTAGTGGAAAATTCATTCATGATTCTTTTCGCCTCAAGAACCCCGTCACACGATGCGACGAGGATCGCTCAAACGAAAACGATCCATTTTCCTTGAAATTGATCCACCCGGTACCGTGGCACTCCCAACAGTGCCCACCTTCCGTTCCGCCCATTACAAAACCTACCAGCAGTGTACGGGGAGACATTAGACTTTCCCAGCATCCCGTTAATCCCGTACCGGTGCTAGTGTACGCCGCCTCGATTTGACGTGGTTAATGCGGTTTTCATGCAATTTTCTATTCAACTCTCTGGAAACGGGCGATGGTCATCACTCGGTGTAGTTTCTTTACGCATCAGTAGCGACGGCCATTCAACGCCATTGGTCGGGGTCTTGTTATGAGATCGAGATGGAATTGGTACAAGGAATCTTTAAGCTACATTCAGCATGAGGTAATGATTGTAGTGCATTTAGTGGACAAAATTTAGAAATAAAGATGAAGATCTATGATTGTTTTTGCAAATATTATGTACGTACATGAGATAATTACAAATTATTTGAAGCGTAGATATGTAAACAATAGTATATCCAGATAACACGCTTTCTCACAAAAAGTTTCAAGAATACCTGGTAAAAAGAGTCTTTGGAATATCTGTTTCTGGGTATTGTAAACAGAGTACCTGGTATTCCAGATCTGTGGAATACCTACAGTAAAACATCAGCAAATAACGAAGTTATAGTCCAGAGAGTACACCCATTGGTAGATCCATTCGTTAATACTCCAGTTTTGGAATGCAATACCTTGATCTCAGGCAGTGGAGGATCAATCCCCTTGGAGGCTCAAGGCGAAATTTTTAAAGGGGGGCCTATAATTTTGCTACGGCATTATCGGTGTTAGGGAGGTGTACTTCAAACATGATTTAATAACACCAGCAAAGTCACGGAAAGAAAGCTCCCTTGCGTACATCTCAGAGTTCTGTTGCGTAGCCCTGTAAACGGGCCTAGTAAGCTAGTCTATATATAAACGTTTGTATGCGCTAAGAAGAACCATAACGCAACTACTTGGATCACATTTTCTACGAATTACGTACATTTACGATTCCTGATTAGTCCAACGCCTTCTACGATATTTCGCCCAAGGTACAGTTTTCAATCGGTTTACTTTACGGTAACAATCAGAGAAAATTCTTAGAAACCTGTTTCGCTCATGTTGATGTTTTAGGCGATGAACAACACAATTGTTTTCAGATTTGCGAAACCAGGAAAGCATGTATTTTAAGAGGTGACACCTGCAGTGTGGAATAAATTTGCCCATCACTATTGCATTGCATATTATCAAACCCGTGAGAGCGATCGCTAGTGTGAGGAAGATGGATGAAACGGAAAGCATCCTTCATCTCGCTCAAATTTCCCGTCGGCTGGTACGAAATTCCATACAAACCAACTATTTTCAGATTGCCGATATCAGGAGAGCATCCACGGAAGAGGTAGCACCTTGTACAGCAATTTTGCTCGAAAACCGCCGAAAGGTATGCAATGTTTAAACACTAACTTTCCCATTAGTGGAGAAAAATTTCTTCGAAAAGTACCCGTTTTTGAATGTACAGTACCAGGAGAGCATCCACGGAAGAGGTAGCACCTAGTACAGCAATTTTGGTTGAAAACCGCCGAAAGGTATGCAATTTTTAAACACGCATGCATTGCGTGCATGCAACTTGCATGCAAGTTTGCATACAATTTCTTGCATGCAAGTTTGTTGCATGCAAGTACGAAATTGGACGCCATCTTGCTCGGCTGGTACATGCAAGTTTCTTACATGCACCTAACTTGCATTGCTAGTTGGGTGCAAAGTTAGTGTATAAACATTGCATACCTCACGGCGCATTGCATTGCAAGTTGGTTGCAAAATTAGTGTATAAACATTGCATACCTTACGGCTCAGTACCAGGAGCTACCTCTTCCGTGGATGCTCTCCTGGTACTATACATTCGGAAATCCTGGTGCAATTTCGTTTATACTTTAAAGTCACAAAGTCGATATTCTTCTCTGCATTTAATTTATCACATAGAAACAAATGTTTTGCTAAACAAATGCTTAATAAAAACCAAGGAAGATATGTTTGATCAATTTTTTACCTTTTAAATTAATTTTTTTTTGCTATAAATTAACTCTGCTGTAAAATTTTCAAAAATCGCACAATCGGCACACATTTTTTGGCCTTCCCCAACACGGCGAGGCCCTAGGTGACCGCCTACTCCGCCTACCGTTTGATCCGCCGCTGATCTCAGGTATTCGAATCCAGAATTGAGATAGCCAGATTCTAAGCAGTAAAAACCATCTACTATTGGTGCAATGATAATCGAATGCAATGACCAAAAGTGTGTAAGCGAATTGATGTTCCGGAACATGAACTCAGGTGTGACATGGAATAATGAATATTCTTTAACCAATGTTAGTGTATAAGTTGATAGTTTCCACCATCATGATCAGTTTCATCAAAGTCTGGAACTGGACAACATTCGGTTCTTCAAAATAACTCGACGATCAGCTCTATTTCTAATATTACTTACACAGCATCAACTGCAGCATCCTAACATCGTTCCACGAATTCTCAACCTATTCCCTGTATAACCTTCCTTGTCCTTATTCAAACCTATCACAATCGCGTTCGAACCAATCCAATAAAAGGACCAGCAACCAAACACCGAACGCGTCATCCAATCGTCGTAATTCATATCGATTCGGATCAAATTTATGTTCTGTGTCGTCGAAGTTCGGCGCGAATTATATTATTCCCGATTTCGTCCCGAAACAAATCCTCCGAATGCCGTGCTGGCTCCACACACGAGTGATAAATGCCAAAACAAAGTGGAGAAAATTCTGCCCAAATCCGGACCATCTAGGGAGATCAGCTTTCATGTTGCGATCAGCTTTCGATGTCTATTTTTGCAGAACAGTGTATCCGGGAATGCACAAAAAGGAACTAAACAAACCGCAAAATTGATTACCGGCTCTTTGATTTCCGCGTCTTTGGTATTGACGGCTTTCGGTTTCTAATTTGTATTCAAAAACCGTTGAAAACCAATCCTCCAACGGGGTGTGTGTTTCATGCTGTGGTTTTATCGCGAATTATTGATGATGAAAACGATTTCACACCAGGGACCAGGGCGGTATAGATTTGTTGATGAGACCCTATGCTATGGTAGGATAGCAAGAATTTCGAGAACGAAGAATAACCAGATCGATGGATGAAGAAATCTTTGTGTAAGAAAAAAAAACTAGCAGTGTGGGTTTAGGCAATGGAACGATGTGCAATAAGAGTTACATAGATCTACTTTCTCTTCTCTTCTACTTTTAATGTGTTCAATGATGTACAGGAACTTGATATGTTTTTTTTCGAAAGCCCACTTCTAAACTAAACTTAATAAAAACCTTAATCTAAAAATCATCGTTTGTTCGTTGTTTATTTAAATCCCGTTTCATCACTGCGCATAGGCTTTAACCTACCGATCGGCAACAACGAAAAGCGTCTCCCAGTGACGTTACAGTGCATGCCCGTTCGCGACGTCATCCGGAAGGTGGCTCGAAAACCAACGGAAGATTTACCGTTGTCCGGAATAGCCATTTCCCCTCAAGCGAGCCACACGCATTCATCGCCGGCACGTGCAAAGCGCTGAGGAAGGAATATTCGTCCAATCGGGGCCTTTTTTTTTGGGGGTGGTGGGAGGATTGATGTTGAATATAGAGATAACAAGGACGGTGTGGGGGTAGGGGTAGGCTACTCTGGCACCGATCGCCAGCCGGGCCCATTCCGTGGTCTCGCGATGATCTGCCTGCGCGGATTGAGAACATCCGGGCAAGGGATTCCGGACGTACCGGTGAAGGAATTATACCCTCACAGGGTTCAACATCCCCACGGATGTTGGGAACAAAAAAAGGGGAGAGCAACGAACAAAAAAAAGACTGCTTACTTATCGCGCGGAAGAGAGTCGACTTCCGATCCGGCGGGTGCTTCGTCACCGGCAGCCATACGTAAGAAACAGCCGCGCTAATAAACCTGGGAACTCCTTGGGCAACCCGCGGGCAAACAGAATCGGCACTCGGTGCTCGAATCAGCGGTTGGGAAACGTTTGAGGGATTGTCATTTATTTTTTCCATTTTCCCTCTCTTTCTCTCTATGGTGCGGTTACATGAGCGTGCGGTTACAGCAGGATGACGGGTGATGAAAGGTTGGTACTTTGCGTCAAAGTACTGGAATAAATTTTACCGACCGACTGGCAAGCAAAAGGCTCACGTTTACAATGCGGCAGAATGACAGAGAACGCCGCATAGAGAAACCCTTTAGTGATTGGATTACTTTTTTCAAATGTATGGTGGGTTTGTATCATTGCTATGCGATTAATATTTAATTAATTTATTTTATTTTTATTTATCAATACCGTGTTATCAATACCGTTGATAAAAAATGCACCAAATTATTCAGTGTGTATGTGATTGATCTACACACATTCGATTTATATTGTAATACAAAAATTGTATTATGTAATGAGTTTTTTAGTGTGTAGAATATCTTCGAAGATAAAATAATAAAATTGGTAACTGCAACTGCATCTTTCCTTAAACTACACACAATTTTAACAAAATTTTACGCTCACTGTTTTATAATCTATTTAATAGGCTGCGAGTTCATCTGAAACCCGCAAGTCCTTCAATACCGTTTCAAATTCGTTCCTAGTCGCAGACATTTGAATTGTACAATCTGGACCTATAAAGCGCTTTCGTCGTATTTTTTTTTTATTCGTTAGAACGGCCTGGCCGTATCGACGAAAATACGAGAATGCGACGCTTTCGTCGTATTTAATACATTAAATATACTTATTACACACTATGCAACTAACAACATTTAAACAATGAATATTAATCTACCAACTTGTGCAACAGACTGACGACCTCTGTACCGTGCCAATCCATCACTCAAAGGGTTAATGAATGAGTGAGTTTGCGATCCTGGGAAAAGGCACAGGACGGGTGTTAATTAAAACGCAAAACATGATAGCACCCTTCCAGCGAGAGAGGGGTAGGAGATGGTGGGGTCAAGATAGAGGCCAGTTGCGGTTTGGGCACCGAAAGGCACCAAATAAAAATCAAAACATGAAGCTCCCTGCGCGTTCGGTGCGGAAACGCACGAGTGAAAGAGTGCACACGAGAACCGTAATCACACCACAACCCCCGGCGGGTGGCTCTCACCGTTCACGTCCACCCCGAAACCCCCCTGCTCGACTCGTTACCGATACAACCAACCCTCCTCGAGAGGGGTGGGTATATAATCTACAAATTTACATTCGAATTTTCCCATCGTTACCGACCCTGTGCGGGGTTTCTCTGTGTATGTGTTTGCGGGTCCGCGCGCGCACACAATGCTGTTTGGGGCGAGCGATTTATGCTGCACAATTCGCGATTGGGGAGGGGAGTCAATCCTTTTCTTCCCCATTTGTCGAAACTCACCGACAAGCCATAAGTACCAAGCGAACAGATGATCGCAGACAAGCCTGCACCAGTATGTAATGAGAGGCTGCCGAAATGCCAATTTGCCGGTGGTTTGATTTGGGGCACAGGATGAGCGATAGATGACGAGCGTGACATAAGCGATCGGATTGGAAAACAGGAACCAACGAGATCGTACAGACAGCTTGTTACGTGTTTGATGCAACTTGAGTTAGTAGTAACGTTCGTAATTCAGGAATTAGAGATATAATCTAAACTTGCATGATGTATCGAATGCTTTATCGAATGATTTATAAAAGAAATATTTTGGACAAAATCAAATATCTAAAATCGTTAAAGCAAAAAAAACATGTTTAAGAAAAGTTTTACATAGTCATTTCAACAATAATGAACATTCATAACGTCTCACAATTCTTTAACCACAACAACCAAAAATCAGTGAAGCGTTCAAAATTGTTAAAAATCATTCTCCCAGGACGAAAAACTTTTGAATCCTTACGCGACGATGGTTTCCTTGGACCTTTTTGTTCCCACCATTATGCATTTGTTTAATAATTCATTTATTCACCCACCAGTGATGTCAATTCGTTTCGTTCCGCAGTGTGGGTCTGCTGCTTGTAAGCTTTAAAATCACTTCCTTAGCGCTATCCGCCGAACGACACGTGGAATTGTAATTGACATTATTAATCTCTCATTACCATATGCCCTTTTTGTAGTGGTTAACTGCATCTAGGACAGTATCATGTTAAAAAACTTATCGTTCATATATTACAGGTGTTTTGAAACACTTCAAACTATTAAGGATATAGATGTGACAATGGTTTGTCCACACATCGTGCACCCTTTCGGGATTCATTATCGAAACAGCAAACAAAGATAAATCTCGCAACAAAATAAAGGCAATACAAAAAAAGCGCATAAATATCGTAGCCACATGAGGTAACATTCAGAGATAGTTTCGGTGTGGGTACGCGTGGACCTCAAAAGGGGAAGCTCATTTCCCATAACGGTTCACCGCGTTTGCGCACCCGGAGTTCCGAACACATTTGCGCAAACGGTGCCGTGCGCGGATGGAGATTTATACTTGAAAACGAGCGCGCGCGCGCGTGTGTGTGTGTGTGGTTTTTTTTTGTACTTACGTTTGTCCACTTCTTTCCTTTCAATATGCGGCCCGACAATGGAACTAAGCTCGTGGTTATTTGCATTTCAAATGGCCATTCTTTACGGACCCTTTCCTGCGGGATCCCTATTCGTTTTTGACGTTCGAAGCTGATGGGCGGAAAAGGCGATGACGAAAAACGAGCACACACAGTTACACCCTTCCGGTATTTGGCGGGACCGGCTGAGGCGGGGGGCTTTTTGTCGTCGAATTTAAACAGTGAGATGCATTTTTAAAACGGTTGGTCCAATTCCTTGCGTATCAACGCAAAAGTCTCTTCAATTTTTCATTCAATAAAGCAATAATAAACCTGTTATGCAGTCCGTACTTTACTTATAAGGTCACTGGTTATATGACTAATAAAAGAGAAAGATGAAAGTATTTTTATAAAGCAAAAAGTAAGCAAAAGTAAAAATAACATATTGAGGATGTTTGATTATTTGTACGCTTATACTATATTTCTTGTGAAGTCAAAAATCACTCAATATAACATCATCTACTAGGAATGGTTATTCCAATACTTTTCTATCTATTATCTGTTAACTATTTGGGGAAAAAGAATAACAATGTTTTTTAATTAAATTTTAGTAAAAATTTTATCGTCGAACATTCAATAGAGGAATGTACAGAAAATTTAACTATTTTTGTATATTTTCTAGGCACTGTTACAGTGTTTTGTAGAACATGTTTTCTTAACATCTCTTCAATTATATTATTTATTCACAAAAATACTGGATATCGCATAATTTCGTTTCACACTGTCCTGAACAATCATCAATGTCGCTGTGGGTAGTTATTATAATTAGTATGATTATTACTATTATTTATGGTTATTAATTAGCATTTTCGAAACTTTTGTGCAATTATTATTTTCAGTTTTTTTTTTACTAGAATCTTATTACTCTTCAAGGTGGTGCGTTTTTCTTCACGTTGAAAAATTTCCTTCATCTTATATATTTTTCATCCATTTATTTGTGAATTCACAATCTTCCAATCGGTGTAAAAGCAACTCGATATGGTACAGTGATTTACTGCAGCCCTTCCGAGATAAGTGGGGACTCACACCAATGCCTAGTGTCCGTATTTTGTGCAACGAAACTTACACCGCTCTACTGCTCGTAGAGTAACTTTTATTTCTTTACCCATATTTTCGAGACACACGCAATGCATCGGCACGCATTCATCAAAACAGGATGCATCGCAAAATACAGTTCAAAGCTCGATGTTGTGATGCGTTGTGGAACAGAATAAAACATGGGCCAAAAAGGAATTATAGTTATGACGCCACAAGTCAGACTATGAACCGCTCAAATAAAACAACAATTAAATAGACACGCAAAATTTCGAATCAACTGCTTCATCATCAGCACAAATCGTTTAGGGAGAGTGGGGTGAACATTGCGGAAAATGGAAAACAATGTAGTGAAAGGAAGTTGGCGAGACGCACAGTGTAATAACTCTATAAAACAAATCCAAACTAAAACGGGAGATCTACGTACTTGGGAAGGGTTGTGAATGGGTCTTCGGAATTTATTTCGGGATTGTTTCCACTTCAAAAAGAGACGTAAAACCTGCCACTTCCAGCTGCATTTGGATGGAATTACGTGTTATTGACCCTGCCTGATGAAGAAAGCAATTGGGATTTAACATCCAACATTGAGACACTTATTACGTGTTTTAAAATACTTCCCATTCCTTCATCCCATCAGATGGTTCTTAACATTTTTTATCATTTTTTTGCAAAACTGTATTGTTTCCACTTTTGCTTGGTTAGAACACATCAATAAAGGATTTCTGTATGGCAAAACAATTTGCATTACTATCCGTTTACACTAACACATTCACGAACTTAAAACTAAAGGCAATCGACCTGCACTAAAGGGGATGGTAAAGTGTACGAGGTAAGGTGAACGGGAGTGCTTCCCCACAGAACGCAATGAGGGTGCATAATAAAATAATTTCATAATAACAATGCTGCAGCATAGTAGACCCCCACCACCCACCACCGACCACGCAATCCTTCGCATGATCAACATGCTTTTTCACTCGATCTTATGATCGCTCTTCGCTCTTGCTTCAACCGATGGCTCTCCAGTTATCCACATGGTAGGATGAATCTACCGGCCGATGTTGCATCGTTCTGCGCTGCATCGGGCACACATACACACTGCAGCAGTCCTGTGGCGAACGTGGGGAGCACTGTACCAACACCGGCACACAGTGATCGCCAGCCGAGGATGGATGGCGTAGGATGCACGGGGTGACTTAACAACAGTAACGAAAGGGGTGTGAGTGTTTTTTTCCTGCATGCAGATTAGTGCGTTATGTTGGGTTGGGCAGCATTGGAACAAGTCGAGGATGAAACTCACCGCCGGAAATCCCCACCACCCTGGGGTAGGACAGTAAGTCTATGTTATTCTGAGCGGTTGAATGAACCTTTTCTTTCGTTATGAAAATATGGTGATACCGGAAAAATATGCATAAACAATTGCAATGAACAATTGTGTTTATTTTATTTTAATTTTGAATTCTATAAATTTTATTAATAACAGCGTAACATTTCATTAATAACAGTAAATAATTATATTAATAACATTAGCCTGCTGCAAGAATTCTCCACACCGCTGACGCTCGATCGGCGTTATCTGCTTATCTAATATTCCTGACGGATCTATTGGGCCTCAATTTGGGCCTATCACAGCTCCACTGTCAGCGGAGGATCAATCCCCTTGGAGGCCCAGGGCGGAAATAAAGTTGGGGCCTCTAATTTTAAAAACGATGCAGGATGGAAGGGGGATATTGAGGGGACTTGAAATGAGATAAGGCGAAAAGCGCAGTAAGAAGGGGCCTACTCCGCCTACCGTTTGATCCGCCGCTGGGCCGCTCATCTTCTTCAAATGGTCCGCCAGGGCCATCACCAACTTCGAATACAATATCGGAACCGATTATATCACCACCAACACCAGTTACCACTGTACCTGCACTCTTCTAAATGGAGCTACAATCATACGTGCGCCAACTTCGAGAAGCTGCACGTGGTGGAATTTACAACTAAAGCATCCAAGGAGCACTTTTCCATCGAAATGGTTCGCTCGCTGTGCTTCCGGGATATTCGCCATGCAACACTCAGTTATACTTCTTCGATCTTAACTTAACTTAACAAAAAACTCAAGCACAAGTAGTTGGTGGTGAACTCAATCGCTATTGTCTGTCCTGCAGCGGGTATTTATCACGCACAATCTCCTAACACGGATGTTCAGTCATACGTAAGAACGCATGTCTGTTCGCGATGAACTGCGCCTTTACCTCCTTTCACGTAAAGCAGGTATTGACCAGTGCCGAAACAACGCACCGACTGCAGGTGAGATGGGTCATGTGTGTTTGTGACGATATCACCGGTAGCACGGAATATACACGGGAGATTGTGCTGCAACATCGTGCTAAAGGATCCTTAAGGCCAGTGTATGAGACCATCCAGATGATGCGTCCACTACAGTACCCGATCCTGTTTCCACGGGGTGAAGCCGGTTGGACTCATGGTATGTTTAAGATACGTCGCCGAGGAAGACAGCCGAGACCATCGAGCACGGGGACAAACACAGATAGTGGTGCCGTCATCAATGAGAATGATCCCCAGATGGAGCCGAATGCAGAGGAAAATTCATCCAATCAAATTACTCCACGTAAATATGCCACGTATATATTGCATATCCTGGCGGGAGATCGCTCATTCTCTGATGCATTGTGAGGGGTAGTCACCTGTCATACATTTTGCAATACAGAATGAGCGAGTTACTAAGTTATGAAATTCGATTTTGATTTGAACGGCTACATCCATGATCATTCGCTCACGTCGATGTTTTAGGCGATGAACAAAAATTAACGGTTGATTTCTGCGGTGAGCTTCTACTTACTGAACTACTTCAACAATTGATTATGTTTTATAGCATTCTTTGATCCATTAGGTGCAGGGCCACGAGAGTTGACAAAATGCTGACAAATTTGTCCAATGACCAAATCAGCTGGTCAACTGTGAAAACCACTATACCATAGCCGCGCACACAATTGTTTTCAGATTTCCGATACCAGGAGAGCATGTTTTCAAGTGGTGACATCTGCAGCTTGGGACAAATTTGCCCATCACTATTGCTATTGCATACTATCAAACACGTGAGATCGCCAATGCAAGTGGGGTGGGGTGGTTGGGGGCCATCATGTCCACCATCTTGTCCGCCATCTTGTCCGCCATCTTGTCCACCATCTTGTCCGCCATCCTGGCCGCCATCTTGGCCGCCATCTTATCCGCCATCTTGTCCGCCATCTTGTCCGCCATCTTGGCCGCCATCTTGGCCGCCATCTTGGCCGCCATCTTGTCCCCCAACTTGGTCCGCCATCTTGTCCGCCATCTGGTCCGCCATCTTGTCCGCCATTTTGTGTCCGCCATCTTGGCCGCCATCTTGTCCGCCATCTTGTTCGCCATCTTGGCCGCCATCTTGGCCGCCATCTTGGCCGCCATCTTGGCCGCCATCTTGTCCGCCATCTTGGTCCGCCATCTCGTCCGCCATCTGGTCCGCCATCTTGTCCGCCATCTTGTCCGCCATCTTGTCCGCCATCTTGTCCGCCATCTTGTCCGCCATCTTGTCCGCCATCTTGGTCCGCCATCTTGGTCCGCCATCTTGTCTGCTATCTTTGCTACCATTTTGGCTGCCATCTTGTCCGCCATCTTTGCTACCATTTTGGCCGCCATCTTGGTCCGCCATCTTGTCCGCAATCTTGTCCGCCATCTTGGTCCGCCATCTTGTCCGCCATCTTGGCCGCCATCTTGTCCGCCATCTTGGTCCGCCATCTTGTCCGCCATCTTGTCCGCCATCTTGGTCCGCCATCTTGGTCCGCCATCTTGGTCCGCCATCTTGTCCGCCATCTTGGCCGCCATCTTGATCCGCCATCTTGGCCGCCATCTTGGCCGCCATCTTGGCCGCCATCTCTTCCGCCATCTTGGCCGCCATCTTGGTCCGCCATCTTGTCCGCCATCTTGTCCGCCATCTTTGCTACCATTTTGGCTGCCATCTTGTCCGCCATCTTTGCTACCATTTTGGCTGCCATCTTGGTCCGCCATCTTTGCTACCATTTTGGCCGCCATCTTGGTCCGCCATCTTGTCCGCCATCTTGTCCGCCATCTTGGTCCGCCATCTTGGTCCGCCATCTTGTCCGCCATCTTGTCCGCCATCTTGTCCGCCATCTTGTCCGCCATCTTGGTCCGCCATCTTGTCCGCCATCTTGGTTCGCCATCTTGTCCGCTATCTTGGCCGCCATCTTGATCCGCCATCTTGACCGCCATCTTGGCCGTAATCTTGTCCGCCATTTTGTCCGCCATCTTGTCCGCCATCTTGTCCGCCATCTTGGTCCGCCATCTTGGTCCGCCATCTTGTCCGCAATCTTGTCCGCCATCTTGTCCGCCATCTTGTCCGCCATCTTGTCCGCCATCTTGTCCGCCATCTTGTCCGCCATCTTGGTCCGCCATTTTGGCCGCCATCTTGTCCGCCATCTTGTCCCCCAACTTGGTCCGCCATCTTGTCCGCCATCTTGTCCGCCATCTTGTCCGCCATCTTGTCCGCCATCTTGGTCCGCCATCTTGTCCGCCATCTTGTCCGCCATCTTGTCCGCCATCTTGGCCGCCATTTTGTCCGCCATCTTGGTTCGCCATCTTGTCCGCTATCTTGTCCGCCATCTTGTTCGCCATCGTGGTCCGCCATCTTGTCCGCCATCTTGGTCCGCCATCTTGTCCGCCATCTTGGCCGCCATCTTGTCCGCCATCTTGTCCGCCATCTTGGTCCGCCATCTTGGTCCGCCATCTTGTCCGCCATCTTTGCTACCATTTTGGCTGTCATCTTGGTCCGCCATCTTTGCTACCATTTTGGCCGCCATCTTGGTCCGCCATCTTGTCCGCCATCTTGTCCGCCATCTTGTCCGCCATCTTGGTCCGCCATCTTGTCCGCCATCTTGGTCCGCCATCTTGGTCCGCCATCTTGTCCGCCATCTTGTCCGCCATCTTGTCCGCCATCTTGGTCGCCATCTTGGCCGCCATCTTGTCCGCCATCTTGTCCGCCATCTTGGTCCGCCATCTTGTTCGCCATCTTGGTCCGCCATCTTGGTCCGCCATCTTGGCCGCCATCTTGTCCGCCATCTTGTCCGCCATCTTGTCCGCCATCTTGTCCGCCATCTTGGTCCGCCATCTTGTCCGCCATCTTGGCCGCCATCTTGGTCCGCCATCTTGTCCGCCATCTTGTCCGCCATCTTGGCCGCCATCTTGTGTCCGCCATCTTGTCCGCCATCTTGGCCGCCATTTTGTCCGCCATCTTGTCCGCCATCTTGTCCGCCATCTTGGTCGCCATCTTGGCCGCCATCTTGGTCCGCCATCTTGTCCGCCATCTTGGCCGCCATCTTGGTCCGCCATCTTGTCCGCCATCTTGTCCGCCATCTTGACCGCCATCTTGTCCGCCATCTTGTCCGCCATCTTGGCCGCCATCTTGGCCGCCATCTTGTGTCCGCCATCTTGTCCGCCATCTTGTCCGCCATCTTGGTCCGCCATCTTGTCCGCCATCTTGGCCGCCATCTTGGCCGCCATCTTGTGTCCGCCATCTTGGCCGCCATCTTGTGTCCGCCATCTTGTCCGCCATCTTGGCCGCCATCTTGTCCGCCATCTTGTCCGCCATCTTGGCCGCCATCTTGGCCGCCATCTTGTCCGCCATCTTGGTTCGCCATCTTGGTCCGCCATCTTGGCCGCCATCTTGGCCGCCATCTTGTCCGCCATCTTGGTCCGCCATCTTGTCCGCCATCTTGGTCCGCCATCTTGTCCGCCATCTTGTCCGCCATCTTGTCCGCCATCTTGGCCGCCATCTTGGCCGCCATCTTGTGTCCGCCATCTTGTCCGCCATCTTGCCCGCCATTTTGTCCGCCATCTTGTCCGCCATCTTGTCCGCCATCTTGGCCGCCATCTTGGTCCGCCATCTTGTCCGCCATCTTGGCCGCCATCTTGGTCCGCCATCTTGTCCGCCATCTTGTCCGCCATCTTGTCCGCCATCTTGTCCGCCATCTTGTCCGCCATCTTGGCCGCCATCTTGGCCGCCATCTTGTGTCCGCCATCTTGTCCGCCATCTTGTCCGCCATCTTGGTCCGCCATCTTGTCCGCCATCTTGGCCGCCATCTTGTGTCCGCCATCTTGGCCGCCATTTTGTCCGCCATCTTGTCCGCCATCTTGGCCGCCATCTTGTCCGCCATCTTGTCCGCCATCTTGGCCGCCATCTTGGCCGCCATCTTGTCCGCCATCTTGGTTCGCCATCTTGGTCCGCCATCTTGGCCGCCATCTTGTCCGCCATCTTGGCCGCCATCTTGTCCGCCATCTTTGTTCGCCATCTTGGTCCGCCATCTTGGCCGCCATCTTGGTCCGCCATCTTGTCCGCCATCTTGTCCGCCATCTTGTCCGCCATCTTGTCCGCCATCTTGTCCGCCATCTTGTCCGCCATCTTGGCCGCCATCTTGGCCGCCATCTTGTGTCCGCCATCTTGTCCGCCATCTTGTCCGCCATCTTGTCCGCCATCTTGGTCCGCCATCTTGGTCCGCCATCTTGTCCGCCATCTTGTCCGCCATCTTGTCCGCCATCTTGTCCGCCATCTTGTCCGCCATCTTGTCCGCCATCTTGGCCGCCATCTTGGTCCGCCATTTTGGCCGCCATCTTGTCCGCCATCTTGTCCCCCAACTTGGTCCGCCATCTTGTCCGCCATCTTGTCCGCCATCTTGTCCGCCATCTTGTCCGCCATCTTGGTCCGCCATCTTGTCCGCCATCTTGTCCGCCATCTTGTCCGCCATCTTGGCCGCCATTTTGTCCGCCATCTTGGTTCGCCATCTTGTCCGCTATCTTGTCCGCCATCTTGTTCGCCATCGTGGTCCGCCATCTTGTCCGCCATCTTGGTCCGCCATCTTGTCCGCCATCTTGGCCGCCATCTTGTCCGCCATCTTGTCCGCCATCTTGGTCCGCCATCTTGGTCCGCCATCTTGTCCGCCATCTTTGCTACCATTTTGGCTGTCATCTTGGTCCGCCATCTTTGCTACCATTTTGGCCGCCATCTTGGTCCGCCATCTTGTCCGCCATCTTGTCCGCCATCTTGTCCGCCATCTTGGTCCGCCATCTTGTCCGCCATCTTGGTCCGCCATCTTGTCCGCCATCTTGTCCGCCATCTTGTCCGCCATCTTGGTCCGCCATCTTGGCCGCCATCTTGTCCGCCATCTTGTCCGCCATCTTGGTCCGCCATCTTGTCCGCCATCTTGGTCCGCCATCTTGGCCGCCATCTTGTCCGCCATCTTGTCCGCCATCTTGTCCGCCATCTTGTCCGCCATCTTGTCCGCCATCTTGGTCCGCCATCTTGGCCGCCATCTTGGCCGCCATCTTGGCCGCCATCTTGGCCGCCATCTTGGCCGCCATCTTGGCCGCCATCTTGTCCGCCATCTTGGCCGCCATCTTGGCCGCCATCTTGTTCGCCATCTTGGCCGCCATCTTGGCCGCCATCTTGGCCGCCATCTTGTCCGCCATCTTGTCCGCCATCTTGGTCCGCCATCTTGTCCGCCATCTTGGTCCGCCATCTTGTCCGCCATCTTGGTCCGCCATCTTGTCCGCCATCTTGTCCGCCATCTTGTCCGCCATCTTGTCCGCCATCTTGTCCGCCATCTTGGTCCGCCATCTTGGCCGCCATCTTGGCCGCCATCTTGGCCGCCATCTTGTCCGCCATCTTGGTTCGCCATCTTGTCCGCCATCTTGTCCGCCATCTTGTCCGCCATCTTGTCCGCCATCTTGGTCCGCCATTTTGTCCGCCATCTTGTCCGCCATCTTGTCCGCCATCTTGGCCGCCATCTTGGTCCGCCATCTTGTCCGCCATCTTGGCCGCCATCTTGGTCCGCCATCTTGTCCGCCATCTTGTCCGCCATCTTGTCCGCCATCTTGGCCGCCATCTTGGCCGCCATCTTGGCCGCCATCTTGGCCGCCATCTTGTCCGCCATCTTGGCCGCCATTTTGTCCGCCATCTTGTCCGCCATCTTGTCCGCCATCTTGGCCGCCATCTTGGTCCGCCATCTTGTCCGCCATCTTGGCCGCCATCTTGGTCCGCCATCTTGTCCGCCATCTTGTCCGCCATCTTGTCCGCCATCTTGTCCGCCATCTTGTCCGCCATCTTGTCCGCCATCTTGTCCGCCATCTTGGCCGCCATCTTGTGTCCGCCATCTTGTCCGCCATCTTGTCCGCCATCTTGGTCCGCCATCTTGTCCGCCATCTTGGCCGCCATCTTGGCCGCCATCTTGTGTCCGCCATCTTGGCCGCCATCTTGTGTCCGCCATCTTGTCCGCCATCTTGGCCGCCATCTTGTCCGCCATCTTGTCCGCCATCTTGGCCGCCATCTTGGCCGCCATCTTGTCCGCCATCTTGGTTCGCCATCTTGGTCCGCCATCTTGGCCGCCATCTTGGCCGCCATCTTGTCCGCCATCTTGTCCGCCATCTTGTCCGCCATCTTGTCCGCCATCTTGTCCGCCATCTTGTCCGCCATCTTGGTCCGCCATCTTGGCCGCCATCTTGGCCGCCATCTTGGCCGCGATCTTGGCCGCCATCTTGTCCGCCATCTTGGTTCGCCATCTTGTCCGCCATCTTGTCCGCCATCTTGTCCGCCATCTTGTCCGCCATCTTGTCCGCCATCTTGGTCCGCCATTTTGTCCGCCATCTTGTCCGCCATCTTGTCCGCCATCTTGGCCGCCATCTTGGTCCGCCATCTTGTCCGCCATCTTGGCCGCCATCTTGGTCCGCCATCTTGTCCGCCATCTTGTCCGCCATCTTGTCCGCCATCTTGGCCGCCATCTTGTCCGCCATCTTGTCCGCCATCTTGGTCCGCCATCTTGTCCGCCATCTTGTCCGCCATCTTGTCCGCCATCTTGGCCGCCATCTTGGCCGCCATCTTGTGTCCGCCATCTTGTCCGCCATCTTGGCCGCCATCTTGTCCGCCATCTTGGCCGCCATCTTGGCCGCCATCTTGGCCGCCATCTTGGCCGCCATCTTGGCCGCTATCTTGGCCGCCATCTTGGCCTGCATCTTGTGTCCGCCATCTTGTCCGCCATCTTGGCTGCCATGTTGGCCGCCATCTTGGCCACCATCTTTGTGGGGAAGGGGGGGAGGGGGATGGAAGATGTTACCTCTTGAACAACATGCTCTCCTGGTATCGGAAATCTGAAAACAGCTGGTTTGTATGAAAAGTTAGTGTATAAACATTGCATACCTTACGGCGGAAAATTTGTTGCAAAGGTAGTGTATAAACATTGCATACCTTACGGCGGAAAATTGATTGCAAAGTTAGTCTATTAACATTGCATACCTTTCGGCGCAGTACCAGGAGCTACCTCTTCCGTGGATGCTCTCCTGGTACTACACATTCGGAAACTGGTAGTTTTCGAAGAAATTTTTCTCCACCAACGGGAAAGTTAGTGTTTAAATATTGCATACTTTTCGGCGGTTTTCGACCAAAATTGCTGTACAAGGTGCTACCTCTTCCGTGGATGCTTTCCTGGTATCGGAAATCGGAAAACAACTGGTTTTGTATGGAATTTTGTACCAGCCGTCGGAAAGTTTGAGCGAGATGAAGGATGCTTTCCGTTTTATTGATATTCCGATATTGATCGTTCGTACGTGTTTGATAGTATGCAATAGCAATTGTGATGGGCGAATTTGTCCGAAGCTGCAGATGTCACCTCTGGAAAAACATGCTCTCCTGGTATCGGAAATCTGAAAACAATTGTGTGCATTGATTTCTTCAAGTATCTTTTTTTGTGTTTTTTTTAAATTTAGATCAACGATTTCGCAGTGATGATCTTAAACCGTATGGATTTAGAATTGGAAATTTTAAAACAATTTCAGTCTAACAACGATGCAAATGTTACCGAGATTACAACAATGTAGTTTGAACAGTATTCTACACGGGGATATGATGAAGTGTTTGGAAAGTGGGTGGACATAAGTTGAACTTACAATCCAGCTTCGAATAAGTAATAATCAAGAAAGACAGAAATGGTATTCCAAGAACCATGAGGTATGAAATATCAAACGGAAAAGAGAGTTCTAATGATGGCAATATGATTTTATTCATAATCTATGACAATGCTAGCTATTTCGTAGTACACTTACAGATTGTGTCGGTTATAACATCATTACCGGCTGCAAGTTTGCAGAAATTGTGACAATCGAAATACTAAATACAACACTCCACCACAATACTGTTTCGAAACACGTAGGCTGGACATTTTCACGGTTCAGTCGGTGAGAGAAAACAATACCAAACCACGAGTGTCGCAATGGCAATAGTTTGCGAATATTGCGGAAGATGTCGTGCCGATAAAAAAGAAGGAGTTTGAGTACACTGCATACTTCTCTTGCGTAGCCGTGTAACCGGGCCGATATGCTATATAGAAACAATAGTCAAATAGTCAATGCTATAGTCAAATAGAAACAAATGTTTTATATAACCAAGGATATATAAAATCGAAGGATATTTTCGATTAGTTTTCTGCCTTTTTAATAAGATTTTGTGCAATAAATTAACTCTGCTGCTAAATTTCCAAAAATCGCACAATCGGCACAAGTTGTTTGGGGCCCCCAACACGGCGAGGCCCTAGGCGACCGCCTACTCCGCCTACCGTTTGATCCGCCGCTGCCATTGTCCATATGAACGAACTGGATCAGCCCATTGGATCCTGGTAGGTCCGATTCGCTGTAAGATAGTGAGTTCATTGTGCAGCCTGTAGAGCTCATCGTAGTAGCGGCTGGTCATAGGTGGCAAAGACTTTTCATCAAATTTGTCAAACGAGAGGTCGGCCATAGAAATTGGTTTGCAATTGATAGAGATCGTATCAAAGTCAGAGGATGTAAAAATTGTCCAGAAACTTCATGATGACCTACTGTTATATGTAGTTAATTTCAATATATACTTCTTATTTATTAGAGTGAAAGTCATTTGAAATGGGAATTTTAAATATTAATTATAAAAAATTAAATATTCACCTTCAGGAATTTGAAAGCAATAACAAATCTTTTTAAAACACCCAATAGGACACAGCGTGAGGACAAGATACAGAGCAAAATACTTGAACCAAAAACGTGTCGAGGAAAGACAGCAAAAGCCAACAATGAGAAAGACTATTGCTTCTCAGCCGATTGCATCCCTTTCATACCCATTCGGGGCAGACGATTAGAAGGAAAAACTGCGTAACAGGCGGTGGTTCGTTGGCGGGGACCATGAAGAAGACCCAAACGCGACCAGTCACAAGTGCAAGGCATGGAAAAGGGAGCTAGAAATTGGTGTTGAAAGTCCAAAGCGCGAGAGTCCAAAGGAACGCGTACGCAACCGTGTACATCGCGTTAGAAGAGGAACTGGAAAAGGAACGAATAATAGATCGAAAGGGTATCGATAGAGAAATAGTGCGCAAGAGCAAAAGAAAGAGAGAGAGAGTGGAAAAGAAAGAGAAAAGGCAGCTAGAAATAGTACTGAGCGCCCGCGAAGGGAGCAACCGCAGGTTCGTTGAACTCGTGCCGTGCCTTCTTCAATCGCGCGCTGTCTACGATGCGACCCGCAGGAAAGGATGGAACGGTCCAAAGGATGGACACGGTTTATGGGTGGCGGGGCGGGATTTGGAGGGGGAGCGGTTGTTCGCGACCAGAAGGGTGGGGGGTTGAAAATGAGAAAGCAAACGAAGAGCTACAATGGACGAAGCAAATCCCAGCGAACGGTGACGGGCGCGGCTGAGGATCGACCGTGATAGTCGAACCTGAAGGAATAGTTGAAAATGAATTATGTATACAATGCGTGAAGCATCCACGAAAAGACGGGGGCAGTGAATTCACCCCGGAAGAGGCAAAATTGGGGTGGCAGGAGTTAGCGATAAGCGACCGGGAAGCAACAAGAAGAAGGCGATAGTGGTGCGGGGGCGTGAGTGTGTGCGTCAGGACAGGAATAGATACACTGGCGGGCCGATGGCCTCCGAAACGAAATGGAACGATACCGGAACGGAGCGCGAGCGAGTGAACGGTACGAACGATCGCGATGACACAAACGCGCGCTCACGATCGATTGTTTCGCTTGGGAGGACAAAGCACACGCAGGATCGAACACGATCAAACCGTGGACGATGGTGGACAGAAGGTTGGAAGACGCGTTCAAAGACACCCCTAAAATCATGTCGTGCTCTGCTCAATCGAAGAAACGCACATGATGGGAGAAAATTGGGTACAACATAAAAACCAAACCAAAATAAAGATTGACATTATCACGATCAAGGAGGAGGACAACGGCAAGAAGGAAACAAAACAGTAGCCTAATTTTAAGAGCCCATTTTTTGCTGCCACACACAGTGTGTTTGTGTGCGCGTTGCTAATTTGAAGGTTAGGGACACGATCCTCACTACAGGGCGGGTTTGCTGACGGAGGGAAGTTCCGTGCCGTGGAAGGATTGTCCGTACCGAATTGCGTGTGTGCATTAGAGGACATCAGCCGGGGACGTTCACCCGTTTTTGCGTTGGTAGAACAATTAGGACAGACCGAAAAGGGACCAATAATGTGATAATAATGCAACCATCATCATGACTTGCGCGCCTGCCGACTGTTGCTCCGTTGCCTCCCTTTCGAGCGTACGATCGTGTCTCGGAATCGATGAAGAGCTGATGACGCGGCCAGACGAAGCATCTGCCAGTGGCGTGGTAGAACGCATAGCGCACGGTATGCAAATTGCGTAATGAATTTAAAACCTTCCCGCTCATGCGTTCCGGCGAATCGATGGCGATCAATCAGACACGATTAAGTTTGAGCTGCCTTTAAGCACATATTGTTTCTGTTGGGATTCAATGGGAATGAATGTTTCTGTTCGTGGTATTATTGCGCAGGATGGAATAGTCAATTAATTCGTTACTCAATTTTTTCATTAGTTCTGATGACTGACGATAGCACAGGACACGCAATCAAGGTCTTCATACACATAGACAAATTAAGGAACTCTTTAAAATAACCAGAATATTCACAAGGATTTTCAATAATAACTCTCAACAAAATAAATGTCCATTAACGGCAGCATTAATTTCTTTACATCCCATTAAACTTCGATAATTACAGAGCAAGTCTACCTTCAATTTCCTCACGTCTAATCTTTTCTTTCACACAAAAAAAATTCTGTTATTGATCGACTTCTGTGGGACTGGAAAAGGATACATATTGGCAGACCGAGTCAAACGACCGTAAATGCCTCAAACGCTTCGAGTGCTTCATTAGTCCACCCAATCCATCCTGTAACTTCCGGTCCCGTTCACTGCACCCAAAAACGGAACGAAACGGGCCGATAATGAGCTTATCACTTAGAAGGATTCTTCGGTCCCTTCCGCAAAGTCTTTCTTCCGAGCGAGCAAGTTTCGTCCTTGCGTGGCGTGGAATGTTGCTGATGTTTGCTATCGTCTGAAGTATGTTGTTGCCGCATGTTTTCCGATACACTCGTATCAGTTTCCGATTACGGTGTCCCGCTCGCTTAAAACCTGGTGGTTACAAAGTGTAGACAAACAGGAAAGGACACAGTTTGCTTGCCGGGACCAAATCGATAGACGGGACACTCTAATTGCATTACGAACACGACGCTGACACATAACCGACTGGCCGTGGTCGTGCCCGGATCTTATCAATGCGATTAGGATGTGCAAAGGAAATGAATCGTGGCTCGGTTCGGTGGTACATCGTTGCGATAGTTGGGTCAGGAATTTGTTATTTCATGAATGTGTTTCGTTTTAAGTTCGCACACATTTCTGCTAGTTAATAAATACATTTTGTGTCATTGGTGGTGGCGTGATGTATCCTGAAATAAATTAGAAAAATTTTATCTATACTATCACTGATAGCTAAAGCTAAGCAAGAAATAAAGCTATGTAACTGTTTGGTAAAGTCTTTGGTTACATAAAAATAATAATATAAATTGGATTTTATTTTTGCGAATATATTTTTAATTATAAATCTTCTCATGTGATGAATTAATTGCGAACGACTCCGCAACTTTCAAAAATAAAGAATATGCCTAAGGTATCCACAGTGAAGATAGGCAAATTCCCATGGTCCGCAATAATGTATGGGCTTGAGGACTGGATGATAATGAACAAATAATTTAATTAAGGAAATAAGAATAGTTGTTGTAAAGTTCGCTGAACTAACCAAATAGATACGCTTATGACAAAAAAAAACCAAGATCTCCGAGGTTTTTCTTCTAAGAACGATCAGGTCGTACTAGCACACAGGCTTATCGTCAGTTCTTGCTACGAGGGCTTCATACATTTATTTTTTACAATATTGTTTTATATTCATAAATCATTAATGAAACTACAAACAGTTGAAAGTCAGATCTCCAAGGGGCTTGTTTCAAATCTTCATAAAAAATATTTCCTTCCATTCGTGCGAGTCAATTCACACCACGATTGATTCCACTATCGATGGAAAAGAAATTTCGTATAGTAATCAGCACATCAGCCATGTGCGTCGAAGTCTTGCATCCAAATCGAGGCCGCTGACGGATGGCCAGCGCGTCTAACGGAATACACAATAACGCAACAGGTGGACGTATGGCCAGTCTGGCAGGACCGGTGCCATATGTGAAAGCACCCTAACCAGTTCCACTTGTCCTCCCGGGGACCAGTCTAGCCTCGGGACTCTACACTCCGGAATTGCACCGAGTTGGCGAAGCTACCGAGAACAATTGCCACGTTTGGGACACGGCTTTTTTTTCACCGATTGACGACTGAAAACGGTGCCACCCCGAGTCTAGCCTTCGCCCGGCACCGTCTAACTGCATCCGTAATTGCTGCTGCACGGCTGTTACACGTGCTTTCCATCTCCGACCAACGGAAAAGGGTTCTCCCGCCGTAGCGACACAGGTAGATGACACACAAAATTATGACCATCTATACACATTCACACACACACGGCTCAAATACCTGACACCGACGGGGTAGCTGTGCAGTGATGTAGTACGAGGCAAGAACAATAGGTAGAACAGCGTCTAGCGACCAATCAACATACTGACGCTGGGCCAAGGCTCTACACGCTGCCATGCACTGTTGTGGCATATTAATCATGAAACGATACGTAAGCCACCATTATGTAAGGCTGATCAAGAAACGCTGATGGGCGTTCTTGCGATAGAACTGTTGATAACGCATGGAAAAACGAACTTCTCGTGCGCGATGAGAGAGAAAGTAGGCCAAAAGTAAATTGCATCTTGATAAAGGGCGCTTGCAAGTGACTAATTTTAGAATTTTTTTAATTGAACAGTTTCAACGGTAGAAATCTATATATTTTTTTAAATTCTATTTTTATTTTTAGTTGCAAAAGCAACACACACGAAAACGTGCGAAATTTTAAACATAACTAACAATAAATTATTTAATAAATTTTAACATACAAAGTAAATATGTTTTTGCTTATTTAAGATAAATTCAAATAAATATCGTCATGTGATGTTAGACAAAGTTATATAGAATGAGTATATAGTCTTTATGATCATTAATTTGCATTAATTTACTGTAAAGCTGTAAAAAAGTAAATAACTACAAGTCCATTTATAATATACAAGTGTTTTCAATCACTCAGTTTTTAAATTATTTAAGCACTTTCATTTTATTCTCAAAACCTAACACAACTGGCCTTATAGTTAAGTTGTGGAATGACATGACAAGAGAGAGTTGTGAAATTTGAACGCATTACTGCTATGATTAAAGTTGATAATTTTAAAACCTATATAATCCAAAAATTATTAATATACAAAAAATGCAATAAATTTGAAAATTAAAACATCACATAAACCGGACTACATTTCACACCCATTATTTACCAACAACAACCACACCTGTAACCTTCCAGCTACGATGGGAACCAATTCCAACAGTGCGCATCCTGTTCCCAGGACACTCAAGGATCCATGGGAACCACTTGCTCGGTTCGATGCAGGTGCAAAATCCTTCGAGCGCATAATGTATTCATTTTCAATTCGCAGTCGGCAATCGGAATGCTTTTGTTTGTACGTTCCTCCACGTTCCGGGTGGCCCTAGAACTGCTCCCCGTTTCAATATCCACGAAGGCAACCAACCGACAAAAGGCAACTGAGTGAGGTCCTGAGAAAACCTTCCCGAATCAACCTGTTTACCGGCGTTTCTCACATACATTTGCATTCATTTGTCGGGCAGTGGCTGTGTGCCTGATTAAAACATCCTCTGTCACGGTAGAAGGACTTCACCAGGACGTTGCGCGCGGGTCCAACCAACCAGTTCAGGTCTGGAAACACTGAAGGACGACACCGGTACGGATGACTTCCTGACGGCAGTAATGGTCAATTAACTTTTTCTCTACACTCCCGTTAAAACGCTCACTCACGAACAATCATCAAACTTCCCCTTGTTAAGTGCGTTTGCTTCCTTGCATATCCTTACGTGCACTTGTTGCGATACCCTGTACCTCCAGGGTAAGAAAAAGACTCACTCACTCACACGAACACACACTAAAGCAACCTGTAGAGTGTAGTGATCGACTTCTTCGTTCCGGTTTGTCCGTTCCTGTTGTGGCTCGCTTCAATCAGCAGAAGGGTTGCCGGGATTTTATGCTCCCTTTTTTGTGCTTTGGCTTGGTTTTCCTTTTGTTCGAACTAACTCCCGGTTAGGACCTTGATGATAGGGTGTGCAGTGGAATGGAACCGAGACCAATAATACACACGAAAACAGACAGACAAAAAACAGAAAACCACAGCGAGCAAGGGTCTACCGAACACACAATAGCTAGTATCCTTTTCCCTAACAGGAAGGATGACTTTTTTTTAATTCTTCTTGCTTTCTCCATTGTTCTGCTGTTCGGTACTTTCCGGTTGAAACATACTCACACCCAAAAAAGAAACACAAATTTATGCTTATGCTTCGACGATCACGCTGCTGACTGGCCAAGCGTCAAATTAATTCCATTTTCAGATACAAATGAAATCTACGTTCGGCCACAACCGCACATGAGGTTCGTCCTGTTGCCGTTCCTTCCACGCCTAACAAGTGTGATGCACGATCGTGCTCGTGTGTGTGTGTGTGTGCTACAAGGATGTAATAATTGGAAAACGAATTAACACACCTACCCTCGGTGGATCGTGCTGGATTGTTTCTGGTTGTTTGTTCCTTCAGAAGTCCGTTGGCATCCTCTTTGTATCCTTTTCCAGCGCTCTGCACGACGAGTGGTAGGGACGCAAATTCCTCCATCATGCTCTTTTTTACTGTTGCCACCAAACATTCTGCGTTGATACATAATTTATGAATCATGTTCCCTCCAGCGCTGTTATTTGCGAGAGGGTGAGTGAATTTGTTTTTGTTTTGTTTGTCGTGAATAGTTGAGGGCTATGGGAACCAGAACCGTAACTCTTTTATGAGCAATCTTTTATTTTCATCCCCTAGCCATATTTGCTAAGCCGGAGGGGAAGCCAATTCTGAGCAGTCGTGGCAGAACGGCGAACCATCGAAATGGTAATTCACCTGCCGTCACAGCAAAAGCGTCAACCTGCCGTGGGGCCGGGCGTGCTGCAAGTGCATGGGAAATGGCCCTGTTGCATGTGCCACGTCACGGTGTGAGCATTCGCTATGGCTATGGGAATTTGATGGTAATGCGATGGTATTGTTCGCATGAATGTTCCCTTTACGTACAGCGCATAGAGATAGGCGTTGAAACGAGGTGAAGGAATTTTTTCGAATAAGCAACACAACTCGCTGGCTAATATTATGGTTCGATTGTAAACTTTGTGTTGGTGTTGTTTTGCAAAAACATTGCCAGCAAATGAATGTTTTATGAACCATCACAGTCTTATGAATCCTCAAAGAATTATTAATCCGCATCGATTCATGAATCGACAAGGAATCATAACTATACGCATCATTTATGATTGAAGCAACGGGAATAAAAATTTCTATAAAGATGTAATACCTCAGCTACAGTTGACGTTCGTTTGTGAGGACCTGATGATGAATCTATGAGGATCTATGAGGTTGAATCCTTTGAGAGTCGATTCAAGATTTGCGTATCTCCTATTGGATATGATTCTTTTGAGTAAATTTATTTACATGCACTGCCAGTGAAGAGTCACTCGGATTATGAATCGATTCTCAAAAGATTCATGAAGCTATGAAGACTCATCTCAAAGTTTGATAAATTTTATAGATTCAAACACCCTTAGTGATTCAAAAATCGTCAAAGATACTTGATCATTTAAAATACAGATTCAAAGTCATTCATTTTGGTTTAAAGATACATTCAGAATTGTGAAGATCAGATAAGCTACTTATTGCCGTTACAGTTGGCGTGAGTTCGTACATATCAATCAATCAATTATTATTTTCTACCACTTCACTCCAGTTAATATAACAGATAATGAATTTATATTTCCATCAATAACCTCTTAACCAATATAAATGTTAGCTCTAAAGAAAAAAAAAACCTCACATTTAATAGACTTTACCTAGATAAATAAACACGAAACGAAACGAAGAAAATGACGCACCCGCCGATCGCGGATCTGCTACACGAATAATCATTTTTTATGGCGACAAAAGAAAAATCAAAGCTCATTCTAAACGTTCCATTGCGTTGCATGTAACAGCAACATTTAAGCGGAACGAAACACCACCTCCTGTGTCGTTTACTATCCTCCCTCCCACCGCACCACCCTCCATTTTTCTCCCACACCCACTCAGGTGCATCGACCCAGTGGCCTATTGTTGCTGCGTTCACTATCCGTACCCGACCCGAAGGCCTTCCGGATGTTGTTGATGGCGATCAGCAAAACAACGGGCAGAAGCAGATGGGGTGTTGGAACGGCGAAACACAGCGGAAGGTGCATGAAAGGGCAGGCCGGAGAAAAGGCAACAAATCCTCCACGGTTCCACCCCATGCCACTCGTCCGTTTGCCTTCGTTGCCACCTGGCCGGCCGCTTGGTGGTGGGATGAAAAATCGTAAATTTTCCACTGTCACGCTTGACGGACAAATTCCCCGTCCCATCGGGTTTTGCGCCCGCACCGTGTCCGGCCAGATCCAACGGTCCACACCGCACCAATCCGGAGGAGGCCGACGTCGGTGGATGATGATAATTTTGATTGAGTCAAACCCATACGTCCACCGACCGGCGTTAGGCTGCCGACCACCCACTTCCCGTCCGTACGTTCGCCTCTCTTTGCGATGGGTCAGATGAGTCCGAAATGATTCCGCAACGAGGAGCCCTTCATTAAATGGGCATGACAATGGTGATTACGTGAGTGGATTTTGTTCCTCATTTCTGTGCAGTTTTCTAATTTGTCGTACCTTTTTTGAGCTCTGGTGGATTGAGTGGCGCACTAGAGCTTGTTTTGACTTTAAAGTTTGAAGTTGTGGTAAGAAAGTGTTTTTGTTTTTAGGATTACTAAAGAACAAACATTCTGAGATCGATAATTAGACACTTTTCAATACAAAATAAAGGGTGATTTTTGTACTCTAAAGAACGATCCGCGCTCTCAGTATTTATTATTGAAAAGCCCACATGTGCTACAACAGCTAAAGTAGTCATTTTATTACTTTTTTATGATCTGCCATCACCAAGCTAAGGAAAAATGCTAGAGCCCCATGCACTCCATCGCCTTCCAGAACACACCGTAACCACACCCGGAGACAGCAAGGAACGCGACGTTCCCATCCGTCACCATTTTGGGGCCATCATGATAGACGTTTCCTTCGTTTCCTTACCAGCTGGAGGAAGCTTCCGAGTGGGTTTGCACCGTATATTCGTTAGCAAAGTGCGCCATCATGTTCGCTACTACACCCACGCTGCCAAACACACACATGCAGGCAGACACCGCCGTTCGATTGGCGGCACATCGTCGGCACTTTGTCGGAAGCCTATCTCGGTCATAAAATCAGTGTCATTACGTAACGTCACAGCGGGCGACGACACAGATGAACGGGCTAGATTCGTACAGGAGGTGTGCAAGGGCTGCAAAACGGCAACAGCAACAAAAAATAACCGGGGAACTGAAACCGTACGTTAGTCAAGCGTCCGATCTGCGAAACAGTTTGCGTACGGTTCATACAGTAGTGCTGCATGACAATGCTGCTGGCTAATCGCTGTCCAGCCCTTGTGTTGCTTTTACCGTCCGTAATAGAATGAGAGTCAAAACTGATGCCTCGCTATGTGGTGGAGGCCTCTGTTAGTAGAACTAAGTACGAAAAGTTCTGGAGCTGGTAGAAAGAACGAAAAAACACAACCATTAGCTAGAACATTACGGCGGCATGCATCCAATCGAGGACAGGCCGAACGCCACGGACCGTACAGTGACCGCATGTGCATATGTATACTCGCTGTGTGGGAGGATGTCCAGATCCAACGTAAGTTACGTGATCAGAGGGCGTAACACAGACGAACGATCGCTTGATTGATAAATATGATCAAGAGAACGGGACACATTTTCCTACTCAACAATTACGAATGAAGTTGTTTGCAGATTGTATGTAACTTATAATTGCATGTAAGAGTCCTTGAGAGGTATAACCAACGTTATCAAATGCAATTGTTTAACTGATCGATTGTTTATTTTATTTTATATGAGATTGATTAATTTTATTAATCTATTTGGCGATGCAATCCGCATAACCTAACTTCAGCTGATCACTCAAGTTCTCTATGATCACTCGGATGTCCATGCATTTAGTAACAATTTTGAACATAATATCAACATTTCATCCTTTATTAAATAATTCTGAACTCTTCCTTTCTTCTATATCGGAACAAAAACCTCAAAAGATCTATTCCTACAATTTCTGGCATTCTTTGGCATTATTTAGTCCTTAGCCGCTGTCTTGCGATATCAGTCCTGCGTTTGGAGGATTGGTCTGGATGAGATTTTGGACCAGTCTTCTTCAATTCTTCAATTCTCTAAATTTTACATACAATACCATAAGCAACGTTAAAAAAAACCCTGACGGAAATAGTAAGATAGCATGGATGCATCAACCATGAGAAGTTTCCGACATTCAAGCCATAACCAGGTAAACCTATCGTGGGCCTTTACAAATATCCTTCGTAACTTACATTTGTGACAAACGAATTCGGAACACCGGAAGAAGTCACCCATCAGTTGGGATGGTCAAACCAGCATGACTAAAAACTAACCGCCTGGATGCTTATCACACATCAACACAATGCAAACCATTCTACTACGTACGGTCCTACCTCAGAATCTTCAAAACACCCGAGCGGAAATTGTCACCGCTGTGTAGCACTCCACTCCAAAAAGGACCTACATGGTTGGACGTTTCCTGCCGAGGGATACCTCCAGATAACAGTGTTTACTTTGTGGTAACGTAACATAACGTCACCAACCGTCGATCGAGCTTCTAATTACAGACGCTTCGGAGCAACACGCAAGATGCGCACTTCCGGTATTCTAGCAGAACGAACTCACACCAACCAAGGGGGAAAAGGTTGGATCTGCAAGGTGATGATGTTCAAGCGTTCCTGCGGGAAGTGTGTATCGTTTACTTCCGTCGTAAAATGCATCTTCCTCGACGGTGACTTCCCTCCATCGGTTGTGCAGTTCACATGTTGTATAGCTGTCCTTGATGAACGCACAGAACAAAAAACAACATATCCTGAAAAGTAAGGAACTTCAAAACCCTTCAACTTTCCGTAAGATTCCGTAACACGCTCCTGTTGCTTTCCACTTCCGTCTCTAACGGTGGAAAGGAAGCGTTCCAGACTCTTGCCAACGGCCAATGTGGTCAACCCTAGCTGAGAAAGTCGGGAAGTGAACCAAGGTGATAATAATGTATTCCTTCGAGCGGAAATGCCAGGAACCCTCCAAACGGATAGGTAAACCCTTCCCGAAAAAAGGAGAGCTTCCACTTCCCGATCTGTCTGCAGTCTGGCGTAACGCACGCACCCAACACGTAGTAAGGCGTGGGCAGTGAAGTACCGTCAACATCGGTGCCTTTTTCTTGGTGCCTTCCTTAGCAGTTCATCCTTGAGGAAGAGGGTTTCAGTTTGATTTCCTACGTAGATCGCTACATTAACATTCCAATTATTCACCCCTGTTGGGGTGCAAGATTCCTGTTCTTCCATTCCAGCACACAACACTAAATAAGAAAAGGGTATCCGTTCGAGGTTGCGAGGGAAACTCTTTACCAATTCCCTTACGTACTCGTTACACCACACTGATAAGCGTTAAAATGATCTCCAGCCTGGCATGATCTTCGTTGGAGCGACATTATCATAATGTTCCACCTTTGGGCACTCGCAGCGAAGCGCACGGAACCGGATCGACTGACTGAGGATTCGCGTTCCGGTGCAGTGCACATCTACGGTTGGCCACTGGTACGCATGGTTGTGTGATTTTTGTGCAAAAGGATAGCCTCGCCGTACAGGTACACCTTACACAGTCCTCGTCACGGATGGGCGTCCACGGGGTAAGTTTTCGGTTGGTTCGGTTGCTTGTGGAGAATTTAAAGGGCTTCGGATGAGGAAGACATACGTCCTACCAAACACAGGTTTAAATGATTTTTAATTTTTTTTTGTAGCTTGTATGTTGTTTTTGATGGACCAAATTATTCCAAGTACCAAACAATTGTTACTAAACTAAAACAATTGCAACGCATTGAAGTAAATTCAAACATTTCATACAGCAAATCAGTATTATAACTGAATGAGCTCGATCGAACATAAACAATCGTTTTCACTAAACAATATTAAAATCACATAAGTAAAATATATTTTCTCCAGCGATCAGGGTAACGGCTTGAATGTAGCAAATGCAATCCGAATCATTGAAGCAAGGAGCACAGCCATAAACTACTCTTATGCTGACGCCCTACAAACGGGCAAACACTTGTGCAGCCGCTGTACTGTACGCGTATTAGTCTCAAATGTTTCACATTAACGCCTCCGTCCGTTCGTCCGTCCGGCATTCCTCCACAAGACGGCAGCATGGTTCCACAAAGCAAGCACGTCTGCGTCTTATCACGTACCCAACATCACCAGCCGAGCACGTCACAGGCGGCGGTTCATCGCGTGTATGTGTATGCGCACACAATGTTAAGTAAACAAGCGTGGAAAATATGCTACGTACGGGTCCCAGTTTCAATCCTGCCCGGCGGAGATCCCGTGACGGTTTGGGAACCAACCCACCGTTGCCTAATTCGTTCCAGCCGGTTCAACGGTGTCATTGGCCCTGCCCAGCGTTCCAGGAATAGCGTCCTGCTCCTGTTGATTTTTGTACCGATGTAACGAATTTCACGCAAACACAGTGGCGGCCTTTCATGGATTTTTCCCATCCAGCCCGTCGGCTGGACGTCCGCGAACGAAGGGATGTATTTTTGCCTCTCCATGCATCTTTCACGCGGTTTTATGTTCTACTGCTTGGACGCTTAAGCCGATCATGCGCAAAGGAACAATCATGTTCTTTGTGATATGCACCCTGCAGCAGCTATAAAGCATTAAGTCCTTATGCACGATACTAGTTCAGCTAAACATGTTCTTTGTGATAGTTCTGAAATTAAGGCATTTTTTCACGTTCGTGCGTAACATCCACACTTGGTGGTTGTTTACTGGAAGCGTGTTTAACGATCATCTAAGAAATTAGTTTACTCGCATTGGTGGCGAAACAAGTGGAATGTTCCGCCAGATGAAATCTGTCGTTAAAGCAGTTTGAAAGGGTCGCCGTTTAATGACCATGCAGCTGATTTGGAAACAGCGTCAAGAGACGTAGACCTATTAAGTTATTGCCATTCATTTGGGTACGCATGTGGCCAACTTGTTTCTTTGGGAATGTGAAAAATTCTTTTATTGATTCTCTCAAAACGTATCGTACACATCGTAACTTAACTGGGACAATAATTAGAAAACACATGTTGTACGCACGTTAGGCAGTTTCAGCTCGACATATTCGTTGAACTCTAGAACTACCAAAATTTTAACGCAGTTTCATTGGTGGTTAGTTAGTTAGGCATCTTCGTTTTTGAGTGTTCATGCTATAGAAAAGATGTCTTCAAATCATCTGATAACTACGATAAAATTGATTAACAACAATTATTTAAGTGATTAAAAAAGATTGGATCATTGAAAATGACGGGTCCAATATTGAATTCGAAATTAAATTACAATGATGTTTTACATGTAAAAATGTTATTGTTATTCATCGATTCTCTTCATGTAGGATCCCTAAAGAATAAATCTAACAAAAATGAAACGGTTTGCTCGTTATCAGCCAACGGAAGTGCCCTCATATTGGACCGAAATTCAATTATATATTTACGTCTTTTCGGCCCTCTTCTATACGGTCGTTTCGCTTCCTGCTACATCCTGCTACTGACCGGTATGATCTGAACCGAAACGAGCACCAGACACAAACCGTACGGCAAAACTCATCCTCGATCCTCGCCAAACAACATGGGTGCAACGGTATGGAACGAGCCATCCGTAAATCTGACGGTTGGCTGAATCGATGAGGTTGGCTTTTATCGCTTCCATACCCTCCCGGTGGTGACCGTCCTAAAAGGTTCACTTCCTGTGTATTTAAAGTGCCAACCCCTGCTGGAGGTAACGTATGGGTTTGTTAGCATTTAAATTGAAGCGTTTCGCGCAGGAACACTCATCCAAATCACGCATTGCTGCACATCCTGCAAGCCGTTGCAAAGGAGTATGGTATTTGTGTAGTACTTTTCATCAGAATGTATGTAGCATTTAATGAAATTTATTTTGCCTTTGAGCAGGGTTTTCCAATGGTTTTTTCCAAAATTTTTGGAGACTTTCCAATATTTTATAGAACACTTTATAGATCATTTTTGAGAACTACAAGATCAAAAATTTACTATTTTTCCATTATAACTGCATTCGCCATTATGCAAAGATATTTTTTGGATACATTGTTGCTATAAGAATATATGGGAGTAATTGCTTTTCGTTGAAAACAAAAAATGTCATTTTTATCTTATATTGCAGACAATACGCAAAATACATGCAAAATTGTAACAGATAACTTAACTCCAAGATAACTTTGATAAATGACACATTGATCCAAACACATTGTACAAAAGCATTTAAAAAAACATAGGAATGAAACACATTTGTTTTATAAATTAAGATTTTTTCATTACGGACAATTAATAACAAACGTCAAATGTTAGAATGAATAAAACAATAATTCGAAAATCGTTCTTAAACTATGTTAAATTCCTGGAACCTGCCAGGAAAAAATGCCTTAGTTTGATAAATATTCCTATGAGTGTCACACGATCCTGAGGGATTGTTTCGGAATACCCTAGAAGTATAATATAACCTGACGAAAAATGAACATCTGCTTAACTTTCCACGCAATCAACTTTTAATAGACATACGACATCGTTGAAAGAAGCAAACGGATTCCCGTTAGCAACAAATCGATCATAACTTCGCCGGTTTTAATCGTGATCCAAGCAGATTAGTCTAGCGTCCGACCGATCGATCGTGTGAAACAACGGTGGTTCGTCTCAATCAAACGATGAGCTAATGAACGGAAAAAAATATCACCAACTTATAGAGAAAGCTGCGCACGGCCGTAGGATTGAAGAGGATGATAAAGAGCGTTTTGTACGCAAGGATTGAGTTCCAATTTATTACTCTCATCACGTCACCTGGTTCGGACCCAAGCATTTAACTGGGACATCTTGCAAATGTGAAGAGAAGCAAAGTAACAGCCAAAAAGAAACGCGACACAATGCGGTCCAGCGTCGATCGAGAATCACCATAAGCGCCAATCAAGCGTATTGTTGAGATTGCGTGAGTTTCAACTAAAAAAATGTATGGAAAATGATCCAGTTCACCCGGTCGCTAATTTCGGAAGGTTCAACAACACCCGGGCATCGAAATAAGGAGTCTGTTGGTCGAATAACTAACGAACAGACAAACAAAAAAATCAAAACAAAATTTCCAACCCCGATGTTCGCCTTGTTCTGGTCCGTTTTCGGGGGGATAGAGTTGGAAGCACATGCCACCCAGCGCCCGCCCAACAGCGGAAGTAAAATCGGAAGCAAGGGAACAAGGAAAGCGAAATGGGCTAGTAAACAGAGATGCCGACACCGGCAAGAATGTGAGCGCAAGATCTGACGAAGAGCGCACCAACAGCAACAACAAAATACATCCTCCCCCCGGGGGTTTGCCCTAACGCCCTCGGAACGAATCCGATCGGCACGCGGAAGATGAATTAAATTAGAGACGATTTGATTCCCTTCGCGTTTCCTTTTCGGTTTCATTTCGCTTCGTGCGCCGTGTGTGCCGTGCGAACATTTCGGGGTGATGCCGCTGATGCCCGGGCCCGTTTTTCACCGTTTGTTCCAGTTTTCCAGGCAGTAAGGCATGTCCCGAAAAAAAAGTACGATGTGCTGTGTGTGTGGTTGTGGCTTGAAGATTTAAAGAGAGGCTCAATGCGCGGCCGATTGAGAAAGAAGAATTTAATGAATTTAATTCTTGGTTAGCAAGCGTCTTAATGGCGAGTGCGCAAGATGTCCCCAAGAAAATCGGGGGAATCTTAATGTAGGGCTATGGGTGCTGGATAGATGGTGAATGATGGGAGTACCGAGAGGGGATAACGGGAGGACAACAAAAAAAGATGTATGGAGCATAGCGGACACTTTTGATCTAGTTTTCTTCTTAGATCAAAATCGTCACCCCTCTGGGTGGGGTGTTGCCCCCATGCCCGTCACCACTGTTCCGTTCTACCCACCACAGCAAAGTTTTTAGCTCTCACTGCATGTACCGTTAATTGTGACGCCGAAGGGGTAGATAAACCCTTGCAAGGGAATGCCGCAACGGTCGCTAGAACATCGAAACCACTTGTCCGAGAGCGTTACAGAAGCCAAGACATTTTTTGCCCTCCGAAAGGTTCTACAGGCGAACGGCAAAAGGACGGCGGGGAAATAATGAGGAGGGTCGTGTCATAAAAAAGGGCAAAACCCTAGAACGATGACGATCACCCATCCCACCCCGGGCACAGGGGGCGTCCGATCGTGCGCGCGGATCGCAGGAAGTTAACCTCAATTAACAGGGCTGCACTGTGCGATCGAACCGATCTTTATTTTTCCCCTTTTGCCGGCTTCTGGGATAAATTCTCACAGCCATTCATGGCATGGTGGTATTATTGTGCGAGTACTGCGAGCATAAGCTGGGAAACATATGCTCTGGCTGACAGCATTAATAGAGGAAGATGTGAAGATTCATACATTGTGTTGGAGCGATCCATCGACAAATGAATCGCTATTACATACACGAGTTGGAAGGACAATTGTAAGTATTCTCGTCTCTGGCGAAATATTATTGTATTATTTTAAACGGGAACGAAATAATGATGAGGTTTTGGTATACACATCTCCGAGCGGAAACGAAAGATCACTTCCAGCATACATCCAGCCCGGTCAGATTTTCCTTCGCCGTTGAATGCAAACACACGCCAAGAAAGAACATTGCGCCGGGAAACGCTCTTTCCTATGAATACCGAAAGAAATTCTCCTTTCATTCCGATCGTTCATTCACCTCGTTCCAACACAATCGAGGCTTTTCATAGGCCGGGGCCTCTTACACGAAAGTATCCATTCATCCATAAACCTCCTTCGGTCGGAATTGATATTGTGTTAGTTTAGCCTGTTCGCTTTTCCTCAGCGCAACTTCCTACCAGTTCCTTCTTTATGGGTTTGGTTAAGGGTTTAGTGCTGGGAAAATGCTGGTTTTTTTTGTTGACTATTTTGGTAGCAGTTCTTTCCATCTATTTAGCTGTTGACAGAGACCAGCATGGGACAACGATTCAATAAAACATATATAAATCACTCTTCTTTTTTTTCTTAAGACAAGACATGGATTACTGATTACTCAATGGTAAATATGGAAAAAATAAAATAATTAACATACATTAATTTTAAGAACTAAGCAAAGAATTCGAAAAACAATGTAGATCACATGCAGAACTAATCACGCGCACTAAATAATGCTATATTTGACAGACGATCTTTATCGAATTATTGGTCTCAAAAAGTTAAGCTAAAACAGCTGATAGTGCAACAATGGGATAGTATGTTCTTAAATAGGAGGTTTATCATGTAAGCTTATTAGTAAGAATATAATAAATAATGTAATAAACTATGAAGTATTGTTTTTATAACAAAAATGGCCTAATAAACCGATCCATTGCTTAACCTAAAACTGCTCACGTTTTCTAGGGGTAATCTTTTTAGAGAAAATGTACACCTAGAACCACAAGAAGTAGGTCATTTTTCTTATTAAAAATCATTTATAATTATATATTTTTTTTGTATTCCTTTATAATATTAAAGAACCTCATCAAATACAGAACGAACAACATTTGCTTTCAAAAGTCTGTTAAACTCTCTTTAAGCACTATTTTCTACTTTCTCGGTGTCCAGGATTTGGATGATGTTTTGGGTATCGATTTGTTAAACACTGTTAAACCGATTTGAAGACAAATGCATTTCAACATTTAATTTTTATTCAAATGCATTTTTCACATGAGGATAGGTGCACTCTTTGAACAGAAAATTTGTTATTTGTTCGTATAGCTATTTGTATTCCTATTCCTAACGTTTCGCAAATCATAATAGATATTAAAAATGTAATGATAATAATTATTAATAAAAGATGTTAAATGGGAAATGTAATATAGCATAGCAGTTCTATTCGTTGAGAATAATATTCGAGATTCGAAGAATATCATTTGAACAGCACTTTTAAGTGATTTATTGTTATAAACACTTCAAATAAAGGGTCCTTACGACCCCAAGTTTAGCTCGATCGAACTGTGCCACCAGAGACCACCCTTATCCTTTCTCAAACATTCAAAACCATCGCTCTTAACGCGGTGCATCTAAGTACCTTCGAAAATCTTCCCATCCAGCATTGTTTTTAATGCTCATCAATTAATGATTCCTGCCGACCGAATCAACGGCCTGATTCGTCCTGATTGAAAGTAACATTAAAAAAAAACTCCACACCCAAAACAGACAACGTTTCAACGTAATTAAAAATCATGTCCAGTCATGCAGGCTTTAGAGGCGCTGGCGGTAGAGGACAGGTTTGAGAAATGGATTTTAGTAGGAAAATATTTTCCCCTCTTCCCTTTTTACGGTGAATGATTTCTGTTCACCATCCATCCCTGATTCCTGATTTCTTTCACCATGAGCCACCATCTTTCGTGGCACCTGACCCATTGCCCACCTGAACTTTTACGTAAATTCTTCAACTAAACTCAAGGTCCCTGTCCGGTAGAGTCCACAGTGCTACCCCTGTTTCGAGTTTCTCCCGGTAAACCAGTACAGGAGGTCATTGGCATTGGACACCTTAGGGAAAGGGTTCCAACAAGAAAGGGTTACACGCTGGATGCCTTAGATCGAGGTATTTAGGGTCCAGCGGAGCTAAGATAGATCGCCCTTAGATAGGAGGAGGAAAAAAAAATAAGGAAAGCAAAAGAGTAAAATAAAACATACAATCAAAGGATCGTAAATTGCCTCAAAAGGAACAAAAATATCAAAACCCTTTCAAATCCAAACCGGACAAGGGTTCTCGGATGTGTTGCCGATACCAACCGTGATCGTGAGTTGCATATTTTGAATCCTTTCGAAATCGTGGGAAGACCCGCATGATTCGAGTGCGCCGTCCTGGCAACTCGGTCGCGACTACACACTTTCTCCATCGATTCGAAAGCATGCGCATTTTAATGCTAATTAATGTATCCTTTCAAACAGTACAAGGAAACACTTCAATTATTGCTGGACAAAAATTGAAAACCCTCTAAATGTGATGAAACAAGAGTGAGCTCTTTGCTTGATGCTGAGGTGCATGATGCTCTGGTGCAGGAATCTTGAAGAGCCGCAGTAGAATTACACTTTTGTTCAACTCTATCCGAAGGATACTGCTTTCCATCACTTCCCCCAGTATCCTCCAGTAGCGTCATCCCTTTGCAGAACAATTGCACCGAAGATGTGTATTGTATTTTTAGTTCATAAGTCGCTCCATTTGCTGCCACTCACGTGCAACCGTGCATCTGCACTTAAAGTCATGAAAGAACTAAAAAAAGCATAGCTTTCATCGGTACGCTTCGAGGTCCTTGACATGGGCCATGAAGTCAAGAAGTTCTCCCAAGGAACTTCATCCCTGTTGCGGATAGAACAGGGCGAACAAGAGGCGAACAGAAATGGCTGACGACCTGCAGGAGACGCTACGGGGAAAAGATGATCTCCGTGCGCACAGACAAAAAAGGAAGAGATTGAGTAGGAAACAAAAATCAAAACACGCATTCGTACACGCAACCACACATACATAGGCAAGTGCGATAGTGAAACACGGCTAGTGCGCGGGGACGTGCGTCCGCTCATACGCAACGCGCAAGTTGAACGACCTCGCGACCGCGATCGTGGCTCAAAGTGTTTTTGACTTTAGCCTTTCCCGCTTGGTTTCCCTTATGTTCCGTGTCCTGCCGCGTGAGTCTTGGCCGTAGCGAAAGATTTGGAGTTTCTTTTCTAGGCACTTGTTCTCTTTCTCTCTCGCTTTATTTCTTCCTTTCTGTTTAATGGGGTTTCTTCTTATATTCACTTCACTCGTCCGTGGTAAAGGAAGAGATTAGATTCAATGCCCCGGCAACAACACAGACACACACGCATCCACACCGCGGCTTTTTCCTTCACCGTTTTTGTGGTCTATTCCGTAGAGCGTCTTCACGCGTTCGCGTTTCGTCTATTTTGACTCTCTTTCTGACTCGAGTCGAATACAGTCGATCTCCACATCCCATCCATCCCTTCGCGGGTTGCTGCTGCTCTTTCCCCTTTCCTGTCCTGCTAGCCTAGCCAGGCGTGGACCAAACGATCCCAGTGCCGTTCCCGTTTTATGTTTCCTTTTGTGCTCTGGTCGAGGGGGATCGCTTCTTTCCACTGTACCACACGGCGTTAACGCGATCGTTAGCGCATCCTTCACCTCCTTGCTGTAGCTTCAGCTCCATATTCCTGGGACGATCGTACACAAATCAGTTTCTGCTTCTTGGCCTGCTCTGCCTACTGCTCTTCACATTCCCCCACAACGTTCGGCACCGTGGAGAATTCCAATCCCACACGGTGTTTCAAAATAGATTTCTCCCAGGATAGTCTTCCCTTTAGGACATGGACGGGACTGGTGCGATTTGTACGAAACAACTACACGGGTGTTGGGGTTTTGATGCGATTCTCACGTTGACCTTTCGGAATAGCGATCGGAGCATAGTTTTTTTTAAAGCAATCATGAAATAAATTTTTCCTTAGCATTAACGGAAATCAACTTCTAATTTATTATTTCTTGATTTAAACCATTTTTTAAAATAACACATTTCCTGGAAAAAAAATACCGGAAAATAAATAAATCACACTTAAACAATGGTCAACGCGAGCGGAAATTCGCAAATTTAACGTGTCAATTGGTCGAAATATTACCAACTTATAATATCATTTTATTGTTGCTGTTGTTCATTTAGAAATCCTAAAACCCTTAAATAGATCCATCAGGGGTATTTTTCGTGTTATGAAAATTAAAATAATTTAAAAGTTGTGCAAAACTACTAAGGCTATAGACCTTCTAGCATTTAATTCACATGTTTTCACTCCAACTGATGGGGCAGTTCCATAGCAGTGAAAATGGTCTATATTAGTGTTGGGTAGATAGCAGAATATGAAAAAATTTATCATAAGTATCTCTAAATCTTTAAAATTTGACACCAAATAATTTACCAAGCAGATTCGAAAAGGCGTGCATTAAAAAAAGTATCATTTCAACATCAAATATGAATCAACACAAAAAAACTCCTTGCTGAACATTATTGCTATGAGCCGGAAATGCTGGAAAAAAGCTCTACGAAGTTAGAAAGACTGATGCGAAATGAATCAAATGTACGATAAAGAATTGCGCGAAAAAACAACCACCTCTAAGCTTGATTTGAAATCTGATCCGTGTTCTCAAATGTTGGAAACTCCAAAACAGGAAAAGAAAAACATGAACATTCGCCAATTTCCTAATCGCGAAGGATGGAACGCAAAAAAAACAGAGATTGAAGATCGCTACCGTAAAGACACCTTGAAGCATTAACCTAACCTCCCAAACGATTCTCCAACTTAGTTACGAGGTTTGTTTTCCCCACAACTCTACTTGAAAGAACCCAACAAGATAATCCTTTCAGTTTTGCGATGGAGTGTGTGTTTGATTTGTTACTCTGGTTCTGTTGGCAAAATTCTCTGCCTCACGCCACTGTGTCACCACCGGTAGCTGCTAATGATTGCTCGCTAACGTTCGCCCCAAACTGGATCCCCAACAAACTGGAACCAGCGTTTTGAGGTGGGAGGATGTTTTAATCTTATTTTCTGAAGCTTTTTGTGTTATTATTTACTATTCACGTACCTGCTGGTAATGGATCGCATGCAAACCACCTTCCGTGCGTTTAAACATCCTCACAACCACAACAATCTAACCCTCCTGCTCCAACCGCACCATGTCAATTTTAATGGCCGTGGATGTGTTGATCGTTACAAAACTGTTCACCGGGTAGGGATGATGAATGAATTGTGGCTCTGAAAAATTTTTGAAGGAGTTTAGAACAGCGCCGGTGTGTTGGGCCCCTGGGGGCGGACGGATGCGGATGAAGGATTTAAAAAATTGATTTCTGCAATTAGCGTCAGGAAACCGAACACGATTCGATGCGAAATGTGATACTGCCTGCCGGATGAGGATCCATTCTTTTTTTTTTTGTTTGCTGTTGCTCCCTGCAAACACGCGTGTTATTCGCACAAGCCACATCAATTAACACCGAAACACGCGTTTTGTGAGGTAGATCTTACGTATATTAAACACGTTTTGACGAGCTGACACATTATTCGGTTTGCTTGCCGATATTGATGTAGATATTGTATTTTTTGAAGAGTTTCTGTTCACATATTGACAGGTTGAGCGATAGGACTTTGGGTTATGGAATAGTTCCGAACCTTCCTTACGTTCGAATACAGCTCGTCTAACGCCAGCATCAGCTAACGGTACCGGAACTGTGGCCACGCAATGTGTTCCGTTCCTAATTTCCTTCACTTCCTAAACTTCTCCATCTGTAGCTACCCTTCCCGTCAGGTTTTCATTCCTAAAATCTCCACCGTGGTGTAAATTAAGCTCCCGTGACTCTACTGGAACTTTCTTTCCAATGGACCAACCCATCCAACGTCTTCCACCAAATCAAGAGCAAAATCTTTCGCCGTCACCATTGTACGCAACTTCATCCATTTCTCTGAGTGGAGTTTTTTCCCCTGTGTTCGCTCCTTTGGCGTGAGGAAGTGAACAGTAAATTCAGACCAGATCTTGTCAGTTTGTTCGATTTTTTTGAGATGCTTTGGCTAGCAACAGTATTTTTTTTTCTATTTTTTCTGTATTTTGTGTTATAGAAGTTTCAATTTCCCACCTGGAAATAAATATTGACAATTGAATTAAATTGTATTAAATCTTGTAGAAGATTTAATCGTTAAAGACAAACAAAGTAAAGGAAAATCGGAAAAATGTAAAGATAAAGACGAAAAACGTTGAAGATATAAAGAATAAAAAAATAGATTTCGCAATGCGGGTTTTTTTAAAGTTTTTTTATGTACAATTAGAGAGAGAGCACATTAGAGCATTTAAATTTCAACATTTAAATTTCAAACTATAGTAACTTAACTTTTCCTTGTTTTCCCCCGAACTCTCCCTTCTTTCTTTCTGCTTCCGTTCCGTCCATCCAACGCCACCGGCACCATCTTTTCCAAGTCCCAGACCCACCAACCCATCAGCCAGCCACCGAGCGATGGATTTGGATTTACACTTTACAGTTACGCAAAAAAAGAGCGAGGAAAAAAGGAAAATCCGAAGCGAAAGAAACGGAACAGCCTCGACGAAATGTCCCGCGCTCGCGCCTGGCCCCTTTGGAAAGGAAAAATTGTGGCCCCACGCCACCGGGCCACACTGGGGCTGGGAAAAGCATGAAATGAGAAAAAACGCGCAACCGGCTCAAACAACAACAAATGAACATAATTCCCATCCCATGGAATGCGCCATGCGGAGTACATTTTGGGGTGGACGTTTGCCTGCTCTTTCGTGCACATTGTGTGTTGCCGTCTTTAGTCTTTCTTTCTAGCCTTTTGTCTAGCATGCCGAGATCGACCGGCCACTATCAGAAATTCACCCAGGGTTTTCACAGACAGGAAGTGTCGGTTCCGTTTCTTTCCTTTCGTTCGTTTGGAACCGTTTTCGGCGTACGTTTCTTTGGCCGGCCAAACTTCCCAATTTTGGTTTCTCAAACACTTACTGCCTTGATATTTCCTGCCAGTTGAGCGGTGTTTATTTATGGGAAGGTATGACGTAGACGAGGCACAATTCAGTGAGGCGCTATTGATTGTTGATGAGACAACGTTTAAAGTAAGATGATAAATTATAACGCAAAAACATTATAAAGCGATTCGTGCACAGTTCTTCGGAGGTGCATTAATACAAGGAATAACAAACAAACTGAGGATTTCATAAACAAAATTTTATTCCATTATTTCTATCAAACATTCTAACTGCACGATATTTATCAAGACATTTTCAGTATTTTATGGAACGACAAATGTTTTAGTCAGTAGACTTATCCTTTTCTAATTTAACATTTCTTCTTGTATGAATATCACTAACTAATTATATCGTTGCTTTGCATTACCATAAAATAGAACACGTTTATTCACCTTTTCAGGCGTAAAAACTTCTTTGTAACGTAAAACTCAAATGAATATAAGCTAAAAAATAATATGTTTGAATGATGTATCAAATTCGACCTTCTGAATAACATATGCAACTCTGCACTTTTTATCGAAAACCAACGTTTTAAACTGTAATAAAAATAGAATCAGAAGTAGGATTGCTCTCCAACACAGAACGTACCCCCGCTTTCAAAAAACCAGAACCATCATCTTTCCAAGTTTTTTTTTTATCTTCCAATTTACCCAATAGATAACGACCCCGATTTAACGTATAACACCCTCTGCACATCGCAAAGGACCCTGCGCTCATTTCTAAATATATACAAGCGCATCTCCCTCCGAGCGCAACGCAAACATTATTGCAGCGCGCCACCAGGATAACCTCATTAGTTGAAAGGACCTCCTCACACGCAGTCCCATGTCTCGCCACAAATCTACCAAGTCAATGTTTAAATACCCATGCACACACGGCACCGGCAGCGTGCAAGTTATATGCCGGCAGCAGATGGAAGCTAAATTTAAATACCCTCATCGTCGGCCGCGTGTTCGAGGATAACGCATGCAAGGGTCTTCTCCGGGTGAGACCTCAGACCAAAACCAATACAGGCGCACAGGGCGCGGTTTTGCTCTTTAAACATCAATTTGTAGCGCATCCCGGCGCGTTCGGGTTGTGTTTTTCTTCTTCCTACCGTTGTGTGAGTTGAAATTTGCCCGACGCCCTCCAGAGCGTCCTGATCGACCCGCAGCGAACCCACCCTAATTGCCCTTTAAATTGAGAACGTACGTTTGTTTCCTTTTTTTTCATGCAGGCGGTGCGAAAGCATGTCCTGCAGGAGTTCCGGTGCGTGTGCGCATTCGACAAACACGACGGCATCTGCTGGTACCTGTGCTTAGACGCATCTAGCGTTGTTTAAATTGCTTTCCTGAGTGTGAATTTTTGTGGAGGGTCAAAAATAACTATATTCTCCGTTTTTTTTAACTCAAATCTCGTACAGCTAGACATCACCAGTCAATGATGTCAATCTTAATTTAGTATATTTCTAAAGTAGTTATTTCTATTGCCTGTTGGTTTGATATCAGTAAGAGCACGGGTTATTCCCTCAACTAGATTAAATCACCACTACAAACTCTTCCTTTATGGTTCAATTTTACATCCAATCAAGCCAACAAAAAAAAAAGTAATCTCAAATATTCTCACGCACTCACGCTGCGTAAATACGAGAACGAAAAAAAAAACATCTACACCCCAAAAAATCCTTCCGCCCAGGATGAAAAATCTGGAAAGTTTCATATTCGATCGACCCCATATCAGTGCCGAAAATGATTCCACTCCACGCCACATGTGACGCTACTGCTTAGCAACTCTTTCCTACCATCCCCACGCAACCAGGCCGGGGATGTCTGGGATTTGACGATCGTTTCCCGGCATGGAAAATTCCCATCCACGCAAATAGTGTCTCGGTAATCTTCTTGCCAACCCGGTCGCTTTTTAGCTTCACCGAAACTCTCGTGCAGTGGCATCGTACGCTCAAGTGGAAAAACAGATGGTTTTTCGTTCAATTTCACGCACACAACCAGCGCGAACAAAGGGAAATTTACTTCCCGTTACTGTTGTCTTCGCTTTCCAAAGGAAGAGAGATAGTGACGAGAAAGGAAAGACTTCCCTCGAGGGTTGAAGTGTTGAGTGATGTGTCTTTTTCCGGTGTTTGCTATAAGGGCTGTGGTAGAGGTGGGAAAATCTTTCCAGCTTTTTCCTGCTTGCAGGAAGGAAATCGTTTGTCATCTAGACAAAATAAACGTTGCTGAGTAGTTAGTAGAGTGAGCGAAGAAAACAAATCTAACTTTGTATCGCATTTTCTAACCTTCTGTTTGTAAATTAATTTCTATTTCAACTCCCACACACAGATCACGATCGACGGCGATCAGCAAACCTCTACCGGGTCGGCACGGTGCTGCTGTTCGAAATCACCCAACCGCTTAAGGCACGCGCAAGGATCCCAGCGCACGAAATCCCTAAAATTAATGGTCCCATTCGATGCCGTTGCGCAGCGATCGTGGGCACCGGACGAGAGAGGGCTAGAAGGTGAAAGGCCATTACGATCCAACCAGAGTGTCCTCACTGCCAACCGATCCCGAAGCACAAACATCCCGAACCAATCTCATCCCTTCTGCCACCTCCTATTTCTTCTAACACCATCAATGGCGGTTCGTCTCCCTTCGCATCAACCCTTCACCCCACTAACGGTATCACGGGGCAAGTGATCGAACGAACGATCGCGACGCTCGCCTTTCGGACCTCCATGAAGGAAGCGTGTTTTCTATTTCTATTCCAACTACCGCCATTCTTGCATCTTCTCGCACGCCCGCCATGGTCCGGTGCTCGAAAGGCAACCATGGACAATCGTAAAGAAATTGTTGACCCCAAACAACGGCTCGCCAGCATCGGGCTGCGGAATGGGACCACACGGGGTAGGAATATCCTCTTCTTTCTCGACTCGCACGTTTGTTCTCTCCCGCGTAGGGGAGTAGGATGTGAACGATCGTCCAAAGACGTGATTTTTGTCAGTGTTCTCTTGCGCTTACGCTCCAAGATGGATCAACTGTTTTTTTTCCTTGTTAATCGTGAGAAGAGTTTTCGAGCATACCTTTAGCCCTTTGAGGGATGAAACTTGTACAAAGGGTCTCAGTTTACACACAACAATATGCGTACAACAACCCCCCAGCGCGATCAGGTGATCAGATATTTGCAATATTTTTGTTCATCGCTTCAAAATGTCTATTCCCTTAACCGTTTTATGGTCAATGGAAAATACATCCTTCAACGTGATTTATGTTGAACATAATCGTGTTGATAATCAAAATCTGCACCTTTCGATAACATTTGTTTACGCGATACCACCACACAGTAGTAGCGAAAAATTTCAACCCCAAAAACTTTATGTTCCCTACCCAAAAAGCGTAAATAGGCAAGCAATCGACCTTTTCGCGCATCAAGCCCGGTATTGCGGTATTGCCGGTTGGAAGCAGTCCTGTTTTATGTTTCTACGGCTACCATAACCAACCCAAAACCCGACTGATAAACAACACAAACCGCTCCAAACGCTTCACCGCACCATAAAATGGTACCGTTGCCTATTTGGAGCCGGCAAATGGTGTTTAATCCTCGGTGGAATTCCATCTCCTAAAGGGGCACGCTGTTGTGGAGCAACGATCGCAACGTCCCACTGCTAGAGCAAAAGGAGCCACCTTCATTTGCATAACAATGGAACGTTGGAGATTTATGAATTTCCTATGTGATGTATGCGGTTCCTTCGGTTTTAGGATTTAACACCTGGGACGTATTGATGTTGAATGTGTGGAATTGATTGTTTAGTCGTTTTTTTTTTTTTCAGGATAAAACAAGAAGTTTTCATCAAATTCTAGTTTGTTCTTAAATTATATACCGTTTAGCCCAGCTGCATAAAGCTCGTTCACTGACCATTGCAAACATATTGTGGTCAATAACAATATCAGTATCGTGTTGAGCGATAAATTATGTTACCAATTACAGCATTAGCAGGATCAAAACACCTGTTTGCGCTAGCCAAACGATAATATTATTTAGCCAATTGTGTAGCACATAAATTAAGTACAAAATTATACGTAAAAACATGGTTAGCTTCTGCTTCCTTACCGACGCGCTAGAATCATTCTAGAATTACCACGAAAAACCTTTCAACAGGATTTGAGAACCCCTTTCGCATTTCACAGCAGGTACACCTAGAACAGGTACGAGTTCTTTGACCTTTCTGAAGGTGTAGCGAACAGGTGAACGGTCCTTTTTGCCCTATCCGCAATCCTTCGGTCAATTATTGTCCCTGTTGCTCAATGATAAATTGAGTTCGTGCGTCGTTCACAAACACCTCGCCGTATAGAACATTCGCTTCTTGTCGTTCTAGGACGTTTGATATTAGGAAAAGGAGGATCAGCTAGAGAGAACACTGATCCGTGGTGCGATAGCAATCCTTTTGCTTCACCTGGAAGCACCAAGGGACTAGGTTGTGCAAAATATCTACAACACCTGCCTAGAGTACCATAGAAAACAGGCTCCTATTTAAATGTTGCCCGACGGTGTCCTAATGACGGATGTTTGTTGTCACCGGAATTGCTAGGATAATTAAGGCAGTTACGCGAAATAGCACAGACTAGCTCACCAGGTGCAATTTGTTTCAAGGTGATACAAACCGACAGACTGGACTGGGCTTTCGCAACAGTCAGGACTTTCGGACATCCAGATCCTCGTACCGGTGTCTATCTAGATCCCAACAACGCTCATCCATCATTCGACCGAGTCTCTCCACCCAGGTGAGGGTGAAAACGACGTGCCGAGTTAAATTAATGACCGGCAACAGGTATTCGCCGACCCAAGTCTACAGGTGCGCTCGAAGATGAGAGAAGCAAAGAAAACAAAGTTTGGAAGGCGATCCGTCGCGTTCCTATTTCACCCCAAACGCATCTTCAGCGTCGTTTCGTCGGGGCAGCGCTTTATGGCAATCGGCAATGGAGCGAGCTTACCTGTTGGAGTTGGAATCAAAACAAAACTCAACAACCGAACCGAAGCGTTCGATTTTCCACTCGAGTTGGTCTGGGTGCCCAAAGTGAGTAAACCGAAAGCAAAATGTTTATAGTTTAATGCAAAATAGTGCCAAAACTCATCTCTTATTTCCTAAACTAAAATAAAAAAACAATTACAGTATGCTGCAATTAATCGTGCGTTCATTTTGTTTCCCCCGCTCCACGACAAACGTTCGCGATCGTGTATGTTCATTCGCTCTCGCATCTCGATCGAGAGCAAGGATCGATCTTCATGTTATTTTTTTTTTTCGCTCCCCCTGTCGGTTCCCCATTACACAGGTTGATCTTGTTGGCACAGGTGCGTTACAACACGCAGCTAAACGCACCAAGCGCCAAATGCATGGGCTGCACGAGGCAAAGGAGAGCGAAAATGTAAGACAAACCGACAAAAGGCATTAGCCATAAGCGATATGAATTTCTTCACACATTTTGAAGGTGGAAAAAAGGTGGCAAACAAATGTAAACAGAAGCTATAGCGTTTGATGTTTTTCTGGTCCCTTCTTTTCTGTGCCTTTCGTTCTCTCTCTCTCTTTCTCTTTTTCGTCTTTTTTCTTGCTTTTCGGGGGGTGCAATTTTTGCCTTTTGCTTGTGTCCAACGTTTTTTTTTTTGCACCATCGTTCCTTTGCTGCATTGAAACCCCGCGCGGATAGCGGGTTTTATTTATTTTATATGCCCATCGAACGGATGCTGCGGATCTGTTACGATCGGCACGACAAGTGTTGCGAGCCTTTTGATTTTTTGTCCGTGTACTTTGCTCTCCAAGCAAAAACAAAACAGACAACCCCTCACAGCATAACCGAAGGATGACGGATCGGTTTCGAATTACCCCCAAAAAGGCCTAAGGAATTTCGTTCGCTATTTGATGCAATTTGTTATCCCCGAACGGTTCGGTAATGATCACTGTACGAATCTCGATCGCTGATATAACATCGAGTTGGGATGTTAAAATTGCTTTAGTAAAATTTCACGAAAACCACACTCCTCACCATGTCACCTGTTCAGACAAACACACACAGAGAGAAAGAGAGAAAAAAGATTAGCCGGAAACACCTTTCCCGAACGATCGTCGACAAGCCACCGGAACAGAAACCGCCCCACGAATATGTGTGTGGAACTCGGAGTTGGAAATTAAAAATGTTTTCTCATCAAAGCGCCTCGGACCGACGACGGACCGCCGTGGGTGAGGCGATGGGTGCAAAACTGCAGAAGCAAAATAGAGCAAAAAGGGGTGTGAAAAAGAGTGAAAATAGTAAGGAGCGAAACAGACCTACCCGCGGTGTCTATCCGCGGCGTAAAGAGAATGTACTCGTCGAGGAGGATACTCGGGAGGATTGCGTTGTTTGGTAGACGATGTCGACGATGGGCTTATAACAAACGGGCAACAAAAAAGTGCAACCAACACATCTATCCATCCCGCGGAGCATCGTCATTGTGTGACCCTATTAAAGTTCATGTACCCGCCGGTTCGGTTCCACTTGGAAGTTCCACTCGCGAAGCGTTTCCCAGCATAAAGCCGCCAACGTCCCATTATGCTTGGGCCCCCCCCGGCCACAACCGACACAGGCGTTGCATTAGAAAGGCCATGGTGGTAGTGCCTTTCTGTGCCTTTTTTCTTCGCTCTCGTGGTGAGAATTGTTGCCGTTGTCGTGGTGACCAAGCAAACGGAAGAGGAGGAACCTTTTTTTTCCCAACCCGGGCCTGTTCCGATTGCGGCTCGCCGGCAAAGCTGTGTGGGAATTATGACTTGTGGTGCCGTTCCCCTTCGAGCTGTGTGTTTGTGTGTGTTGAGTTGTGTCTCTCTATTGCGCGATTGTTGCCGGGATGAGCTATTGGAGCGCTGGCAAATGAAAGGAAATTCGAACCGAGAGGGGCTAGATATTGTCGGAAAATAACAAGCAACACCATAACGTAACAACTTCATCAGAAATGGAGCACCACTATCGCACAGGACAGACGGGAAATGAGTGGTGCACTGCTTTCAAAATTCATTTCCCGCCGTATCTATCGTCACTTAGCTTGCTGGTGGTTAATTTTCGCTCCTCCGAATGGGAATGAAAATTCCCACCCTGGGGTTAGCGCGTCTAGGGCACTGTTGCTGTTTCACGGTTAGTAAGCTGCGCATTCCTTGTTCCTTCAGAACCACCGATCGTGACCAATTTTGGAATCGTTTTGCTCCCTGCATTACTGGCAGGAGCTAAAGGGGTTCCCCTTTCAAGCGATCTTCAACAGATTAGTACACTCTACCGGTTGGGATGAAAGTAATTTTTGGGATATTTTTTAACCATAAGTATAATTTTAAGACAAAAATGGAAAACATTCTTTTATTCTACTGTTTTTCGCTTTCAAAAATTATATCTTTGGTCGGCATTGAGCATTCTGCAATTTCTTCAACCGCTACACCAAGTGCAGCAGGACGGGAGCATGCCAATAGATTTCATAGAGCCTGCACTATTCAATTTCAATTATTCAATTGAAATTGAAATTGAAATTTGTGAGAAATTTCTTGCCATCAAACGTAGGATTTTCAGTTGATTAAAAATGAACTTAGAAGCTTGAGATAATAACGAATTAAATCTTTCTGGTAGGCAGATCAACTCCTGTTGGAAGCACATATTAATTACCTCCATATTCATCAATCCATCTACTTAAACTGCAATCTCCCGCATATTTTTCGAGAAAGTACGAAATGATGACGTCTAAAGTAAAAAAAAAATACAAAAAACGGCGACTTTCTTGGAATATTTGACCACTTGGTGATCTTCTTGTAGGTTGACCTTGTCATAAAATCGATAATACTGCAATTTCACTTTACTGCATATCCATAAATAGACCTTGTCTCTTATGGGTTTTTGAGCACCATTAGGGCTTGAACTATATCTATGTTATAGGGCTTGAATTATATCTGTGTGTTATCGTCTTGAAGTTATATCTATTTTGAGTACATAGTTTTGATCAGAATTTGTTCAGGTGTATTCTGTAATTGACCGAGTTCCTGATCGCGACTAGGAAATCGCGAGTCCTGGGACTCCTAACAGTTCGCTCAGTAGGACAATTTTAAAATTTGTAGCTTTAACAATATCATCAACGATAATCAACCGTCAAAGTTAAGAAATTACTATTGGAAATCCCTTTATCTCCTCCACATACATACGGAGCATCTTTCGAGTTTTATCAAAAACATGTAGTACCGAAACCCCACAAAATCAGACAAACGCATATTAATATCGTCATAGCGAAAATGGAAAACGCAAACACCGGTTACGACGAATTCGACGGCAAAGGAGGAAATTCATTTTTTATCTATGCTTTATGCGCTGCTCTGTTTTGCTTCCCCGTGCAGCGGTGACCAAGGAAATTCTCCCGGAACAACAGCGGCCTATAAGTGGTTGCTCCACACTCCGACACGATTCACGTGAGAACAGGAAGATGGGAGAATGTTGGCACACAAAGAAAGAAAAAGGGAGTTAATGGAGGGATGTGGTGTATGGGGGGCAATAAATGCGATCGAGATGCGCTGAAGCTGCGGAACGAAGATGGAACACACCACGGGTGGATAGACTAGACAAAACCCCCCCAATGAACACATAGATAAAGCGGAACGAGAAGCATGCTTCGTACAAAAACCAGAGAAAACGGTGATGAAGCTTGCCTGTTTTGGGATGGTTTGGTGCCGGACTCCCCAACTGTACACACACACACACACCGTACACATCGTCGGGGCTGGTAAAGTAGGTTGATCGTATTCCTTGTCTCTAGCTAACGAAAACGGAGCAAGGAGCGCATGCCGGAAAGGGGAAGGAAACTGGCCGGAATTCGTAAGCACCAGAAACACTACAGACAACTCGAAACAAGCCGTAACAGGCTGTAAATGCAGGAGTAAGAGACTCCGAAAAGGAAGCTTAGAAAAGAAAACAAGTACATCTAAAGCGCACAAGTCCCCACCGTACGCAAGGGGAAGTTACGGGGGCCATCGCCACGAAGCTGCTCTATTCGGGTTTTGGTTCCTAGCCTGTTCTCCTGTCTTCCTATCGTTGGCAATTTTCCCTTTACACCCATCTTCATGATGCTCCTTGTGGCGGAGTGACTCCCGGATCGGGCCTCGGGGAAGCGCTTTCATGTATTGGACGCCAAGGAACTGACCCCAAATCAGGCTTCTTTCCGTGCGTTTAACTCCTTTAGACAAAACCACTGGCCACCACTACTACCGGGACCGGGCACTATCGTGCAAAACTTGTGGTTCAACTGCTCGTGGCAATCATGCACTATCGGTTCCCTCTAGCACAACACGGTTGTGTTTTTGCTTCTCCTCTGAAGCATCACCATAACACACCCAAACCCAAGAAAGGTGCAACTGGCAAGAAAACGTGAGAAATTAGAGAAAAAAATCTGACCAGGAGAAGCATCAGAAACAAAACAAATTCAACGCACCCAACCAACGCGTTCATCACACCACCATGCTGCTTGGGGGTAATATCCTACGAATCTTTCTCTCTCGATCAGCTTCACGATCGATTGCGGTGGAATGATTTTGGTAGAACCAACTGCAGAATAAACAGAGGTAATTGCAAAAAATGCGGGAAAGAGGAAAACCGCGATTAGAAATCTTACAAAGGGTAGACTCAATGTTTGCCCCAATACCGTCACAGCTGGCAATTTGTTTCGCTGATGTGGAACGATCACGATAAAGCCGCGGTGCTCCGAAATCATCTGATTGTGTGCGGTGCGTCTATGCTACCCTAGCAAATATTACATTTTATAATTAGACCCTGTAAATGATTGTTGTTGATTTTTTTTTTACTTGGAACTTAACTTCCATTTTTTTTACCTTCGCAAGAAATCCCGAAAGATCCAAACGTTTATTGACAGTGCCCAGCGCAATCGTAATCGAACCCCGCAAGTAATTTGAGACGGCGTTCGTCCGACCTTCAGAGCCCGCACGGCAATAGCGAAGAACTCCTTGGAATTCGTCGTACGTAACCAAGTCCTACCAACAGGTGAAGGCTAGTTAAACAAGGCGAAAGACTCAAATTTCATCGCACTTGTCGCTCGCACACTTTGCTCGATCCAATGTTCGAGAGATCCTCCTGCACGTGATCCTCCATGTTGAAACTAACAGAAAGCTATTGACAGAGCTCTACCTATTGGGTACAACCTGTCGTCACGGGCCAACGTTGCCTTGCCGTTTTGTTTACCCATAAGTCCTTTCCATTTTAAAGGATGGACCTTCCACATCGTGTGACCTGTTGTCCTAGGCACTGGGTGACGACACATTCCTGCACCTTAAACCTTACTAAGGTTTCAGGGGTTTGGCTTGGTTTAGTTTTTCGTTTCGATTTTCTCGCACTCGGAAACGAAAGTTCGTTCACCTCGTTGAAGCGAGAAAATAGGGAAAAAACACGAAGGTTCCCTAATAGAAGGAACTCGCACTGCTGGCCGTAGAATGGGAGAGCATACATTCCTTCACAAACGGCGCATCCTACGCGCAGGGCTGCTGGCCAAACCAACGCACACAAAGGAATCGCAGCCAGTGAATAGAACAGTCAGGCAGGGAGTCAGAAAATCAGTTTTCAGCTCTCCCCCAATCACCCACTCAACGCACAACCCCCTTTAAGCTAGAAAAGACCACCACCAATTCCGCTTTCCCATGCGTTGATGCGTCTTGCCCGGCAGGCCACAGCGAAGCGCAAGGAAATGGTTGATGATCTTCACAGTTTCTTTCTCTCTCCACCCCTCCCCCTTCTCTGCGTTTCGTTTCGGGAACTCGTAAAAAGACTTGTGGCGACGGAGGGTCGAAGAACCCATCGGGATTTTGGGGGTGAATCGCTCGATGCGCTCTCTCCTCCGGCGGTTTTTCGTCTGTCTGTAAACCAACACGGTTGCGGTGTGTGTGTGCCTGAACGTGGTGATTCAGGTGCGTTTCCACCTGAACGAACAAAGGTCCGGGGCCTCGCAGTCCATAAGCAAAGGCGCGTAAGGATCGTGTGGCCGTATTGGTGCCGCACCGTTCCCAACGTGGGCCCGTCTTGCAAGCGGAAAGAAAAACAAATAATAACAATTATGACGTTAGCTTTTCTTTGGGGTTTTCTTTCCTTTTTTTATGCGTTCCATCCTTGCTTCTCTTTTTTTCCTAACATACCCACTGGGCACTTGTTTGCCCGGACGAATGATGAACGATTTCACGTGGCTTGGAAGTGATGAGTGCTCGGAATAAATGTGTAATGATGAACCAATTCGTATCGTGCATCGTTATTTACCACTGTCGGCACTATTTCAAAGGTGCGCGAACTGTATTATAAACTCCATACGTGAGAGCAATGAATGTTTTGAGTATTGGGTTAAACAGCTCAACATTATTTTTTCCTCCATAAACTAGTAATGCAACTTAGAATTTAAAATTTGTTTTCATTAAGATGTTGAGACGCAAATAAGTTTCAAAATTGCACTATAACAATGCCATTGCTAATTGTTTTAAATTTATCGCCTTCAATTTTAAAGAGAACTTTATCACGGAACGTCATCAGTTTAGTGGTTCTTGGCGCTGGGAACAACACACTAATTAATTTTAATGAGAAAACATAAAGAAGGCTTAAACTCTAACCTAACCTTACGAACTCAAAAAATCTCAGAGATCTCAGGAATATCCGATAAAATATTCAAATCAATATACTGAATACGAGTAAATGAAAAGATAACACAATTCCATTTATTCTCAAATCTTCATTTTATATTAAAGTAATTAATTCTCGGTTTTCGGAACTACTTACAAGCATGCAACCCATTTGACTTGCAACTTTGATAAGGAAATCTTTGTATAATTTACTAGTGACTGACGCTATTCGACGAAACGTCAATGGGCACCTTAAGTTTGAGTATTACCTACTACGCTCTCAAGAAAAAAGCCTGTAAAAAGATTAGATTAAGTAATTAATAGAGAATTTTACTACAATGTATGTGCTTTTCCATTCGAGATAATTTGAGTTTCAAAAAAATGAAACAAAAATGTCCTATCAAGTACACATCCCATTTCCCTTTTAACAATTCAATTGTTCTTCGCCTATTTGTTCGTCGTTAAACAGCAATTATTTTCTCCTATTTTTCCTCACTCAAACTCTGTGTGCCATTAATATGCTGTATGGTTTTCCCACGTTATCACACATTCTTACTACCAAAAATAACTTTCCACAATCGTTTAAACATCTTGCATTCCTTAACCTTACTCGCAGGATCATTCCCTTGCCGAGCAACTGAAGCACACCCAGAACCTTTAAACATAAACTTCCAGATTTCATTCCTCTCCCCAGCGCTTGCCTGGGAGCCATGGCATTGAAAAAGTCGCATCGTAAAATCTTTCGCCAAGACTCCGTGATTCCTTCGCGCTCGCGCGGGACACGAGCACACACAGTGTCGCACCCCGGCCCAAAACGGGGCAAGCACAAATCCCGGCAAACGAACGCGGGACCGGGAAAAGACCGGTTTTCGAACTCCTCTCGGTCCGAAGCAACGAAAACCGATCCTCGGCTCATGAACATCGCCGTCGTCGTCATCATCATCACCACGATCATCATCATCATCATCATCATCGTTCGACAGACAAGCCTTTTATTAAGCATGTATCGCCAGGAACGAGGCAACGCTTCTAGAAGCAAGGAGATCGTAACGGAGGCTCGAACCTGGGGGCTGCATCGATGGATGTTGGAAAGTGAAAAGAGAAAACATAAAACCCATTCCAAAGGATCTTCCGGGCCGCAGGCGAACGGGAAAGGGGATAATAAAAAAAAACAACAACTCCCGGCCCTTTCGTCGCGTCAGCTTTCTGCTCGGTGAGGAAATGTTCAAGGATAAGGTCACTGACTTCGTGACTTCTCGCACTGATTGTTGCGCCTGCCTGTGCCGACGCGCCCACCACGCTCACGTGTCGATGGAGGAGGATCTCTACGCGTAGGATGCTTGGGCCAAGGATGCCAAGGCTCGCCACAGACGATTGCATTGTTTGCTACGCGGGCCCCTCCATTCAACCAAACCTCCTACCCACCCACCCGCACGGGGTCTTTTGTGTTGCGGCGTACAGTTTATGATGAGCTTCTTGCTGGCTGGCGTTGAGAAGCCGTTGAGCAGTAATAAACAATTGCACGGGCATTGGTAAGGAAAACCGATCTGAAGATGAGAACGAAGCAGCCCCTACGGACACAGGACAGGACACAGGAATGGGGGAAACTCGTTCTTATCCGAGCACGCCGTAAGAAATAAAACAGAAAAAAGACCAAACGCATCAACCGCGCCGCAGTGCGGAAAGGGAAAGAAACACCCAAAAGGGATATATGCAGAGTGGATTTGGGTCGCCGGTGAGTGGAGGGAAGAAAAAAAGGACGAACGCGGTGGAGAACGGATTGTGGTTAAAAACAGGATTTTGAGAAATCTCATAAAAGGCGCTCGACGTGCACGGGGCTCGAGCACTTGGAGGACATTGATGGGCCACCATTTTTTCTGCCTCTTCGCATCTCCAGAAGGGTCCTTATATTAATGATAACTTTTAAACTGCTATTCCAGAGTAACTATTTCTTGTTTTATTTCAACGTGTTCAACTCGCAATTAAAACATGCAAAAAGTGAAGAATATTTGAGAAATTACTTTTTTTACCTAAAGAAACAAAAATTAAACATAATTAATATTTCCAAAAATACAAAATATTCTGTGATATCCCCAAGTTGCTATTCAATTTTTTTTAGCAACAAAATATATATTTTAAAAATGATTTCTAGTTTTAGCTGTGTTGCAAACATGTTTACTATGCTAAAAAACACCGTCAAATAAACCATTTTTAAATAAAAATGTCTGCTTCCCACGTACCTCACTTCATGATTGCCCAAAGAAATCCTTTCCATGCAAGACAACGCAACTCAATCATTTAAAAAGAAGAAAAGCACGCCCGGCCACCGAACCGGTTTTGGGGATCAGCCCGGTTGCTAGCCTCGCCGTACCAGCCAGGAAACCTGTTTCTAGGAATGGGGTGCACAAGAAGCTATAAAATCTGAAAAAGTCCTTCGTCTGACGCCATCGCCGCTTGATCGAGGCTTGATAAAACACCACATTACCTCAGGACACTTGACAACCGGGAACCTGTTTCTCGCCTTGTTTTCTGAAGTCTCTACAACGTAAGCTACAGTTTTACATCGCTGCATTAACGTTCACAATGTTCTATTAGCTGATGTTAATACTCATACAACGCATGCCACAAATTTCCAGCCATTCATCTCAAAGCTCATCTCAACGAATTCACTACCTCATCAATCATGGCAGCTCCTGAAAGGGTACAGTGTGCATCCGTGGAAGAATTTTGGTAGATCTTCAACATCTATATCCTTCCACACCTGTAAAGGTAAACATTCAATCCTTGACGGCACGCTAAGCGGTTCGTGGTGGATCCGGTTTGTCGATTTCAATTTCCAATTCATCGGCAGAGACGACGAAACTCGGATCGAATAGTACAAATAAAAACCGAGGATCAGGAATTGAATGCGCTCGCAAGGGGAAATACTTTTAAAAAGGAAGCCTTTCGTAACGAACTTTTCGGTCGCTTCTCTCTGCCCGTTGCTTTGTGATGTTGCTACGCACCAAACCTGATTCCGGCGGGCAAAAGTCCTCGAATGCGCGATCGAACACGATCGTTATTTTAGTTCGCCGCGGTATACAGTCAGCTTCTTCCGCTACGGGAACGGGAAGAAGACGAAAGGATTGAGACGAACCAGACGAACAACCGGTGTGTATGGGTGTATGTCTGCTTTAGGGTTTCTTCATTTTAAAGTTGTTCAGGATAATGGTTGGATGGAATGCAAAAGGAAACGGAACGCGCAACGAACGAGTTTCAAGGTTAACACAGCAAAAGGGGGAGAGCTGTAAAGAGCTTTTTAAAAAATATCGATTATCCTTGAACAGGGCATTTGGGGTGGGGCACCGTTTACGGCGCTATGTAGCGTAACAAGATGCAACCGGATGGATGGAAGGATATTAAACTGAAACTCAAGCAGAAAACTAAAATAATAATCACGTCCACAAAACCGTCATCCATTTCATTATACGCTTACAGCACGCACAACTTATATAATCCTTTTCCGATGTAGACTTCCTCGATCCCTAACCCCTAGAACAGCGAAAACATTAAAACGCCATCAATGTTTTATGCGCACAAATGTCAAGATTAGGCAAGTGCGATCGGAGCGGAACGCACGAAAGCTAACCGGCTAGAACTCCAACCAATTCAACCAAAACAACAATGCCCAAAACCCAGCTCGATCACCACACGGGTACATATCCATCGGGTGCGTTATGTTTGCCGATGTGCGAAGAGGGCATCATCATCAACGGAGGCGCCTTCTTTACAGCCCACTGCTGACGATCGCGCACACACACAGAATCTCCTGCGAACAGCAGCAGCGTCAGAACCGATTCGAACCAACCGTGTGCTGTTGCGTAACGCGTAAACCGCGACGATGTGATGTGGCTGACGACTAGGCTAGGGCGGTGGAGTAGAAGGGTGGAACGCCAACCCTCCTAAGAACGCGCGAGTGAGAACGCGATTCCTACACGCGTTCTCGCGCAGTGACTCGCGTGCTCGCGTGGGTGTGTATGGGTGCCGCCCGCCTAACCATGTGGGGCTGCGCGTGTTGGGTTCGTATTCGCGTGTGTGTGTGTGTGCGGGTGTGTGTGCGTCGGAGCAACAAGTGTGGAGTCGGCAACGATTGCATAATCGGAGGCCCACCCCTATGTGGCGCCTTGGACCCTTATCCCGTGTCTCACCGTGCAGCACAACACGCTGGAGCACAATCGTGGCTCCATATCTACTATTCCCTTGCTTAGTTCGTGCTCTCCTTCTTTCTCCTATATTCTCTCATTCTCAGAAAGACCCCGCGATTGCAACCGTGAAACCGCGGACCGAAGCGCGGTCCATCCCTCTCATTCGCACGCATTCACTGCTCATCAGCGTGCGCATCATTCTCCCGGGCGGCATGTGTATATGAGCCCGAGTCGGAGGATCGTAATGGAGTGGGGCTTCAAGGGAGGAAATGCCCGCATGGAAGTAATTAAGTAAAAAACAATTCCACCTCTCTCCCTACCCTCTCCCACAAACTCACACATCATAATGCCACCGCTCAGTTCTTCCAACACTGCATGATGCCGCCGGACTGCGTACTGACCGCACGAATTGTCACGGACAGGTTTGCCGGCAATTAGACACTCTCATTCATCGTAATCTCACGGGTTTCCCCCTTTTGGCCCCCCCCTGTGCTTATTGTTTGCTTTGCCTCTAAACGCCAACCGTTCCGCATTAGACCCAAGGATGCAGGGCCCTGGACGATATCGGTTTGCACAATTCGTTCACATAGCGTTATTGTTGCTTGTATATCGTTGGTCCCTCGTACCGTCCCGCAACAAGTGTTTGTCACGCAAAAGCAAAGTGCGTAAACGACACTTTTTACAGTGGCTTACGTGTGCGTGCGGTCGTATCTTTGGCTCCTTTAGTTTCGATTTGGTAGGATCAAACAGGAAGGTGGAATTGGGTGGTGAGTTGGTGTCCGGGGAGGGGTGGGAAGGGCAAAAATGGGACATTTCGTTCCACATTTGCCGCACAAATGCTTCTAGCGATGGTTTCACTCCACTGTTTGTTCGCCATTCATCCAGGCAGCGGCGTCGGAGCATGCGAGAACTCGCTCCACTGTCTATTTCTCTCTAGCTCCATTTTCGCTCCCCTTCACTCTATCTATGCGACGTGTACCACCCTCCCGTTCCGGAGCGACCAAGTGCGACCAAAATGAGGATGATACTCTCGACCCATCCGATGGAGAGGGTAGTACACCCCTATCTTCAATATGTCCCCCAATACAAGGGGTGCGGGGGAGGGAGTTTTGTGGTAATGCTGAGAGGACGAACACATTTGCCACCTCAGAAGGAATCCGAGCGTTGTTGAGCGATGATGGAACCAGTGGCAACGTTTGGCACGGGTGTGGTAAGGCCAACGCCATTGGTGTCACCACATAAACAGTGCGTACGTATGAGTGTACAATTGAACAAAAAGGGAGGCTACCCTGTGGGTCACCCTTCTTCCTTTACCACCATTCAACGGGGTGGGTGACGTTCCGACGTACTCGGAACTAGTACGCTGTGTACACCGCCAGCGCTTCCTTTATTTGGATAACTGCGGGCAACATAACCTCAATTTTGGTAACAATTTTTTTCCACCCTCTGTACCTACTATTTTTACATTCATTCGCTCTCTCGCTCTCACCCTCGCATAATCAAACAGCACACACCAGCTCCTTCAACCTAACCAGTCGGCAAACCTAAGAGTGAAGCGTAAAGGAGCAGCATGGCGTACGGGTTTTTGCTAGTGACAATTCTGATGGCCTTACGCAGTGTGTTTGACTTTTTTCCTTGCGCGTCTGGAGCGTGCTTGCCAACAGCTCGTGGTTTGCGTGTATGGATGTGTTGTCTTTGCTTTTCCCCATTGCCAACACCATCATCTTTACATCCGCGCATCCGTCTATCCGGGTGCCCGGGAGTGCCCGACCCGTACTCCGGTGCGGTCGAATTCCAGAACATGCCTAGCCAGAGGCCGGTTTAGTGACATAATAGATCGCTCAAATGATATTGGTGATTTGAAGTCGAAAATCGTATGGTATACTGCTTATACGTTCTGTTAGCGATATCCTTGGTTTATCTTTGGTATTACAGATTTTATTTAGCGTGTAAAGTAGGCGCTGTTGGCTTGCAGTTAGTTGAACTTTGGCTTAAGGATTTGTATTCCGAAATGTTCTCCGATTATAGATAGAATATGTTGAAGCTGAATATATTTGGAATAGAACAAGTATGGTACGTCCCATATTTCGACCACCTTCGACAACTTCAAGGTCGAATAGGATCAACTTGAAGCTTAATTAAATAGAAGACATCACATCGAACTGGTTGCCTTAAACAAGCCAGTTGGCCAAGAGCAAGGATAAGAAGAAGTTGTTATGCAGCTCGAAGTGGAATGGACAGGAATTTCATCACCGGCACCATCGTAAGTGGACCGTTATCTTATCTCGGAACAGCTCACTTATGGTATGCCTATCAACCAGTGCTTCAGTGTCCATGCCACGGCACGAAACAGGATCTCTCCGATAACAAGTTAAGAGCAACGTGCGGCAAGGAACCAAAGGCAATTCATGCTTCACGAATGAGTTTGTGTAATGCAAGAATTGTTGTATATTTTGTGACAAAACAAACTCAAAAGTTAGAGCAAAACTAGGATCTCTATATGGGTCGTAATAAGCATGTCCCAAGTGCTGCAAGTAAAGTCCATGTTTGCGTTCTATTCCACCCATTTCTTTCAACCACACTCTCCCTTGCTAAGGCCAATGAGTGGTCGATATTTCTTCTCCATCATTGATCCTGTCAGTCCTTATCTGCTGATTAGAAGGTACGTGAGACTCGGTGCGTGAGAACAGCGCACAGCTAGCACACACCCCCCGATAACGTACCAAGGAACGGTGCGCTGCGAAAGGAAAACGACCGTATCGGTGTATGCGCAACCTGTTCATGGCGCAAAGGTTCAACGTACCTGCGATTCGTCATCCCGCACGGCCCATCTACATGCAGGCGTACGAAAAATAAAACATATATTTGTATATTACCCCTCTCCCAAACATCCCTACACGTGTACGCCGGGCTTCCTATAGTTTCCATATCTTTCGCGCCTTTCGCGCGATTGTGGCCTGTACACCGCTGTAGTGCTCGGGTGCGATTGCTCAACCACCGGCGGGAAAGAGGTGATAAGAAGACAAACACGTTTACTTTAATTTTCAAGTTGCCCCGTACTCCACCGTGCATACCGCTCCATTCCCAAACCCCCATTCCCCCTTTGCGCACGGTTATAAAGCACACAATCTACACGGGTGGAGCAACACGGTCCTTCCTAGACCAAACCCTACCCTTACCTTTGTGGCACCTTGCACCTGTGGAATACAACGCAGCGGAAAAAGTGGGTGAGTTCGCGTTCAACCTTCATGTCCTCCGCCGATGCGCGGGTGGGTATTCACTTGTTTCAATATTTTCCCAACAGAAAGAAATGTCGGGCGCTCGATGTACACACAAACACATGTGGGATCTTGCCATTGTCGTGCCAGTAGCACGGTGACACTCCTGCCAGAATTACCCACACGGAAAGGGGAGACCATGCGTATGACGCCATCGATAGCAGGAGCTAGACGAGTCGTACCGCGGGATGACACCTTCCTTATCCTACAGACCAGCGTTGTGTAAGAATTTCGTAAGAGTTGCTTCGTGAAGCGATGCGTTATCGTTACCCGATAAATGCGTACCGTTTGCGCTTGATGAGCAAATTTGTACAGCGAGCCATATAGATTCAGAGCACACACCAAGGCGAGGATCAGAGTCAGGAATCCGAGTTGTTCATTTTAATAAGGTTATTTAACAGGGATCGGTAGAATAGTGCACTAAAAGCTGAAGACTTACAACTTAAAAAAGGAAATAAACCACAAACCATAAAATCAACACCTTCCTTGCCTTCGTTTTGCACCAGAAAGCCTGAACAATATCCTCGGAACACTGTCCAAAACAAAAAAAAAAGCCCTAAAAAAGAGTACAAAGCCCTTTGAACTGTGAATGAAAAATCGCGTCTCCAATGCTTAAATGTTGGCCCCGACGGTAGAGTTTCAGATGTCACCTCAATTTGTCTACCTCGTGCGGGAACCACAGGACCGGTGAGTACCTGGTTACCGAGAGTCTAAGGCCACGGTACGCTTGTAACCATTTTCCCAGAAACGCATGTTGCCAGCTCCGTGGAAGCTTGACGGGGCAATCGCCGAAAGATGACCCAAAGGGGTACCAACATCCGCGCAAGCCATTAATATAACCCAGCTGGAACTGGGACTCCACCGTGCTCAAGTCCTGCCCTGTGACGAAAAGGGAGTAACGATGTCTCCACCTCGTCGCGTCCATCCCCACGGGAGACGCTGTGTGTCCGCTGTTCGCAAAAGGAGCCTTGCGTACCGTGTAAGACGCTGTGTAAATGTGAAATCATGTCTTGTTTTCATTCGCGTTCCTCAACAATAATACGTCTTTTTCCAGGCGTCATATTTCTTCGTTTTTTTTTGTCAGCCTGGTCACATTCGGTACCGTAGTACAACGTCGTAGAAAGAAAAGACACAAGCGATCACCATGCGATGCCAATTTCTTTCCCTTCCCGATTGTACCCCAAGGTTTTTCGGGACATTAAAATCCCCATCCCCAATCCATCCCTCTACGAGTGGGGAGGGTTGGGGTTCACACTCAAGCAACCGAAAACTGTTTGCTACTCCGCACCGGCAACAGCGACGACGATGCGAAAATGGTGTGTGAGCTTACGAGCCGCGGCCCGGGTCTATCTGGCACCAACACCACCACCGCGACACTGTGACGGTACGCAACCACAAGAATAGCGACGTGTGCGCTATGGGATGGGGACGTGGGATATGCGCACGAGAGAAGTTAGCGAGAACCTGGCAAAAGCCATTGCCGGCCCGGGGGTTTGCCGTATGCGTAAAGTTGCTTAATTTGCATTCCGTTCCTTTCGTGCAGCCCTACCACGGGACATTCCCGGACGGTGTGCGTACTCTTTTATCGTAACGTTTCTTTTTTTTTTCGAGCAAACCAAGCAATTTCAAGCGCCACACTTTGTTGAAAGATGCTTTTGTTTCTATACGAACGACTATACTTTCCAAATTCCTCCAACTGCTCAATGGCAAAGTTATGAAACAAAAGAACACACCGGACCTGTTTTCACGGACATTCAGTACAGACTTATAGTTAAAGCAATCACTGTCGGCAATCATCCAGAAAAGCATATTTGCAAACCTTTTTCCGTGGCAAGTCCATGCTCCGGTTCCGAGTACCTAGTGGCAACCTAGAACCTCCCGGGAAAATGTACAAAATCATCAACATACAAACACATACGCAAAACAAAACAACGCAATCGGCAGCCTAGCGATGCAGCTGAAACCTTCACCATAATTCAATGGAAACAACGATGAGTTCCGGCGGAACACCAACACGTAAGTACGTGACGTTCTCCTGCACAGGGTAACGCCAAACCCCCACGATACGACGTCTGACATGAAGACCTCGTTTATGGGCAGCCTGGGTGATATGTACGCGCCGTGCCGTGGCCATGTCTACGAAAACAATACACTTCAGCTAACCAAACCCTCGAAGTGACCGCTCGGGGAGTTCTTTTGGGGAGTTGCTTTATTGACTTGAGCGTTACGGTTAGCTGTGGTAGAGACCAAAGGTTAACCTCCACTCACTGCGCTTTTGCTTTTGCTTCCTCGGAACCAACCGATCGCAAGCGTTGGTAGCCATGGCGAGGTCAAAGTCGTAAAAACCCCCAGAGCCCGAGGTGCTCGATCTAAAGTGTTTGTCAAATGCTACAATGTGCGCTGTCCTGGTCATGGACTGCGAATGAAGAATATCCTCCAAAAATTGCCCAGAAGCTCAGATGCTTCCCCACGTGCACAATGGTGGTTTCTGTTGAGGATTTCCACACCATGTACACAAAACAAGCTCTCCGATTTCTGTCCCGATCTTTGGACGTTACCCTCAAAACGCTAAATAAGCAATGCAAACAAAACCCCCGTCCCACTTCCATCTATCGTACCTTAAGAATCTAGCGAAGATTTGGTTCCTTGGGATCGACAAGCTTTGCGGTTTCGAGATCGATGCTCCGAGAAACGCTCTACTACAGCGTGACGACGATGTTGTCATTCCGGTACTGCTCATGTGCTTGTGCTTCCGAAATGGGAAACGCTTCACGATTTAATTAGCTTCCCACATCTCCCCACCACCGTTTTCAGGTCGCGATCCTAGAACGATCTGTACAGATCTTCCTTCGCATCAGTTCCGTGATCGGTTTGGTTCTATTTTTTTCTTTTCTACAGGATTTTTTGGCCAGCTCCCGAGTAAGCAAACATAACGCTGTGTATGGATTCCCTGACCGCACCTGACCCGGTGGAATAGACGAGCTGACAAAATGTTTGTCGAATTTCATCATCGAAGCACGTTGCCCACCCACATCGGTGTTGTTTCCTTTTGGAGGCAAGAAGCGCCAGCGAAGAACTCGCAGCATTAGCATGCGTCGTGTCTATAGGGATGTGTGCGGAATAGGCCAAGGTGCCATAATGATTTCAACCATCGAAAGCCTTATAATGTGTGCAAAGCGTGGTGAAGATGGAAGCAAACAGAAAAGGCTTTGAGTGAGAAATTTAAAAAAGTGTAACACGTCTCATCAGACGAGGCACTGGGGAATATTCGATTGTATTTTATGAGCTTATAAAGCAACGGAATTCCAGTCCCGATTGATTGATGTTGCTGATCAAGGTCAGATGACGGTCAGCGAGAGGATCTCGTTTCTCGTATCGGTTCTGAAGTATTTTGACTCAAACCTGAGATTTATGTCCAAGTTACAAACATTACTTTCAAGGGATGAACATTAGAATAGAGTAACTGTAGACAATTACAGGTACTGGTGTGGTTACAGTATTTATTTTTTATCCAAGGGACAAACATAACAACATTCGACCCCTACAGGCCCTGGCTAAAGATAATAGTACTTTCGCAGGACTTGAGCGTACATATAAACTATGGTAAAGTGTAACACTCTTTCCTTCGCGCGGGTCCATATTATACGGGTCTCCGATGGGAAGAGAAGCAGATTGTGCAACATTCATGCAACCCACGGCCCCCACCGATGGAGCATATGGAACTAACTAACCCCAATCGTTTGAATTTCGCTGCCACCGATCCTGTATGCACACCAACCGAATGCAACTTGCATCGAACCGTTTGACAGAAACATTTATTTTTGTCGGTTAAACTCGATGCAATGTACGCACACAGCCCGTGCTACTTTCCACCCCACACAAGGAATCGGTGGCCGCTGATAAGCAAGGAGTGAGCAACCCCAAACCCGGAGCAATAAAAAGAGGGCGAAAAAGAAAACAAATTAACAAAACTACAGAAATAAAGCACACGCACATGTGTGTATGCATCGCAACGGGACCGATAACGGGATACGAGGCGGGCTGTGGTGGGCAAACTACCGTAGACCGTGGTACGCGTTATCTTCCGGTTGTTTACCAGCGAGTACGCCGTTTTTCCACCGTTCCCAGATGGTTTGCGGTGTCCCGCGCAGCATACAAACACATGTGCAAGCAGTTATCGGTTTGCTGCTAAATGTGTAACCAGCATTCGGTAAGCTGCCTGCATAGCCATCCCGAACGTTGGAAAGGACAAACAAAAATAGTGGTAAGTGAAAGGAATGGTTACATTTTGGGTGAGAAATTTGCGCGATTTGTATAGAGTGTTTCTACTTTCCACCTGGGAACTTGCAAGTAACAAAGATCAATTTTCATTCCAAATTAAAAGGCCGCCTTTATAAAGTGACTCTTCAATGAGTTTCGATGCCAAGTAGATAATCTCAACTGCAATAATCCAAAACACCATTAAATGACCCAAGTAGTGAACCCTCATATTCAGTATTGATAGGACTCCATATACATTTTTTGAGATACTATCAATCTACTTCTAATTTAGCTCTTGTAGGTCCTGTTCTGGGACAACCCGGTGGTGTATTGGTAGTGGCGTCGGTCTTCACACGACAGGACTGGTCCAAAATCCCATCCGGACTAATCCTCCGTACACAGGATTTGACTATCCGGCTTTTGGGTAAATAAAGTCAACGAAAGCCAGAAGTGTGGCAGGCCCTAGACCTCCAGAGGCTGTTGTGCCGACAAAAAGGAAGAAGGTCCTGATCTACTTATCCTATTTACTGGCCATCTCTCTACCAAAACTAATATTGAGTGAAGACTAAGCCGCTTGCACTATTTGTAAGGAATAACTTTTTTAGACTATTCTTCAACAAATATCAAAATCATCTTCGAGGGACAGTGAGTAGACTAAAATTCTGCCAACATACGACAGGATTTGGTCACGTGTCACCAATAACAGTCCTAAACGCGTGTGTACTTTGCCGGTAACACCAGAAAACCCATCAACTACCGGCATTTACCCGCCTGACGATTTTCGATTCCGCCCTTCGTTTTTTCTCTTCCCTTCCACATAAACCCAAGCAAGCCGGAGACGGTTAAGGCCATTTTCCCGCAGCCATACACCCCGCCAATGTTCGTTTTGATTAAAATTAATTAAATCGAATTTCGAAAACTGAACCAGCACCAGCTTCGGCTCCCCTCGTGGAAATGGTCCGTATGAGGTTTATTTTTCCTTTTGCGCCCACACGCTGAAAGGGCCCACATTTTCACGGAGTTTCGACCGTCTAGCGTATCGAAACCAAGCTCAAGCAGCCAGCATGAATCTGCCGACAGCTTTTATTCACTTATTTATAGCCTAGCACCGGTCGGGTTTTTTTTTAATGTGACTTTTCCTAACAGGGTCCTGCATTGCATGTGAGGCGTCCTCTTTCGTTGTGTCATGATTTTCTTTCGCACTGCGAGAAGATCTGCTGATGGTCCTTTTAGTGCGTTAGACGATCGTCCTCAATTTGTTGTCTCGTGGTCCTTAAGGGCACATCCCGCATGTGTATCGTTTGGGGTCAATTTAGCCATAGCCATAGGGGGTGCGTTTGCAAATGTTGATTAGTTTCGATAACGCACTGAACAAATAAGCAAAATAAGCGATAGCGAAAAGGAGACATAAGGAATGACATTTGGTACATTTGTACAAAATGAATTCAAATATTATTGAGTTAACATATTAAACAATTTCAATGAATGAATGACATAACAAACATAATGGCATAACAAAACAAATTATATTCAGTTTGTTGTTAATACCATAACCCATAACCCCCAATACCATACCATTCCATAAGAAAACCTTTCTTGCTGTAGACATTTTGTTGATTGAAAAACGACACTAGACATGCCCAACAAAGCAGCAATGCGATCGAAAAAAGGGGTGTTTATTATTAGACCAATAATCTTAACACCATCCTTCACCGAAATTAGGGGAACGCTACACGAATAAGGATCGTTCGAGGGGCCTCGTGGTCCAAGCAGCGTTCCGAAGTTGCTGCATTATCTCCCATCCGAATTAAATCCCATCCCGCCATTTCCTACTGGCTGGAATGCTCTTTGTACACCAAAGATGCTGTTATCATGGCCAATGAGCTGCTGGTACCCATTAGAAGCTTCATCATTAACCAACGAACCAATCAACCCAGATGGGGTAAGAACCCACTATTTTTTCCAGACAAATCAAAGCAATCGTTAAGGGTGTCCGAACGGAAAGGACTATATCGAGTAGAAACTCCCGCATCGTACAAAAAAGCGGATAAAAAAACAAGAGAAAAACTCACAGACCGCATGTGAGCTCCGTCTGTCGGGAAACGTTTTTCTCTCCTGCCGAGGTCGTTGACAGCTCCTGCAGCGTAATACGGCCATGCTACGTTACCACCAGAACTCACCATCGATCGTTCTTTACCACATTGTGCATGCTACATCGAGACAGAAGATGACGAAAAAAAAATCAATATAAAAATGACATAAACTACAAAAGATGCTACTGCTCCCGGCAGGATGTCATCGAGACTGGAAGCAAAACAGAATCTTTCGGCGATCGTTCTATTTTTGCCGTTTCGGGAAAAACAGTGCACAGCCGGATACGGTTTCCCGTGTTTCCTGCGAGGAGGAAAACGGCCCCGAACGATCTTGAGCGTGTTTGGTTTTCTTTTTTGCCTCTCCCCCTTACCCATCCGCCCACAACACCCCGGTAGTACCGTCCGATGATCGTGATCCTCGGGTGGGAGGTTTAAATATAGAACACCTGCACGGGTTTTCCCGTGTACTGGCGGTACACAGGCGTTTTTCATGAAAATGCGTGTGCCTTTGAACGTACGATACCGTGAGACTCTATCGGGCATAGTGAAAACCCGAGAGTATAGATAAGGGTGTACGTGGGAATGGCAACGCATTGCCGGTCATTAACAAGCAAGGACATTGACACGGAAGGAACGCCTCACTTCGGCAAAGGCAAAGAGGGAATTAGGATCACTGTTGATGATGCAATGATCAAAGGGAAGTATTTTTTAATGTTCTACGAATGGTTTTATTGTTTTGTCTCATATGAGCCTGATTGAAATATACAAACTATGTGTCAAATGATGAATTCTGAAGAGAGAAAATATATATGAATGTTATTACTTAATCTTAAGCAATTCATTAATTAAGGGGAGATGTACACAGAGAAGCTTTGATAAAAAGATTATTTCAAAGATTTTAATATAAAAATACCTTACACATAGTCATATTATAGATAACAAGTGTTTTCATTGGACATTATATGCAATTATGAAAAAAAACAGATGGCGTTAAAAAACATTAAAACGTTTAACATTAAATTATGAACAAACAACATTAAAGATGACAACTTTAAGAAAGAGAAAAAAAAAGAAAAATCTGAAAATATTTAGAAAGAAAATACTTAAATCGAGTATTTTTCTAACCTAATTTTGCCCTTTTGGTCATATTGTTTCGCTATTCTTCAAGAAACTCGAGTTAGCAAATATGAATAATGAGTAAATCGTACAAGGATGAGTTGACTATTTTGGCGGAAATTGGGTTATATGTAGGTAGTTAATTAAATTCTTAACAGATATTTGCGACAACTGTAGCAAAAATGCATACGCTTGATTGTCCATCTCTCCTCAAGCGATGATGATTATAATTAAACGATTGCGCTCGAGTCATTCGGCATTTTTTCCACGTTCAACTCATAAACTACATTTGCTGCAATTATTCCCTTCTCGCATAAGTTCATTTTTTTACCCCCAAATATCGCATGCGCATAAATTGTCCTGTCCTGCTCCGTAACGTTTGCTACCAACGGTGACGCCATCTGAGATACAAGCACGACGTGTGACGCCCACATACATCCCGGAAGAATTCACTCGCGGGTCCCCAACACATGCGCAGCATAGAAAATGTTTTGCACTTCAGCAAAACTCCAACCACAAATAGCTATATCAGTCAACAGGCTGGATGTTCGCGCAAAAGGCAGGCGTGCAAGGTTTTTGGAACATTTGTTTATCTCTTCGCCCCTGTTGGGTGTTGAAGAAATCCTTTCCACTATGGCACGAAGCTTCTAGAAAAACAATTTTTTGTTTGCATTCTATCTTAAGAGCACACAGTTCAAGGACTGCAAATTAGACTGAAGCTGAAGAGCAAAACGTGATTCCCCCGTGTGTGCAGCTTGCCAAGCTGGAACCGAAGGAACACGCAAAAACACAGCACGGCAACATTGAGGAGAACATTAGGCGGAAATGGATATGCGTTGGCGGCCGGAACGAGCGAATAAAATGAACGCAAAGCGAATAAACCATAGCCAAAAGCACGCGTACCGCCGCTTGGTGATGATGGTGACGTTTTTTTCTTCGTTTTGTTCACTTTACTTTTATTTTCTTCCCTTCTGCCCAATATGGGGAACGGATCGTTTAAATTTGAAGGTGCCCGTCCGTACCGATCTCCCAGGGATCGGACATTAGGAGTCGGGATGATGATCGTTTTGATGGCATTTTCATACACGCTGCGTGTTGGTGTTGGCTTTTGCGCCAACTTTTGTCATTTGCCACACACGGGTGATGTTGAGAGGGTGATAAAACGTTGCCCGCATGGCGCAAAAACAAACTCCCCACCACCAAACACTTCCATCGCTGCAAAAGGAAGAAGGACAGCGCAACGATTCCGGCTGGGGGATAAATATTCAAATTGCCAAACGTTCGCCTCGCATCGCACCGCAAAAGGATATGTGACGGTGCGAGCGAATGTGCGAGGAATAACGATTTTGGTTGCGCAAAATTCTAACAACCCATCTTCTTCCTACCCCCCTACCCCCGAAAGGCTTACCTCCCCATAAAGGCACACCACTCACAAACGGTTTTTGGAACCAAAATCGGATCACCGCACCAGTCCCCTTCCTGGTTGGAGGTTGACGTGGGCAGTGGCCGAAACGAACGACCGAAGATCCAAAGCCGGTAAGCAAATAAGCACACATAAAATATACACACTGAGCGAGGAAACGGTACCGAAACGTTCGAGAGTACCCACGCACACGGGACGACACATCGGAAAGCGAAAACAAAACATGATCCTCCTCCACATTAAGCAGCGCTAGTCGCCGATCCTTGCGCCAAAAAGGCAAATCCCCACAACTCCTCAGTTCCCCATTGACATCTTCCAAACCTTTACCACCTCCAAAACCTCTTTCGCTGCCGTGTGTGAAGTTTGTTTGACGTTAATTTATTCAAATCTTCAATCCTTTTTGGGGAGCGTCCAGCAACAGCAAGGAAGGAATTATTCATTCGCTGCTCATACTGTTTACGTTCGCCATAAGTGATCCTCATTTAGCTGGTGATACACACAAGCGAGCTAGCACATGATTTAGGCAATAAATTACCGACTCAATGTTGTTTGCTGTTTCGTTTTGGGCAAGGATATTATTGCCATCAGTATAAAGCATTCGGTAATGGCTACAGTGCCCTTTTAGATACCAAAGTCAAAATTATTGGACGGAGTGCGCTTTGAGATTCGTATTGCGTTCGATCCAAATCTTATTACAAACATTATATCCTGGTTCTGATACAAGTTTTTTTAGATTAATCTCGCTCAGCCATTCGTCATACTTTCGAACTGCATTTTCTTAGAAACATTATATCCTGCTCCTGTTTGAATGTCAGTTTCAAATATCCCCACACAAAGCGTTCCTTCTTATGCATTTCTCCAATACCAAACGAACTACGCAATGGTTTGGCCCCATCCGGAACTCGACTGCAGCTCATCGCTACAATTTAACCTTCGGTTGACTTTGTCCCTTTCGTTGCACACTACCACACAGCAGTGCCTTGCCTGGGGAATAAACGATAAAGCAGCGAACGCGGCGTATATAGCATTGGTTCCCTCTGCATCATCGCAGTGCTGCGCACTTCCTTACTGTTCTGAGTAGAATATACTACCCACCCCTAATTTGCCATCTTGCCGTACCCAGCCTCGTCTACTTGCCTCGCGTGGGCACAGCGATCACCAACACATACTTACAAAATGTTGTACGATCGCGACAAGAAGGAAGAATGCGTTCCACTCGATGGATCCACACACTCCAACGATCACGAGTGTTGTGCTCCACGACTATCGCTCTCTCTGTTTCCCCTTCTGCCTCTCTCTCTCTCTCCCTTGATCTCCGTGAAGGGCTTTGCTGCACATGCTCAGTTTAAACAGCTCTGGTATCAGTTTACCCCCCCACCCCCCCCAGGGCTGGGTCAAATAAACGAGGATCCCAGAGGATGCTCCATTCTTCGGCTTCATTTGGACCGATTTTTCTCATTCATCATTTTACATGTTTATCTGTTTTTTTTTACGACACAATGTGTATCCGTTCCTTGCATGTATGTGCGCGCGTTTATGTTTGTGAGATAGCGAGCTATGTGGAAGGGATAACGTTTGCGTGATCGTACCCGTTCGCAAGGAATCAAGGAATCGAAACGATGGCAAATAATACCTCCTCCCCCTTTCTTCGTTTTCCTACCATTCCACCCCGTCCTTCCCATTCCACCCCATCGGGCTGGGGTGTTTCAGTTCAACAAGGGCTTGGTGAAACGAATTTTCGCATTCGTCACGGTCTGGCCGGTTCCTTTTTTTCTAATTTTCTCGTTTTGCGCATCGATGATTCTTCAATTTGTCCTTCCCTTTCGGGTGGGTGGGGATGATGGGGCGGGTTGCTGTCCTACAAGGGAGACCACTACACACATACGCACATATATATTCATATAAAAAACCACGGAACAGAAGCCATGTAGAACGCTGGCATTGTCTTGCTTGACGGGGTTTTGAAAAGATTCCATCCAGCGAAACAGGACACTTGCGGTGTTCTTCGCGAAACTTGTTTGATTTTATATAGTGTTTATCAAACTTGTATTGTTGATATCAGTTTAAAAAAGCATCATTCTTTTGTTTTAACTTCTTCGTACTCATGTGTCGTCGGAAACAACGTTTTCAATTTCGATCCTTTTAAGATACTTAAGATGGCATCATCAACCATCTTGCCCGCTGCTTACGACACGGCAGCAGATTTAATCACTCTCCTTCCGTTCGCTCACCACACGTGCACACAGACTCAATTGTGCACACACAAGTGTGCGCCCGAAATCCTTCACAAAACGACGCTGAAAACGCGAACCGTGAGTATGCTTCTTCCGTTCCGTTGAGTTCGCGCATTTGCACTGCGGTTTTGTTTTGCTTACTCATCCGTTTCGAGCACCGCCACTACCATCTCGGTGCTCCCCTCGTTTGCCATCAATTTTTTTATGGCGTCCGCTGAATGTCCCTTCCCAGGGGCCCCCGGGATGGCCCCACTGCCCCGTGGGGATTGGTTTTGCAGGAGTCATATTCATCGCATTTTGCAATGTGTGTTGTTTTTTTGTTCGTTCTTCCTTTTTTATTGCAATGGTTTTTGTTCTGCTTTATTTGCTCTGTTGGGTCGTGGTTTTTTGTTGTTGCTGCTGCTGCTGTAACGTTTCATTCTCACTTGTTCCTTTTCTTTCATCCTTTCGCGTTATTTTATATATTTTTATAACCTCCTTAGTGTTCCTTCATTTTTATCTCCTGCTTGTTTCTTCTGTGTCCTCCCATGCTGGGGATGTGTATGATGATTTTTTTTTATTTATTATTATTATTGTTCATTGCTTTCTTTCCCCATTGCGGAGACTGCGTTTACATTTATTGCTGTTCGTTGTTTCTTTACACATTTCCGTGATTTTTCGGTGTATGTGTTGTGCGGCGGTAGGAATATTTTTGTTCGAAGCAAACTTAACGTTTGTTAATTAGCTAAATGTTTTACAACAGGACTTCCATTTTGTGCGAGAACAATTTTCAACGATTGACAGAATCCGTTCGTTGAGTATGGTTTTATGGCGTACATAATTTCAAAATCGTTAATATTGCTATGTTTCCCAAACTGTAGGTGAATACACCAGACAAAGATGATGTTCCTCGCGGCGTACATTTGAATGAAAACGTGTTCATTTGTACTCCCGATGGGAGTATCATTTTTCATCATCAGCCAACGAAACGGTGGAAATAAAGCCAAACAGTATGATTTTTGTTGTTGTTGTTCTGCTTTGGTCAAACCCACCCCGGTAAAGAAAACAATACCAGCCCGAACGAAACGCGAGGAGTCCCTTGCTGGGGCCTTTTGTGTCTGTGGATCCTTCAAAAATAACTTTTGCCTTTTTCGGCTGCACGAGATGACGCCAGCACACACGCTGGCTATGCGCGAGAGCAAAACGGATCGTTCGCAGTGCTATGCCGGCAAAAGAAATAGGAAGGAAAAACGGTGGGGTTCGTTCTGCTTTTTTATGTCTTTCAAAGTAATTTAACCAATTCAACCTTCAGCCTTTCGGCTTCCATTCAAGGATGGCTCCTTTCCGCTTAATTGCCGTTCCCCACACAAACACACATGCTTCTCTCACCCTTCCAAGGACCTGAACTGGCCTGCGGTGAACGTGATTCGTGGCTCCTTTGCGGTGGAGCCTCGTTTTCGGTTTGTCCTTTTGGAAAGCGGAACGGATTCCTTTCTTAGCAAAAATTGGATATTTTTTTTTCGGTATTCGCCTTTCGTTCTTCCTTTTGAACACATCGGTGTCTTCAATTTCTTTGCCGTTTGGTCCTTTTTTCCGTACGCGGCACAGAATGGGGGTAGCACAGTGTTGGATAAAAATAAAACTCACTGAATGTGAAATCTTTTTTTTTGCGTGGTTCGACGATCCGAGCCGGGGAGAGATCGCGATCCCCATGCTGGTGTCGCTTGTGTGTGACATTTCGAAAGGTGAACGAAAATGAACATCCTGAAGCTTGCTAACTCATATGATGTGCATATGAGTATTTTATATTAAATGTTTGAGATTACCCTACAGCAGGTATAGCGTGACACCTCTGAAAGTCTCAGTATCTAATCATCCCTCTAATCACTTCAGTCTCTAATCATAAACATCGCCCTGTTGAAGCTAGTGGAAAATCAAAAATGTCCACAATTTTCTATAAAAATATTAAATAGCGTTTAAATATATTAACAACGTTCACATCGGACAACATTTTTTGAGGTTTTAATCCTCTCGCGGAGTGATGACTATAGAACGGAATATTTCATGAACTTTGCACGCGGTTTACGATTAAATACATTCCATTGTTTTAAGCCATAAAAAATATAATTTTAATTTTTAAATAATTTAAACTTATGTGACAACCTTTTCATATCATTAAGAAACTTTCTGGATTTATTAATGGCAAACAACATAGCAAATTATTTTCACATCCTTGTATGCCCATTTAACACTTAATCACAGTCCGTAATGTTTCGAATGAGGAGCCGTGAGCCGCAAACGCTCACATTTATTCAGGCATTTCTCATCTCACGCAGCTTGGTAGATGTTTTAAATTTAAAAACTCCCTTCCCGTGGATCCCGCAGATGCATTCCACCCCCTTCGGGTCGTTGTTCTTTTGGCAGGATATGCACGAACACACATGCGCAGTGTACATTTGCGTTTGAAAAACACCAATCCACGTACACTAATTCCACACACATGCACACACATCCACGGCATAAGAGAGCATGTGCACAGCCAGGAAAGGCAATCGAGCCAGCGATGACTGGGGAGGATTCACGCTGTACGAACACCACCACAGCGGTGACTAGATTGCTTATCAGAAATGTGCGCAAGCGCAGACTTTTACAGCATCACAAAGCGACTCGAACGCGAAACGCATGAAGTGCACGATCATTGAAACGCAGTGTGGTGAGCTGAAGGGATGGAGGTAGCGTAAGAACTGCAAATAAGCCGAGCGCTTTCCTTTTCACCGTTGGCCACCAGCCGGGATCTTTCGGGTACGTTTTTGTGTGTGCCTTTTATTCTCATTTTTTTTCCTTTCTTCCTGGGTGTGTGTCGACAGGAGAGCTATCGTAGTCGGGAAGATGATTAAATTAAACACAACCCCGACGACAAACGACACCGTTGGCTCACGAGATAAGCCGCCATGCCGCACGATCGTGGGGATGCGCATGGAAGTACCAGCAGTACGTGCGTGTGTGAACTTGTAGTAACCTACCTACACTACTACCAGCGCAGGACAAAGGCAAAGGCAAGCAGCGTCTGTAACTTCCCGTGTTGGCGTAATTGATACGCGGCTCGCTGCGTTTCCATTTCCGACTTGACAGCGTACGTGCGCAGGGTACGTTTATTTCAGAATCTGTTCCTTGGATTTTGCTTCACTTTACAACCCTCAAAAAAATTACATTCCAAGTCCATTCTACGGTGCTGCTTACTATTAACTATCACCAATTCCTCACCCATATCACTGACCCTGAAGCCAAAACCCACCCCTACTTTCGATGATGTCATTTTTTGCGGAAGGATTTACATATTATAAGGCGAGACTATTTTTAAAACCTCACATTCTCCTATCGCGTACAGCTGCGTACGAAAGGCACACATGGAAAAGGATGAGTCACTTGGGTATCCTCCCGTCTGTGAGTTCGCGTCATTCTTTATGAGCTTAAGGTGCCACATATAACTGCAAGCAAATGCCTGTGGCTGTGTGTGCGTATGTTTAAAAAGTTAAGATGATGAACTCATGTTCGATTTTACACAACAATAAACACCCTTCCGGAGAATCCGTTTTTCTGACAAATTCTCTACCGTGTCTCGGCTGTGTTGTGTCGCCCGGTAATCCGCACAAATATTTGCGTTAGGCTATCCAATCCCATTTTTAAAACCACATTAGTCACACATTTGTTGGTAGACATTCGCAATCATTACGTTTTGTGTTTAGGGGTGGAAATGATTGGAACAAAACCTTTCGGCTTCCGGTTAATAACCAGCGTAAGGTCACGTGACGGACACGCCATGTCTGGTGTAACATCCCGTAATGTCACTGCGAGAAGGAAAGGATCATAATTGATTCATTAACGCATCTTGCTCGAAGGATCGTTAATGAGGGCTATTAGGGCGCATTATCGGGCAGAACGGGTATTCTTAATGAATGCATGGATGTATGGAAACAGAAGTTTTCTAACACTTTGTCATCCAGCGGATCATATTAGTGTTGTGTTTAAAGAATCTTTAGTGAAGAGTCGTTTGAATCATGAGTCAACTTGCGAAAGATTCATGATTCTCTGTAGATTCTGACAGAAAGATTAATGTTTCCTCCAAAATACTGCTGTATCTCTGGCGATCCACGTATCATCCATCAGAATTTTGAATCTGAAGATTCATGAATCACTTTAAATATTTCTTAATCTCTGTGCTATGGACTCTCATGATGCTTAAAAGATTTTTGAATCGCTGGCGATTCACGACGTTATGCATTATATTATTTACAGCTGCCACAATGAGACCATTTTTCAACATTTCTAAGCATTTTTTCAGTTTGCAATACGCGAAAGTGCAAATAAAATACAACTGTTATGGACTATTCCTACTAATGTTATCTTTAGATATTTGCGAATCTGGATTTTTTTTAAATGAAAAAGAAAACGAAACTTGAAGATTAACCAAAAAAAAACAAAGATTCAATAATCTTTATATTAAACGAATCTTCATAAATCGAGTAAAAGTTCTATGAATCATTCTAAATTTTGGCCATATTAAATGAACTGAATCCCGGACAAGAATAAGGTACAAACAAATGCAGCATTACTTCAGCCGTTTTGAAAACCTCGACGCCCAAGATACTCGGACACAATCGAATCCATTCATGTCCGTTTTGAACACACGCGAAAACACATGGATGGAAGAACTAGCCGGGAAGGAAAAACATCCTTCCTGCCTTCCTCCGTTTGCTCCCCACGCAAACATTGGCACATTCCGGCACAACTCCCCAGCTCCCAGCACACTCACATCTGGAAATCGTTGCGCTGATCAAGCCGGTCCCCTAGCCGTGGCAAAAAGATTCGTTTTCCTTCTGAAACTAAGGGTAGCGAAGGGAGCAGAAAATAGGGCAGCCCTCCTCGTACGATCCTCATTTCCTGCTAGTTGCCAACGAGGGAAAGAAGGAGAGCGCACTACACTAGCCCGGTGAAAGAGCTGATGAGAAATAGAAAATCAATCCGCGGCTTGTGATCTTCTACCACCCTCCACCCCTCCCCGCATAAGCATACTTATGCGAGTGTTTCTCTACCTTTCCTTTCACTTCCACTCCCCACCTCCGATTAACCGAGCAGGGAGCTGGAAAAATGTGAGAAAACCTCTCAACCCTCCGTTCCCGCCATCGGCGCCCCTATGCCACACTCTTTTTCCCGTCACTGCTTGGTGTGTGCGATCGCTTTCCTGAACGATCGTAGAAATTAGAGGGGTTTTGTGTAAAGGAAGCAAGAGCAATCGAGGATTTCTAATTCCCTCTGCCATGCCGATGCAATGGAAGATCGGTCTTATTTATGTGTATGGGAATACGCGGATTGCTGTTGATGTTTTTTTATTCCATTTTCCTATTCCTTGCCTTTCCAGCCGCAAACAAATGGACAAGCGAGCGCAACAATAAAAAAACAAACTGGGGAGCAAACGAACGCGCTCGCCGTTTGGGGTGAGAGAGAGCTAGTTAAAAGAGCAACTTCCAACGCGTTTTCTTCCTTCCAGCACACATTTTCTAGCTCCGCTCGCTTCTACACACATATCATTAGCTCGATCGAGTGCGGCGATGAAGCGCTCTCCAACCAAATGCTCCACTACACGCGCAAACGGTGGTGGCAGTTCGGTTCCGCTCGCTCGCGCCACTTGCGAACAATTCTCTAATTCCACGGTATATCGCCTCCCGAAACCCCACCCCGTGACCTAGGGTGGTTCGCTTTCCAGTTCGGCTCGTCAGCAACTCTCTATGGAAAATGAAACGCACACAGGCTTAAGGTTGATGTGTTGCCTTACAAATGATGGGTGGACTGGGGTGGGTTTGGGGTTGATCCGTCTCCTAGAACTACACCCCAAACTTCCTAAACCTCAACACAATCACAACCGACGCGATCTTCTCCTGCTCGCACACTTTTCCTTCTTTCTTTTTCCCACTTGCTCCAGTTGGAGTGGGGTGGAATGGACGGAAAGGAAACATCCCCAATTGCCATCACACTGGCAATACACAGACCCACACAGTCACGATCCAGTTGACTTCGCTCGATCTATTCCAACACCATCAAAGGATGCTCTGGCGGAGGAGCAAACGCGTTGTGTTTACCGTTTTTTGTTTTGTTGTATTTTTTTTTGTTGCTGGTTGCTCCATCCGCCTCTCCTACTCCTCGCTTCCTTGATCACTTCCATTCCTGCCCGCTTTATGCGTCGTTAGACACAAACAATAAGCGTTGCTGTGTGTCCACTTTCCGGTCTCCGAACGTTTGGAGCTATAGAAGGCGAATAGAACAAGGGCAAAGGAGAAAGGGTGGATGAAGGGATGCGGTAGGGCAGCAAGTTGACAACTCGTTCGACCCCCTAGGGTACCCACGTTCGGTTTAACGGTGTGTGCGTTGAGCTGACGTGGGCAAAACAATTTATTCTCGTCCCATTCCTGCGCTGCTACCGCCCGCTGCAGATCGCTGGGATATCACATTTTGCGAGAAATAGGACATGAGGATGGAAACCGAGGAAGGGATCTGGCCACAACTCTAGTACACGTACGGCTACGAAACAGGGAGTTTTGTTCGGGTGCACCAGGAAAGGCAACTCCCAACCATCCCCCACCCCCTCGATCGATCATTCGCTAGTGGGATGAAGGAAAAAAACGAGTCAAACACAACTACGTGCCCTTTTCAATGATTGCGGTATGTGCACGATGCCGTTGTGTGCGTGGGAAATGACGCGATGGGATTGCCGCATTGATAGCGAATGTTCGTCCATACAATGCAATTGTTGTGCTTCTCTGCTTTCCTACTACCGCACACAACATCTGTATCCTGGTGCGGACCACAATGGATGAAATCTGAGAGAAGCAACATTAATTCTAAGCTAAGCCTACTATTTTTTCATAATGCGCTGGGTATAGCTGGCCAGAAATTAGTTGGATGCGAAGTTTTAGTAATAAATTTAATGCAGTATATAGTGGTGGTGCAGAGATCTACCCCGATGGAAGTAATCTGTGTGACAATAATCGCCCCGCAGACACGCAATCCTCCTCATTCCCGTATGATGTGCGTTGATGTGTCATATGAGCAACGTCATTCTCCATGCGATTGAAGCTCGCCTACGGACGTTATACAGCAATTAGCTGAACTTACCCAATCGACCGATTGGGTACATAACACTTGCCGGTGTAGAACAGTTGATCGTAGCGATACGATCGATCCAAACACGGGACACAGCCCGGAACGTGCGACAAACAGGATAAAATTCTGCAAACTGAGAGCAAGCGCAATGCAAACGATCAGTATCACCCGATGCTCATGTCCACACCATTTCCTGTCCTATAGTCCACGATACACAGAAAAGGCAAATCGCTGCCCCTTGTTTTTTTTTTTCACTGGGGGCTGCAAATAATAAGTTGAGGAAGAGGGGGCGGGTGGGAAAACTCTGACGAGAAAAGTCATAAAAAGAGCCGTGGCGTGTAGCGCACGACGAGATGTAGAGACAAGCGAAACCCATATCCGTGAGGGGGTATGGATATTTGGGGTAGGTTTCATGGGAAGCGGGTCGTAAGCCACCAACTCACTCGCACTGGCACGATAAAGCGACACTAGATCGCCATTCGGGACATGCACAGAGAATGGGAGCAGACGAACGCAAGAGAGAGAGAGAGCGCACAAGCTAATCCAAATGCGACGATTCATTTGCTGCAGAGTGCGGAAGATTGACGACGGTATGGGGAATGATGGAGGGAACACTTTCTGTGTGTGTATGTGTGGGGATGGTAGGGGAGCCCTACGCGGATAGTAAACACAACCAACAGCAGCACACAAGTGCCGCATAGATCCCCATCCCCATTTTCACACACGCACACATACACACACACCGCCGTCCCACTTGCGGATCGACAGAATTCTGTCCTCGGATGACGATGATTTGGTGTGAAGCGAGTCGGGCGCCTGTATTGTATCCCCTGCATGTGTGAGGCCGATGCACGCGTAGTGGTTTGCTGGGAGCAAGAGTGCGTGTATGGGTGAGGGTAATTTAGTAGATAGATTGCTGCAAAAGGGCGTGATTCGGTTGAGTAGTACGACGGAGAACAAAAACAATTCCATTCGAGGAAATGGAAGGAAAATCTATTGTCAATCACGGAACTAATGCTGGCCACTGCCAGTGCGTAACATTAATGTGCCATTGTGGTAGATAAAAGTATTCTTGTTACATGCACTAAAAGCTTATCGTATTAGTACTTGCCGAGGGAATTTTGCATTGCTGTCTCCATACAAAACATAATCCTGCTCGTAAGCCATCGGCAATGGAAGGAATTTTGAATCAAATCTACATTACGCCACGTTGGTCGTCCGAAGTCCTCTTTTCACCACGTTTGAATCTCAGTTAACCATACTACTCCTGTGTGTTCCCCTTTCTCGGCTCGGTCCTCCTTGGGCCCCATTCCTTCGATGAAAAAGAAACAAACATAAAAAACCCCACCCCATCCACTTACACACACACACTCCCAGCACCCAACCGAATCCAAGCAGCAGGGACAAATATACGCGTGTTGCGACAAGTCGAAACTCTTCTGTACGGAAGCTTCAAGGAATTCTCCTTCCCGATTACTCCCCATGAGTGGGAACGAGAGAGCGAGAGGGAGAGATCACGACGAGATGCGCAAAGGAGATAGAGCACGCATTGCGATAGAGCGAGAGTATACGCGCGCTGGTTGAATAGAGTGGAGCAAGGGAGTGAGCGCTCCTGTGTTTTCTTTCGTTTACTCTCTGCAGCGGCATGCAGCAGCTCTCGCGCCGATTGTATCGCAATGTGCGTGGTCGGCTCAAGTCCATCCAACAAAAAGGAGCTGTCGGATACGGTGTGTGCGCGCGCTGGTGTGTGTGCGTGTGCCGCTATGCACACGACGGCGACCGGGGCCGCATTCGGGGCCTCGTACGTGTTAGTGGTGTTGGTGCGATCGTGTCTCAGTGGGGAAGGGGGTTTGCACACAGATCCCTGCGAAGGAGACGCACAGCACACTCCGAGCCGAACAAAAGTCGCGTGTGAGAGTGTGTGTGTTTGTGGAAGGGGTTGCCGAACGCGACGGCGGGAATTGAGCGCGGGTGCGGGCGCACTTGGAGAGAAGCTCGGCTAGCTAAAATTAACACACACCCCTATTCATTCGAACGTGCGACGCGGACTCGGCAACACGTTACGCTGCAGCACGGGTACGAACAGATCCCGTGTGTGAGCCTCGCCAGTGAGTGGAGGCCAACGGAACAGAGTGGAAAGAAAATCAAGCACACAATCTGTGCTACAGGACATACAGAACAGGCGCGTCGAGCTGGACACACCGTCATCCATCAGGAGAGATAACAGTGTGTTTTTTTATTCTCTTCGCCTGTAATCGACTATCGGTGTGTGAAGTCAAAACAGTGTGTGTCACGAAACGTTTTAATTGCCCGTGCTGGATTCTCGCTCCGATATCGCACCGTGTGTGGGTAGAGTTTTTTTGCACGCGTGCAGTCAGTCGCTATCGGACCACCGGTGTGTGTGTGCGATAATAGTGGTGTGAATTAGTGCGATAAGAAACCGCCCGTTTGCGCCCGGTAGTGTACTGTAAGTCGCCTGGTACGCATGACACCCTCTCGTGGAGCGACGTGGAAAAGATTCTAGACGGGTGTGTGGAGTGTGGAAAGTACCACTTGAAGGTAGACTCCATACCGCAAGTTGTCAAGTAAATCAGGAAATTGCCAACAGCGAGATTAGGACGTGTGCATTCCTGGTACGCGACGTTCTGAAGCCAGCGAGACCAAGATCCTCCCCGTACTGCTGGGTGCGGTTTACTACTATTTCACGATCGCATGTGTGTTTGTGTGAGATTGTGCGTGAATTATACTGTGCCGTCGTGGCGATGGTGCGGAGTGTGTGATTTACTGGGTATTGTCAGCAGGCTCCTGAGGTGTTTCCTTACTTAAGTTTAGCTTCTGTTTGCTTAAAACTTCAACGATTACACACACCTCTTCCGCGTATGTACCTTCCTGTGGCCTACTGCTCTCACCGCACTCCGGGATCATGATGGATATGACATAAAGTGACGTCATACTGTGAGAAGAAAAAAACCCTCGCTGGATTTTGTTGAATGTCCCATTCCGACACTACTTCATTGATTCGCGCAATTAGCACAGTCATCGGATGGACTTGTGTGTTCTCGTTCTTGTTGGTGCGATGCGAAGAAGTCACCATCATGTCCGAAAGTCCTCCGTTTCGTAGTGAATGTTCCGGTCGTGTCGGTGTCGGTGTTTTGGCGTTAAGCGAGCTTTTATTGTGAAATCGTAACTCATTGTGAAACGCAGAAAGCAAATTCTGCTGCCGCGGTCTCTTAAAATTCTAAGTAACGCAACGGTGCAGTTGTGTGTGGCCAATGGCAGTGTATTGTTCGGCACACAGTGCGTTGTAAATTCTCTTTCATCAATCGTGCGGAAGTGCGTATACCGATGACATACACGGATAAAAGGCCAGCAAGAAAGTGTTGCCGCGGTGTGTTACAAAGAGAAAGAAACAGTGTGGCCAAAATTTTGGCGCGCTGATTACGCGTCGACGAAAATCATTTAAAAGTCTGCCGAGTGTGTGATAAAATTCGGAAGAATAAGAAGAAAAATATAGTGTGCGCCCCCCACCCTGTACCACTATACTGTGGTGTTGTGCAAAGGTAAAGAAGCATAGCAAAACCTCGCTTCACCTCGGGGGGTAAAGTGGTGTGAGCAAACAGTGTGGTAGTGTGTGTTGGGTTTGGTGATGTGTGCAGCAGTCTGAGGTTTCGAAAGGAAAAATCACTACAGCAAGCAATTTGCATCCCCATTGTGACAGCGGTGCAATAAAGGAAAATTGCTTTGCGGTGGTCTCTCGGCAGTCAACACGCGGTTGTGGTGGTGGTGGTAACACACACTGCCGAACGAGCATCCAATTCACATCCAAGGAGTCACGGAAAAATAGCGTCCTCTATCGGTGTTAGGAAAAATAGGTACGTGGCAGTTATTTCATTGTGATCGGGCTGTGTGTGCGGGTACTGTTTTCCCCTCTCTCGATTTTTACGTGATTTTTTATTTTGGCGCTAGGATTACGATTGCGATTTTTTGTGAGTGAGTTTTCAACTCGTTGAAGTGATACGAAAAGACGTATCTAATGAAATAATGTTATCCTATTTTTTGTGTTATCAATAGAAATAAGTGGAAAAAGTAAGCAGCAGCATCAGCAAGATGCTTTTAAAAAATTGTGACAATGTCTTGCAACTGCTTATGCATTTTCTCCATAGATTGATCCACACGCTGTGTTAAGAAAGTGAGTTCGGAAAACTACCAACGAAACTCGCCCTCCCCCCTCCCCCGTTTGGATCCTGCCGGGTTTGTGGTAGTGGCAAACAAGTGGAGCCGTTCAAAGTATTTGTTTGCTAAACTTTCTTTTTCCTCATAATACTTTTCTGCCTCACCCCCCTTGCGCGGGCGGTCGATAACCTCTTTTTCCCAGGAAATAAACCATTCGCACGAAAAATCCAAATTTCATGTTTGGATCGTAGCTACCCCTGTAGCGGTGTTTTTCTTACCACAATGCCTTTTCGGTGCACCACAGTTCGGTATCGTTTTGCCACGTTGTGTATGTGTGGGTTTTCTGGAACTGGGGAGAAATATCAAGGAAGGTTTATTTTTTGTCGTTGTGGGGAAGTGTTTTTGTTGGGAAATCTTCTAACTTGATTTCATTTCTAGTGCAATCAACCCCTGCTTGGTGGATATTCCTTTCGATGGAATTTGCTAATGCTACGAAAATATCTAACTAAACTTGTGAAATTTCGTTAATTTCCAACGAAGCGCATCGAAGATCATTCTATCGAAGAATTTATTAAGTTACTGCTGCGTAGTACAAAGATTCTGAAGCAGAAGATAAAACAAACTACGCAATCAAGCGCAGCCATTCTGAACATGTACACCGGAACGGATTAAACTCCTTATAAGAGGGATGACTGTTTATCTTGTCTATAAATTAGCTTCTTCTTTACTAAACGAACATCATGTGTAAGGGGAGTTGTTTCTGTCAAGGATATTAAATTTTCTTACTGCTCATTTTGCACTAGCACCATTGATGGCAATATGTTTTAGAAATACACGAGGCCCAAATAGGATTGTGTTAACATGCAAGAAACGTACCCGAGGAGAAGCCATACCTACCAACTCCAGGATGGTTGACAGGACGGCAGGATGACCGGTCGTACAAAGGATGTGGCTCACTGCTAACGTCTAACGCGTTGCTGGAAGTATGGCGAGTGGCGTTTTGAGGGTTCTGGAGTAAGGGGAGTTTTGTTGGACAAGACAAAAAGGATAACTATCGTATAACATTTGCATCTGGGCTGCGTCAGCGTACAGCAAAAGTAACACGAAAGGAACCGTGGGGCGGATGTGTTCGGAAGCCCTTCAAGGACTCGCGCTACCAAACAGTACCTTGGCCATTAGTTGCTGGCTTAAATACCGGCAACCTTTACGGGCAAGCGAAACCGAATCTTCTCTACACCCAACTGTCATTTCGTCCTAACATCGACGGAAAGGATATATCCAATTAGGGCCCGCTAAACCTGCCTGTGTCCAGCGGTATTATGTGGCAGGATAAAACCATATCCAAGATGGGCAGGAATGAATACACGTGAGCTCGGTTGCAACTCTGTGACGCACTCGACTCTGTCCTCGAATGAGAGTTGCGTGTGTTTCTGTGTGTGGGCGATACTTTGGTGTCCTCATTTTAATTAGATTGAATTGCAAGGAGCATTTTTAATCCCTGACGGGGGAAAACATACACACCGATGTGCTGCGATATGTGTGAGACGTCATCGGGGTTATTTATAGAATTCCAATCGTCCTTATTAACTAAACATGCGACTTTATTACGTGCCTATCCCGCCACTACCTTTTCCCTTGTAGCTTCAAGGACAAGTTGCGGTTTCGCTTGTTCATTGTTGGCGTGTTCACTCACTGGCGTGCGTAATGGGTCCTGTTCTTTAACTAGAACGGGAGAACAGATTGGTTCTCACAATTTGGCAAAGTAAAGCAAAAAGGGAAGCAACGCTTGGTTTTAGATTCTTTTAAATGCTTGTCCTTACTAAGCAAATACCTTTGTATGGTTGTAGCTGTAATTTGTTAAACACAAAAGAAAACCCTTTAAAAAAAGCTATATATACCTCGATTTTTTTCACGACAACATAGGATATTCCGACATTCGAAGCAATCGTAAAAAATCCAGACTGCAGCCGAAAAATAGTCAAAGCTCTGTGATGCGTGTGCCACATTAACAACAGCACCATGAAAGTGTTAACAAGCAACAGATGATGGTGAGATTGTGGCTGGATCCTTGAACTGTTGAGAGCCCCGCATATACGCCGTTCGTCGTCATGCATTTCAAACGCAAGAGAGATGGAACATGAAAGAAAAACAGAGGAAGCAAATTGCGTCAGCTTTAGAGGGTGCGAAAGAGAGCGATCGAATGGGGTGAATGGAAATTGTGGGGAGCTCGCGATGCAGTAAAATACCTGCCTTCTCTCCCAAAGTATAAAACCGCATCACCTCAGTACACGCGAGTGCTTGAAAATCTCTCCCGTCCCACGCATCCCACGGCCCACGAAACACGCCAGCGGCTCCAGGCCGGCCCGCAAAACGAGGAGCATGGGGCGGCCACCTCGGCCGGGGAGTTGGGCTCCAGATAAACGAAGGCAAAACATTAGAAAAAGAAACAGCAGTAGCGAGTAGGTAGCCGCCTGCGAGCAGCCTAACCTTCCCACGAACCTTTTTCTTGCATTGAGTGTGTTTCCCTGTAATGCGTAATTGTATGGGTAATAAAGGCATCCTGTGCGATAGACGCGGGTGATTATAGGGGTAGTTGGGGGTGTTTAACTGAGTGGTGTAGTAGTTACATTATACTAGCGTTCGCTACGGACCCAACACTGCTGAAGATGGTAAATAGCCAAGATGATGATGGGACGAACTAATTGTACGTGAACTGACATTTGCCGACACTCTCAAACTGAAGGTTTCCCCAAGTGAAAAAACGGCCATTGCTGCATTTGGTATCACATGTAGTATGGAAGAAGGTTTCTAGGCGAATGCTTTTCTAAAAAGAATACGGAAGTCGGAAATGTATTACCACACATCTCCTTTACATACTGTGCCTCACTGTCTAAAGCGCAAAAAGGATAAAAACCAATCGAGTCATCCTCATCGCAATTCGTCAAACTGCGCATGTCACATTCATACTGTTGCGTCGCCATTTTGTTTTTCATCTCCTTCAAAGGACTTCCGTCCTGTTTTAACCATACCAGACCCTTGTTCCAACCCTTTAACTAGTTTTCCCTACACCATTTAGAACGGAACTCACAATAGGGGGGGCGCACATGAACGTCCGTGTGTGTCTGTTCCTTTTGCCAACCAATATCGAGGAACGATGTGTATTCCCCGGATATGTAGGGGAGAATGTTGAAACTCCTCTAAGCGCGCCTGGAAGGGGAAGTGTTCTCTTTGTTTTGTCTCTTGCTCTCTCTCTCTCGCGCAGTTCTCTCGCACACCCTTTTTCTCCCCATTTGCTAGCAGGAAAAATCATGCAGGCGGAAAATACAAAATGGCGCCGTTGGTTGGCATCCCTTCATTGTTTTTACTGTATGGAGGGTGTGAAAAGTCCAACGAATGATAAGAAAGGAAGAAGATTTATGATCTAGATTTATGGAACAACAAGATGTCGTATAGTTACGTTACGCACTGTAGTGGATGATACAATTCGCCTAAGTAGTAACATAGCTTACAGATTTCTTTTGCTTAAAATAATCTCACTAGCCGCCTCACTGAAGCTCGGTGAAACTTTGTATTTTTTATGGATAACACTCGTGTAGGGATGATAGAAAATTGCTTTTTTCGCAATGTATGTGTGTACACTTCCGCAATTAAGTCGTAAAACAACTTCAGTGACAATCGCGTAGGGGAAGGTATAATGGTACATGCAGTTGCTAGTTTGTAGTAATTACATGCCCGCAGTTAAAATTCTCCATTCAACGATTGGAATTCCGTTTACTCCTTTCAGTCCTTTAGTCGTCCAGTCCGGATTAAGGGACAGTATGGATCGATCGTTTTGTTTTTTTGCACAGACCAGGAGCAGTTGTGCTCAGAAACCTCCAGATCATTGCTCATGAGAGATGAGCTCACGGAAGCAACCCTTTTCGTAATGCTAGTATAGTTTCGCCATCGAATCCTCGTCGAGCTCCTCCTCAACAACAACCCAAAATGCGCACCCGTGTAGGAAGAGCAGCAAGCAAACTTAATGTTTGTGTGTCGCAATGTGTCCGTATGCAAGTGTAGGCAACTGGGATGGGGTTTGGCCGGTTTTTGTTAGGAGAGCTGTGTCTCAGCATCATCTAGCCATCCAGACCGGGCTTCCATCCAACTCTATCCACTGTAACCGTAACCGTAACCTACACAACCACCAGCGAAAGCAAAGGGAAACAGAAACGCTGAAACACAACCCCCCATACATGCCCATTTTTTTTTGTTTTTGCTTGCGCGGAGGTGTCTCAGTTCAATTCTCAACGTTGCGTTGTATGCGCTATTCCAAACACAACGATCGGCACGATAAAAAAGCTGCGGGGGTGGAAATGTGTTCCGATATGTGTACGATCGGGGGGTTGCGTTAGATTATCTGTGTGGTAGTGCCGCAGATGCTGCTGCTGCTTACTATTGCGTGGAGCTGTGTATTCCAGTGAATACGACTGTTTAGATCGCGGCGCAAGATCATCCCCTACTAACCGCGCGGAATGCGTTGGTGTTGGTTTGATAATGAATGCGTTCATCTCCCAAGCGCCCTTGGTTCGGTGGTGGATCGAGGTAGCGTAATGTAAAGCGAAGCTCATAGTTCCACCATGGCAAACACGGAGCGTTGTACTCTCTTCATGTTGTTACTTTTGGTATAAATTTCTTCCACTATCCTTTTAAATGTGTTTCATAATATTCCCTAAACTCCGCGAGAGCGCTTGACAATCAAGAAAATAAAACCACCCTTTCGATGTCGTTTGTATGTTTCCTCGTGTGTATGGTGCGCGACTTGTCAGCTGTGTTCTTTGCGTGTTATTATATCGCCCACCGAGAACCGATCGGAATAAATATGCATAAACCATTTGGGAATTCCTGTTTCTGTCTCTTTGGCTCCTGTTGTGTGTCTTGCACAGCTCCAGGGAGGACATTATACATCGTGCGAAGGTGGGAATTTCAGTTGTTTCAGGTTTTTCTTGACAGGAGCTGATGACGAAACCGTCCGGCAAGGTATGAGAGGACGGCGTAATTATACTAGCACGTACATGTTCTTCCATTTCTATCCTAAACTTATATTTTCCAAAGATTGTTTTAAAATAAATAGAGAGAGCAATAAAAATTAAACACACTAGCAGTTTTAGTATGAGGTAAAATTTTCAAAAAGTTTGAGAGCCCAGTTTGACTAATAAAAATTTTGTGACAAATTGTGTAATGTAAACACAAGAGCAAGATTGTTTGCTCTCTCTCCCTCTCCCTCTCAAACAGTTTGAGTGGGTTTTGCGTGTCCAGATTCCTCCTATAAGGCCATATTTTATCGATCCCCCATAAGATATTTCCGCATGTGATATAAATAAACAAAACATATGGTTCGATCAGTTTCGCGGGCCAGTAGTGATCAATTTTAAATATAAAATCAACAACAAAAAAAACCCCCCGACACAAATATTCCTTTTAACCATTTCGAGGTGTCTTAAACTTGTCAATTATCATCAACTTTGCATAAAATTATGCAAATTGAGTCATAGATTTGTGTGTTTCATTTTCAACAACCTAACCACGATCATTTGTCATTGTTTTCTTTATGAAACCTGTAAAACTTATCTATGGATTCCGTTTTTTGTTGTTTGATTTTCAAGCATGAAATGGGGTATTTTTCTAACTGAGATGCAATATATTGTCACTGGATGGGGGAAACTCTGTTTCCTGTGCTCCGGTATTACTCACCTCCGCGTTTGCTGTCGGATCGGATGCGCTGATCGTCGTTGGGGCAGTGGGACAGTAGTCGCGTGTTCACGCGTTTGAAGTAGTAGTAATTTTGCGGTAGTTTTTGTTGCTGCTTGTTCGTCGCGTCCGTGGTGTTACGGCATCATCGCTCTTCTGCTACGCATCACATTAACTTGTGCGCGACCCAGAGTGAGAGAGCAAGCGAGTACGAACCCCGGTGTCGATGTGTAAGACAGCACGACGTGCGATAAAGTCCAAGTGGGAGGAAGGAATGAGGAAGAGAGCGGTAAAGATGTGACGATGCGGTAATAAATATGCAATCGGTTTGACAGCTTGACAGGTTTGTGAAGGTCATGATCATGGGCGTCGTCGTCGTCGTCGTCGTCGTGTTTTTGAATCGGCCTGATGATGATGATGATGATGATGGTCCAAAAAGGGACGCGATCTTGCTTTTCGCAACCCTTCACGTGTTTTATAAAATCTTGTTGTGTTTTTGGTTTCTTTTCCATGCGGTTTTCCCTTCATCTGCAAGAAGTTGTTTAAGGTGCAATTGTGTGTTTTGATTGAAGCTGGCTTCCGCATTGTCTCCTAACATTCCTGAATCCACAGGTGCAGGAACATAGGTTATTTTGTGTGATTGCAAACATTAACGTGTCCCCAGCTTTACGACACTCTGCAATACATTAATGATCATAATTTTAACCTAACCTCTGTGCTAATAGATGTATTTTCACAATATAAAATAGATTCCATTTACCAACCAGAGTGGCAGCTCTATGAGCATTCCATAGAACCACAATAAATTAGCCTCGGTCGTAGACAGAAAACCAAACGACGGTACCGCTTCACAGCAAATTCCTGTCCGCTTCCTTTTGCCGCACCTTAGCACCACCGGGTCTTCTCTTCTTATTATCAAAGGGTCTCCACTTTAGCAGTATTCATTTTTTGTCTGCGGTGTGACGGAACATAGGAAAAAAACCCCATTCTAAGCCGACAAACAGCTTTGTGACCAGTTTAGTAGTTGTTAAATGGTACTGAAGGACATTGTCGCCCGCCCCCTCACTATACTGCCTGTCCTGATGCCCTCCCAGGCTTTCAGTTTCCTCTCAACGGGGTTGATGTAATTTTATGGGGATAACGGTAGGAAGAAAAACCCAACCCAAGCGAAGTGTCTCTTTTGTGGATGCTAATGCGGTTTGGAGACTTTTTACTACCGCTATTCCATAAAACTGTGATCTAGTGATTTGTGTAGCGTAGGAATTGATCCTTTAGAGTCAAGCGTGCTAATATTCGTTGAAGGTTAGTTGTTGGTTACGTTAGAATAACACGTAATCAATCGTAAAAAAAAACGTTCATTTTTTTCTTTGACCACACAGTACCTCTGTATCTATCCTGTACACGGGAGCATAACCCCCGCAGTTTACAGCCCGTAAAGAGCCTCCGGAGTGGGCTACGTAAGAGCTTTTACATTTGAATTTGTTGAAGGGCATATTGTTAGGGCGCGTTGCTGTGTTGAGGAGGGCGGGGGAGACCTATGTTAGGAAGTGTAGCCCCCACAATGACGGTTAATGATGTTTTATCTGCCTGTCAGAGATGGGTGCGTTTTGTCACGTTGCTAGTCTTCTTTAGTGGTTCTTTCTTTTGTCGTCTATGAACGTTGTACTACGCCCGCCCAGCGGTTGTGTTTCTGGGCGTGCGTCGTCTGCGTTTTATCTCGTTCGACACTGTCTGACGTCAACAATACTCCACAATCATCATACCGAGCAAGCAAGTAGGTTTAGAGTAGTGATGGAATTACTCCTGTCGATGCTCGATGCTCGATTGCCGGAATTATCAACTCACTCACAGTGAGAAAGTCATAACATTCCGGAGTTAATTATAATACTTCTGGGTTAAGTTGAACAAGAATGAGTTATAGCAATTCTTTGTGGAGATTCCAATGCACTCAATCGTTCTTCCTTACACCACTAGTTCAGAGGGAGAAAATACATGTATGAATATTTCTAATTGTTGAACACGTCTATTACTTTTACATATAATTATACAACTCAACGCATACTACTTGCTTTTTTTCTTCATTTTTTTAATTAAAAACTCTGTTACCAAGTGATAATAATGTGTTGTTTGTTTCTCTGTTTCATTATCCCCAGCCACCAAACATCCAAGCGAACAGGAAAGACTGAATCACCCCTAAGTTCAAGCTGCTGGTCTACAATACAGCGCAAAGCGATAATAGCTTTTATCTTGCCTGCTAAACGTCGAGGAAAGATAACGAAGGACAACGGGGACAACCCATCAACAACAACAAGAGAGCAGCAACGATAAGAGAAAAGTTGTGTGTTCGCTTAACGGTGGGAATAATTTACCACCGCTCGGGCAAAAGAGCATATAATAGATTGAACAGGATTGCTCTAGTCGTCGCGGCACAGTATTAGGAAGATAGCCGGAACTCCTAAAATCGAAACAGTAAAAATGGCATCCCAAAGATTTTGCCTCCGGTGGAACAACCACCAGACAAACTTGCTCGCAGTGTTCGACCAGCTCTTGCACGATGAAACATTCATCGATGTGACGCTGGCCGTTGAAGGTCAGCACCTGAAGGCACATAAGGTAAATGGCAAACGCTTGAGCATCTATAACAATAAAAATAATAAAAAAGGGAAGCCTTATTTTCTGTGATACAGGGTTTTTGGTTTCATCTCTCGGAATCGAAGTAATTTCGGAGTGCATTATCGCAATCATTAGTAGTGCATCCAATAGCACAAGAATGTGGGCCCGGATCGGATATGGCTGGAATTATCCGCACACGATTGACACTCTGAAATTGTTTAACAAATGTTTAAATTTCAACAGCCTGTAGGAAACCAAAAACCCTGTAAAGCCGAAGACACCCCCTGTAACTCATCTGTTTCCTTTTCCATTTTTCCACCAGATGGTGCTGTCCGCGTGCAGTCCTTACTTCCAGCAGCTTTTTGTCAGCCATCCTGAGAAGCACCCGATCGTGATCTTGCGCGACGTTCCGTTCAAAGACATGAAGTGTCTGCTGGACTTTATGTACCGTGGTGAGGTGTCCGTCGATCAGGATCGACTCGCTGCCTTTCTGCGCGTGGCCGAAAGCCTCCGGATAAAGGGTCTTACAGAGGTGAATGACGATAAACCGATTGCACCAACGAGCACCGGGACAACAACAACAACCTCGACGGTAGCTTCATCCGCATCCGGTGCGGCACAAGGTGCTGGTGCCGTTGCTACCAACGCAGTTCCGAGTGCGTCCGCACAGAAGAACAGCAGCGGAGACAGTGTAACGCACGTGGACGATGACGATGAAGACCGTTGCTCTCCAGCATCCAACAGTATTTCGATTGCATCGAGTGTTGTGACCGCGGCTGGTCAGGTGCAGAGTACCGGTACCGGTCATCTGAAGCAACTTCCTCCCCTACTCTCGTCCACCGGAATCGTCACCCGAAGCCACAGCAACAGTTTGCTGCAGCAACATCATCAAGGTGGCAATAGCAATGCGATGCTGCAAACGAACCCGCTGCTCGGTACGGCCCTCTCGCAACAGAAACGCAAACGAGGCCGCCCACGAAAGCTGTCGGGAAGCGATGCGGGTGAAGGTGAAACCGACGGTAGTAACTTTATTGATGGTGGCGCCGGCGAAGAGTACGACAGCAATTCGATGGATATCATGGACGTGAAGATTGCCAGCTCCAGTGCCTCCAACTCGGGCGATGATGATCAGCAGCTGCGTATTGTGAGCAGCCGTACGGAGGATTGCGACACTCCAATGCACGAAAAATCGGAACAAATGGATGACGACGATGATGAGGAAATGGATGACGATGAGCTGGTTGAGGATGACGATTTGGAAACGGGCGATGAACCTCGCGGAACCACACCATCGCTGGACGAATCTTTGGAAGTTACCACCGGCAACAATGCAACACATAATGCTAACTCGAATCGTACCGGTAGACAGCAGCATCAACGACAAGGTGGCAATAGTAGCGGTACACTGGCTAAGCCATCGAGAGCATCCAAACGAAGCCGGATGGCAACTAGCGAGAACAGCAACATGTCCGGTGAGTACACACACACTGCACAAGCGAATTACTTACACGATTCTGTGTAATGCCCTGGGCAATTTCAAATCGCAAAACACACAGAACAGTATATCATCGCGCACACACAGATAAACTGCATATTATAATAACAATTCGCACAAACATACGCACACGCGATCGGCTTTCGGTGATCGTATCTTTCATCCGGATTCGGGATACAAAATGTGTGTTAGCAGGGGGAGCTAATATGCTAGCTTACTACCTCACTATTCATTGCTTCTTTGATCTATAATAGTATATTGATTTGGCGTAAGGTAAAAACACGCATCCTTTTCATTGCTGTTTGTGTTCTGTGTAGCTTTCGTCTGTAAATTTGTGGAAGCGATAAATTGAATGAGCAGCAATTATCTGAGATTAATCCTAACGGATAGTTGTCACATCCGTTAGTCTTCCTGTTGAGTTGCGTTGCAATTCTTTCTTTTGATGACGAAAAGAATAGCTAAAATATCATTTCTATCGCTAAATGTACATATAAACTAGTAAACGTAATTATCAGCTGGGTACGAGATATTATTACTGTTATTATATCATGACATATTTAGTATTCCGTTGTTGAATTCATACATTATGTGTATTAGGTAATTTGAAGTTGATTCTTTTTTGGAAATGACTTACCCTCTAGTATCTTTCTCAATAATATTCTTTGTAAGATGTACTAACAATGTATATACATATTCACATTCAAACATATAGTTTTACCTATGAATAGGGTTACGGAAAGAATAACATTATAAAAATGTCAACTGACATATACTGTGAAGTGGTCGGAACAGCTAAAAGGGATGTTATTAGCAGTTACTGTTACTACTACTGCTTTCTCAGAATGTGACTCATCTCGTTCATATTACGATCATCCCGTGTGTCATATTATAAAATAAGGTAAAAGAGCTTGTTAACTCTATTCCTCAACAAAAGAAAATTGGTTCTGAATGCATCGCTGCAATAGAGATGCAGTTTAATGTTGCTTCGCTGTACGATACATTGCTTTATGTATATGTGCTCATTTTACACATTTGCGTGTTGGTGTGTTGTCCCTTCATTCAACAAATCCTGTCAATAATTATACATGTATATGTGGCGTTCAAAAGTTTAAAAAAAATCAAAACAAATGGATGATCAAATAATACAGCCTGTCTATGTTCAATGCTTCGGGTTAGTGCTAGTGGTAGCTGCTCGCATAAGTAAATCGGCTAAATCATATATAACACAATACCATAGGTTAAGCGAAAAAAATATAAAAATATGATAGATACATATCCGTGCCGAAATCGCGGACAAGCACACATGAAAAGGTGAGTTTCAGCCTTCCCATGCCGCTGATGCTTTATGATGGATCGAATGATTTAACGAAGAGAAGGCTCGTGATTTAGCAGATGAAAGTACCTGGAAATAACGTAAACAAGTACAACAACACGCTCGATGTTCGGACATATGTAAACTTTCCGTTAATTTCAATTCAATTCGAACGAGATGATCAGATTGGAGAAGCAATAAATGATTAATTAGCATGTTATGCCATATAGAATTTAAAAAAAAAGTATAATTTGGTCACTGGGGAATTAGTACTAGCAGAGAACGTTGGCCTCATACATGGCCGGATAGTAGGACTTTAAAATTCCTCCCAGTTTACTTCTGATCGTGTAATACAATTTGTAACTCTGTAGATCGTTAGAGCAAACACATTGAACGGTAACCCCATTGTTTCTCACCCCAAAAAATCACTCACTATCATTTGCTCTCGTTTGTTTCACATTCATTGTTATGCAAATAATCAATAATCGTAAGCTTTAAGTCACTTATGCTTTACTTTTCATTTATTTATGCTATCTCTTTTTTTCTCTATCTATCGTAGATGTTAGTATCGCTTTATAGATTTATGGTATCAGAAAACTGTTTACTATTAACGCTTTGCAATTGCAATCGTAAATACACACATATATGTAAGAACGCACGTTTTATTACTACATACTCGAGGGGAAAGGAAAACGCGAAACACAACAGCTCCTCCTAAAATTAAATCATTGCCACGAAAGCTGAAGCGGTTTGGGAAATTGTATATGTTTTGTTTAATAATTTTTATTTTGTATTAACAAATTCTTTCTTTCCCTCTCTCTCTTTCTCTCTCTCTCTATATATATATGTAAATATAGATATCTCTCTGTGTACATGTCATGACTATCTCAACTATCTTACTAAAACTTTATAACCTTTCCTGTACTCCTGTTATGTGTGGTGATTAGTTTCATAAAGAGTGGAATAATGCCAAGTATGTGGGAAATACCATTGCATTGTTCTTTCTCTCTCTCTCTCTATCTCTCTCTCTCTCTCTACTTCTCTCTATTTCTCTCTTTTCCTCTCCATCCTTTTGCATACGTATAATATGTTGTACATTCTTCCTGATCCATCCGCCCTTTTACATATATATTTAGTTGTGTCCGTAGTCGTTGTCAGCTTTAGATCTTATGTACCTTTTTCGTCTTCTTTTATAGATTCAAAAGATTCCTTTGTGGATGATGACAAGTGCAACAAGATGGATGAAACGGGAGGCGAGGAAGACGACGATATTGAGGACGATCAGTATGAGGAGCGGGAGCTAAACTCAAGCCTAATGGAACCACAACTGTTGTTGGACGAGTATGATGAACCGGTTGAGTTTAAATACGATCCTCGCACGGATAGTGGAGCGGTCGATACGACTATTAGCAGCAACAGCTACCTACCGCCGTTGCAACCGAAACCAGGTCTAAAGTTGGTAGGCGCTACCAGCGCAACTCGTATGCCACAGATCTCGGTTGTACCGACGAAGGCACTGCAATTGCCGAAACTAGCACCGTTGACAACATCCGGTGCGACCGGTTTTCTTGCTGGTTCGAACAACAAAACTACGGTGAAGCTGCACAAACGGACCCGCCTACTGGCACCAAAGAAACCGAACGGCATGACCACCACGCAAACGATCCTCAACAATCTGAACAACAATCTGAATGAAAATTTGATCTCAACCACGAACGCTGCCGGTGGCGGATCGTCCCTGTGCCTTTCCGGCATCGGTTCCGAGGTGTACGATATGTTTTCGAGCAGTGTACTCCGTTCGTCGAGTCCACGGTCCAACTCAAACTCACCCTCCGTGAAGGGAGGTGGCAGCAGTGGGAATGATAGTGGTTCGCGCACACATAAGTACGCCGTGATTGACGATACCGAGGGCAGTGTGCGTGATTTCTGTACCAAAGAGGGTGACCACGTGTATCGGTGCAAGGTGTGCGCCCGTGTGTACACGCACATTAGCAACTTCTGTCGGCATTATGTTACCTCGCACAAACGCAACGTAAAGGTGTATCCGTGCCCGTTCTGTCTGAAGGAGTTTACGCGCAAGGACAATATGACGGCGCACGTGAAGATTATCCACAAACAGGAGTATGCCCAGCAGCAGACGACGGGAATTGGACCGGGCGGGACGTCGCCAGCCAGTGGTGGTGGAAGCAATTCCCGTGGCGAGGAATCATTCAGTGCAACGCTGCTCGGTAGCCGGAATGAGTCGACGAACGGTGGTGGAAGCTCGGTGACAACGGCCTCGATCATCAATGCTGTTGGGCTGCAGCCCAAACCAGGGACGAACAGTAGTAGCGGCGGTATTCGCATCATGTATCCCTTTCCCGGGAGTGGTCAAGCCTCGCCGGCGGCTGCCACCACAACAGGAACAGCCGGTAGCAGCACGGTCGGGACGATTACCATCAAGAAAGAGTTTCAAGATAAAACTTCGTCCTCTTCTGGTGCCAACTCACCGACCGGTTCGGTCTCGTCCAGCTCCAGCGGGCTCGCAGCTGCCCAACCAGCCACAGCGACCGTCAGCCAGTAGGAGACACCGGAAGGAGTAAGTTAAGATGGGAGTGTTAATCCGTTCATCTCCGGTAAGGAAACGACTGTTTTCGAAACGACCAACCACAGAATAGAGGCTAGTAGTAATTTCTTAGGGAAAGCCAATACAACAGCGAACACACAAATAACAGTTGGATCCATTGTATCGCAAAACCCCGGCAAGACTCCGCAAAGCATTAGCGAACGGAACACAACATCCAAGTCGGTAGGCTACTAGCAATACGAATTGCTAGGAAAATCATTCCTTCAAAAGGGTATTTTGTAGTTTTTTTTTGTTAGGATATCATCTAAACTCTCTCTTTCTCTCTCAACAAAGCACGTGAAACATGAGACAATCGAAAAATGCAGAGTTTGTTAGGTTAGCCGACGGACCTTTGTACTGTTTTTTTTAAATAGTTGTTTTGTTTTACCTGTAAGTGTGAAATTGTTTAATGTTGTACGTTAAGTCACTAGCCTTATCACAGACCGACGTGAAATGGATTGAAGCAGTGGTGGGGATTCGGTGCGTGGGTGGAAAATATTGGCAAACAAATTTACCTTATATATATACATATATATTATCTGTAATTAATCTTTACCAAAAGATTTGGCGACACCCTTTTGGAGAGGGCGCTACAAATGGCAACTTTGCTAGATTCTCCGCTAGATTTGCTTAGTTCTCTGTATGTGCACACACAAGCGTGTATTTAATTGTAATTATATTTAATTATTTGTAATATTCTTGTTTTGCAAACACATTTTCCAAGCTGTGCATATATATATGTGTGACCCAATGAGTGTGTTGGATACGAGGCAACTCAACAAAACTCCTTCCACCGGGGGGCATATCTTGTGTGTTAACAGTAGAAGAAAAAGGAAACAACAATTGCTTCACAAATGTCTTCCCCCCAAAAACATAACAAGCGAATGCAATGGAGAAACGGGCCGAATAGAACGGTGCTGCTGTTGGTTGTAATGATCATTCGATCGCACGTTAAGAATGTTGCGTACTATTTTCATCTTGCGAGAGTGGTTTGCTCTGACACAATCGGAAATGAAAATTGCGAACTTTTGGTTACTACTTTGTCTTGGGTGTGTTTGGGTGCGGATCCACACACTTCAAGGTGATTTCTTTTAAGTAATTTTCATTGTCAAAAGATGGAATGGTTTAGCTAAGCTCTTTTCGAACGTGAACAAAAGAAACTGTAGGAAAGAGGCGAACGTGTGCTCCAAACGAAATATCTGTGCATTATTATTATTATTTACTCGTCCGTGTTAGTTCATAGGATGGATCGATTTGTTTTTCTTTATGTGTTATTTATTTTTAGAAAATCTTATCTTTTTATTTTTGTTCGAAATTAATTATTATGATGCCCTCTGATAGCAAAGACACATATGGGACAGAATAGGCAACGTTCAGTGGAATATTCGCAACAGTTGATCCCTGCCGTTCGTTCATTTGTCGTTATAGAGTCAATGCTGGTGGGTGATCTTAGCGAAACAGTTCTTTTTCGTTTTTTTTGTGTCTGGTGTGTTACCATGTGACCGTTATAGAATTATTATTTTTCAGTTTTTATTATTGTACATTCAATTTTTGTTACGTTGGTCTCAGCTTGGCTTGTATTATGTGTTATGTTATTTAAATGTAATGTACGAAACAAAGACACAAACAATGAACCCACGCGTTCGGTAAAGGCGTATGTATAAGAAGGGCATTAAAAACGCGTGCGAATCGTCATGTAACGAAAGCTTTTCTGATGCAGGATCAACATTTAAATGTACTGCTGTGATGATGGTTCTCTTTGCTCCTAGAGTTGATTAGTGTTTTCAATCAATTAGTTCTGTTCGCGGTGTTTGTTTTGAAGCAGTATCAATCTCTCTACTCTAAAAACAAGGTAAATCGTAAACTTATCAAACTTTTCAAATAAACAAACAATGTTCTGCATTTTTAACGTTTAGAGCAAAGGTTTTTGTAATTCGAATTAATCGGTTCTATGCGCGAACGATAAAGATCAATAGGAGATAACAACAACACAACATACATGAAGAGCGCTCTCCTACAAAACCATCATTCATCTTGCTGTGCAGGAATCGCTTAGAGTATGTATGCAAGTAAACTGAAAGATTGATAAACTGCAAAATGCAGTTGCATATTTTTACGTGGACGACGCTGCATGATTTGGATAGAATTATATATAAAATGAAAAAGGCTGAGATAGTAATTTTTAGAGCGTATTTGTTGTAGCCACCACCAACGCCACCACCTGGAAGAACCACCACACAATCCCGCACGTTTATCATCGGTCATATAAACACACAAACTTGCAAACAAATTACCGATAGTTAATGTGCGGAAAAATATGAAAAATTCCGTTGGGCAAATCGCACGAATATTCATAGAAACAGTTAACGTAAACATGTAACTGAAAAGAGAGAGACTAATATGTTTGTTATAATAATAACGAAATATGTAGATAGTAGCGGGCAGGGTCAAATGTTTAGCATAGTAATTAGTGTGAGTAGTATTTATATACAAGCAAACAGCAAAACTTATCATTAAACTATCCATAGTTGTTTAAAATTTAGCACCAGCATTGAAGTTATATGTACGGTTTCTGTTTGTAAAAAAGATGTTAGTTCGGGACAAAGCCCCGGAACATGTGGGCGCTCGATTTGTGTATCTCATGCGGCGATGGAAGCAAGACACAGACAGAAGAGAAAGAGAGAGAGAGAGAGTGAATGAGAAAGAGAAAAAGAGAGAAAGTAAAACAACGTGTTTAAAGGGACGTGCGTGCATTTTACAATAATGGTTTAATATAGTTTCTGTTTTTAGCGGACGTATTGTGGACGCTACCATATGCATAATACATACGTCCTCCCATATAGAGAAGACCATGCGAGTAAAGAGTTTAAAGATACTAGCAAAAAGAACACATTGCAATACATTTTCTAGTTCGCGAGTGTACGTATGCTCCTGCACCATTGTTTTAAAGTAAAAAGTAAAAAAAGTTTAAAGTTTAAAGATCGTACTGATCGCAAGCTAATCTCTAATTCATTCAGACACGTGCGTTAATAGCGTTTTTTTTTCTTTGTTTCTCGAAACATCGCATACTCTGAAGGGAGGCAAAGTGCACGTGGATTGAATGGCTGCAATAATAGTAAAACACTTGTTTAAACTTAATCCCCTTTTCCTTGCTGCACCGATGCAATTTCCTATCGCAAAAAATACAGACACACACACAAACCTAATAGTTAGTGCAATTTTAATGTATTAAGGGTACTATATTTAGCCTTGTGTATATGATGGCACACACTAAATGAAAAGCTATAGTAAGAGGTGAAAGTACAGTGATAAACGATCACTTCCTTTTCCACTCGAGTTCGGTTGTACATAGAGCTATGATGACGCAGTGGTGTGGAAGCGATAGTAAATGGTAGTTTCTTCTCTAAAAAAGGAAGGTTGCTTCAAATTTCTACTACAACAAAACAGAAGAAAAGATAAGCAAAAACAAAAGCATTTACAAACTAAATTTTAGTTAACCGTTTTTTTCGCGATCGACATTTTACTCTGTGGGGATGTATCGTACCGGAACGGCAATCAATATTCCTGAATGAGGGCGAGGGAAAAACATAAAAGGCATAAGCGAACATATTCGTGGGGGGTATATCGTGTTAGTTTTAATTCACAAACAAAGGAGAGCATAACAAAGAGAATCAATCACCAAATAAGATTAAAATAAAACAAAAACAAACGCGCACACACAACATTATTAAAAGTATTTTAAAACTGTTTTCTGTTTTGCCTTTTCCTTTCTGCGAGGTATTCCTTTCCTTTTTACCAAAACGGTGCACGGTTTTACATAATTTGTTTTACACACCACCACAAGCGAGCCCTGTTCTAGGTAGTGCTCATATTGTGTAAATAAAAAAAACGGATAGAATGAAATCAAATGTTTAATTTTGTTTTTCGTTTTGTGAAAGGATTTGGAGATCAGCACGATTGTGCAAACATGATACTAAGCTAAAATAAGTTTTTGTTTTAAATTTCCAATCTAATTTGAGGCCCATGTTTTATCCAAAACCAAGCACAATGGATACACACACACACACTGAACATTATATGAATATATTTAAACAATTACTGTTAGGCGGAAATAACGGACACGTAAACCACACATAATAAACATTAATATCAAATTGAAAATATTCGTTGTTTTCTTTATATCCGCTCCGATCTGTAGAACCCCGATTAATTCCAATGTTTGATATCCGAAACACATTATCGAGCCATTGTGGGTTAATACCACTCGTTGGGATGATTTTGTTAACGATCTCTGTACTATTTTGTACGTTGTTTAACTGATGTTCAATGCAGCTTATTCGTAGATCGTCCAGCATCAGTCTTCTTGCCTAGTGTGCTGTAAACCTAATCTAACTCAGAGACCCTTAAAACGTTTTGTTTCGTGACAACATTGAATGAAAAACTATATCAAGCTAATTGACTGTTATTTTTTTAGATTTGTTGCATGCAGGATCCCTCCAAACGGAACTATCGATATTCCCCATCAATCTGGAGAAGAAAAATCATCAACGCTATCCAGAGATTGTTATTGAGGAAGAAAAGGATTGCGACAACGGAAAGGCTCTTGTAATAGCTGACCCTGCGCCACCTTTGCACCGATCAAACCGATCAATTTTGCGCGAATTCAAATTTCCACTGTTGAAAGAGCTCCAACGAAAGGGAGCACTGCAGGAACTCACAATAACCGAGCACCGTCGCACATCGGATATCCACGAGATAGTAGTAAACCAGAATGGTAACGAGCTGAAAGATGATAGTTCATCACCACCACCCATGGCAATGCAAGCGGACAATAACTCGAACGTAGATAACGGTCGTGCAATCGATAGCACGTATGATCTGAAAAAAGAAATCGATTTGAAACAACACCGTACACCAAAGACTGGTCCTAAAGGACCGAAGCGCCGTACGCGCAAATCCCAATCACCGAACGATCCTGCCGAAGCACTCACGGAGATGTCCGTCCGGGGGCTTGATCTGTTCCGTTACGCTACGATCAAGGCGGGAATGTATCAGTGCATGGAGTGCAACAAGGACGGGATCGATAGCACGTTCAAGAACAAGTACAGCTTCCAGCGGCACGCGTTCCTGTACCACGAAGGGAAACAGCGTAAGGTGTTTCCGTGTCCGGTGTGTAGCAAAGAGTTTTCGAGGCCGGACAAAATGAAGAACCATTTGCGCATGTTGCATGAATCATACGAAACGAAGATGTTCATGTATCGTCGGCACCCTGAGGAACCGTCGCTGTTGCAAATGCATCCACCGCAACAACAGCATTACAATCATCACCATCAAGCCGCAAACTCAGTATCTATGCAACAGTTGGAGGAAGAGCAACGACGCCGTCAACAGGAACAGGATGTAATGAAGATTCGAAGCGTTGTTCATGCTATAAACCTTCGCCAGCTGCAACACTTTCAACAGCAGCAGGAACAGCAACAGCGGGAGCTAGGCCTACGTCAGTCACTTGAGGAGCAGAACCGACAGCAGCCGATCATAACCAAACAAATGGATGCTCCGACTGTTCCGGCGCAGCTCATTGCTTTAAACGGTGTTGGAAGTCAATGAGATTGAAATGCTACATACAGGACCATACCATTACTTTACAATTCATCGTACAGACTGGAGTAATAAGCTCACAGCAGTTTAAAGCCATCTCATCACAAGTTTCGCTTTGACTCGCCGTGTTCTTAATAGAGTTGTTTTTAAAGCAACAAAGAAAGAAATAAGCACATATGCTGCTCAACAAAACAAAAACGTAACTAAACCATTGGATTGATATAAACTAGGATAGGTATATATATTATTCATGTCTGTAAGCTTCATATATTAGGAAATGTGCTAGAACAACACGTTCGCCGGGCAAACATTTGCTATAAAATGAATTGAGTCGTACAAAAGGAAATGATGCAACGACGCACAACTTCACATAAATGTGCCATTTTCAAGAACTCATTAAAACTGGAGGTTAAAAAAAGAAAGCAGCACAATTTACAACATCTTGCTAGATTTAAAAGACCACGCGCCTCATCGGAACATTAAGAGACTGAGCAAGAGAGATGCACAATGATCAGATCATTAAATTACAGAAAAAGGAGAACATCCATACGTACTATTAAACATCGATGGATCTCTGTTACAGGATAAGGCGTTTAGGTTAGTTTGGTCACTTTAGTTTGTTTAAATATACAGCCATACATTTACATTTACGTGCTTTAGGTGTTTAGTGACGTACAGCTGCCATATCAGTACAGCTTATAACTATTAGCTGCCATAGTGTACGATTTGGTAACTTTTCTTACTCACACATACACACTTGCATTTGGTTTTGATTGGTTAGATTTAATTTCGCATTTCTTTTGTGATAGATCACACGTATGAATTTCTACTTATTACACTATACGAAACGGCACGATGCTCACAGCAGCAAGGTAGCAAAAGCCCTTGTACAATATAAGTCATTACATACAGATGCACCCCAGTGGATTGTAGGTTATTAGCCAATAGAAAGGAATTTGTTTAAAGAAATATGAATCGATATTGTAGTGATTAGAATTTTGTAATACAGCGCAAAAAAACAAATGACTGCGTCTCTTTATGAAAGAGACAACGTAGAGTAGTCTTCAGTTTAAGAGTGGTTAACTTAACAAAACACAACACTCCAGCGTCCAGTGAATCCACTCCGCATAGAGTAACGAGTCGTTAAACGCCATGATATTGTTTGTACATCTCAATTTTATCTTTACAAAGCATACAGCGGAATATTATATTTGCATGGATATAAAAGAAATCAAAGAATTAGCAGAAGCTAAACTAGAATAAAGTATACCTATCTGGTTGGTAGTATCTCTAGCGATAAGGTAATTGTTTGAAAAGGATTTGCAAAATCAAAGGAAATACAAAAACTGAACTCAATAAATCTGCAAAATGAACATAAGGGTATCGCACTTTTGCTTTCTTTTCAATGTGCAGGTGGAATTTTCCTCTACATTACTGTCCTGAATGGTGTATACACTTTTCTAAATTAGAAATGGGTTTTATTGGTGTAGCACGAGTGTTGTTATAAAAATTATCACAACTCCCCGAAACAAAAGTATATGTATGCGCGTGAGTGTTGGGTGCAGCTCATAAGTGCATTCTTTCCACTGCAGATCGTTTAATGCATTTGTTGCCCACTTTGCCAGCAGAAGAAACCGTTTACGAACCGTTTAAATTGGCTCTTCGAGCAACGGTTGTTCTTCGGATCCCAAACGAGGGGAATTTCCCATCATTTGGCCCGATCACACACGATCACACACTCGATGGTAGAACCACTCATGTATTGATGGACAGTAGAACCCTACTGGCCAGGCCAGGCACCAAAACAACAACCGACAGTGCTGCTGTGTGTAAGGTGGTCCTTACAATCTGGAGGGCAGGATAAATAAAAGTGTGAACAACCAAGGGCATGCATTGCACGAAACGAAGAGTTATCAATCGTTTTGGGCTTTGGATCGAAAGGAGTTTCGTGATGTGGGTGTGTTTACCCATTACAGTACGGCTGCTAACGATCATATGACAGGTACACAATGGGGACGAGATCAGTACCTTGACTTTAAAGAGGCCCTGTTGTTGTTCGGATCAGGTGGTGGTTTGGTGTTTAGTTTTTATTGCACACCTAAGTTTCTCTGCTCGCTGTACCAACTGATTTATCGTTCTATTAATCAAAAAGGAGACTTTTCACTCCTTCGTGACCCGAAATTGAATGATGCACTGCGTTGATGCAGCGATTGTTTGGCAGCATTTTTTTAAAGGTAAATTCAAAAATAGTAGACGACAAAGCCCACGGGTACGCAGAACACGCTGATGAAAGTATAGTTCTCAGCAGATGGCGTAGCTTTATTCCACTGAATACGGACTGTGGATATTTGGAATGACTTCAATTCAAGCATACGAACGTGTTAAATAGATAAAAGCGTAATTATCCCTGCGTCTGATGGGTTCTTCTATAATCTACCCGCCAGAGATAAAGTGTGCCCCGGGTGTGTCTGTGGAGCATGACGCATAATTCAAACAAACATCACTCGCTACCTACCACTCACCAGCAGCATCCAGCAAAAGTGGGTGTGGATGTAAACGAAGGGATCAAAATAGAACTAAAAAAATTAAAGGTAGTCTGGACAAGCATGCGCATGTATAACCAATGATCCGTATGTTTTCGGACACTAATGCGTTTTTTTTTTGCATCTTGTGTGCATCTTTCGCACCGAATGTCCCGGTTAACGTGTCGTCCTGGTTTACTCCTTCGTTTCCCAGTTAAACTCTGAATGGAGCAGCACCATCACATAATGATCTGAGACAGAAAGATGGTCTCCGAATTGTATTCCGTTGGTTCATGTTCGATCTTGTCCAGCTCAAAGGTATTTATTAATTGTGCCTGTAACCACGGGTACATCCTGAGGAAGGCAGAAAAATGAAGTCAAAACAAAAAGAATTCAATGTGCTTCTCATGCGATATTTGTTTTGCCTAGGTTAGCAATATGTTTCGTCTCGCTTTACCCCGTCAGGATGTGATGAAATACCTGGTAAGTTGGTTTAAAACATCCCTACGAACGATGCAGCATCATTAGTCGCCGTGGAGCAGTCGTACCGAACGATCTTCCAGATCTTCAGGAAGCCAGAAAGGAAAGTTATTAAAAGTCCCACAAAGCTGCAAGCGAAGTTGTGCTGCATTAAAATGGCTGATCTGTCCAACTTCCAACGTTCCTCTCCGCTCCGGACACCGATTCGTGGAGGCAAACTTGTACCAAAGAAGCAACACAAGCAAAAGCAGCTGACATCCGACGTACCACCGTTGGCCAGGCACCTCATACGATCACTCAACAACGACAGACGGAACACCTCGCCATTGGTAGCACGCATCACTATTGGACAAACGGTACGGCGTGATTCCTGCCTGCTAGAACAATCGTGCCTTAATCAGTTCGACGACAGCTTTGTACTCGAGATCGACGGTTCACAGCCACTTACACCACGCAAATCACCTCACCTGTTGCGCCGTGGATCTTTCACTAGGTTGGGCAAAACTAATCGCCAACAGGCCAGTAAGGCGGCGGGTCTGTCTAGCATTATTACTGGTGGCATTGCATCGTCGCGCAAAAAGTTCGTTGGCGTGCGTAAACGCGTAATGAGGCTTATACCACGGCGCACCACATCACCAGGTTACAGCAAATTGTGAGTTGTGCGTGGAAACCTCGTAGAAGGGGCTACCGTTGAAGCTGAGCTATGTACAGCGTCTTCTAGAGGGAGGATTATTTATTTCGATAAGAACGAGTTTGATGTGGTGATGATAGTAAGACTAGGTGATGGTGATAGTAAGTGGTGATAAAAGTTACTACACAGGTTGCTGTAAAAGCACTTGAAATAAGGATACCTAAATGTGTAAATCAATGCAATAAATAGAATAAAAAATATTCACAACAAATGTAAGGGTAGAGTAAAATGAAAGCCACGTAAGGAAATCGGTCATCTTGTTTTCTTTTGTGTATAAGTCGTGTTCATTGAAAAATATAACTAATTAGCCTTGGAATAATCGTGTACTTGAATTAAAATTTTATTCGCAGTCGCAAACATTTTTGAATGATAAAGTGCCATCCAACATAAAAGTAACGACTGGTCGAACCGCACTGTTCAAATTTCAAGCTGTTTGCAATACCCATCGTTAGAGGACGTTCGAAGCGTTTTGACTTCGCCGAGGTTCATTCGAATGGTGTTCATTATTAATTTTTTGACATTTCTCTCCAAATGTAAATAAACATCACGAGCCCGGCATGGTTTAGTGAGCAATTTACAAGAAAACAATTAGCGACCGGTGTGTGGATCTTCGCTTTTCGGCAGAAAATAGTAACATTTTTGTATAGTAAACACTTTCACAGACTCGTTAAGTGCACGTAACAGATTCAGGGCCCGTATTTATCCCCGAAGCAACATCCGTGCGATCCGATGGAATTGGAAGAAGCAACAATCTCCGCACCGTTGGGTGCTAAAAACATTTACTGGTCATCATTGATAGTAATGTTCTTTCCGTCATAAATTTACATTCAGATATTGAACACAAAAGTTCACAAGCTCTTTGGTTCTTTACTTTCAACAGGCGGGTGGAGTGGCCGGACTAGTGGTGGATGTTGTACTGTTTCCTATCGATACGATTAAAACCCGTTTACAAAGTGAGCGTGGTTTTGTCGCTTCCGGTGGGTTTCGTGGTGTTTACAAGGGACTTGCACCGACCGCCGCTGGCAGTGCCCCAACGTCGGCACTGTTCTTTTGCACGTACGAAACTATGAAATCACATCTACGGCAGCACGCTGCACACGGCCAGCTTCCGTACGTGCATATGATGTCTGCTGCCGTCGCCGAAGTTGTGGCCTGTCTCATCCGTGTACCTATCGAAATTGTGAAACAACGCCGGCAAGCTCTGTTGAACAAAGGCAATGGATCGTCTCTGCAAATACTGTACAGTGCGCTCCGGAACGAAGGTATCCGGAAAGGTTTGTACCGTGGTTTCGGTACAACAGTAATGCGCGATGTGCCTTTTTCGCTGATACAGTTCCCGCTGTGGGAGTACTTCAAGCAGCACTGGACAGATGCAACTGGCACTGCGCTTACCCCCCTATCCGTAGCCATCTGCGGAGCAATATCCGGTGGGATTGCTGCCGGTCTTACAACACCACTGGATGTGGCAAAAACACGCATTATGCTAGCGGAACAATTCGAAAGTAACCGGATGGGTGGCATGGGTCGAATACTGCGCAACATATACAGAGAACGAGGGATTAGAGGCGTATTTGCTGGGTTTGTTCCTCGCGTAACGTGGATAACACTGGGAGGTGCCATATTTTTCGGAATGTACGACCTAACGTTACGCTTCTTGAACGAGAATGAAGGTAGGTGAAATCCTTTCACAAAGGTACGGATCAACCAAAGAATACTACACAGCAGCACTTAGTTAATTCAATAATGGATTGGTAGATATAATCGAACACCGTATATGAACAAATGCATCATAAGGTTATGAGACACAAAACTGATTGCTTCCCCAGTGCCTAACTGCGTATGAAATGTATCCCTTCCCTGCGATATCACAAACAAGATCAGACGGATATAACGTTTCGAATGCTGACCACCCTGCGCAGGACTATGTAGCATAATCGAATGATTTCCTAATCGTTCCAGTGAACTCGTGACCGATGGTCGACGACGAACCAACGCATTTTCTTTGGTGTTACAGTACATAGTTTTCTCTACTGCATAGAGTATCACAAACCTTCACTAGTATCTATTCTAACACTACAGAACTTGGGGAACTGAGCAAAGTGGGACACTGCTTAATTGTATTAAGCAAACAACTCGCGACTACCTGCGGATCGTGCTGTAGCGAACGGATTCGCACTGGAAGTATCTTCAATTGGAGCTTCGTCCAGGCGAAGTTTCCCGCCTTTCAGTAGGTGATCTGTTTCGCGTTCTTCGCGCTCATCATCTAGATCCGACGAATCGAAACTAAAGCTAGGAACGTAACTGTACTTGGACCGTATTTTATGGCGACGTCTTGCCATTAAATAGACCTAAGGATATAAACAAAGAATGCTAATTACCATTTGTAACCCAACCATCGCACGTGATAGTACTTACCACCACGGAAAGTAACATGACGGTTACCAAAACGGCCAAGGGAATGAACAGGAAGTACAAATTATCCGAACGGTCGTTATATCGTTTTGGAATATTGATACCTTCCGTAACTGGCACGGATGATTCTAGTGTGACACTGGGAACAGATTGATTAGCGGTGGAATCCATATTTTTTTTTGTTTTTTTTTACTACGCAAGGAACAATCACAGTTAACTACGATCAATGTTGCATATCTCCCGCTCGAAGATACCGTGCCTGCTTGATCTATGCGCACCCCACGTTGAACGGTGCGAATTCTCTAAACAAAGTGAGCTGTGTTTGTTTTGTGCTCTGTTGCCTTCTAATTCAATTAAGTGCGCGGTAAGGGTTCGCGTGGTGTTGTTGCTGCAGTTGCCGCGCTACCTGTGCTGGAGAAGAAGGGTGTGTGCTTTATGCACGGTAACGGGTTGTTTTTCTTTTTCAATCGCTTGCTTAATTGCATCTTATCGTAATGCAATGGAAAAGTGACATTTCTCTCCCGTCGTATGCGGTCTTGTGATAAGACAGTGACATTTGGCCAATGCGTGTTGAATCCCGGACACAGCGTTTCGCATTTCATTTCGCTTTCTGTTTGTTTTGTGGAGTGCGATAAAATAAACAAAAATGTGTTGCAGTTTGTTTTGCGTACAGAACGTGGCCGTTGCTGGGATTTCTTATCTCTGCTTTTATTCACTCACTTTTAAAATTTTCGGTTTGTTGCAGTTTCGGATTACACCACAAGGATAACAGACAAAATTTGGACAAATTTGGAGTGTAAATATAATCCGTCGCTATATTCACAAAACATTGTACATAGAATCATTTTGTGCGTATGATCAGAGGGCTGCGATTATCTGTTTTAAATATATTGCAACGTAAGTAGAACCTTCCACGCTGGGTTACACCATGGTCCGCATCCCGCCAAAAGTAATAAAAAAAACACACATACATATACGCAAGGAATTTCCTTGCCACAAATCTTCATCGCCTCACTAGAGCTCTTCGTATCGAGGACGAGTTTTTAGAAATACGTACACCACTATGCACAGAAAAATCACTCCTACCGTAGGCAATACTATTGTTTTCATCTGTTGCTGGATTTTCATATTTTCCTCCTTCCGCTCTTGGCGCTGTTTGCGCGTTTCTTTAGTTTGTCCTCCGCGTAATTTTCGCATTTTGTCCCCTTTTGGCTGTCGATGCGGAATCGTCTATCCAAGCACCAGTGGAATGTCCGTCTAAAATTACATAATCGAAGGACAATTGTTGTTCACTATCAAGATTGATAAGGAGAGGGGACAATGCATATTGGTCATGTTAGGGCATGCTTCCAGAAAGCAACCAAGAGTGCCACGCTGGAATCTTTTGAATGCCGGTACCGTTCGGTACGCCAGCTACAGGTGTGTGCATGTAGTACACTAAAAGAAACAAAGCTACTCACCGTACAGAGGAAATAATTCAGCTTTACAAGCGATTGGAAGAACAGTAAATGTATCACAGCTGTTGTTTTCGGCAGTTCTTTGCAATTATGATTGGGATAGACGGAGCTCCTTCTAGGCTAGCGGTTCTTGCTTGTGATGTGTTGTACTTCATCAGTCAGTTGAATGAAAACAAAATCAGAGAAGCTGTCAATCTCTTTTAGAACAATGAAGATTTAGGACAAATGTTGTTGTAAACTATTTGATGATGAAATTGTTTGTAATTTTTTGCTTTGTTGCAATAAATCCGCGTTTGTTGATAGCATTTGAAATATATAATATGATGTGAAATCTGGGTAACATTTGGCAATATCTGTGCCTTTCACACCGTAACAGCACACTTAATTTCATAGGCAGCATATCTTTCCAGATTCAACAGCACACAGATAACATTGAACAAGATTGAACAGATAAATAACATTCTTGATTCAAGTTTAAATATTACTACCCTTGTTATTTTATCGTAAAGCCTATCGTTTCTTTGTACACTTTCAACCACAGCTCAAAGCGATGTTTTACTTTGCATTATCGAGGAAATCCTTTGCCTCATTAATCTTTGCAGCCAAATACGGTGAACCACCGCGATCAGGATGATTAAGCAACATAATTTTCTTATGAGCATCCTTCACCTAGAACAACGTAGAAGAACCGATTCGATTACCCTCTTGTTCACGCCTTGAAACCAACCTGTTCGTATATCTACCTTTCCCTTCGATGCTGATGGGCTTACGCCGAGAATTAGGGAAGCTTCGCGTTTGTTCATTTTCTGTTCGAATCCTCCCCGATAATATTTCGAATTGGCCATCATTTCTGCATCGAATTTCGGAAGGTTTTTCAGTGCTTCTTGCATTTTCGTCGCAGCATTCGGCATTTGGCGCATGAGTGCTCTTCCGCCGTATCCAACCACAGCGAGGCCCAAACCGGCCAGAATAATCGAAGAAGTCTGTAGCAAAATAGCAGGTACCGTTAATGTATAAACTACCGCGCGAAAAAATACTCTACTTTACCATTTGTTTAGCTGGTTTCACAATCCGTTCTAGATTACGTGCTTTCCTGCAGAAAATAAACAATCATTCCTCAATGTGATGAAAGTGACAGCATCTAACCTGTCAAAGCGATAGCTGCCACAAAATGACAGTATTGTAAGTTTCAGTTCAGTGGCTGGCGGCTGTCACGAGCTGTCATCGAACAGCAACTTCCGTTCTTTTTGATCGTGAAGTGTAACCATGGCGGTCGGCAAAAATAAGGGTGTCTCTAAAGGAGGCAAGAAAGGTTCGAAAAAGAAGGTCGTGGATCCGTTCACGCGCAAGGACTGGTACGATGTGAAAGCCCCGAACATGTTCAAGAACCGCCAGGTCGGAAAAACCCTGGTGAACCGTACCCAGGGCACGCGCATCGCTTCCGACGGTCTGAAGGGCCGCGTGTTTGAGGTGTCGTTGGCCGACCTGCAGAACGAACCTGATGCGGAGAGATCTTTCCGCAAGTTCAAGCTGGTGGCCGAGAGCGTGAATGGCCGTGATGTTCTTACCAACTTCCACGGTATGGACCTGACGACCGACAAGCTGCGGTAAGTGCCGGAGTAATGTGCGTGCGTGTGTGTGTGTGCTTGTGAAGTTGCGGTCGTGCCGCGTCATATAGACAACAAATGCGGCTTTCACCGAACCGCGGAAGCGCATGTGTCTCGTATATCGCTAATTCTATTTTACTCCTTTGCTTCATAGATCCATGGTCAAGAAATGGCAAACCCTGATCGAGTGCTCGGTTGATGTGAAGACCACCGATGGCTTCGTACTGCGCGTGTTCTGCATCGGATTCACCATCAAGGACTCGATGTCGCAGCGCAAGACCTGCTACGCGCAACACTCGCAGATCAAGAACATCCGCGCTAAGATGACGGCCATCATCAAGCGTGAGATCACCAGCACGGATCTGAAGGGTGTGGTGGAAAAACTGCTGCCCGATTCGATTGCCAAGGATATCGAGAAGGCATGCCAGGTTGTGTACCCCCTGCACGATGTCTACATCCGTAAGGTAAGCATTGCTTTAAGCCGCAGTTTCGGTTGTGCAAGTGGCAGGAATTGGTTGCTGAAGCTTCCTGCAAGTGTGTGCTTTAACGTTCGTGTTACGAATTCTTCGCTTCCCGGTGTTGTTGTAGGTGAAGGTACTGAAGAAGCCACGTTTCGATCTGTCCAGTCTGATGGAACTGCACGGTGACGGTGGTGGTAAGGCTGCTGAAGTGTCGACCGGTGCGGCTTCCGGTGTCGTCGTTGACCGCCCAGAAGGTTACGAGCCACCAGTGCAGACATCTGTTTAAGTATCCGCGCGCGCGGTAGTTTAGGTGGAAGGGTCGTGAAAGATGTCAACTCACCATTCATCTGCTGGGTTTATGGTGTGGTTTGGCTTATACAAAAGTATAATTTCCAACAAGAATAGGGTTGCCGGCGTTTGGACAGGAAGCAACATGGAGACACACAACAATTAAGAGAGGAAACAAAAATACAACATTCGAGAGCGTTGTGTAAACAGGAGAGTTGTATCTTTATTGGTAGCTTTAGTTTGGTAGTCGGAAAGAAAACAGGTATCTGTTTCGTTTTAGGACATCCGGATATTATTTGCTGTGCGGTTTTCGGTATGTATCGTTTAATGGAATCCTAGGAATGAATGTAACATAATTGTTATCTTTTTTGATACAGATATCTACATTTGGACTTTACCACGGATCACTGGAGCAAAATGAAGACTCGTTTATTTATCTACCATTGGCGGGTGAGTTGAACACTGATTTCGTTTGGTTCTATTTTGGCTTCTGTACGATAGTTGCTTACTAATGATGAAGCGAATCATAAATGTTATTTCTCGTCTCTGAATTCATGTAATTATGAACGAAACAAATGAAAATGTCTGAAGTTTTTGAACCAAATACTCAAATATTATTTTGTCGCGATAAAAATTATAGTTATCTTATATATTTTTGTTTGATTTTGCAGGTTCCTCAAGATTGCCGCTTACAGTATACACAAATGTTCAGCAGTTCAGCAGTCTTTTTACATTATATAAAAAGGTAAATATGTGCTATATGTATGGCAATCCTTTTCATAATATATTCCACGTCTTGTGAAACATTCTATAAATACTAATTAGATTTTCTTTACATTTCAGATGAATCGACACAAAACGAAACAGCGAAAAAGGACTTCAATAAAAGGTAATGTAATGTAATGTGATAATACTTAAACGTTCACTCCTTTATTTCACTTTTATGATGATCCCACCCAGCTCTCTTGACACAAATGTGAAGAAAACTGGTTCCATAATTACCTACGCAATTTAAATTATTTTACTGAAATTAAAGTTTATAAAGTACCAACCCAGAAATTATATAAGAAATGTGTTTATTAATCTCCAATGTTGTTTCTCGTTTCACATAGATTCACCTGGTGGATTATTGCAAAAACATACACAACAAACAACAGCTAAGGTAAGAATTATCTCTATTTTAAACTATTAAAGCCATTTTTATGATGATTACACCCAGCTCTCTCCGAGACAAACGTGAAGTAAACTGGTTCCATAATTTCCTACGCAATTTAAATTATTTTACTGAAATTAAATTTTATAAAGTACCAACCCAGAAATTATATTAGAAATTGTTGATTAATTTCCAATGTTTTTTCTCGTTTCACATAGATTCGCCTGGTGGATTATTGCAAAAACATACACAACAAACAACAGCTAAGGTAAGAATAATCTCTATTTTAAACTATTAAAGCCATTTTTATGATGATTACACCCAGCTCTCTCCGATACAAACGTGAAGTAAACTGGTTCCATAATTACCTACGCAATTTAAATTATTTTACTGAAATTAAAGTTTATAAAGTACCAACCCAGAAATTATATTACAAATTGTTGATTAATTTCCAATGTTTTTTTCTCGTTTCACATAGATTCATCTGGTGGATTATTGCAAAAACATACACAACAAACAACAGCTAAGGTAAGAATAATCTCTATTTTAAACTATTAAAGCCATTTTTATGATGATTACACCCAGCTCTCTCCGATACAAACGTGAAGTAAACTGGTTCCATAATTTCCTACGCAATTTAAATTATTTTACTGAAATTAAAGTTTATAAAGTACCAACCCAGAAATTATATTACAAATTGTTGATTAATTTCCAATGTTTTTTTCTCGTTTCACATAGATTCACCTGGTGGATTATTGCAAAAACATACACAACAAACAACAGCTAAGGTAAGAATAATCTCTATTTTAAACTATTAAAGCCATTTTTATGATGATTACACCCAGCTCTCTCCGATACAAACGTGAAGTAAACTGGTTCCATAATTTCCTACGCAATTTAAATTATTTTACTGAAATTAAAGTTTATAAAGTACCAACTCAGAAATTATATTAGAAATTGTTAATTAATCTCCAATGTTTTTTCTCGTTTCACATAGATTCGCCAAGTGGATTATTGCAAAAACATACACGACAAACAACAGCTAAGGTAAGAATAATCTGTATTTTAAACTATTAAAGCCATTTTTATGATGATTACATCCAGCTCTCTCCGATACACACGTGAAGTAAACTGGTTCCATAATTACCTACGCAATTTAAATTATTTGACTGAAATTAAAGCTTAGAAATTACGAAGAAGCCAATTTGTTAAAAGTATTAATTTTTGTTTTCATTATCGTTTCTCAAAGGTTTACTGTTTCAATTTTTATAGAAGATGTACGACAAACATCTTCAAAGGTCAAAATAAGCTCCATTTTCTGCAAGTACGATATTTCAAAGTCATTTGTATGATTATCCGGCCCAGCTCTCTTGGCACAAATATGAAGAAAACTGGCTCCGCAATTTCCTACGTATTAAATTATCTTATTGAATAGAAAAATGAACAAGATATCGTTGTTCCTCGTTTAATATCGTTATACGTGTTTGTTTTCTCATCCTTTTCATAGGTTCGCAGCGTTGAAAATCAGAAAAATGCTACACAAAGAGTATTACAAAAGGTATGAATTAGCTATTTTGTCCATTGAAATATTCAAAAAAATAAGAGAAAAAATACAGATTTTATTAAAAACGTAAAGAATGATCGGATGTAGATAATCAAAAATCAAAGAAGAAAAACGGTTCTGTATATGACAATTTAAAATTACATGTATCGACAATAGGAAGATACAATTTATCAAAGACACATGATGAAACAGATGACGAGACTGAGGGTTAAGCTTCGAAATCACATCAGTCACACTGCTGCGTTCTGCGGCAGTTTGATGTAAAAGAAATTTAACTAAAGATGTCATAATGGCCCTGATGTATATTCTGATCTTGTGCAATCGATGAATTGTATGTACGAAGAAAATATAAAACTTTATTTTGTGTTACTTTATTCTACAGATACCATTTAAATGCAACCACTCCCAAAACATGTGTCTCGTTTAATGGATTTCGATTGCATCCCAGGTAAGCTCTATTGTAAATAAATTAGTTTAAAAGTAGAATCGGAATGATTTCCAAGCACATAATTTTGTGATGAAACAGATGACGAGACTGAGCGTTAAATTTCTATTCGGCGTCTACCACACTGCTGCGTTCTGCGGCAGTTTGATGTTAAAGAAATTCAACTAAAGATGTCATAATGGCCCTGATACATTTGTAAAAGCTGGTCATTGACGATTGCAGGTATCATTGAATAAAATAATAACTTACATTTCTTCAATGCTTTCTTTTCAGATAAGTTTATGTGATGCATCATAATGGATGATTCTTCTTATGGATTTATGGAAAGCGTACAGAAACAGGTAATAACAAAATTTAACTAAATTAGACATCTTCTTGCGCATACGTACACGTTCAACAATGTGTAGTAGTAAAAAAAAGTTTTGAAGCAACTGTCCTGTAACAAGCCGTGTATATTAACTCCCTAGTTTGTTTGTGCTAATTTAAGAATGCAACGATATTGTTATGCACGTGAAAATACGTTGCGTGATAAGTATGCGGCACATCAACGAAACGTTACACAGGGTTTAGGTGAAAAAAATGGTGCCATTCGTGATAGTCTTTGAAAGTAAATGTGTAGAAGTAGATGTATTATTGGTCAATGGTCAGTATTCAAAATGAAATTGTTTCTGAATACAATCGTTCTGTCTAAAAAAAAAGAAACATTTGCCCAAGTCACAAAAAATGAAAAAGTTTAAAAAGATTTACACATAAAATAAATATGTATATTCCAGTTTAACTTGTAAAGAATTCAGAAATGGCTTCAACTTTTTATTATTTTAATCTAAAAAATCCTATAACCCAACACAGTATTGCAGGATGTGCTGATTTAATTGGATTGTGATTACAATCACAGGGATTGCTTTACATATTGGATCAGAATTAATTTAGCTGCCTTGTTCCTAATAGTTAGTAGTTATCATATCGATCATAGATGTAATGGACATATCGGTTCTATTGAACTTCTTATGCCATTACAATGACTGTAAAATAAGCAAATAAATGCATATAATACGTTTCTCCCATGATGAAAAGCGATGTTTGCGTGTTTTTATCCTCATATATCACCGAACTATTAAAAAAAATCGATTACGATAGATTAAAATCAATATTGACCGCAGCAGCGTGTTTACTGTGCGAAACGTTGTTTAAATAACGAATGTACACATCCGGAGGTAATGATAAAACCGTTTTTATTTTCAATTTTATTACTAGCATTACGTACGTAGTTCTAAGCATTCTAATGTTCAGGATTTACTTAAACTTGTGTAAGGACAAGATTCCAGATAAATTGTACAATTAAAAAACACTCGCTGTATTGAAAATTATTGCTGCGACTGTAAACGTAGCAAACATATTGACCAACCGCATATGATACACCTTAAAACAAACAATGAGAAAATCTTCCAATCGCATTAAAAAATTATGATTTGTTGTCCTTTTACTACACCTTCGACTCGACGGATCGTTTGTTCATCCTTTATATAAAGTAATCTACGCATCCACCTTTTCCTTAGTATGAAGTGACCCGCATTGGAAATGGAAGTCAAAAATCTTACGTACTTTCTCGATCATAACACTTACGATGACGGGCTGCTGTGTACCGGAATCATCAATACGCTGATTAATTATATCGTCGTGAACTATTTCGCTCACTTTTTCGTAGTGTGTTTTATTAGAGCTAGTGAGGACACCGTTTATCACACTTCACCGATACCAACGATCGTGCTGGAATCGGAGGACGACGGTTTTGAGATGGCTCTTGGTATTGCAGTGAATATGGGCTGCCAGGTAAGAAGGGAGGCAGTTGTAACGAAATTCAAATTGATTGATTCCGGGTGACATATATTCTGCTTTTTACTACACAGTCCTTTATTGTTACCGAACGATCGGCACACACTTTTTTCGAAGCCTTTCGTCCGGTGCATGAAGCAGCATTACAACGTATGGTGGAGAAACGAGTTCTTGTGGTGCTTGATAGGCGCTCCTCGTTTTTCCCTACCATCAATCAATTGCTTGTGGTGGAAGGTATTAATTGGACGTCGCCGAAACCTTTGCGAGAGATAAATCTATCGTATGAAAACATTTTACAGAAATTCCAGAAGTATTAATCCTGCTACCAGTAGATACTACGGGTAAAGTATCCTGTCGTGTCGAGCTTTACACACTAGACCTTTCCGCTGGTGCCCCCATTACCATCAGTCCTCGGCTGATAGATGTGGTTGACACCCAAAATGGTACCAGTCCGCAATGTTGCAATGTGAATTACTTTCCGGATAAGTTTGTCAACATGAACAAACGGCGTCTGAGACTAGCCACTATTCCCTACCTACCGAACGCATTCGTGGAAGATAAGGTAACGCAGTTTGAGCGGTGTGGTGTGGTGTAATTTGTATGCCTAAAGATGTATCTTTGATTTTGTCACTTTGTTGCAGCCACTTGGAGAAGGAAATGCGCGATACATACTGCCGCCGAAAGCAAACGTATCGGCAATGCTCAGTGGTACAGAAGTCTGGTTGGTGCTACTATTCTGTGAGATTGTCAACTGTACGCTAGAGGTTATGATCGGTAAGCGTTCCACCTAGCAACCTACACCTCCGCACTTTTTATCGTCATGTTCTATTCTCGCAGCTTCCGAATGGGGAGACGTGTTCGACAACGGTACCAAGTTTGGGCTGATAGGAGCTCCGGCCAAGGGAGAAGTGGACATTGCAATATCGGGCCTGTACTCCTGGTACACCAGCTTTCGGCATCTTGCCTTCGGTGTCGTCAACTCGCGATCCGGCTGCACGTGTATCGTAGCCAAACCGCACAGTGTGGCCAACTGGCGCACTCCGTTCCTTTCATTTTCCGGCTCACTGTGGTGTGCCGTTATGGCCGCATTCATTGCCGGTGCGTTCGCCGTACTGGTCATGTCCCGCAGTCGGAAGCGTATCCTGCAGCTCACCGATTCGACGCAGTACACGTTCAGCGATTCGGTGCTGATCATGATCGGATTCTTCATGGAGCAAAGTGTACGGATGCCGAATGAACTGCTGGCGTCTTGCTTTCTCTTCGCCACGCTCATGTTTGCGGGATTCATGATTGGCAGCAGCTACAATGGAGGGCTGGCTAGCACCATGATCGTTCCGCAGTACGAGAAAAGCATCAACACTGTGCACGATTTGGCGGAAACTCGCACAACCTGGGTCGGGGTTACTGTGAGCTGGATCTATTCGATTCGGTTGGCGTACCAGCCGGACGTGCGGACTCTGCTGCAGACGTTTCGCGAGTGGGAAGAGAAGGAGATTACCCGTCGTGCGTACGATCGCGATGTGGCCATCATCGTCGAGCGGATGGAGTATGGCCATTTTGCCTACCCGCATATGGAGCTGGACGCGTTGAAGGACCGGAAGATGATGGCGGAGGACATCTACTGGGAGTGGGTAGTAGCGATGTGTACGAAAACGTGGCCAGGCCGGGCACGGTACGATCGGTTGGTGCTGGAGCTGAAAGCATTCGGCATTTTGGCCCACTGGGAGCTGCTTGGGGTGACGAAGCATTTGAACTACAAGTCGCAGCAAATCATACGCTACTCGCGCCAAAGCGGCGACGGTGATGAATTTACACCGCTACGTATAGCTAACATTACTGGAGCGCTTTTGATACTGGTTACAGGGTTGGCGCTCGGGATGGTAATGTTTCTTGCGGAACTGTTGTGGTACAGTTGTGGTCGAAAGTTTAAGACCTGTCGTTCAATGTAATGGTTAGTTAGTTCAAACGAAACTCATTTTTAATCAACTTAATTTTCGGGTTAGTACTCGGCTGTTGCAAAAAGGTTGATAAGCCGACGGGTCTGAAGTAGTGTTGGGTCACAAGAACTCAACCTGCACAGTGTGTGATCAGCTGTTTAAAGTGAACGAACAAACACCACTTTCGTATGTAATAGAATGTCCCAACTAATCCTCTTTATTGCAATCAATCAATATACACAATTACACCAGGCTATAGTAGTGCGTAGCACACCACACCCAGTGGAGGATCAATCCCCTTGTGGAGGCCCAGGGCGGAATTATAAATGGGGCCTCTAATTTTAAAAATGATGAATTGGACGGCAAAGCTAAAGGCGCAGTAAGAAGGCCCCTGAACTCACTTTGAATCATCCCACGGATAGTTCGCGGTCAAATTTCGCCCGGGGTGTCTTGTGGCACCCTTCGGGCCCCCTCTAGCATAAGGAGAGGGGAGCCTATGTAATTACCTTTTACACACATTACACACAATTTTTGGGGCCTCCAACACGGCGAGGCCCTAGGCGACCACCTACTTCGTCTACCGTTTGCTCCGCCGTTGATCCCTTTTCTCAACTCAACCACGAATCCGAAGATCAAACTATTTATTCTATTAAATAAACTTTTAATAAACACACTAAAACACTGTCCACAAAATATTTTATATAAACACGTACGTACGTAAAAGCGTTTAGAAGAAAGCATCGCCACCAGCAGATGCTGATCGCGCCTCATAATTGCATGCGATTATGTACTGAGTATATAGTTTCACCGACGAGCTGAGCTGTGCCGGTGCTCGAAGGACGTGGACATCGCTCAGCATACGACGATACGGATAAAGAGTAGTACAATAGATGTTAATATCACATATCACATATATCAGCAGATTGACTCGCGGTACTGTTTGCCTCCCACATTCCCACGTGGTTATTCTTCTTCTTGATGACAATCTTTGTTGGGGGGGGGGGGGGCAACAGAGAGCAAAATGGTAAAAATTAATCACCGTTAGTGTTTAGTGTCCAGCTTACAAAAGCTAGAGGAGCGCACGGTCTCTCAGTCGTCATTGCATATTATTTTTAAGCGCTTTTCCTTTCGTCGAAGTCTCCGCGCATGCGATCGGAGCCACCAAAAAGCGACCGGTTTTGTGATTTCTGACACCAAGAGAGCATCCACGAAAGGAGATAACATCAATCTGATCCGCACAAGGATCCGCCATGTTTGTACATAACATATTGATATCACATACTCACGTTATCATTCGCTTTGATGGTATTGATAAATCATCAGTATGAGAGATCTTCTGCTATTGGCTATTAGTTACACATAATATCAAACAAGGGCCCTCTCCGGAGAGCGATCAATAGAGTAAATAGCTCAGCTACTATGGCGAGAATCCTCCGTCTCGTTTCATCCATCCAGTTCCTACAGTGCGTCTCATAACTGTACAACAGGTAAGTTTTTTAATCATTAGGAGTAGGAAACACTATTTCCGAAAACATTATTCATTGTTTATTGTTCAATTATTTCGCAATATTTATATCTTTTGTCGTCATGGAATGTCCGGGGGTTTAGAAGGATTCCACATATAAATATATTCCATAAATATTCCACATTGTTTTTTCCATAAAAATAAACTTATGCATATTTATGGTACGCGCTGTGCTGTTTGGACGAACGGAAAGAGATGAAAGATCAGTTGACGGATCAAGCGCCATGATCACTAGAGGGAAGGGTACAGCATATGAAATGATACCACGTGGTACGGAAATTTGTGCTACCTCTTCGTTGATCATGCTCTCTTGGTGTTGGAAACCAAAAATTCCATCGTTTCTGGAGCGTTTTCGACGGACGGAATGGCGCAAAATACGAAAGAGATGCAGGATCCGTGTTGCCTTTTCCCCCTTCACTCTAATGCGTACCATTTAGTTTTGCATTGGTTAATCGCAATTCACCTCGCGAACATTACGTTCTAACGATTTCTAACGTTCTAACGTTACGATTTCTAACGTTTAACTATAATAATTAATAGTTGATGAGTTTGAAAATATTACAGCTTTAGCGCAATAGTGTGCAGGGGTCGTATTGGAGGTCCTCCACGGCCGCCTGCGGTCTGTAGTATGGAGACCCCTGATTCAGTAGAAAATCTAAAGTAGATCAATTTATGTTGTAGTGTAGTTATTTGTAACAAAAAAGCTAACATTGACATCAAACCAATCCAATTAGTCTAGTCGGACATCTTCAATTTACAACACAAATGTTACCATCGTCTCACAAAGCTGAGAGATCGTTAGAGGACTTAAATTGTAGAACGCTTTGTTAGCACAATCATTTTACTCATGGTCACGCATCTATTGTATAATCCGTTTGATTTTAATCCCGACTGTGGGCAGTTACTTACGTAATCTTTAAGGAGCTTGTACGTACGTAAGCGTACAGAAACAAGTAGAGACCCAAGCGCAAATATGATTTACACTAATTTACGTATAATTTAACGGTTGTAGCAACCTGAAACATGGACCTCTTGCCACCGGTTGCTGCTGTGGGGCGTGTACGCACAAGAGCAGAGGTCATTTTATTGTTAGAATGCAGGACTATTATATTATTACTGTTATGGTACTTAAACATGTATAAGCACTATTTATTGCTAGTCACCCCATTCACCATAGCCTTCTATAAAAAAGGCACCAAAGCAACGAATGTAACACTCTTAAAGTTGAGGTTGTGTTTGGCGCACGATAACTTGGATGGATGGATAACTTTGCAGTATCAAAAGCGTTCAGCACCAGCATGCAATTGCTGCTCAGCCATTTGCTGGGGATGTATTTCACCCAGCAAGAACATTACTCCGTTTGCTTTATACGAACGTCACATGAAGTGATTCACTTTACCGGGATCCCGCCGGTAGCACTGGTACTGATCGTGCTGGAAACCGATGATCGGGTAAATGTCACTGCAAGATCGCATGATCAGTTCCGGACAAATCTCCTGCAAGCTGTCGACACTAACTGTGCCAGATTCATCGTAAGCGAGTTGGCTCTGCTTCCCTTTCTAGATCAGTTTAACATGGTGCACGAGAAGGCAAACATGAGACCACCTTCAAAGCACCTGATCGCCATAACGTCCCTCAATCCGTCAGTACGCGCAACACTCTTAGCACACAACGAAACCTTCGAATCTTTGGTGAATGTGTTGCTTATCGTCCCGGTCGATAAGCATGCCGGCAACCAAACGGGAGCAACTTTCGAGCTGCACACAACACAACTGCTTCCAAAGCATCCGATAGGCGTGACGGTGGAGTTGATACAACTTGCCGTACTAACCACCAACAGCAGTGGAGTGTTCGTACCGAATCTGTCCGACAGCAGGCTGGAGTATTTCCCAGACAAAGTGCGCGATATGAAGGGCCGAAGGATACGTGTTAGCACAGTGGAGTATGTGCCCTGCACCGCCTTTAAGAAAGTGGTAAGTGCGTACCAAGGAAGGTTGGTGACTAGCTGCTTCATATGGTCTGCTATTATTATAGCCAATAGGGCAAGGAAATGCTAAGGACGCCAACGATGTGTCGCACGAGCTGTGGTTGGATGGATTTGAACTGATACTGACGCTGGAGTTTTGCCGTCGACACAACTGTACCGTGGAGCTAAGTAGGTCACACGACGTGTTAGTGGTCTTCCTGGGGTGTTTACTGACGTCCTTTCATTCTGTTTTAGTGATCGAAACGGACTGGGGTGAACTGCTGGAAAATGGATCATATTCTGCAATACTGGGTAATTTGGTGAAGCGACGCGTCGATCTAGGTTTGGGAGCAATATTGGCTTGGTAAGGTGTCCTACACGATTTGAACTCCTTTACGGATGTTATTAGTAATTTGCTGTCCTTTATTCAAGGCATGCCTGGTTCGAGGTAGCTACCATCACCTCAATGGTTGGCATATCGATGATAACGGCACTGGTGCCAAGGCCCCAACTGTTACCCTCCTGGCAGTTTCCGTTCCTTTCGTTTCCTCCCTCACTGTGGGTTACGGTGGGTTTCACATTCACCGTCGGAACGGTGGCCGTATTCGTAGTCACCATTACACAGCAGCGAATCACACGCGGTGTAGCGCCGGCACCGGATAAAACACGCGCACAGCATCTGCTCGATGCACTGTTCTTCATGTTCAGCTTGTACGTCGAACAGTCCGCCCGACTACGGCACGATCTGCTTGCCGCCACCATCCTGCTAGCGGCGCTGCTCTTCGGTGGGTTCATGATCGGCAACAGCTATGCCGGTTCGCTCGCTAGCATCATGACGCTGCCACGGTACGAACCGTCGATCGACACGGTGGCCGACTTTCTGAAGCGCGACATGCGATGGACGGGCGGTAGCAATGCGTGGATCTACACGCTGTACATGGCGACGACACCGGCAATGATACGCATGCGGAACAGCTTCGTCGCCATACCGGACAGTGCGGTGCGCGAGAAGCTGCCGTTCACCGATCGTAGAATGGGGTACGTCATCGAGGGTATGATGCACGGTAGCTACGGCCTGGGGACACCGGTTGGTATCGAGGCGTCCCGTCTGCTACAGCCACTGAAGCAACCGATCTACCTGGATCACACGAACGGGTTCTGCAGCAAGGTGTGGCCAATGCAGGATGCCTTCAATGCCTTCATCCTGGAGGTGCATCAATGCGGTGCCTTACACTATCTGGAATTAGCGGTAAAGTGTGTTAGCAGTGCGGATTTCTTAGTGGAGCTACAACTAACTTGGGACTAGTTCTTTTGCTCTACCGACAGTCACTCATAAGGCACGTTGGGCTGACGGTGCAACGAAACATTGCTAATGCACGCACTAAGGAGCAGGAACACGAGCCAACACCACTTTCAATCGAACACTTTTTGGGAGCGTTTTTTATCCTTTTTTTCGGCCAGGGTTGTGCCTGTATCATCTTTATTGCGGAATTGATGATAAAGCGATGGAATGGCGTGGCCCGGGCCAGAGAATTCCACACCAAATAGTTTTATTGGTAGGATGGTGAACTACTTGCTGAATAGTTTTATTCTACCATGTTAGAGAAATTTCAATTGCACTATTTTCAATCAGTCTGGTTTGGAGAATTCTCTTCAAATCACACGGTGTAGTCGAAATCAAGTTATTAGATTCCAACATTATGTCTCGGAATTTAAAGTAGAAGTATATCAGCACAGTAAAATAGTGAAATCATTGCTGCTTGCCCCTCACACTAGCCAGCTTGGCGCGTAAACATGACGATGTGCATTCGCTGAACTGTCGCTGACCAATCATTTACTATAGCAAAATGTTATCAATCACTCTTACCTGCGCGTGGTGGTTCCAGTTCTCGTTCAGTTTCATGCAAGCTCCACAAATTTCATAATCAAAAATCAATTCAAAAATTAGTTTTGTTTGAAATGATCATCGATCTAAGTAATCATTAGGGCTAGGAGATCGAGTCGAGTTGTCATCTCCCACCACTACTACACTCGATCGGTTTACTTGCTTTCTTTCACTAATCGTTGCGCGGTGTTCGCACGGTGAATGTGCCAGCGAGTGACATGATTTGCAGAAAAAAAGGAACTTGCTATAATTGAATGTTCTCTCGCGAGTTAATCGCCACTTAGCACTAGTGGAACAGAACGCATTTCCGGGATTTTAGACACACTCTTGGGGATGTGCACGGCATTCCGTTTGAACTTGTGGCAGAGCTAGTTGGCTTTTATTCGTCGTCGTGAAAATGACTCGGTACGCGTCCAGCCCGTTTATTGCTTTGGTGACGTTGTGCTGCTGGTGCTGCTTACTTCGCTATCAACCATCGGCAGTAGTGAACGCCCAACAGGCGATCACACTGAGTGACATGGATGAGATCGCCAAGGGAATGCGTAAGATATGCTTGAACAAGCATAAAATCTCCGAAGGTACAGGGCATAGAGTTGAGCAGAATACATCGCATTGCCGACCTATAATGGTGTTGTATATTTTCAATTCACTTTAGAAATGGCCAACTATCCCGGTCAGGGTATTTTTCCCGACGATAAAGACTTTAAGGTAAATGCGGCTGCCCCCCCTATTTACGCACATCGCACAGCAATTGAGAATCTGTACTCAAACTTCCCCAACTCGACCTATCTTTCCTTCCAGTGTTACGTGGCCTGCCTGATGGATCTTACGCAAACTGTAAGTATAACGGCAGGTGTTGTACTACTTTCCGGTTTGGTGAAAATCTTGTTGTCTCTAAAGTCTAAAAAGGGTAAGCTAAATTACGAGGCAGCCGCGAAGCAGATTGACATACTACCGGAGGTGTACAGGGAACCGTTCCGACTAGGGCTTGATTCTTGTCGCAATGCAGCTGATGATGTTCCCGACAGATGTGACGTTGCCTTTACGCTGCTCAAATGTTTCTTCAAAGCTAGCCCAAAGTTCTTTTTCCCCTAACCGTTTGTCTTGGAGTTATGGCATTTATAGTATGGTTTAAGGGTAAACAAATGTGTGTTTAGTAGTAAAGGTAAACACATTACGGATGTAAAATTTGTTCTAAGGCCATACACACGAATAAAGTAGTGCTGTAAACACAATAAATGAACACGTTTTTATGGTTAATCCACCTTTATGGATTAACGCTATCTTAAGTATCGTTAGCAATCAGATTTCCTGTAACGGAGTTGTAGCTATTTTTATGTTCGCATCCTGTTTAGTAAAGCGTTATGAATCATTAGGAGGAAAGAATATGCTTTAAGATGTCTTTAAAATTCTAATTAGTTAGCTTTTAATTTTCAAGTTAGAACTGCAAATTCAATCTTCCATAAATTCCTGGTAAGGAACATTATTATTGCTACTAATTATTGAGAGATGGTTTACAGATATGAAACGAGTTTTGAAGCTACATATACATTATATTGTAGATTCACTAAACTTGTCCTATACATACGCTGCTCTGACTTCCGTCGAAATGTCCGGAGGTATCGATGTCCCTTCGTTGTCGTTCGTTATTTTTACCCACAGGCTGTCGAATGTATCATCCATGCATTTTATGATTAAAAATTGGGTCTGGTGGCTGATATTTTCTTTAATGTTCTGGGTCCATAACGAGCCCAACAACACCAATCCTACACCCTAACGAATGCTAGTTAATGTTATATTATGTTTAACATTTAATTAATATCAACCCTAATCAACCGTTCAATCGTAACCAAAAATTAAATATCAATTATCCAAACACATCACCATCGTTGCATGTTGGGCGGAAAGCTGCAGGCCGGGACAAGTGCAATTTGACATAGAAAAAAGCAGCAAATAATGCACAGGTCACGACCTACATCCGGAGCCCTAAGGTCTGTTCTTCTTTTCTATTATCTTCTGTTTTCCTAAAAAATCAATTTTTTTCATTTATAATTTTTGTTTTAATTAGCAAAAGCATTAATTTTGTTACATGATGTTATGTTGAAATGCTAGTTAACGTTTCAGATAATTTTGCATGCACATCTTTCACACCTTTCATCAAATGCGTGTTATATCAACACTTTTCCGTGTAACTTTGCCTTAAAAACGCAGCACCCCCTTACTCCTTTTCTCCCTTTGCGAAACCGAAACGAACGTCCATGGAACACAACATGGTTACAAGAGAATCTCGATTTGAACCGTAACGAAAGTATTTGGTCACATTTTAGCATGCACGGCACACATGCTATGAAACAATACAAAGTAATTAAAAAGCGGGACAGGGGAACACATGTGGAATTGAATGACGGAATAAGCGATCGTACGGCTATGAATATGTTTTCTCACAGCATGATTTGAGCAAAGTGAATCGTAATCGGGGTGACTGATGGCGAAGTCGTCCCGATCCAGGCTCCCCCTCATGTCCAGTTCCAGAAGGGAAGAACTCTCCCGATCAAACCATCCTACAAAATAGAGGGGACCACGATCGTTTCATTTCGCCATCACGCTAAACACAATTCGTCAGTGGGAAGCCAACAGCCGAAAGAAAAAACAGTTACGTTAATGGTTTCATCCGGTTCGATCTTCATCGATCTGTTTTTCTTCGCGATCGCTATGTTTTGTCTTCATTGCGTTTCGTTTCGCCTCCGGGAGGAAAATGGAGTGATGATGTCCAGGGGGAAGAGTAAAATCAAAAGCTTTAAACTAATGTAAAAGAACATGCAATTTAAAATTAAATCATTATACTAAGAAACAACCGATCATCGCACTAGTAGTAGATCACATGCATTATAACATTTCACATTCCATGTTTTGCTATATTAATACAGTATAACAAGCTTTACTTTTTTATACATAGATTAGATAAGTTGGTATTGGTTGAAGAATGTTATGTTGCAACAAAGTTTCTTTACCATTATGTACAATTAAAAATTAAATGTTGTTTTTTAGTGGGCTCCGAATGTCTTCTATCTGTTTTCTGACATTTCTTTTCCGTTCTATCACTACTTGTTTAGTTTGTTGTTTTTTTTTGTTTATACTTTTTTTATAACGTAGATAAACGAATAGTTTTTTCTTGTTTTTGATTTAAACAGATCACATTTTTTACACTCTCAAACAAAAGCTAAAATAAAAAGCAGTTTGAACGATACCTGGTCCCTAAACCACAAGTAACGATCACTCGACAGAATAAACAACGGCTCTCCAAATTTAATCATTTTAGTTACGCTTATGAAAACTCTCTTCTAATCTTGTTAAACAAACTCCCATAACTGTTGACCACAACCACCGGTAGAATGTGGTGGTGGAGAATTCACATCAGATCTTTAATTTCCGCGTTTATCATATCTCTTAGCTTAGGAAGAGTCGGCAGCAAACTATTCTCATTTGTTTCTCTAACCTTTGTATTCGATGCCGTGTTTGTTTTTTTTTTGTTCGCAACATGCAGATCTAACTGCCCCAGTCCTTTTTTCTGCAGATCCCCTCTTTAAAGAACACCATCACCAATTTACCGTGCTCCTGCCGTCCGGACTTTTGAATGTATCCGAAATATTTCACAAATTATAGGGTCTTTCGTTCAAAAAGGCTGATGCGCACACTTAAGTAGCGCGGGCATCACAACAAACTCAACACAACTGAAGAGAAATATAAAAGAACTTTGTCTTTACGCACCTAACCAGAAATGGTGATCTGATTTGGATTTGAGATCTTTTAGTGACATTATAAGATTAAAATTTGTTATAACGTTACGATGTTGGTTACATGACAGTTAGTTCACTTTAAATACTGTGTTCCTACTTTGCCGATGCTGCGGAGAGGGATGACGGAAGCGAAAAACTGTTTAGAAAATGTTGCATACCACAACAAAAACTCCACTCTTCTCCTGTTACAACACACGAAATGCGCGGGCTACAAAACAACTCGGCATTGTGGTGGTTGCTGCTGTTGGCCATGCAATATAAGAAGCACCATATAAAATGCAAAATTCTAAGAAATCTCTTTAAATTTGTACAAGACAAAAAGGGTAAATGGGAAACGAGGGACGACATAATACCCACTCTCTTCTCTCCACTACTGAAAAAAGGCTTGGTCTCTATAAAGAGCCTACGGGGTTAAATGGATGACGAGACTGGGCCGCGCGTTCTGCTGTCGCTGCTGCTGCCGCTGCATCGGTGAAGATATTTCCTTTTATTTCATTAACGGTGCTTTCTCGCTGCACGATCTCGCCGTGTGCGTTTATGTGTGCGCACTAGGAGTCTCGGGGAATAACAGAAACTATGAGAGATACCATGCTTTACGGAAGATGATGATGATGGTTGTTGGTTTGCGGTTTCGGGTCAATCCGCGGGTTGCCCTTTTACATTCATCCAACTACAGTCCAACTCCCCCCTTTCCAATATCCCGCTATTCGGGGATCTCGAGCGCGCTCGTCGTCGATGAAAAAAGGAGGAAGGGAAGCTGTTAGGTGTCGTGACGGGGAAGCGGTTCGTTAGTGCGGATTGGTCCACGAGGGATCGACGAAGGGTTCAATAGTAGTAATGATGCAATAGGAGGTGATCTCGTCTCTTCGGTCGCTCCAGATGAAGAACAGGAAGAGTGTATAGGAAAAAAAAAACAAGTTCATGGCTGGAGGCCTCCAATTTCTACCCCGCTGCCGTTTCAAGATCATCTCTCTCATCCTTCCCCAACGAAGAAAGGTGCGTACGTATCGGTAGTTTTACGTGGAACTTCCATGACGGAGGTTCTGTACGAAATCTCGCAATCATCCATCTTTTATATTGCTAAAAAACCTCCAACCAAACTATTTCTTCTTAACTCACGTCCACAAGAGCGAGAGACCGACAATCCTGGGCGCTATCGAAACGATATGGAAATACCGTATAGATCCAAGGTACAAGAACTTCGTGCGTTCACTTGAAGAGAAAGGCGCACCAGGCTTCAAACGCATTGAGAGTTGCGCAAAATTAGCGTATTTATCTTCGTCCTCCCAGGCCCACGCATACCATCATCACCTGTACCTTCCTAGGTTTAATTCTTGTTCGTGCCCCTGAAGAACTTCTTTCCCGTCTGTCTGTCTCTGTTTCCCGTGCGTTTAGCTGAAGAAGTTAAGAATGGCTTGAAAGTCATCTGAAGCCCACAAGTAAAAACGCTAGCCTTAGTAAGCCTTATATCCGCGCAAAAAGAAACACTCACATTAGATTGTCCACTCACGTTGGGAGCGTCTCCATAAGCGCAGGGGGGGATTCCGTTAGGAGGCTAACCCGAAGTTAAAAGAGTACTTGCAATCATGAACAAGAATTCCCCTAAAGCATTCGTTAACCTGAAGAACAGAGCACACACACTTCACGATTCTGAACGAATCCGAGACGGTACGCACCAAACATAAAAGCGTCTTGAAATGGTGGAAGTTGATCAATAAAAATTTGCAAATGGTCTTAATTTCCTTTTAGCAACAATCGCCTGACTGACTCTGGACGGCACCATGTATATAACAGTTTAGTATTAGAAGAAACTATTCCTGCGATTAGTTCTGGTCTTTGATGGAGATTATTTCGGCGGAGGAGCAAAATGTTAAACAATTGCTATTGTTAACTTGAGTCTGGTTATTTAATATCATCATGCTGGAAAAGAAACAAATTGAATAGCATGCATGCATCTTACCATAGAAAAAGATCACAGAATTCCCTTGCTCACCCATAACATCAGGTATCGTCGTCTATGGCCAATGAAGAATGCGTTCTGTTGTTTAAAATGTATCTCTCCACAGCTGCAGCACCAACCTCAACAAGAGTTGCCATCCTTGCCACACCTTGCTAGCGCCCAGACAGGATACTCTGGAAAGATTCTTGTGCTCCCAGGGTATATACATCTCCCACCACCAATAACAAACTAAATTATGTCCTTCTCTCCACTGCTATCCAAACATTGACATCCAACATGCATTCCCTGAGCGGAAAGGTTTCGATGTCAAGTGGAGTTAGATTAGAGAGGGACGCGCTCGCTTGCCATTACATTCGGTGTGATGACGGTTTTGATCTTACAGATCAAACACCTCCTCTACACAAAACGAACTGAGCACACTGGGGCAAGTTTTCTCTTATCAACAGATCATCTCGTCACCGACAAGGAAATGTTGTAGAGCTTGAGAGTGCTCTGTTCGTGGGGGTGTGTAGTGGAAATAGGTATGATGTGTTACAACGTAAAAAACCGCATCGACCAAATTTGAATAAGAATTCTACACTTGCTTTTCCTTCTTGCTGCGTTTGTCAACCGATATCACGCACTCCACACCAAAATACCACACACATACCGTTTCCGTTGGGATCGTTCATGGATGATGCGTGCGACATGGAAGACGGTGTCTGCTGCATTTGAGATCCCGCACTCGAGGATGCAACTCCCATCTGCTGTTCCATCTGTTGTTGCTGCTGCTGCTGCTGCTGCTGATGTGCCTGTTGTTGTGCCTGCTGCTGTTGCTGTTGCTGGTGTTGCTGCAGTGATGATGCGTGATGCAAGTGTTGCCCACCGCCAATTATTAAACCCCCGAGAGAGGCCGACCCGGGCGGAGGAGCCAACGACGTTACGACGGTCGACTGTTGGGATGGTGGTGGTCCTTGCTGCTGTTGCAAAGAACCAGGTGTTCCTGGTGGCGGTGGTCCCAAGTTGGACACATGGTGCAGTGCCGAATGATGGTGCGCCTCGAGTGGTACCGGCTGCAGCGTGATGAGTGAGGCTGGCGGCAGCTGATGGGCAACATGTGCCGCCGGTTTGCCGTACGATGGGTGCATGATCAGGTTGTTGTTTTCGGTGAGATGATGGCCGGTTACCACCGGGTAGCTCATGGTGTAACCACCGCTCGAGGAAACGGCCGTGGTGTACGATGAGGCGGCCACATTTAGAAGATGTTGCGTTTGGGCGTCCTGTTGCAGTTGCTGCTGCTGTTGCGCGACCACATCCGACGATTGGTGCGGCTGCTGTTGCTGATGTTGGCTTGTGGGTAGCATTTTGAGTATCGATCGATTTGCGAAAACTACGAGAATCGTTTACAAAGCTGTCTCTGTGTCTTTGGGATGTTTCTGCTCGTCCTAATGCCTATGAATTACGTACGCGCGAATGAGTACTTTAAAACCTATCTTAAATCTGTTCGCTATCTGCTATTGCTGGTAGTAATAATCTTACAAGACTATATCCTAATATTTGGTTGCATGAGATAAATATTGGGATTTGGAATAATGGATGATTGGAAATCAAGAATAGTAGGCGACAATCCCACACACACGCAACAAACTGGCGGTAGTGGTGTGTGATTGAATTAGGTTTGAAGTTATTGCAATACGGTTACAGTTTAATTATCTCCCCGATATGCTGCTACATATATAATGAAACTTTGCAGGCAATAAATTGTAAAATGAAAATGGTATTGATTTGATTTGAATACACATAAATAAACCTTACATCGACTAATAACGTTAATCTATCTGCGTTTGTGCTTCTCTAATATTGCTTACTGAAGGAGTATCGTTCGATTCAAGGGGGCCTTTGCTATCACTATGTTTCCAACACGCGTTGATGCTCTGTAATTGAAAATGTGAATGGGAAATAAAGTAAAAATTAGTTAATAATGTAAAATTAAAATATTTCACCAGACGTCAAAATCGAACCTAACAAAAGCTAATATTTCTTAGTTTACACCATGTTCTTAACTACACCAACACCCAAAAGAACGCCAGAGCCCCGAAAATGGTTCCACAATCCAGGAAACCAGGCCCAGGGCACGACAATCAGCAGAAAACCAGTTTGGAATTTAACCAGCCGGTCGGATTCTTTTTATACCAGCCTCTCTTTACGACACGCAGCACACAACGGCAAGCGCGTAACTCATTTGTGTTTCGCGGCGAGTCCTGGGGAGGGCCGGAGTACACAACTTCACAGCACACAAGAGAGCAAGCGGAACTGTTATGGAACAACGCCAGAGCACACTGTATTATGGTGGCATTTCAACAAGTACCTTCACCTCTCTAACCTGTTTTGCTTCCCACAATTGCGTGTGAGGGGATCTCGGGCGCGCGCGCTTCCCAAACTAAGCGAGTTATGGCATAAAATTCAACAAATATTTTAAAAGAGCTACTTCTGGCATAACAACGAGCCCCTCAGTGTATCCTTCCTACCTTGTGGACATAAGGAAAAATCGTTTGTCTCGATTCTTCTTGAGGATGATATTTTATTTATTATATTTGGGTCTGTGTTCTCCTGCTCCGAAGAATTCTCTGTGTACCCATTATGTACAAGCACTTTAATCTCCAAAAAAAAGTTCTATTACTATATCAATATTCTCTCTCTGTTGCATTATTACTATCTTTAAAATCGAAACAATTTTATATTAAATAATAAAAACACTCGTGCAGCACTCATAGATCGTTGATGCACTAATTATGCACGAGGAAAATAGTTCCTTCCACAGCAGCGGCAACTGCTTAGCCATCACAAAGAAAGTTAAAATATGTTGACCACTATTTACTGTGCACAACCCACCCCCCGCCTCGTCGATCGTCTCTCGCGTGTGTGTGGTAAGTGTTGCGCAATTTCCTTCTGCTTCCATTTAAGTCTCTCTAATGATCGATCGATAGTACGGGGACACGCCGGGGAAGAAAATCGTTACGCACGTATATGGTATGGTAAACATTAGTACTACAAGTATACCAATGTGATGTAATGTACAAAAACCGGAATAGTTTCGATTAAGACAGACACAGCCATTTTTCTCGAAGTATTACACCAGGTATGTTGTACATTGTTTAGTATTCCAACCGATGGAGAATATATTGCAAGTGTTATAAATCCGTTCCACTTGCATCATTACAGTTAGGTCGTTCACCTTTACCACCCATAGTGGAAAATGTGAATAAGGACCAACACAACAGCAGTTCCCCCGCTTCTCTCTGAAGGGTGGTGGTTACAAGTAAAATGAGTGTGCAACATTCGCACAACCTTTAACGAAAAAAATCCTCAACGATTCAAGGGCAAGATGCCGCACACAGAGAGAGAGAGAGCCACAGAGTTTGGGTGGCTTACAGTTTATGTACGATCGGAAACGAAAGGAAAAAAAAAACTACCACCAGAGGAGAATTGCGAGACACCCCTCCCCGCGAGCATTTCCTTACGTAACAGTACTCGAGATAAAGGCGAAGGAAGAATGTACCCACAGAGCCAAAGGAAGGAAATACTTCTGTGCTTGGGTAGTCGGGGCGTGGGGCGTTTGCCGAGATGATGGCATTTGCTGGCATCACACCATTTGCACACCACAAGAAGAGACAAGTCGGGTTCATTCATTCCTGTGTGAAAACGGTACTTCCATTCGTCTGCCGCTAGAGCCTTCCACCTCCTCCAGTCGAACACAAAACTGCAGCAGGGCGCAGTCGGTCGACGGCAGCCAAAAATAAAAACAGGACAGGAAAGTAACGTCCCATGCAATACTGCACTCCGCCTCCCCGGGGACAGCTTAAGCGCGACTTGCAAGGGAGAATGCACGATCGTTCTGCCTACGTATGAAGGGACAACGCACAAAAGAGCAAGGGTGTGTGTATGGTGTTGTGCCCCCGGTGCATTTTACATGCTTCTGCCCCGTGCGCGCATGGTGTGGCGAGGATGCACTTTTCTCTGCGCCTCCGAGGATGTATCCTCTTCACAAAGTCTGCTGGGTTACAGCAAGAAAACAGGTTTCCACAAAAATGTCTGTATGTCAACTGTTGCGCGCGACTGGCAAATGCTTTTTCCGCTCCCCTGGTGATCACTCCATATTTCAAGTAAAACCACCGACGAGATTCAAGCAAAAGAGATGCGATGACGTTTAGTTACTTTGTAATGGAGTTGTGCTCCAGGAGCTCGATCCAAGTAACCCCGAAAACATTCTAACACGTACCGTCTAATTCTGATCTCTCTTCAGATGTCGAACACTAGGGACTTCCTTCCACATTGATTACGCATTCAAACCGCCGATGGTGGTTGGTCATGAACTTCTTGCTGCGCCGGTGTGTGTCATTGACCGAACCATGTCCCCGCGCTAAGCAATTCGCGACATAGTTTCATTCACCTCGAGAAACTTCACAATTTCCACATCCAGCATTTGCCGCCCACCACACAACACCTGAAGAGGTTGATCTTCGCACTGGAAACGTTGTTGCTATGCCCCGCGCGTGTGGACCCAACGGTAGGATCGTTTCTAATAATCTCCACCTGGTGGAGGGGAATGGATTTTGTAGAGTCTATTTCTTCAATTCCTTCCAAATACTGCCCAAGCGCGAAAGAACACTGCTAAAGTTCAACAACGTGTGGAGGAGGGGGGATCGTGTCTCACCCCTCTCAACGCAGATTTGTTGAACAGAATTGATTCCGGAGCACAGTAAAATTCCTATTTCTTTGTTTAACCCACGAATGGTTGGTAGAAGAAGAACTGCTTTTATTCTATCCTATTTGCAAGCACGGCCTCGCTCCGTCCACCGGGGGTATTATAGGTTTTGCTCCAGTGAACATCAACCATAGACACTCTACCGGACATTGTTCCTTAACTGCAAGTAGCGATCACCTCACCTCCACTCTGCTCACTTTGGAGTCCCCCCGGTGGCCACGAAATGGATTCACGGTCTACCACCAACATCTTTTCTCGTTCTTCCTATTCCAGACTCCTGGACCTTCACCTTCTACTTCCCTCCAATTAACATTGGCTACTCCGCGGCAAAGCGAAGACACACATCGAGAGGGGGAGGACCGGGGTCTGCTCCACCATCGTCATAAATAATTCCAGCGTCATGAAATCGGTATTACACACAGCGGACGGAGACAGAGACTCGGCAGAAACCCCCATCGGCACCACCTTCATCACACACAGTAGTGGCCGCTTTCTTGTTTTGCTTAATGCAACTTTTTCGATTCGCGAAGTAAGTTCTTTTTCCGGGAGGGGCGTGCGCGCGCGCGTATGTTTCTTCCCCAGTACACATCTCGCCATCTCTGGATGTACTGGAGGTCAGGGTCCCGGTGGGGTGCCGGAATAAACAATTTCATCGCTAGTTTATCGAAAGAACTGCACACACAGCACCTTCTTTCTGAAAGGGATCTCTCCTCTTAAAGCTCGCACTACTGCTGGCCCGCCATCATTCTCATATAGTACCCAACGGGTAAAGATCGTTTTAGGTTGTGTACACTAGCAGCAGAGGCAGAGAGTTCGCGATCGAGAAGCATTTTATACTCCCCAAGCAATGATCATAAATCGCTCGTAAGAGGTAGAGAGCATAAAATCATACATTTTATTTAAATCGAAGTGCATTCAACAAACAACATTGCACCCGGTTAGAGTATTCAGCTTGTTCTCTTAGAGTTTAAGGTTGTAATAGTAAATAACATTCTACCGAAAACAGCAACCGATTTGGGAGTGCAAGTCGCTGCACTGTGATTGTATATCAGAAGAAGGATTTAATTCGACAAACGATCATCCCCTGTAACTGGAGAGGAGAGCCAACAAGAAATTGTTCCTTCGGGCTTAATTATTGTAGCACCAGGCGCTTTGGCCTGGTGCTGCTCTCAAAGCAAGTCTCTTCGCGGATGATTGTGTAACAAACATACGAAGAACAATCACCACACACTGTTGTGTTGATGCTAGCAAGAAAACTTGCTTGCACAGCAGCGCATTTGTCGGCCACCCTCTCTCTCCCTGGACCACTCTCCTCCCACTCCAACAACACCACCACTACCCCCCGCATTCCTCATCCTAAAACATCACAAGTTCCTGATTCAGAAACGTGACTCTGTCAGCAGTTTTTAGTTTATATTGCTTTGAAATGCGCCACACAGTCTTCCTCCTTCGACTGCTTCTCCTCCTCAACACCACCATCAACATCATCGGATCTCGTCGCCGAATGCATGAATCTCGCGATGATCATTGGCCGTGGAGGGGGGGGGGGGGACTTTGTGGTGTAAACGAAAGCAAAGAACTTTTCTCTTCCTCTCCCCTGCTGTGTATTGGCTTTGCTTTGGGGCCACCAGAAAGCGTCGACTTTCTTCAAACTAGTGCGAGCGCGCGGTGTATAAAAATCCATGGTTTTTCACCGTCAGAAAGAAAAGAGGCACTTCTTGGGCACCGATATTTCTCCTTTGGTCGGGGAATTAAACCGGATTTAACGGGTTCCGCCGTGTGTGCCCGCAACGAGAACGCGCACGCCTTTCCAACGTCACAGGTTGAACCCACCGCCGCCACACACACCCACCCGGGGGTCTTCTTTAGGATCACCATCTCGCCTACCAAACATGGGACCTATAGGAACAGGGGCTTTGGGAAAAGCCCCCAAGTATTCTTGAGCAAACCGTTACACAAATACCGATCAGAAGAAAATCGCGTTCGACTTCTCCTCCGCGAGGGATGCACTAAAGCACGCCGTCCCCACACTGAAACGTTTGAAAGGTTTGGGTATGCAGCGATCTTTTCGTACTTATCAATATGAAGGTACGTTGGAGAGCAAGGCAAATGGCCGTTGGAACTGCACATTACGTGTATTTCTGGCTTGGACACGGTTAGGTTAAAATTGATCTTGCAACATCCTCAAGTCGACAAGACAAAACACCTGATAATATGATCATTCAAACCTTGAAACATTCCAAAGTTTCCAACATTCCCTCAATCAGCTGTTTGTGTCGTTTACCGAGAACATATACAAAGGAAATATTACACCGAAGTTGTTATGAAATGCGCGTTCTGCAGAGCTGTACTGGAGTTGCTAGAAGGAGTAGCAGAAGCTATTTCCTAGGAAAGAAAGCTGATGATGTAGAAGACTTCTTAGAGGAAGTAACCTTAACCGTTCCCACAAGTCCCAGACATTTTTGATGCTTTGCAAGACACTAACTGTTACATCATTTCAAAACCCCTTTAAGGAAACACCACCCAGAAATAACTGTTTGCCACCATTTGTTAATGGTACAACACACACCTCGAGGGGACAAATGTTTGACACATGTTTGTGGCCGCGTCTGGAGGATGAGATGAAGGAAGCAAGTTAAACGGCAAATCACCAGATATTTCTGTTTCCTCTGGTTGGGCCCGCTTTAGAAAAGGGTACACAACGACTGCACCAAAAAAAAAAAAAAGGTCAACGCTTTGAAGCACCCACAAACCTTGACAGTGAAATGGTGGTGCTGCGCGCACGTTGTAATGGACCGCGCTCTCGCGCCCGCCGTGGTTTGTTTGTGAAGAGACCGGGGAAAAGACGGCTAGAAAAGTATCGCCGCCCGCGTGCGCGCTTATTGCTTTCCGCGCACAGAGTTTCGGCCGGTGAATGTATAATATGCGCTGGTGTGTGTGTGTTGAACGATCGTTAGTAGATGTTTCCTTCTTCCTGCATTGTTGGCCGTGTGTATCGTCTCATGGTACTGGACGACTGATGGAACACAACATCATTGTGTACGCGCGCGAGACGAGAAGCCACCACTCTCGCAACGGAAAGCAGTGGCTTCGGCCTTAGGTAAGGTTAAGGCCAACCCGACCGGATAATGGGGAGTCTAAAATGGGGGGCGATAGGAAGTGGTATGGAGGGTGGACGCACAGCACACCACCCGACAACCACACACAATCCTTCAAACAATTCGTACAATCACATAATTCCGCGTTCGAATTGGGTGACGATAGTGAGAGGGGGCTGGAAGTGTGATGGTGCGCGCGAAGTTGCCGACATAACATTGTTAGTCCGAAATTTCGCACACCGAGCCAGGTTAAGTTTCAACAGCCGTGTGTAATCGTGTAATATTTTTGATTCTATTGCTTGAATCTCATTGCGCCAAATATGAGACAAAGCTTCACAAAAAGTAGTCTGTAATCAATAGAATTCATACCCTCCACCAACAGGCTGATATTCAACATTAATTCTCATTTTAAAAAACAAAACCAAACAATACAGAACAGGAACGAATTCTGCTTCCAATCGGGGTGATGGGTACCGCTATGTAACCTCTCTCCATCCAAACCCCAAACGGAAAGAGTCAGACAAAAGTGATTAACCTCTAACGGAACACGCATGGTGATCTGTTGTGTTTTTTTACCCATTCAATGAGTTCCTCAATGAGTTGATGTGTAGGCAGGTTCGCGATCGCGATCTCTACACTCTTCTATCGATTGAGATTCCATGCTTGGTGTTGCCTTTTTGCATGACACACCTCAATCTTTACCTTAGTCCTTGTATGTTTATGTTGATCTTGGCTCGTTCGGATCCTTTAATGATGAGTGCCATAAATCTTTATTTGCGAAAGAAATAATGTATAATATGACTAACCAAATAAGCACGCGCTCATGTTGAGTAGTTATATAGCACTGGACACTGAACTTTGCATGCATTCACAATGCGAATATGTCCCTGTTGATGTAAGAATGAGCTTTTTCCCTATCGAAAGCAATTTACATCTTTTATTGTTATACCTCATGATGGTTATCACGGTGATGATGATGATGATGATGGTGGCCGGTTAATCTTGATCAAATTAACAATTGCTGATTAATGTTCGATTCTTGCGATCCGTTTGTGTATCTTTGACAATCTCTCTTATACACACTCTCTGTCAGAGATTCTCAATTTCTCCAGTACATCATCATCTCGATGAATAACAAAACGATGACGGTGGAAAACGGTTCTATGCTTATATCCCCGTCAGGATTGGATGCTGCACCGCACATTCAACTCCACGCGCAAGCTCTTTTTTCTTAACATTCCCGCGCGCTTCACTTGCTTATAGATTGTCAACAGTTGATGATGATTTGCTCACGTCATTTTGCTGAGGTTCGATTGATGGAAATGTTACGATGAGGAGTAACGACGATGGCAAGAAAACGATGTCTCGTATGCTGATGATGAATAGTACACCATTAGAGCTTAGAGAGAACACCTATATGGGTGGGTTTGAACGCGGGGAGCTGCTCTTTGCAATACACGTTTCAACCATGGTCCCACTTGTTGCTCGTCTCGCAAATAGTTCAACGACCGTTTGACATGGGGATGGGGCTGATTCTTTCCTCACAATGTGCTTGTGTGTACTGTTATTGCTGGGACTTTTACTGTTGCTCTTTTTTTGTTGCCACCAACAGCAGGATCAACAGATCCCCTGCCTCTTTTGCATGCTAAAATAATGATCAAGCGAATTGAATTGCCTCGCTATATGTATGATCATTTTACACTTGATGTCATCATCAAGCACTGGCAGTAAACGAAATGAAACAGGTTCAAATATTTTATAGTTCCCTTTTAAATAAATTCCGAGGATCATTAATTGTTTACTAAAATTCTTCTGAAATTTCCATTTCCAATTGGGTCACTGATAATTTGTAACAATTGTTATAAAATATTCGTTCGATTCTCCCTTTAATTTTCCACAAAATTTCTTGCTTGTCAATCTTTGATTGCTCATGGTTAAGAACAAAAAACTTATTTATTGCCTATCAGTTCTTTCCCACTTTCACTACTAAAACGAAATACACACGAGAGAAATTGTTCCACAGTGAGAAAAGTAAACAAACCACTTCGCTGCTTTCTTCATCACAGGAAGAAAATGAATGCCTAGAGGCAAAAGAACTTGCGTTTTCTGTTATTGTCCGAAACTCGATTTTCATCATTTTCCCAACCTTCACAACTGGGAAAGGCTTTTCCTAAACAAAGGGCAAAGAAAGGAAAAGTCGGGAAAAGTTATTCTCAACCGCACCGATTTATAAGGGATAATGTAGGCGCGCGCGCACACACACCTGTGTTACGATCTTTACGCCACACACCCCAAGAAACAGAACATTACCCCAGTACCAACACCCACCCTAGCCAGCCAACATAACAGCGACATCTCAGGATGGATGGTCTTTGGAAGGAACAAACAAGTATCTTGAGAGGAAGACGAGCTAAAATATTAAATCGTAACATTCACACGCTCGAAACAATAGGCACACTCAGAACATAAGACCCGAGGGGGAAGGGCGAGTAGTTCCAGAAGCCGAAAGTCCATGGAAAATGAAGCCTTCGTTTTCAGTTCCGCTTAACTCATGCGAACACCGCCCCATCGCGGTATAATGTGGGAACTTTAAGGCAAAACTTCAATGCCAACGAAAGAAAACGTTCAATTCCGAGATATTATGCTTGAGAAAACCTCGTCCGAAAGACACTTTCCCCTAAAGAAAACGAGTGTGATGTTCTTAAAATAAAAGGAAAATGTTCTTAAAGATTAGCTTTTAAGCAATTAATTAAAGAAATAAGTCAGTGATATATTAAAGTTGGATAGCTGTTTCCTAACATCATATTATTATTCTGAATTACAGCTGGGACGAGATACACTATGCCTTTCCGCCGCGTTGTTGATTGTCAGGCACATCCACGCATAGGCCGGGACAAGTGCAATATTAGTCATAGATACACAACATTGCCCTCATCTCGGCCGAAGCGTAGACCTGATATACGTGAAAGACACAGATGCAACTTCAAATTGATTATATTATTTAGCTGCTTCAACAGCATCCAATGTTATTCAATTCCCAGCGTAAGTTGTACAACAAGTTAATCAAAAGAATTTGATTCCAACTCTCCCTTCATTTCGTAAAGACATTTTAATTAATCTAAAAAAAAACATTGTAGGCTTTATGTTCCGCTTAAAACTGGATCTGCTCGCGGTTCGCGACACACCGATAAGTTCGTGATCTTCCGGGGCCAAGACAAAACATTCAAATGGTTCCTAAATGTGCTTTGCTGTCATCAAGACGAAGGTCCAAGGTCCGCGCGCACCCAGAAGCTGATGGGCTGTAATCGGATACCTTTCTGTACCACCTTTGAGAAGATTTGCTGGATTGTAACAGGATACTACTGGTTCTCGTTTTGCTGTTTACCCAACTTCTCCCTTCCGTTGCAATTTGAGTAAAACACATTCCGTCGTCATGGGAGTTCTTAAGGTTAGCCGCATACATCTGGTGTGCTAATACACAAAAGGATGCACCTGATCTATGCCGGTATGGAAGATCTTCCGTCTCGAGATCAGATACTCGCCGGATAGCACCGGACTAAACACCTAACACCGTACGGTTCGCTTCAATCAATGTCTTATCTCAATTCATTCGCTTTAGTGCCGTAAGAGTGATGCAAAGGTAGAGGACAGAGAGGTAGGAGGCCAGCCGCGCATCATCAACGGCGGGTATTGTAACGGTGATATCGTCAAGAATCCTCTATCCCATCAATTGGCCGGAGCCCATCGATTGCCTTCTATCCACAAACGCACAAACGCATAACGCCACCAAAGCCAAAGGGGTATTTTGGATTCTCCAAAACCGGCAGCAGGAAAAACGAAATCAACCAAAAATTCAACGATCTTCCCCCCGGACTGGAACGTGTTACACGCGTCTTTTATAACGGGGTTCAGGTCAGCACCTTTTCTCACCCACTTCTCGCGTCTGCTTCCACCCCAAAAACCACACCGGGACCCGGGACACACTCATCGGGGAAGGAGCACACACACCTTTGGTCGCGATGATGAGATGGCACACACCACACACAAAAACGGGGAACACGAGACGAGCGAAAGCATAAGAAGCATCGGCAAGCAGTGAACAACGAATAAAAAAAAAAAACTTTGAAGATCGAGAGTTGGACGACAAAGATTTTGACTGTTCGCGCGAGATCGAGGGATGCAGAGAGACTTCCCGTTTTTCGCGTTACTTTAAGGTTTGGGTTGGTTGGGGTAAGGTGCCACCACGCACGGCTCTGCGACATAAAGAAAGACACGCGCGCGAACGCACCCTCGTACGAGCACATTTTGCCGTTATGGCTAACAGTACCTTCGAGTTTACACCCGCCCGAGTGAGCAAAGAGCAAACAGAGACCCGGTGTTCCCGGTTGTAGTTACACACATCAGGCGACGACTGCCGATCAGATTGAAATGAGCAACGGAACGAGATTTGGTGACTTCATTTGGGATTGGAAGGTTTCGGTGACTGTTCACAGCAATTCGGTTAAAGTTCTTCGTTGACCTTCAATTAAAGAGTTGTTTATTGATGTTTTTAATTCGCGTTTACCCAACACCAAGGAGATGGGAACCCTGCCAATTGTTACTACTGAAAGGTCTAGGTGAAATGCGGTAGCATGATAATAAATATTTTTATCTTCTTTTCTGGAATAGAGGATCAAAACAAAATCTGAGAATTCCAATCATCTTTATTGGAGCAATAAGGATTTTATTTCCCATGTCCCATTTACGCAACGATCCAGATGGAAATATACGAGTAGCTTCATCGGGAAAAACTCTCCTCCCCCATAATTAATTAACATACTATTTGCCCATTTTCGAATAGCGTAAAATGTGAGCCACAGCAGTTCTTCGGTGCTGAAAATGGTAAAATTTCATTTAAACCGTCCCTCGTTCCGCGTCACACCGTTCGCTTTTGTATCTTTCCCCATTTTCCTAAGGTCTTTCTCTTAAAGCTTCATTTCCCTCACTTATCATGACCATAAAGTTCACGGGTCGTCGTTTTTCTCGCTATGCTGTGAAAAGGCAAAGGCGATCGGGAGAGTACCGTAAGCGCGATCGATTACGTGGGGTGCGCGCACGCGGTTCCATTGCCATCGGAACAACAAGAGTCGAAGTTAGTTACGACAACATCACGGATCACCACCACACAACGATCACCATTCTCTCTTCCTCCCCCGAGTGATGCGTGTATTTACCTTTGGTTTCAGAACAGCATCTACTCCACAAACTCCAACTGCCAGAGGGTCCAAATATCCCGTTGGTTGTCTTCTGGTGCGCAGCAGGAAGGAGAGTAGGCGAAAGAGGACACAATCGGACAAAAACCCGTGAAGATCGTTCTGTTCCTTAAATTGTTGAATCGATTCTGGGACGGAACACAACTTCCACCCCCTGTGTGTGTGTGTGTGTGTGTGTGTGTGTGTGTGAAGGGGGGTAGGAGGGCCATGACTAGCGGTGTTTCTTCCTACAGGCTCTGCTGCTGGAGCCCGGAACGCGCACCACTCGAACACGCGGAAAGGAAACGCGAGTGTTGAGCGCTAATAGTAGGTGTCTCATGCGTCTTTACGCTTTTTTGCTGCATTACACTCAATGGCGCAACGCACAGAGCGCCACCACCATCCATCCGGATTGCTCTCGACACGCCGCGAGAGTTCGATGATCTTCGGACAGAGATGAAAAACGGGACAAATCGTATGCGTCCGCCCCACATCTACCACACACTTTCTTCCACACTTCTCAATAACCCCCCGGGGGGATCGCGTGTACACTCGCTGAACGGCGGGGTATATATACGTTGTCACCTCTTCTCTCGTTTTCTTTCCTCGACCTTGTTTACGCGATCCGTTCGATTTACATATTTACAGTTAATCGAAGAAAATCTTCGCCAACCTGGGGACAACCAGCGATGGGGTACTTTTGCAACCGTACATAAAAACGGAACAACACACCGCATGACGATCTTCGGAGTAGCGTAAATTAATACAGATTCTTAATTCTTCAACTGGTCATCACACCACAAAACGTCGATGTTACGAGTTTGGTTCACTTTTTAAATTGTGCGTTGAGGAATGTTATCGCACGATACTTTCCAACGAATGTGTGACAAATAAACAAACTAAACAAGATACTGAGACCGTAAACGAAAAGACAGCTGTTACACCTTCACGATCAGAAGAAGTAGGTGAGGTGAAGTAGAGTAGTTGAACCTATACAACCGTACGCGGTTGACAAACATATGAGGACTAGAGTGGCTATGGCCAGCTGCTGCTGCTAGTGGAAACACCAATCGATATCTCCATCAACAGATAGCAGTGACAGCAGCTGATTATACAACTTTAAAACGAACTTTCAAAGCTATTTGTACAACACGCACCCACGTACTATCGAAAATAGCCCGTTGCCAAAGCAAAAGAGCCCTTGGAGAAGCCCTTGATCCCAATATGCATGCGTTAGAGTAGGAAACTTCGTTCATATAATGCCCAAAATGATTAACCAAAATAACCAAACCCAAAATGAAGCAAAACTTACAAAAGGGGCTTACTAAAATGAACCAAACTCAAAGAAAACGAACCAAGTGTGGTGAATATGCGTTGATCTTCGGTAATCATTCCCCAATGCAGGAATGAAACACACGAAAAGCCCCACACAGAAGAAGCGGCGTTACGCTTCAGAAATCACGTACCGCTCACACTTCACCCCGATTCTTGCTGGAGGGAACGACAACCAACTGGCCAGGAGAGGCGACGTTACACACCACACCTCACAATTATTGCTATTCCTTCGCACTCAGCGGCTCACACAATCGATGTGATATAAAAAGCAGAGAGCTCAGGGAACCCGTTTGAAAAGATGCGTAAGATCGATGGTTGAATGAAATATGTTATCATTCGTTAACTATCCTGAAGTGAAAATGTCAGAAATAACAGCTAGAGCGCTATATATTATCAAAAAGTCCTGCATTCCATTACAGTTGCAGATCAGACCAGTTGAATGAAGAAAGAAGCCTTTTTGCAGATGAAACCCTACCGATTCTTCGAGCAACGTTCTCCAATCCGACCCTGGTGTATAAAAAAGCAACAGGTAGTGGCGGACCGGGTCCTCCGCTAACCACGATAACCAATGCGCCTCCGGATGTTCCAATTATAAAACCCACACAAGTATGGGACAAAAAATTAAAAATAGAATGTAGTTAAATCGCATTTCAATACGATTTTTCTATTTTCACATCTCCAAAGGGATGAAATTAAAATTATTATGCAAAAGCAAAAAGTTACCCACTTTACAGTCCAGAAAGAGCACGAACAATTCTACACTTGGAGAAGTTACACTCCTATGTTTTTATTCCTCTATCTATCTCTCTCTTTCGCTCTTTTAATCATCGATCACAAATGAGCCTAGACCTTCGCTACTTCCTAGAATGCCACACAATACTTCGCTCGAAAATCTGCTTTAAATCCCCCATCATCCGACGGTTGGGAAGTTAAATGGTCCAACAGAAGGGTCCCGATGAAGAACACCAAAATAACAAACCATCAAATTCAATTCTACGGTTAAGAAATATGCGGACGCTCGCTGAATAAAAGGAATAAGTGAACACACGATCCAGCCAGAAAAAAAAACATTTAAGTTGCGATCACATACTGTATAGGGAAACGCATTTCGTGGGGCAGGGAGTTATGTGGTGTGGTGGACGTGGGGGACCGCCGGTGGACGAGAACTACACAAACTCAAAAAAAAAATAAAAGAATGATTCAAAACCCGTCCCCGGAGCTGCGTTCCGTTCCGGTTCGACAATTTTTCACTTAAACTATATACACACATCCCCCCAACGCCATTTTTCCACGATATTGCGTCGATCGGTCCCTCTCGCTCACACTGTGTGTGGGGCTTTGCGCACTAACTGCTGCTGCTGCTGCTGCTGTTGGCAGGGCAACACACAACGGAAGCGCACTGCCTACTAACTACGATCGAACGCCTTTTTCTGTTCTGGACGCAATATGTCGGTAGACGACAAGAGGAAAAATATCTCAAGCAGGCGCGGCAACAAACGCTACGAATTTCACGTTTTTCGTAAGCTAAGCACGCATAACTCGGGATATGAAGGACTGTTGAGATACCGATGGAGCCGCGCTAGCGTGCACCTTCAATTTTAGGAACGAAGTTATTGATACACAAAGAGACGAAACAGGGAGAGGGATGTTATAAAATAAACTAAATTCATCACGGCCAGATCTCCAATAAATACCCAGAACTTAGAAGATTTAATAAAAATGTTATCCTAAAACAAATCAATACTAATCACCATCGTGTGAACAATCAAAAATTATGAGTAAATGGTTAAAATTACGTACTCAGTCGCTGGTGAATACAGCATGCGTATGCAGCAGGCGCAGTAGGTTGAATTTCCGGGACAAGTTGAAATTTACGGCAGGCTCAGTTGCCACTTTGAACACACATCAGACTTGAACTACACTTATATTTCCACTAGGTGTTGCACTTATCGAAGGTTCTAGCTTCACTCCACGATAGTTTTAATCTTGTTGGGTGTATCCGTGTACCGGTGCCTTGAACTTCTTGGCAAATCACTTGGATTTCGAACATAAAATGTCACTAACCATACAAGAACATCGGAGAGCTTAATTTGCTACTCGCACGCGTTAATCACACAGTACACCGCAGCAATGCCGGCTGTTAATTTGTCTTCATGGAGAAGTATGACTCACAGAGCTGTTCAGACACAATGTACAGTGCATGATCTTCATCTAACTTGTACAGGCTACAATGTTTGAACCTTCTATAAATTCCGCATACCGGGCGAGAGCTTGGGTGGGAATTTCGCACTTCGAGTAATCTTCACCAAGTGGATATCATAATAATCTTCTCTCCGCTAGCGTGGTGGTTCTTATTTCCAATCATCTGTCTTACAAAACCGTGTTCACACTGCGTTCGACTCGAGACGCTTCTCACAAACGATCACCACACACTTCTCTGAGGTTCGCAACAAAAACTCACTATCCAGTCAAGCCGTACCACGCATCAGCAAGAACACCGTCCGACTGCAGCGACCGCTGAGTTGAAAATGAACTTACTGCCCAAGTCCTACGATCGTGCAGCGACAAACGGACTTTTTCGTAGCATGGTACGATCGCACCACTACCAACGCCAACCGGCATTTCTGTCGCACGGAGCGTGCTATCCTGTTCTCACGTACCGCAGAATCTTCAGCATAGCGCACGCATAAACGCACACACTTTCACAAAGGCGGTTCATCAAATCGCACACAGAACGGTTTTTTGTTCATTCTTCTTCACACACTGATTTCGTCGGATGCTTCCCGATTTTCTAGAACTGTACGCACACACTCACAAAGCATAATGACAGGGCTCGCTGCACTTCCTTGTTTGGATAAATTGGTTCAAGTTTTGGTGAAGTAATAATTTTTCAATTAATTTGTATTAAATTTGGTGTCACTGCATTAAAGAATAGGCAAAAAAACCACAAATTCATTTTCTTTTCACCCTAAAATTTCAGCCAAAGTAGAAATTAATATACTTTTTTACTAATTTACGTCATTCCAAAACCATACAAAATTAGGTTTGTTTGAGTTTTCATGTTTTTTTGTTTTATTTTTACAAAACTTAGCATCAATATTCGGGCGTCTTACAAGAGTGTGCGAACCCTCCACGTTTACCGGGAACAATAGCACAAGCGCACGCAAACACACACACACACACGCATGCACCCATTCCAACCGTTTTACTTCCTCCAGACCGAACGCGAACCATTTATTCTTCTGGTGACGGTTTCCTTTTCGTGTTACCCGGAAAGTTTCTTTTGTTTCCAACCCTTCTGAGTAGTGCAGTGGTCTGCGGGTTCCTGCACGCTTTCCCGCTTCTCTGCCGACCACAGTAGTGGTCCTTCGGTTTGTGCAGATGCGTATCAAAACGCGTACCTCCACTGGCAAGCGATAGATGTTATGTTACACAAAACGCGTACTTAAAAGACGTTGCTTTACATCGCTGATGCGTATGCAAAAAATTGAGACTTACACACGAATAATGAAAGGAAATTTACTTAAGGAACTTTTTTATACAAAACCCTAGATTGATGTTCATGCCATCTTTTTCAAAAAAGGCCACAACGATGGTAACTTTGCATGAAAGCCTTTAATTTTGGAATGCTTATTCAAGAACAATTCGCAATAAAAAGCACAAGTTTCCAAACACGTTGGGTTTTTTTTTGTATTCATGTGAGCTTTTCACACACATACCCAACCATGAAACACCCCTTGCATAAAGAGTTGCCGAAAATCTGTAGCAAGGTGATCCTTCCGTGATCATCGTACGATCTGATTTCAGCCTGCCCACTCTCTCTCTCTCTCCCAAAAGAGTGAAACATGTTCCGAAGGTTTTGCTGAAGGGTAGCATAAAAATTCATGCTTGCTTGCTTTTTGGCCACCGCCTCCACCACCATCTCGTTTGTGCTAAAATTCATTTCCCTCAACTTCGCCATCATGTGCTGGGTGTGGTATCTATTCTCGTCTTTGTGTGCCACATGCCGCCACATTGCCGATATTTGGGCAAAGATTTCGGGCAGTTTGGAAATATGTAATCAAAATAAGCAAAAACAAAATCGATCCTGATCATTTCGATTATTTGGGAAGCCTTTGGTATGTATCTTACGGTTATTATGCTTTTTACTAAAATTTATCATTTTCTGATTGATGACCTATTCTTCTAAGTCTTGTTTTTCGACAGCTAAAACCATCCAACATCATATAAATTGCTATGAAATCTTCATCTATCATATGCGTTTATTAAAAGCGTAAGCACGCAAGTAACAAAAAAAAACAACCGAAACCGGAAACATGCTTTAAAACAGCCTCTATACTACGATACCATAAATAAATGAGCTAGTGCTGCTGTGTTTGAGGGTGTACGGAACGAGCCGTTACACTTTTTACACCCATCATTTTAACATTCGAATATAAAAAAAAAAAACAAACCAGACAAGGGATTGCCTGGCCGGACGGTATCAAAGTTGTTTCCCTTGCAACAAAGAAAATTTTGGGGTTAGAAACTACGCAACCAAACCAACACGTGGTTCTGTGTGTGTTGAGAAGTGTACCACTGTTTTAAGGAATTTTTATGTTTGTAGCACAATCAAAACAATGCGCGTTGTGCCCTATTAGCAGCGCTACAACAGTTGGATGCAACAGTTCTAAACATTGTAGCCCTTCATACACAGCGAAACCTTGACCTTGAGCATAAAACGGTGGAGGGTGACTTAAATGAACGAACACGATGAAATAAGAAACTTTGCATAGTGTGGAGTGAGTGTTAATCAAACGAGAAACACAATGAATTTCAAAGCTATCGAGAATGGTCCTGTGTTGATAGTAGAACATTAAAAAGAGTGCAGAATACCATCAAAGCAGGATGTTTGGAGTGGAATAGAAAAAGTCACCAAATATCCTAGAAATTACGATTATTTCAACCGATACAGCGGATGAGTCATTGCCTGCCAACAGTGCCAACTAGATGCAAACTTCTTCACGCACACAGTGACCATTTCTTTTGCAGGATTTTTGCCGCGTCGTACCTCAAGCACCCTTGCACACACGAACACAATCGCAACCTCAAAAATGCGCCTTTTGTCGAACGCACATACGCACACACGCGAGCCGGCAGCACGCTCGTGACACAGCACACACACGCGCGCAGATACGTTCGCAAACTTTTCTCAAGATCCTGGGACAGGAAATAACGACAATGCAAACGCGAAGGGCGAACGCATGGAAGAACGTACGTGGAATTGAGAAAGAAAACAAAAAAGGGCTTCTCGCTTAGGGGTTTAAGTTTGCGGCAGATGTTCATCGGTACCATCGGTAAGAAAACGGTGCAAAGAAAAGCGAAAGGAAACGTTAGCAAATGAGCGGTAGTGGCGGTGGTGGTCCTGGTCACCTTTGCATTTGATTATTTTCTAACTTTTTCTTCACTGTAAATGCGTTGGAGCCGACCTTATGTTGGACAATTTGAAGGAAAATTTTCAGAGAAAATTATCTTTTATCTGGACACACGCTACACGAAAATAGGGCATTTTAGAACACATCGCTATAGTGATGACACGCATAATAGATCTCTTTAGCCCCCTTTGTTGATATTATTTTTGCAATCCCGGGAAAGAAAACTATTGTTTAGTTTGAAAGCAAATTGAAAAACAAAGCAAGCATTGGGGCACCGCAGAACAAGGATTCGATTGTTTTGCACAAATTCCAAATGAAGTTCTGTCGAAACAGAAGACGATCACGCACAATCGATGCATTATTCGGTGTGGTCATAGTGGACGAATGATAATCGGACCATTTCACGGAATGTCTGGCTTCTTTACGCTTGGAAAATGGCAACCGAAATTGTTTTGTTTTGGCTCCAAATAAAAAAAAACACGCAGCACACATACGACACGTGGCCAAAATCGGCGATCATGCATGGGCGAAGAAGAAGTAAGTTCATACTAGGAAAGAAGAGGTGACCGGAGGAAATGTACTTCCTTTGTTGAGCAACCGGGAGCAATGTCTAGGAAAGAGCAGCAGCTGCTACGCTGAAAGCGAGCACAAAAGGGCGCGCGCGCGTGCGTGCGTGTGCGCAAGTACCTGAGCCTGCTTTTGTGTGTCACTCCTTGCCCTGCGATCCATTTGCTTTTGTGTTTTGTTTTTTTTTTATCTTTTTCTCATTTCTAGCTGGACGAGTCTGCTCCATGTTGCCGGTCGTATCCTTGGCCGAAGTGCTGGGAGAGTAACAGGGAACAGGGAATGGTTTTGTTAGCTCCTAGAAAGGGGAAAATTAAGAGTAAATCAACTGCCATCTGTTGCTTACCGTGTCTGGTAAAATGAAGATGGCGAGAAGAAGAAGAAAAAGAGGACCGAATCAAAATACACGATTGAACAGGAACGAACGTGTTTTATCCTGAACAAGATATTTCGTCCTTACTAAGTACAGCGAGCCACGTTTATTACTACAAAAATGTTGACAACATTAATATGTTGAGTGTATTCAAAACTTACTAGACAACATAACTACACGGCTAGTTGTTTTATGGAGATTAAAATATTCCCTTACACCCTGTTTATGGTAGATGATTGCAATTTCATATTTGGGTTTCGAAGTGCAGGAAGCATTCAAAGGTTACATCGTCTATTGGTCATTTCCAACTCTAGGGTTATTTTATTACTGTGCAGCTTAGGGGTACTATAATACCAAGCTTGGCATTATCATTATCTCATAAAATGTAGAACCAAAACATATGGCAAAAATGAACAAATATTAAAAACCATTGTTCAAATATATATAGATAATGCGCGGTGTTTTAAAAATCATTGTTTATCGATTAAAATGTGCGTTTTCCTTCCAAAAATTGTTTCATGTCACAAAAAGAAATTCAAGACGTTATTCTACACCTTACGAATAACATCAGGTACCGTTGTTAAACTTGTTCTCAAGCCCCAAGCGAAACCGAGGGAAATGCATCACACTGGTCTGTGTACCACCTGAATATACACAACACACAGAAACGTCTGCCTCTCTTGTCAGAATCCAACGACTTGCAGCATCCATTGATTGCATTTTCGCTGCAATCAATGCTGCTGAAGGATAATTTTAGTCTTTGTGCGCCCGGCGGAACTCGTTGCAGTGGCTCCAATTTGGTGTTTAAGTGGCAGCCAGCTTAAGCATCAGCAAATAGCGCGACGCTACATAGCCCTGAAGGTCCACATCGGAAGGGCCCTCAGCAATCGGTCGGTCGTTTGGTTTGGCGTCGCCATCAGTACTGTTGGAGGTTTCCCGGTTATTTTTTGCTTTTGTTTTGGAAATTATCTTACGAAATAATTACTATGCTAAGTGTGTGGCGGTGCCTGCCGGGCACAAACGCCCAAATATGTTAACTGTCTTCAGCAAAACTCAACCAAACGAATGTATTTTGGGCGTATTATCTTGTTCTTGTAAAGCGATTTAGACAGTTGTACAGTTGATGGTTGGTGAAGTGGTCTCTAAAACGATGCTCTTAATTGGACAATGATCCTCGGTTGGTAATTGTTCCAACAAACAAAAAATTCATTCTACTAAATTTGAACAAATCGACTAGAAAAGAATTTTACTTTAAAGGATCTTATTTTTATAACTGGATGATGCACACGGCCAACAAAGTAAAGTTCGATTTGTTCTAGTGATCGGTACAGCCACGGCGTCACATTCGACACACAAATCGAGAAAATTCTTCCCCGGCTTGCCACGTCAATTGCAGTTTGCAGTGCTGCAATGAGACTCTACAGAGCAGCAGCAGCACACACACACAACAGCGAGAGAGCAGGCAATCAATCCACGATATTGAGCAGAAGTCGATTGCGATCATTCGTTACGGTTGAATAGTTATCCACCTTTTGTGGACAGTAAAGGAGGCAGGGAGAAGTTCTTGTCTCGAAGAAAAACATGGGTGAATTGAAAGTGCACTCTCGGGCTTAAATTGTTCACTTTTGCACAGACTCCAGTATACCGCGAACGGCAACTTTATTGTACCGTTGGTCAAAAGATGCTTCTGATGGACCTCAAGTTTGTTTCATGAAACATTTCAAGGAGAAAAAGAAACAATGTGAATTCAAAACAGTCTTACCATTTACCTTGCCAGATGCTTCGAAATTTAATAAAAGCTACATATCTAAAAATTTTACATATCTTTACATAAGCTCTTGTCAAACGGAAGTCGTAATGCATTCCCCAACAGACCGGCTAGGATATCAGCCAGTAAACAATCTGTTGAGCGAGTATTTCAATGGAGAGGATAAAGGAACAAAACAAAAATAAATAAAGCGGAAACACCTGACGCTGGGACCTGGAAAAAAGGGATCCAACCTAATCCACCTTGTCCCTTGTTCCATTCAATGCGACTTGATGATTTGATTGTGGTACAACATTTGTGGTAGTAACAAATTTAAAGTAAAATAAATTAAAGTGGCATGAAATTTTTAACATATTGCTTCAATGCCGTTGAAACGATAACATGGAATAAATTCAGTTTCATAAATTCTACTGATGTTACATTAAAAAAAACTTTAATAACAACGATAGGATAAAAATTTCGTTTGTTTAGCAAACTATTATTACAAAACTATTAAATACACCTCCGCAAAAAAGGTTTTTCCCCAAAAGAAATACAAACGTGAACAACATTCTGAGATGCAATGAAAAGATCAACCATGCGATGGAAAGTAAATCAACCGAAGAGTTATGGCTCATCCTGTTGCGGATTGGGTTTTCCTTCATGATCGACCAGCAGCCTTTGTTGCCCGGAGTTGTCCAGTGGATCCAAGCAAGCAACAGCCGGTGGTCAGTGCAAGGTTTCTCCATTGCCAAATTACTCCTCCATCTGCCTCCGGGCCTCCCACTGTGGGCAAGAGCACCATTTTTTTTCGGGCGCGGGTTCGTCACTTGTTGCGCCACACATTCTTTCAGTCTTTTGATGTGCTTCGGAGAGATTCTCCTTGACAGAAGCATTTTTAGGGTGATTTTCTTTTCGAAGTTGTCAAAGTGACGGTAAAATGGGATTAAGAAAATAATATGAAGACACAATTTCGTCAGGGTGGATTGAACGATCAATCGGAAATAGACGAGCCGGCACAGGATAAAAAGTGCACGAATACAACGGTATTAGACTTGATTTGTTCTTATAATGTTTGTAATATGTTTATGTCCATCGTAATCTTTGAGAAACAAGAAATGTTCCTTCTTAAACAAACCCAATCGAAAATTAGACAGTTTTTTGTCGGAAATAAGCTAGCATAGGGTAACTTATTTTTTTTTAAGTATAACCGGTCCATTAAACACACCGATTTCACCTAACACTGGAGTGGAGATCCTAAACCCAATCCAACCAAACCAAAATGATCCCAGGACGTTTGGATCTCTGGGTCTCTGACGAGGGCCTTGAATGGTTTGAAAAGGGGACCCGTACATATCCCACTCTTCTCACCTGTTGTAGAGAGACTACCGGGGTAACGTAGAGGATATTATTTCAACTCTGCTAACGATTACTGGGGATAAAAGGGTCCGGGTAAAAAGGCTCCCGGCGAAAGAATCTTTCTCCAAGGCAAACCAGCCCCAAAAACAAAAAAGAAGCTCCCCATGCAGCGTACACAAAAGCCGGGGTCGGGTTTGCGAATGTTCAAGTTTACGGGTTGGTTTTTGTTTTTCGGGTTCGGTTGAAGGTGAATTGGTGTTCACTTTGCGTTCGGGTCGGTTCGTTGTTTATTGAGGCAGATGTTTAGCGTACCCACATTATTATCCTGCATTCTTGGGGCTGTGCAGCTAAACGATCGGCTGGGAAGCAGCAGCTTTTGGGGCAGAGTAACAGCAACTTGGAGCCCAGAAATTGGGGTTTAATCTTGATCCACGTATCCTTTGCGTAACGTAAAGACAACAACACGGGGGTCGATCGACGACGATCGGTTTAATGGTTTACCATGGTTATAGAGCATGGATGTTTGTTCGTAGCGTAGTTTATGTAAGAAATTAAGCATTCATTTTGTTAGTTCGTTTTTTTAAATACTGTATTGAGCGGGTTTGGTTTGGGGTTCTTAAACAACTAATAATCATTAATTCATGTAGAATTCTTTTTCCATATTGGCCCGAGCTGTAATATTGCGTCGTATATGCAACACGGATCCAAATTGTTTCCCGCGGTACACATTCTCTCTCTTACTGTCTTAACATTCTACCAGCACCGAATGATTATGGTTGTGGTGTATCCCGACAAACGTTCAACCAGCAAAGTCAGCTGGTCTCGCTGATGTTTCAGTTTTATTTTTCACGATCACTGCTATTTCTTTGCAGCATTTGTTGCAACGGCAATTGCAACAAATAGTGCGCTGGTCCAAACATGGACCCATGGACATTGGCCAATGAACCCGGTGTTGAAGATGCGATAATGACGCGCGCGCACACACTGTTCCCGGCCGTGATGATGACGCGGTGAATGTTGCTGATATCCATCCAAACCTTCGAATGAGTTACAGGTTACAGGGTGCAGAACTTGCCACGGAAGGCGGTCGAAGAAAATCGAAGGAAATTATCAGATCAGAAAGATTTACCGCAGTGCAGGGTATTCGGACACTAACCGGTGAGTGTCTGCGGCCGGATGCTGCCGAGTGCAGCGCAAGAAAACGAACGATTTCCACGCGGAGGCTGGGGTTGGATTTTTACCTCCAACCATTAAAGATCCCGCAGATCAATCTGCAGTCCCGTTATTTTGGTGGACGATCCAATTCGATGGGGTGGACGTGCGAGAGCCGATAAGATTTGACGAGATGAGAGTTCTTTGAAACAATCTTGCAACCTTACGGGAATCGGCATTGCAGCAGCTTAGCTGCTGCTACCAAGGTACAAGGTGAAACCTTAATTACTTCTGAAACTTTCCACTGGGCTCATAACAAAACCTTTGCAGCATCTTTTACGGAACAAGCGGGGCCGAGCAGCATGTGATTGGGCCACCAGTAGCGAAATGCACATGCAGCTAGGCTGTCAAGCGAGCCCATCAGATGCACCTGTGATGCTTACCATGGCACAAACCTTACCTTTCATCTCATGCGATTATAGATTAGAAAGTGGGTGTTGCCTGTGATTTGACTTTGCCGAATGTTGGCATGTGGAATTGCTTAATTTTTGGAGGTCGTCCCGTGCAATATCGAAGTCAATTTATTCCGAAAACAATTCAATGCCCACCGGGGAGACAGAGGGAAAGGTGCCCACCAGGTACCGGAATACGTTATGTGTTTTTCTTTTTCTGAAGCAGCATACCATATCCGACCCTTACGGGTAATTTTACCGAAGCGGATTATTGAGTAAAACCGGCATTCGGCAAGGCTAGCGTACACGATACAGGGACTATAAAACTGCATGCAGATAGAATATTTACAATATTTTATTTCAGCACAAAGGAAACAATTCCGAAGTACCGGCTCGGTACCTGTTTTCCGAGATGGAAATGGGATGCCCAGGGCAAGATTAATGGCGAGTGTTCCATAAAAACGGAACACAGTGCAGCACAGTATGAGCTTTACGGGGAGGAAAATCCTTTGTAGAAAAGGTTCTGCAGGCATATATTGTGGCACAGCTTACGAACAAGAGTAAATTACGATTACCGTTTATAATTCGCACCAGGCAAAGTACAAGCATTTGTATTTTGGGTACCTATCCGTGCTTTCACTGCTGCAAAGTCAAAGTGAAGGTTTTACAACGTTTGTCAAGGCTAAATCGTATATCGGCCCAAATATCATATTCCGTTTCCTAGATGTAGAACTAATGCAGTTAATACATGTGCATCGTTTCGGTAATGTCAAAGAGCCCAAAGACAAATTAGTTTGGGAGAACAGTCGCTAATAGTTACAAACCAGCCAAGAAAAAATAGGAGTGAGTCTAAAAACATCCAAGGACTCTATGTTGATGTACATTCCCCAAGTACCTGGGACTATCCCAAAGAATGAATTTCGATCTACTAACATGTTCTACGAAATTGAGAAGATATTCCAAAATATTGCAAAAAGCTAATATATTAACTTGATATTTATGAGTTATTAATACCGGAAAAATCTGAATATCTGGCAGGTTCCTATGGTGAAACTGACATTAATTTTATGTTCCCATCTGACAGTTACAGTGTTGGATCTCGCCATTCGATAATCAGTTTTTGGCCATTTGAATCAAAATTGAGACCTCTTTGATAAAAAAATAACCTCAAAAAGCATAGAACTTTGAGGTAGTGTAACTATTACTATTATTAAAACTTATAACTTATTCTAGTTATTATTGAACAATCCTACTTGCTCATCGGTGTTGTATCAGGCAGTGTTCCTGCTCGGATTTTCATCATTATGTATATCAATTACTTAAACGAAATCTTAGAAGTTGATGAATTAAACGTTTTGTTTAGGAGATCGTTTCCTATTGGGCTTTGGAGTTATGTGTCAGTTATGTCAATGTAGGAGTTATGTATATTAAACAAATGACGTAACAAACTAGTAATCTGAACTGGCATCACAATACTCATCTCATCATGTTTTGATTGTCCGTTGACAAAAACATTGAATTGTTCTGAAACATAATGGAACCATGTGGTTTTGAGATATCTAAAGAACAGTAGCGCTCAGGGAAGCAGTGAACCCATACGGATATTATTGATATTTAGAACACTGGTTAGTGGAGGCCACTGTTATTGAGGGTAGTTAAAACGCCTTTATATCTTCTATTATAAGCCTATAATAAGCCTATTATTAACAGATCTGCGTATAGATAACTTCAATATTTCGTATTGACGATAGTTTTACAATAACTCAAAGGTAACTACGTCCTTCTCTTGCTAATATTGAGATTTTTGGTAGTACTTATCTTCATCGTTCTATATCAAGTATCAAGTAAACGAATATTTTTCAATGTGTATCTTCTTTTACAAAATGTAATATATTTTAACGTTAGATATCCATTTTATTACTAGCACTCCTGTACAAACGGAGACCTTTTTCTGCTATTGAAGATAACTGTTTCAATAACATGAAAAGTGCATATGCTGTCCAAGCCTCACAATACTATTATGTTATTATCTTCTCCATTCTCTAGACAGGTAAACTCACACCAAGCGTGTTAGGCGAGTTGTCTCGGAAAGCTTACGAGTTGGGCGGCGATGGTCAACTGCTTAAAGACAACTACCAACACCGACACTAATCGACAGCTCACCGTAGAAGGTGTTTGTTACTACTCGGTGCGGCAGCAAACACAGAACATTAAACGTACCGCTCGAACATAATGCCGTACCATACCGATCAGCGCGCGCGGGGTCTGCCGTGTCTCTTATCTCATCCAAAGGGTGGCTTAAAGACACAAGGGCCAAATTTGAGCCGCACCAAACTGGGCACGCAACCATCACCGGGGCTCGGGTGGAGCATTCGGGAACACACGATCGATGCTTTCTTTGTGCACTGTTTTCTGCCCTGCCCTCCCTGCCTGGTGGCTGAGGATCGCAACGGTCCGATGAGTCCGCTGCAGAAGGGTTGTAAGAAAAGATGCCCAAAGAAAAGCAAACTGCTGAAAGTTATGATCATGGCCACGGTACAATTTCGGTGTCGGTTCTACCAATTGGAGGATATTGCGCCCCTGCCAAATGGAACGCACCGCGCGAAGGTGTACGCTATGGGGCTGCCTGGAGTCTGGAGAAAAAACCGCATTGTGATAGCAGCTAGCGGGTGAAGACGAAACAAAAAAGCATATTACTTCTTGGAATTATGCAGGTGAGCAGGTTTACGATCCAATGTTTTATATGCACGGTTGTTCTGTTTAATGTTGCGTGGGGCGACATAAGTGTGTGTGTGCGGTTTTTTTTGGAGTTTAGTGCAATTGCTGGAAGACTTTGGTCCGCCATGCTTTAATGCACCTTGGCTTTGGTTTGGGTTTTTGTTTCGTTGAATATCCAAATTTTCAAAGAAGATATATATCAAAGAAGAAAAAGCATGTCGGCTGGAATAAGTATGCAGCAGCACGGTTGAATTGTGGTTATACCAATACCAGAGTAAAAACATCAAACATTACCAAAACACCCCTTGAAAAGAACAGAAAAAAAAATTTACTAAACCTATACGAAACAATCGTATAAGTATTTAAGTAGTACAACAAGTAAGCAATACAATATAAAGAAAATATTTACGACCCTTCCATGAAGCGATTCAGCTATTTCCGATAGAAAGGGTCACAATTGCAAAAGGTGGCAACGCATGAACTTCTCTTTCGAATGATCTAATTACAACATTTTTCCTGATCGTTACGATCGACCGATCGCCCGTTTATGCCGCGATATCGTATCGAACCTGTTTGAACCACCGCATCGCAAGCCCTCGGTGATGGTATCGGGTCAAACATGTCCGTGTGCCGTGCCTAATTAATCATTTACAATTTCCTTCGACCGTTTGGCGCCACACAACGGTCTGCCGGCCCATGCTGAAAGCTCGCACACTTCCGATCGTACCGGACCATTTCACTCGGATGGATTATTGGGCCCCGGCGTGTTATGATCGGTGGCCATTCCATTTCATGGTTGATTGGCCATAACACACTTCTGGCACATATCGTCGACCACCGGGCACCGACCAATTAGTTGCATAATCGACCCGTGCCTCTCCGGTTCTGGCCGGAATAAGGTTATTCAGAGGGTGAAGTTAACTGCTGGTGCCGGTTGCAGAAGCAACGGAAAGGTGTCCATCGAAAGCCCAAACGATCGTCATGTACGCATTTCACCGGATACCAAAAACCATTTTTGGGGTAAGAGAAGATGAAAATGATGACATTAATATCAAATATTGGGGTATGATTAAATGTATTTGATTCTAATTTAGAAAAACCCAATTATGCATTTAAAAAACAAAATCATAACAAGCGAAATTCCTTTGAGCTATTAGCAAACAGTTCAACTTCTGCACTTCATCACAAACGGCACATTGGGACGAATTCTCATTATGTTAAATGCCAGAAAGGCTCACAACTAATGACGACACCTGCCCAATGCGTGAAAGGGTTAGTTCTTATTACCACCTTGATGCATACATGCTTGTATACGAATGTTTGTGTGATGTAGTATGTTCTTGAACGTGGATCGGTTGGAATTTGCTTCTGCCTACCTATGAGTGTGTAATATGTAATAAAAAAGACAGCTGCTAAACGTACAGGCATTCGAGACTTTCGAAATGCACAGTGAATCGTGTTAAACACACAGAAAAGCAGAAGGATTTCATTTGTTCACTTATCACACCCCTTTCGTTTCGACAGCAACAAAAATACGTGTCGCATATGCTTGCTTGTCGTGCATAAATGCGCACAAAAGAACAATAATCCATCCGCGTGCATAAGGAAATATAGCAGCCTCTTTCTTTTAATGGTACCCCAGTGGATGTTCACTCAGGTCGCTCAGGTCGTCGGGACATGCTGTAGGTGAGGATTTTTCTTGCTGTTATAAAAACCCCCGCCATAAAGCCGATCTCGTTTGGCATGCACGAGCATAGTTCCTGAAGGTGTTGCATCTCTGTGCGGGGGTCACACATTCTACGCACTCCATTTTTGATCCTTTTGCCCCCTGTTAAAAGCCAACGCACCGAAGCGGCAGTGTTTGGGAGAAAAAGTTAACGATCCACTCTATTGGACCATAAATCATCAAATGGGACAAAACTTCATATGATCTACACGAGCGAGAAGCAAGCATTTATTGGTGGAATTAATTTTTGGGAATTTAAGTTTATGGAAGCAATTGCCGGAAATCATATTCTGCATGGACCAGTTCATGTCAGTTTTAGTATTATGTCGACGGTAAGGTCATACAGAAAACGTAACAAGGAAGAAAGTTACCATCTTTATTAGTCTCAACTCGGTTCTAAACGTCCCTTAGCAACGAAACATTGTTTTATAGTACGTTTAAGGTCATGTCCATTTGGAAAAAAAACTATTCGGTTTTCGTTTCAGCTTCGGGTTTTTTTGTTTTATGACGTCTCTATAATTTAAAAGAGGGGCATTAACGGGGTAGTACACTCTGTACACCTCTACCACCTTAACTTAACTGTATCGTAAACTTTATTCGCATGAGATAACCCAATATAATCTTATATGTTGAAAAGCAATGCAGTGTTTGCGAGGACTCACTCAAATTCTAACTAGCAAAATAGTTTAAGCTGCAAGATGTTATATAACAAATATGATTTAACCGCAGTGAGTTCTGCATAAATTTTTAAGCCACCCCACGTAACCATTTATTTCTCCTTAAAGTGACTCTTCAGTGCAAGCATTTATGTCCGTTTTTGTATTTTAGACACTGCTGAATTTTTAGACTTTAGAGCTGAATTTTTTAATACCAAAATGATGTTTAGTGTTCATTTGTCACATAATTCTACGTTTGATGGCAGAAAGTTTATCAGCAAATCCGCCGAGCGAGCAAAGGAACTGCACAATGTATAATTTAAAAAAAATATAGTCAGAAAACAATGTACTAAAATTGTGTATCATCTTTTAAACGAATTCCGACAATTTTCGTCTAGATCAATCTAAGTTGCTAGAATGTACTACCCCCTTGAAAATGGTGAGTTCAATTCAAAATCTTTTAATTGATAATATGTAAGAATAACTTCACTTCTTGGGAAACTCTTTTTATACTAATTCGGATTAAAGTTAAGTTGCTATTTTATGATTAAAATAAAATTCAAGCAACACATTGCCTTTTCTACTAATCTGACTATTTGCTAAAAGTTCCTTCCGCAATGCCACTGTTATTAGTCGTGTGTCAGAATGTATCACCCCTCACTAGGTAGGGATTCTTAAACAGAAGACCATATTTCTGTTGCAAAAGTTCTACAAATTCTAGGAGACTAAGGGATCCGGTTCTGTAAATGAGTGCCTGTGTTGGAATCCTTCGTACGGGAGAGCGATCATACAATCAATGATCTAAGATGCTTCGTTTACCTAAAAGGATGTAAAGGTACACAACGGGGGCTACCCTGACGAATGTGCACTATTAATTAGCACCTCATTTGCCTGACAATGGCTGCAGTGATAATCGCCGTACCCGATTCCTGAATCCTTTTTTTCGATCTACCCAGACCCTAAACCCTTTCTTCAGGCGGTCTTCCAATCACTTTCACAACTAGCCACTTTTCGTTCTGCTGCTTTTTGTTGTGCTCGTTACCGGGCGATGGTATTTGTAACACTGCAGGCATCCCTCGTCCTAAGTAACGTAGCGGGATGCTTACATTTACAGCCAATCCTTTCTTACAGTAACCGGCAGTTGGTATCATATTTTCCCAACAAGATCATTTCCAGATCATAACGAACTGTGTTGTTGCACACTTCAGTGGTAATTCTTAAAGAAAAGTTTTGAAATACTCGCTAATTCCATTGAAAATAAATAAAAGTAGCTAACTCCAACACAATCCTCCCAACACCATCTCAATGTCAAAAAGGGCGATAAAATATTGCGCAATAAAACCGTTCCGCCAGCTAGGGGATGATTGAATCGGTCTCTGCGTGTTCGTTTCCCCTAAGGACGGAACACACGACGGTTTCAGCTTGTGATTCACTTGAGTACAAACGATACGATTGCAATCAAACGTTTGCCCTTTTACCTCCGGCCTGGTAGAATAATCTTCATCCCTACTGAGGGGATGCTTTCATACTCGTTCAGGCTACTGGTTTAGCCCAATGACACATACACGGAAGCGTGTTCTATGTGGTGTTTGTTAGAATTTATGACCATCAACATAAAACCACAGCCTTAAAATAACCCGTGAACAGATCGTAAAATCGATCGTTCAGTTATCATCGATCATCATGGGAATCAGTCGTTGTGCGATGATTTAGGTTATTAGTTTGGAAAATGGGAATAAAACAGAGCACTTTCACACTAACCAAACTGAAACTTTCTCAATTTCATTTCCCATTGCAGGACCGATCGTTGAGCGGGCGATCCTTTTCGGCTATAGCCAAAAATACCCAACAATAACCGATAGGTGCTAAGCAGCGTTAGTGTAATGAGAAATGCATGACCAATAAATAATCTTCCGCAATTGTTAACTCCCATGCTAACGTTCCCTTCTGTATAAGATAAAGTTTAGAACAATTGTCATGTGAAAGGGGCTGGAATGCTTAAACAGTGTTGGTCTGTGAAATTGGTCAGCTACAATGGGAGGGATTTAGGGATACAGCTTGGTAGACGCATATCTTCTTTTGTGAAGTTTCTACAAACGAATGATTTGAAGCGTAAAATCCTATTTAAAACTGTGCGTAAGAAATCGTGTGTGAGGATTAAGGCGATGACAATATAGAAGATTCTTTGGTTTTAACATGAAATAATTAAAAAAATGAAGATATTTATTCAAGTAAATTGTTATGGAATGGTTAAGTTGTGTTATTGAATTGAAACTCTGTTTAAAAACTTTGCATTATTTCACCTATGTCGTATTACAAATTAATCATCTGTTACAAAATGACCATATAGGAGAACAATCTCAAACAATTTACATACAGTACAGTTCACGATACGTTAAGTAGGAATCCCACAGCATTTCACAGCATGAGCATGAGTCAGTGAGCTGTGCATAATTTAGGCGATCCTACCGAGAACATCCTACCGAACCGGCCACATTGCGTCCTGGTGCCATCAAAATCATATCGAAACGAGGACCGCGTACAGTTACGGGGTTTTGTTGTGGTGATATAATTTTCCCGATGCGATGAAACCGTTTCCCGTTTTAAGGATGTTGTTTCTTTGAAAAAAAAGGAAGAACGCGCCCCGACCGGTAACCGGCACCACGTTAGTTTACGGGTTGCTGTACGGGTTTTGCGCATACGCGAAGCTCAAACGAACGCTTCAAGGTCAGCATATATTTCACCCTTCAAAAGATGAAGCAAACATTCCGGGACGCATTGGAATGGGAAATTGATTCCCTCCCGGTGACTGGGTCTCGTTCTAGCATACTAGCGTGCTGCTCAATCAAGGAAGGAAGTGAGAATTTTTCGTTACGAGGTAAGAAACACAAAAAAAACCTACACTACGACCTCCAAACACAAACTGTCCCTATTTTTCTTGATCTCTCACTGTTTTTACGCGCTTGATCCACAACGGACACAGTCCTTGCAAAATGGCACGAAACATCGGGTGTAATGCGAAAGGGGTACACGGTTAGAGCTACGCACGTGCAAAACTTCTTTTAATTTTGCCGGCACAGTTTTGAACACTGATCCAGGACGGGGTTGCGTTGTGCGCTTTCTTTATTGGGCCATCGGTAGAAAAGGGGGTAAGATAGAGTGGAAATATAAATAATTTGAATGGTATTATGTTTGGATGCTTTGGAGTCCTTGCAGCTGTTGAAGCATTAACAGACACAGATTTATTTCTTTACTTTGGTGACATCTCGGGAATGACCCTGAACAATCTGAATATCTAAACTTGCTTTATGAAGTTTGTCTGCAAAATTATAGGAAATCTGATAACATAAGAAATCCCACAGAATCTGACGTATCATTTCAATAACTTGAGTTCAAATCAATATTCAAAGCTTGATTGTTGATAAACCAGCAAAGCACTTAGAAGCAACTGTCTTATTTCGTACGTCGTAATGTCCGCTTTAATATCACAATTGTTGCATTTGATTAAGCAAACCTCACATACGATTGTTTGGCTGCTTTAATTGGTGATCATCAGATGAATGATCAGATAAAATGAAAAATAGTTATTAATACTATCAAAATTACTTACTAAACTTTCATACTGTTTGTACGGTATACCTACCGTAGTAGATGTAGTATCTACACTACGATATCTGACTTGTGTGCTATCAAATGCAACAATTGTAATGTTAAAGTGAACAGTGTACGTGTCATACTAAAAGCTAATGTTTAATATTTTATTTTAGAAAACTTTAAATAGAATTAGTTTCAGTTTGCTAAAGTTTAGGCAAATGAAAAGGATTTAAGATCTATCTCGGCAAATCGTAGTTGCGTTCGAACAAAGACCACTAAAATTTTAAAACCCTTTTAATATATTTTTATAGTTTTGGAACACAATTATAATTATGTTTTCATTAATTTAACATTAATAATATAATAAATCTCCTCCTGTACCGTTTTGTAATTACTTTTAATGCTATTAGCGAGAGAGTTATGTAAACTTATGGTGGCTAATAAATTGCAAAGAAGCGCAATGGGCAATTTTAAACCGTATCAACCATTTGTTCCACACAATTTATAGCTCATCAAATAGTTCACACGTTGTGTGACGAAAGTTGTGTCTACCGAAGTGGGAAAGAAATGCACCTAAAAATGGAACCGGCTTTTGTAGGTAAAATGGGAGGGAACATACCTTCCCTTCAATCCTTAGCACAAATAACACATTCGATGCATTTCCTACATTTAATACTGCTCTGTGCGTGCAATTCACAACAACAGCGCAAAAAAAGAAAGAAATAAAAACACAAGCCGGTGCGGTGGAATGCATCTTGGCGGTTTCCCCAGCAGAGATTCATAGTGGTTCTTCATACTCATTCATACCCCGATGGGCTTCATTCAGCAAAACCCGAAACCATAATCTACCAGGTTGTGCCCGGTTAAAAAGTGTATGCGTAAACCTTTAACCATCCCTCTCCCCAGCGGCCACACAAAGCATACAATACGAACCACTCGGCATAGCTCGGGCCCAAGAAACAACTGGGCTTTCCTCTTGCTGCAATATGCACCACAAAACATTACAACATTCGTGTACGAAACGCGCCGAAGCGTGTAACGTGAACGAGAAAAGGAAATGCGCTCTCTGCCACAATGCAGGACACAATGCTCCTAGCGATCTTGCGATCTGATGTCCCGCGCCACGTGAAGGAGCCACAAAAGGAGTAAGTTCTCACGCACCATCCATGCCGTACTTCTATCGCAACGCATCGCCTTATTGTGCTGCTTTCCTTGCCCCAATAGTAGACAATCCTTGACACGTGAAAGCGAGTTCCTTTGGGAGGGATGGGTACGTTCGTGTTACCAGAGACGATCGTGAGAAACGAGCAGCTTCCTTTTGCTGGTACATCCTTTATGAGTTCGATTTTGATGCTTCTGTCCATTTTTTTTTTAGTTTCGTTTCGAGAGCCAGAGATTCGCCGATGTACAAAAAGAGACTGATAAAGTGATCGTAAAAAAAACTGCTTTTCATGTGCTCCCCGCGAATACACTAAAAAAAACACGGGCTGGATTATGTAGCGTACGATGACGGAACACAAAATGAACGGAAACGCATGCAGAAGTCCACCTCATTGCCTCACGTATACGATATGAAGATCCCAAAAACCCTTAGTCGGAGAAGATGTCAGTTTCAATTTATCATAAGAATGGTCGAAATTTACATATTATATACGCTCTTCCGTTGCTAGCACAAGGCCCAAGGAAGAGGTTTTTTCTTTGTTTCGCTTTTGTTGCTTCTTTACGTGCGTTCATACACGCAGGTTAAGATCCGTACGGTAGGGTCCCTCATACCCTCCGCTAAGTAGAAGCCAAAGTGAACCTTTATTGATCCACAAAGCTGCTTTGCAATCTAATTTCGGTATCCTCCGTAAGGACGCCCAATGCCCGAATGAATCGTTTGTCTTGGTAGAACTTCCGAACGCGTACAATAGTTGTACTGCCCTAACTGCAACAAAGGGCTCATGTAGGCCCATCAGTGGCATGTACCGGATTGGGTTATGCTCAGTGTTCCCACCAGCACACAGCAGCAAAACCCCTAGGAGAACCACTCTCCGAACGGTGTACAATTGAATGATCCTCCAGGTGATTTGAGAACATTTCGCTGTTCCGTTTCGTTTGGTCGCATTTCGTAAGGACGACCCCGGGAAGGCATACACAGTTGACACCCTTAATTTTGATTTGATTGTTTGTCCACGTCCCTCTGGTTAGAGATTTCAAAAACTGGAAGCATAAAATTGTACGATCGTTAGTGGTGCTAGATGTTGGAGATCGTTGTTTCCGGTACAAACAGGAAAGAATGGATTGAATGATTAAACAATAACAACAAACCAGCACGGTGTTTTTGAAAAAGGAAATTTAAAATTTATAGAAAAAGAAACATTTGCAACATTATTAAATGTTTTCCAATCCAAATGTTGTTTAAACAGATCGATGCAGATGGTTTGACATATTTTTAATTGCATCAAACACATGCAAAAAGCGTTGGAAAAAATATATTGTACAAGAATTGGTAGATAGTTCTATAGAAATGTAAATTACTGTTTAAGTGAAATTTGATGCCACGACCGACTATGTTTGGGATTACGTGTTAACTCTATTTTCAATCCGGTTCGATTATGTCCGGACTGCCTTTAGAGGCAGTAAATAAAGTAGGTAAAATAACAATTGGCAGAGCCCTAGGGCATTAGGCCAGAAAATAAAAATAAAGCTCATTATTATAATCTCTAAAAGTTTTATAATTCTACTTGAATAATAAAAAAGTTTACATCAAAAACGAATTAATGCGATGAATAAATATGCTGAGTTAAACACTAATCCGTTGAACTTCAGAGTCAGACTTGCCAACAAAGACGAGAAAAGATAAAAGAAAAAAGACTAACTTTGAAACACAGGTAAAATTAATGTATGCTAACTAATCTTTGTCTTTACCTGCACTCAGTAATTGTGTTAGGTGTCTAATTGTAATTTGAAAGGTCAATTAATCAAATTCAAGGCCGCATCCTTAAATGATAGCATAACATTTTGTAGTTAGCTGTGCTTGTACCCAAACTCAACGCACTACTTCCAGGATGCGTGTTAGAGTAAGAAGCGAATGAAAAGAGAAACAAAACCTGTGACGAAATGGAAACGATTGATTGTCGGAAAATAGCTGCGTTTGCGGCAAAACAGGACCTCATCAACCGTACGATACGCACGGCAAGGACCATAACAATCCGCAACAGAGCGTACCGGAACCGGTAACAGCAACACAGACCTCGGTACGCTTACAGCGCAAAATTAAATCAACCAATCCCCTAAACAGAAGAACCGGAATCCTACCCAAGCGGACGTTTGCGTACGGGAGCTTGCAAAAACAAGACCATCGCAGAAATCCTTTGCGGTGGTCTCATAAATACAAGGTACAGAACCACGCCTAACCTGTCCTCTTGGCATCACGTCTCTTCACGGGGTCCTTCTAACGGACGATGGTGCTGCGTTTCAGAATTCCCAATGGCAGTTAGTTCAAAAGGAAAGAAAACACCTGGAAATACGAGCCGAGCGATATCCGTTATCCTCGCGCTTGTCTGTTATCCTCCCCGAAAGTGTGTCCCTCGATCGTACCTCGGCTTGCACTTGGTATCTCATACGCGTACCTGGTTTAGATGCTCGGTTTCGGTTCGTGTTACCGTTTTCCTGGAGTCCGTGGCTTTGTTTGCCTGTTTTGATTTTGTTGCGCCTGCTCCGAAGGTAAATCCACAGCCTGAAGATCATCCTGCTGGACACGATGCGGTCCAATAGCTTAAGGATGCTTCGGGATGCTGGCCAAGTGAGCGGATCACGGTAAGCCTCCGATAGGCCAATGGTAGGTGAGGTACTTCTGGCCGTGGCGATGCTGAAGATGTCTTGAAAGAACCAGACCGGAGGATCAAATTTCTAACATTCCCAACACCACCTTCGTACCAGATTTTCATCTCCCCGGATTATCCCAAGCACCAAGAAGATTCGACCAGGTATCTAACGAAATTTAAGGTTCTTCTTTTTTTTTTGTTGGTGCCAAAGCCCAGGATGAGGGTTTCGTGTTTGCTTTGTAGATTGGAAAACGGAGTGCTGGAAGAATACACCGCATACATCCCGCGTGTGCCTCCGCCGAGATCGTACAGATTTGCGACACACTTCACGTGCGGGTTGCGAGAGTGATCATCTCGATGAGTATTGGGTGTTACTGTCCCATTGCCGGATAGAGCAAAAGCGAAATGATCGATTGAATGCATTTGCTAGATCCTCGCTCAGGTTGTGCTTCGGGCGCCTGACCGTACCGGTGGCAGATGTTCAACAACAAGGTTGGTACGGTTTGGAAAGGAAAGGCAAAAATTACGACAAAATTGCCACTCGATCGATAGGTACGCCGTGTTTCGTTTTGCTTCAAATAAAATCCTAAAACAGCTGGCCACCACGAGGCTCCGAACAGATGTCAAACAGTGCAAAGGTGCAATAACATCTTCCGAGTCGCTGAATAGCTGGATGATGAATTGGATGCATTGAATGAAGTATTGCACTGCAATGCTCTTTAGTTCCCTGATTATGACATAAAAGCTATCACAAGATGTGTTACTTTTCATCATAAAATATCGTCAGATAGATAGCCGCAATTTCACAAAAGAAAACCATGTGGAAGTTACATGTCTTGATATTTATGACCCATTTGAACATAAACGATACCACACCATTGCCATCAAATCTATTTAATACATAGCCTTCCCCACGTTGTACAGATTTTACTCAATGATCTTACTCTTAATGGGCCAATCATAAACCCATAAACCAGACTATTTAGGAGGATTATTTTTCTATTTAGGAGTTATTCGAGACGCAGGATTAATTTCTCGTATGTGGAAGTCGGATGCTTCTTATTCAATTGAAAATACTGCCTTTAAATACACCTTGCATCGATCTGAAATGGGATTCCTTATAACTTTATTCATTGGAAATGCAACGATCTACAATATTAATGATCATTGATGTGGAACAACTACGTTTATTGTTGTCAATTGAAAATGGCTTAACAAACGCCAACTGCTTCAAAAGACTTTGGCTGCTTTGGCTAAGAATCCGGGATTTGACAGAAACTCATGAATAGTAATAACAATTTACTGAGTGACCTATTCTTGGAAATAAAATTGTGAATTGTTCTTTATATAACATATCTTGTTTATCATATCTTTGAGTGATGAAATAAAAATGTAATTCCCCACAGAAGACGCCTTTATTCCTTATTCAATTCCCGAACCAAATATCCACCTGTCCTGACCTTAATATAACGCTTAGATCTTCGTGATCTCGACAAAAAAAACCTAAAATTACTGATCGCCCGTCTGCCGATCAACGAGTCCGAGAGTTATCCATGTTTTAAAGTGCCTGGATATAAGGAGCGGAAGAATTAGTAGGAAGTGCTATCATTCTAACACACGAAACCCCATTTCCCTTGAACCCACATCCATCAGTTGGGTGCAGCACAAGTACAGGCGTCATTCGAAAGCAATCCGTCTGTAAGCGCTGCCACAGTTTGAAGATGGCGCTTGTAAAAGGCCCGTCCTTACTGAAGCAACATGTAGCAACTAGCGAGTCCGTTGGACCACGGTAACACAGATGCAGGAAGTGCCTGGTGGACCTGGACTTAAACATACGGCAGACGGTTCCACCGTCATCATAATCATCACCACCATTACCGAAAGGTAAGGTAGAGGATCGCGTTGAAAGGACAGAATCAAGGACGAGGGAGGGTTGCAACCATGTTTTTTTCGTTAAAATCAACAACCACCGGGTACCGGGAGTTGAGGTTGACCAGCAGTACATACAAACGAAACCGGGAAAAAACAGTCTTCTCGATCGCTTTTGCTTGCCATTAAACAGGAAAGGTAAGAAAGAGAACGATTCGGCCCAATAGGATAAAAAAAACAACACAAGACCACGGAGAAAACTGTTCGACCCTTAGCGCAGTGTCGGGACAAAACTCGGTACGCTTTCGCTTTGCTGGCAACAGCTTGAAGGATTGGGGATGGCAGAATGAAAACAAAACACAGAAGGGGGAAAAACTGATCTGCAGCTGCCGGCATCTTCGAGGGCGCGTAAAACGTAAAGTTAAGGGACCGAAGATGGTGCAACTTGTTGCTGTAGCTTTCGCGGTGCAACGGTAGAAGAGCCACCCGAAGCGATCCCAAAAAGAATACCGAATAAACCGCAAACCGATTACGGAAGGAAGGTGTGCATGTGCGTGTGAAGGGTTTCTCCTCTGCAAATAATTTAAATGAGTAATTATTTGAAAAAAAAAACGATACGAAAAAACTGGTAAATAATAAAACAAAAATACAGATCATCCTGACGTAAAAAAACGTCCTGAAAGCTTAACCAGCCCTTTTGCGTGTCGTGAAACACGCAATGCGCAGTTTGTTGTTGTTTTTTGTACAACACTGTTAATCAAATATATCACGTAATATAACAATTTTAATAATAATAAATAGTTCGTTCTAATATGATTAAAAAATCTAAATCATTGCCACCTTCTTATGGCGCACTCTATAAACCAATCACTTAATTAATTAACAAAGAAATGACAAACAAATCAAACACCTGGCATCGCAATAACGGTGGAATTGGTTCGCTTTTAATTGTTATGTTTGTTTCGCGAACAAGCGAAACCTCCAAAACCACGATTGGCACACGATACGGTGACAAAATTAATTGCACCCAGCAGAATGAACCGAGCGGCACCAGCAGCCACATGGTGCTTTCGGTCAATTATCATAACGCTATTAATCGTACACCGGATTGCTGTACAACACTGGGCAGCTGGCAGCAGTTTTACGTGTTTCTGGTTTTGTAGCGAGCGGGAAGATTCGACACTTTTCGCCAGATCGATCTGGTGAAATTGATTGTGCTTTCGGGTACGCGGCATTTGCGATCGAGAGCTGGTGTGTGCGTGTGTGTCGATATGATTAACACGAACCTGTTTCAATGGAATCGGTTCGGCAGATGGAACGGAACACACACGAAAAAAAACGAAACGCACCGTACATCAAAGGCAAAGGAATTTACAAAAGTTTACCCTAGCAAAACAGAAATGTCCTGCCTGTGTGCTACACCTACGATGGAAAGACACACCACGTTGAAAGCTTATGCGATGTAAGCTTAATAAACTCGAAGATGTGTCTTTTTTTTTGGTGCATAATTCCTTTTCCATCTGACCGCCGTTCTCCGAAATAGCTCGGATGAAATTGCAAATCGTCCACGGTTGGAGGAACGTGCCTGTGAAATGTGGTTACTAGCGTGCTCACCTGATGTTGCAAAGGGCACGCGATACCAACGTCCAAAATCCGGATGGCAGGTGCATCTTCTCCAAGGTGTGGTGGATACATTTTATGCACGGGCGCTCTCACACCATACTACACTCTCCGGGCGCTGTAATTTGTACACCAATGGACGTCGGGCGCTTTAATGACTTTCAAAATTTTAATAGCCGATAACGAGGAACGATGATCGTACCACGTGTCATTAAAATATTGTAGTACCTGGAAAGCAGAACAGGCTAACGGTAGGAATGAAGCTGCAGCACGCGCTCAATGGGCTTTTGGAACAGTTTTGTTATTGATCCAGCAAAAAGAAAGGGAATTATAAACTTTCTATATGATCTATACCATCTCGCATGATCGGTATACTTCTACACAGTAGTACATTACCGTAAGATACTGAAAAGTAAAGAACCAGTTCCAGCAATTTGGTGCGACTCCAAGCAATTTTGAATAAATTCAAAAGCTGATACTACAGCACGCGTGTCCTGCAATTTTGGATACCCTTTAGCGATTTTTCAAACAAAAAAGTGAGCAATAAAATTTCCTACACCATTTTCTGCTACACAGTAAGGCAGATGCACACAACTAACACGATACAAAACACCTTTTGCATGATCTTTAATCTAGCTACAAATGAATTAGTCATCGTTCTGCTATAGCAGGAAGGTCCTTTCGCTACATAAGGATTGCAAACGATTCCAGGAGGGAAAATTGCAACACAACCCAGGATCAAAGCGGTCAGGTCCAGAATGATCGATCCATCAATCTTCATTAGGGTGGACAAACCGACGGGCGCCTTTTTTGATGGCTGGCGTTAAGCCGATCGTTACCGGCGTAGAATCATCAATCGTCGCAGGGGTTCTGCTTTTTCTGACCGCACCGACCGGAAGCGTATAAATTGCCTTTTGAATTTAACCTAAACCTAACCTAAAGAATTGTGCCGTAAGAGGAATATTTTAATCCGGAAAAATTATACTTGCTTTTATATCAACTTAATATTGGGAATTAAGTACTGTTGGGTGGATTTGATTCAGATTCAAGAATCTAAATTAATCTTTGAACTTAATGAATGAATCTGAATCTCTATTGCGTAGGTTAATGATTTCTGAAAAATCATGAATTATCAAAGATCTCCATCTTCCCCCGGTCTTCAGTTGGCAAAAAGGACCTGAAGGTGCTTGATCTACCACTCTTTTGAAAAGTTTCATTTAGCGCAACATTAGAAGTAAGCTAATATTCTTACACAAGAAATTCAAGGACTGTCATCTATTTGTGGAAAATTGCGCCCTTAAAACAATTTTAACGAATAAAGCCACTCTCTATAAAAATATTAGCTAAGCTGGCTATTAGAATTTTCAATAATTTTCCGCCATATCAAGTGGAACAAACAAATAAACCCGTTTTACCTGGTGCCAACGTGAAGCTAAACGATTACCATGAAGTACGCTGGACTAGACAGCAAAACTAAACGCCGTATAGTACACAACCGTCATACGGTACGCCCGGAAGTGGGAGCGGTTCTAATTGTCCGATCGAAATAATCGAAACCCTCCCCCCTTCTCCACCCCCATGGAATGAGGTGAAAAGCAACGTGTCTCTGCCGCTCTCATCTTGCCTACTTGATGTACGAACCGGGAGGGTAAAATAGGGGAAACAAAACCCCATACACGATCTTCCATCAAGGAGTGGCCCCCTATCGGAAGGGCGAAAAAAGTTCACTGTGTGTGTGTGTGGATGGATCAGCTGTGCCGTGTTGGAACGCGATCGATCGAAGCAACTTAAAATGGCATTGAAGACGCAACTTTACTGAGGGGTTAAGAAATATATAAACACATGAAAAAAAAAAGAAGGTTCTACGTAGGCACGCATACCGGACTGTACGGTAATGGGAGGCAGAAGTTTACCAGTGGGGCATTCGCTTACAGTCGTGTGTGCGCATTGTTTTGTGCGCTTTTGTTCAGCATCAGTGCGTTCGGTACGCATGGAGAGGATAGTGGCGATGGTTAATAAAGTTCACCGGATTCGGATGGAAATGTTACAACTCCCAGAAACTGGGTGATTGTTCCGAACAGTTACGTATAGTGAGAATACTCGATTATTACTATTTTTCCCAGTTCTTTCAGTAAACTTTACCATAATTAGTATCATTATTTTGTTCTCTTCTCGGTAAATAAATAAATCGGTAAATTAGTAATCCAGACCAACCAATACTTAAGATTGTTGAGAAATCAGTTTAGTTCTTGATATTGTTCTTCAATTTCCATCACCTGTATACTTTATGCGATACTTACACAAAACCTCGTCCAGCTTGGTTAGGAAATTTGTTATATCCTGTGGCTTAATACCCAGCGCGGCACTCGCCGTAAGATAAGGCACACATGCGCCCGAATTATGCGATCCCCATCGAAGAAAAGTGTTACCATCGATAGTTTTGTTGTCGGCGGTGGTCACTACACGACATCCGGATACACCACGCTTCAGTAGCATGGAACCAATCATTTCCAGACGGTCTGAATTCCCTTCGAACGATGCAAGCGTCATTGCTGCAATGAAAGCAGAATTGGATTAATACTAAGTAGGTACTAAAATACAGCATTAAACTCACCAATAGAAATCGGGTTGCGACAGGGTAAAATGCGTTCACCGTGAGTTTGGGCAAGATTTGTTAATCCTTCCAAAAGCATCTCGTGTGCTTTCTTTCGTTCCTTCATTAGATTTTCGTAGCCATTCTTGCCCAGTGATAAAAGTGTCATAAGTACATCCAACGACGGCGCACCGGAAGCACGATCAGGATATAGCTGAGCAACAGCGTCAACCGTATCGATGGTAAATCCTGCCACTACCGCACCGCCTACTGGAACAAGTAAATTCTTATCCGTGCTCTGAACAAACACATCGACTCTTCCCATCCTGGCGCCTTGATTTAACTGGTGAGTAAAGTATGAGCTTTGCAATCCGTAAGCATTGTTAACTATGTGGGGAATGTCGTGCACTTTGCAGAGCTTGGCCAGCTCGATTATATCATCACTGCTCCGTGGCGCAAAACAGCTTGTCGTAGACACAATGCAACAGATATTATCTGCACCGAGTTCTTTAATTTTTAAAACAAATTCTGGAAGATCAGTAGAAAATTTGGAATCAACATCCTGAGCATGTGACGATTCCGTTACACTACATTCCCGTGCCAACAAGCTATCGATAACGATTGGCGTCAAGCCAGCGGCTAATATGGCTTTAAAACAGGACTGCTGGTCTACCCGAGACCAGAGGATGTATCGTGCGGTTGGCCTTTTGGAATGAATTGCTCGCAAAACAAGCATCATGGTCATGCCAGTAGCCAAAGGAATAACGATAGCCTTGCTACAATTTGGAACACCAATCGATTTGATCCAATCACACACTAGGCTATTGGTTAAATTGGCCATGATCGTGGAACCGGCCGCTTTCGGTTGTGCATCGGTTAAGTTTCCGGAACGTCCAATTCCATGGGAAAAGTTAAAATGCCTCCGGCGTACGAGATCTTCAAGACAAAAAAGAAATCTGTTTGTTTAATGGGAACAGGCATAAAGCGATTGCTCCAGAGGATGATCCGTTTTACCACAAATCACACGTCCTTCCCGTTCACCTACACCGCACCGCGAAGGAAAATTATTACTATCCAGCAACGCTAGCTCGTTAACAAAATATTCAATCATCGTTTCACTCCATCCCGAAACGGGCAATTTACGCTGCAAAATACAGATTCATCAGTGAGTGGTTGGAATATGTACTCTATAGGGGTAAATGGCATACCTTTTCAAGCAGTAGTTTGATCGCTTTATCACGTTCCGCGCGTGCATCGTTCGCCAAGCTCAAATAATTTTCAGGAACCAAGCTCTTTGCAATAGATTTTATCGTTGTATCATTCATTGGAATGAAATAGCTCGTTCGAGTGTTTTATTTAACCGGTAAAAAACACCGGCTGACCACAAGTTGGTGAATGTTTGTTTACTTCATTTCAAGTACTGTCACATAGGAGGCTAAAGTGTCAGGGCTGAGCAGTACGCTACGTTCAAGGCGTAGAAATTTATTCTTGGAAAAATACGATTATAATTTTACTATTTCTTTCCGTTCGTAGTAATTTAGCATATCTCATACTATATTTTAAAATTTTTCGCATATTTCAGGTTATTTTTGCGGTTGGAACGCCCATTTATGAACCTAACTGTTTTTTGCTTGTATTAACCTCGGTTCTATCACCACTCCAACCACCTTGCTTACAAAAGGACGCGAGTTTGACGTAAAATACACGATCAAAGTTTTGAAAAGCAACGAGAAGAAGAGCAGCGGGAGAACAAAAGTCCAGGACGAGTAGCAATAATACTTTTCTTTTGTTTACATCTTCACCCGCTAGAAGATAGGAAACATTCCGGTCATTTATTATCGTGTTCCCTCTCCCAAAGTTCAAGGTCGAACGCGTGCATAACGAACTGCTGTAGAAGATCGTTTACTTTGCGCAAATTCGTGAACGTTGCTTTGACCGGCAAGCGAGCTATCAAAATGTTTCGCTGCAGATCGTAAACTGTTCGTCAGCGCTCGACATCCGCATCCACATTGTAAAATTGGGCTATTGCAACTAGTGCTGCATCGAAACCATGAACGGACCACCGGGTGTATCTATTTTCAACGATGGAGTTAGCATCAACCTTAACAACAGTACACTTGAAAAGCAGCGTGCCCAGGAGGAGGAAGAAATACTCGAGGATCAAAAGCGTCTTCAACAGCAGCTGGCTAACGAGCTGGAAAATGCATTCGACGATGTGGAATGTGACGACAACGATACGCTTGATTCCTTCACCCATCGATACTCCGATGGTGATGACGATGACGATACCGGGCGAAGCAGCAAACGGCCATCAGCCCCGCCTGTCCCATTGCCAGCAATGTCCTCAATTCCGCTGATGAATGCAGCCGAACAGGTGGGGCAAGTGCATCCCATGAATGATTACGGTGGTGCAGCTGCACGAGAATTACGCTTACTGCTCGAGTCGAAAACCCGTGAACTGGAGCACGTTACGAGAGAACTGTACGAGCAGCGCCACAGACACGAACAGCAAATGGGTGAGCTGGAAAAGAAGCTTCTAATTGAACAAGCGGAAAAGGATCGGGCTAACATGACACGGGATCAGACCCGCGAACTGTTGGTGCAGAGCAAGACAAAGATATCCGAGACTGAAGACACGAATGAAAAGCTACGCGCAAAGGTATCCGGCCTGGAGGACGAAAATGTGAAACTCGTGGGTGAGTTGGAACAGAAAACGATGATGCTGCAGGACAGTCTGCACCGCTACCGGATGTTGGAGCAAAATTCGGCCCAAAAAGCCGATCGCCACACGGACGCACTACTGAAGCAGACGGAGGAACGGCACAACGCAAAGGTGGCGATGATGCAGCAGCAGATCGACAATCTGCGCAGCGAGCTGGACGAACGGCAGCAGGATTGCCGGCGGCTAGAGGCACGCTACGGTGAACTACAGAAATCGCGCGAAGCCATGCTGGTGGAGCAGTCGGAAACCGTGCAACGGTTGCAGGTTCAGCTGGAGGACTCGCAGCGCCAGTGCTCGAACCTACTGTCTAAGAGCAAAAATCAGGGCGATTTCGAGCAGGAAAGGCTGCGACTGCGCAATCGCATTCAGGCGCTTGAGAAGGAACAGTCTGGCATGCAGCAAACCATACACGACCTTACTAATCGGCTGGAGAAAACGAATGCCGAACTTGAACTGATGGATAGCATAATGCATTGCGGTCAGCAGCCGGAAGGGGAAGAGGAAGAACCCGCGGGCGGTGACAAAAGGGCATTCAATGCTGATACAACCACGGGCGGGTATACCTTTGCGCAGCGCAATCTGATCGGTAGCACGCCACATAATAATGTACCGAGCTTGCGTGATCATGGTGGTGGAGATAGCGATAATCGGGTGGTACGGCTTAAGAATGAGCTCCGCGTCTGTATGACGGGACAGAAGGAGAAGCGGGATCTAATACGGCACCTGGAAGCAAATCTGCAGGCGAAAGATCGCGAGCTAGATCAGCTGAAAAAGGACGAAAGTGAAACGCTGGTGCAGATGAACCAGTATAAGGAGGAAGCATTCCGGCTCGCTTCCAAGTGTAGAATATTAGAACAAGAGCTGGAAAAGCTAACAGCAGATGAAACAACGAGCTCGAAGAGAAATAACGAACGATCGATAACTACGGGTAGCGGTGGCGCAAACCGTCGACGATCGAGCGGCGATTTTCGACAGGAAGCGTTTCTCGAGGATAAGATTTTCACACTACAGCAAGCAAAGCTCGAAGCCGACGAACGGATCCAGCTGCTGGATCGTGAAAACAAACAGCTGTCCGAACGGTGTGTAACGCTAACCAACGAAACCGGTTCCGTTGCTGCACTAAAGCTGGAAGTGGAAAAGCAAAAGTTTCTTCTGCTGGACGCCCAAAAAGAGTGCGATCGTTTGAAACGGCTGTACATAGAGATGTGCGGAGCGAAAGAAGAGCTCGGCCGGGAGCTGTCCACCTTGCGATCACAGGACAGTGCAAAACAGATTGCGGTTTTGCAAGAGCAGGCCGTTTCGCTCGAACGAGCTCTCCAGTTGGCCGAACTGAAGGCGAGCGAATTGGCGAAACTATTAGACAAGGAGAAGACGGACCATGAGCAACTGTTGAAGCAAATGGCGAGCAGCACGGATAGTAACACGCAAAAGGGAGAAGGAAAAGGCACTGCTGCTACTGGAAGCAACAGTTGCACCAAGTGCATTGATGGGTTAACACAGATCTCAAAGGTAAGGGAGGAATTGCTGTGGGTTGCGGGGATGCTTCATCTATCATAATGGTTATTTCACCATTTGTTTATTTATTGCAGTTAGAAATAGAAAATCTGAAGCTTCAATCTAGCTGCTCGTCACAACTGCGTGAAATTGCCGAACTGACTGTTCAGCTAAACGATCAACACGCGACAGTAAGCGAGCTCCACAAACGGCTCGATCTGAAGGCAGAACGCGATCAACTGTTAGACGAGCTGAAGGAAAAGGCGGCCCAGTTCGAGCAGATCATTCGGACCCAAATTTCAAACAACTCCTCCAGCACCACGTGCGATAGTGCCACTTCACCGAGGAAAGTATCTTCTCGCGATCAGAGCGTCGGTACGGACGATGAGTTGATCGGTGGTTCCCCACCACTCGAGGATCCCGCAACACGGCGCCAGTTGCGTGAGCTGGAACAGAAGGTGCGCGAAGAGGTGGCCAAGGTGTACGCCGGGAAGGTTAACCAAATCGAGGAAAAATTCCTCGCCCAGTTTAATCGGTTCAAGGAAAACATCGACACGCTCAAGAACGAACTGTACGATCGAGTGGCTGAGCTTAAGGTACGCAACCAGGAGGTTGATGTGCTCAAGTGTGCCATTGTGACGGAGCGTGAAAAGATGTCCGAACTGCTGGCACAAAAGGACACGGAAGCACGCTCGCTGTTTGACAAGCAATCGGAGCTGATGGGCAAATACAAGGCGGAGCTCGCGAATGGACAGAAGAAGGTACAGTTTCTCGAGCGTGAGCTGCAGGAAAAACGGGAACTGGTTGCCAGCGAACGGCAATCGATGGAAAAACTGATTGTTCAGATCACTGCCGAACGAAAAATGTTCCACGAGAGAGAACAGGAAATGAACGATCGGTTCAAGGAGGTCGAAGAAGAGTACCAGAAGAGTCTCGATTTGGTGACAGAAAAGCATCAGTCTGCAAAGAAAACCGCACTCAACTACAAGGTATCAAAACCAAAGCAACTGAGCTTATGTACGAGAGTCTAAAAAGTAACATTTTCTGTTTTTCTTTTCCTTTTTGCATCATTTACTAGAAATATGCGGAAGATAAGGAACAGCACATGCTGAAGGAGTACGATCGCATCAAAGAGGGTTATAATGTAGCGCTACAAAAGGTTCAATCCCGCATGAAGGAAACGTTGGAAAGCAAGGAACAAAGCTTGCGCGAAAGGATGGCAACACTGGAAGCCGAATACGAATTGAAACTTCAGCGTATCGGGGCGGAAAAGTTAAAATGAACTGCAATCGTTAGGCTAATGAGAATGTATAAACGAAATCATGACGATATTATTGTATATACTAACAACAAACTGCCTTACAACAAAACGGATAAATAATCGTTTTTGGTTTTCCTCCGTTCGTTTTTATGGGTAGAAATATTGCTGGAAGTCGGTGCAACGGTTGACGAAGGTCTAAAACAAAGCGATGATTAGGACACGCGATGCGAGCTTCAAACCGAAAGTATCTACAATAGATGCTTATCGGTGACCCTAGAGTTTATGAAAGTGTATGAAGAGATGCAACGCTTGACAACACCATAAAGTGCTCCAAATGTAAGCGTGGGGGGAGACAATGATAAAAGTATTTTGCCAATAGTATTTATATTTTCTATTAACAATCACACTGCCTTGTGCTTGTAGTACAACAAGTAGCGTTCTATACAGAATGTAGTAAAACACGCAATTTTAATCGCTTATTAAACAGTCTTGTTGAAAGTAAAAAGGCTATGTATTCTGCTTCTATCATGTTTGTTGTTTTCCTCCAAATTATTTCTCTCTGACTTTCACTCATCATGCAAAGCAACTGCTTACAGAGAAATAGGAAAAGTTCTCTATGACACTAGCGGTCGTACCCTCTGATCAATCGAAGGCAATTTCATTCGGTTTGGAGATAATCCGTGTCGAAAAAGCGCAACACGTAGGTCCGTAAATTTCCTGTTCAGACATAGTTTTTTTTACGGATTAAGTTCCCTTACAAAAAAGAAGTCTTTGATCGCTATGAACAACCTTTACCTCCAAAATGCGCTTGGCATTGTCGCATAAAGAATAAAAACAAACTTTTTTAAATGCTCTTGAACAGCTCCACACAGTGCTAAAAAATTCTCGATACATTAAGCCCGGCATGAGCCAACGCAACACTCTTTCGAAATTAAGTTGCGCAAAACTAAAATTGTTGTTAAATAAATAAAATAAATAGATGATTCAATTATTTTAAAAACTACCCTTTAAATATAAAACATTCAATATTATTTTGGCACATTTTTGTTATCATTTCCAGAACAAAGAATAATTTTGGAAAGCCAGAGAGCGTGCGCAACATCATCAATGAGGTAGTGTTCCCTTCTGTTAACTCAGCATACCAGCTAATAACAGAGACCCCATAATGGTTATCAAGCCTATTTCAGGCTTGTACCGTACTTATCCACCTAAAAATGTTTCCTAAATACAAGAAACATCTAATTTTCCGTTATATGGTAAAATGATGGAATAAGAATCACTAAAACTATTATTCTTCTGTTAGTTGCCCATATGGTAGTATACAATTTTAAAGAGCCTGGGACACTATCCAAAAAACAGAATGTATCGCGAATACTTTCTCTGGCAAAAGTTTCGTCAAGCTGTAACCAGTTACCGTCACTGTTTATGTATTTTTTCGGCATTGTATCACACCTCAACTTCACCCAAAACATACAAATACAAAAAGGCGCAAAGTTTCTGACCGTGATTTTCTGGTTTAATTACAAATTAATAAATATTATACAGGCTGTCCACTCATCGTAACGTAAGCACTTATGTTTGGACATTTATCTAACTTCACTGTATCCACTTGAAATTCTTTTGGCACTCGTCGCCAAGTTTGCGCGTCGAAGTAGTAGTACGTGCCACGTTCGGTTGTGCCATTCTTTTCGTACGGTGTCATGCCGGGCACACGGGTTATCCACACCTTCTCCTCCGTATGATACCGCCAATCCCGACTGTGCCTGTGTATGTGTGTGTGGTGCGTGGAATGGTAAGCGAAATAAGAAAAGAAAAGAAGAAAACTTTAGCGCGATGCAAACAGATAGGTGTTGGGCTTGGAAGGGTTGAATTACAGTTCGGCAGCCGCTGCTAATTGCATCATATCACCAACGTTCGTGTAAAATAAATAAAATAATAGATCATCCTTATACTTTTGCAGCGTTAGCTTCGACAGCTTGTCCCTTATTGACATGTTGATCAAATACTCGGGCGGTACAGGGTAGTCGATATCCTGAGGTCTATGACGAGAAGGAGGGGGTTCAATTAACACACACAATCAATCGATCAGGGACGATACGCTAGCAACAAGTCCTTACCTCGCAGGCGCATCAGCGAACGGGCCACCAAAGCACGGGTACAGGTTTTCCGCCGCGGTCAGATTCAACCCCAGCGCCATCAAATCCTGGCCCATCGCTAGCGTCACAAGGTTGGGATCCGTTTCCGCCGCCCGGAGAAACGTTAGCAGACCCACCATACCGAACTGGTTGTTCACCATACTGGCAGGGATGTTTGTTACCGTTCCTGCAGAGTAGTAAAGTCGCGTAAAGAGGGTTGCAACACGAATTGCGATAAGCAAAAGATATTTTTTTCCGAGGGAAATGTTTGTTTCCGCAAATGCTAACCATTGGGTGATGTTTGTACGCCCCGTTTCATCGCCCCCTTGTCCATGTTAATGTTGGAATTGCCGGAATCACTCTGCAGGTCCATGCCCATGCCTGCCGCACTACCCACCGGTCCACTGCCGCCCGCACCCTTGCCACCCAAACTGTCCGTCCCGCCGTGATGGTCCGGATGGTGATGATGATGGACACCCTGCAGACCCTGGCTGGCCGCACCAATCTGGCTACCTTCGGCGTTCTGCGTGCCGGGCAACGCTGGAAAGTCTTCGTTCGACATCGTAAACGCAATTTGTTCGGACGTCGGTTGTTTTACCATGCCAACTGTAAATAGTGAGCGAGATAAAGGTTAGTCTTCCGTGGCCTTTTTGGGGTACAGATCAAACAGAAGTTGTAAAACATTACCGTACGGTTTACTGCCCGGCGGTTGCAACGCGTTCGACTGCGGCAGGGATTGATCGTTTTGACCGCCGCGTGCGTTCGTGAGCGAAGGAAACTCGGAGAGATCGAGCAGCGGCGGAGTAACCGTTTCGGCCGCACCACCGTCGAACACACCGTGGTAGTTGTTGAGGCTATTCCCACTTTGAGATCCGTATCCTCGCGTCTGCATGAACGAAACCATGTTGGACTGTGTTGAAGGTGCATGAAAATAAAACAATAAACGAATATGTATATGATTAAAATATTGATATCACTTTATATAGAACCAAACAAACAAGAAAGCTATTGCTAAATGATTCACAATTTATTTTTTGTTGCGTATTCCTGGTATCAACAAAAACACATCGGAAAAATTATTCGGCCATTATAATCAGAAATTAACCAAGCAAAATAAGCTCAATTTTGGTTGCCTTAGCCAGAAAATAATTACCATTATTTACATAAATTACTTTGTTTACAGTGACAGTAAATGGAACGACGAGGTGATCGCTCTTATTAATCTGTAATGAGACACAATCAAACAATTGTTCCTGGGAATGATTTTCACCGTATTTTTGGTTTATCTGTATAGGCACTGCTTTCTTCAATAGTAGCCAGTGCCAGCTGTAAATATTTTAAATGATTTGTGGAGGATTTCCATACAACAACTGGAGCGATTCTTCGGGGTAACAGTGACTGAATAATCCCGGGTTCCCTTTTTCTTATCCCACCATGGTAACCAACGATATTCCTAGAAATGGTCTTACTTTGGCCAATTCTCGGAACTTTCAACTATTCAAAATTGGTATAAGACTAAACTAGATAGGAAGCGTTGCTAGAAGTCTATGCAAAATGGCATAAAAAAAAATGGAGAAAGTGCTTGGAAGAGACACACCATAAACACAGGGGTTTTAATTTTGTTTTTTGTTTTAGTTCTTCGAGAAGTTTTACTTCAACGAGTACAGGACAGATAAAATGAAACGTTGTAGTAATAGACATAGATTCAAGGAAACAAAGTACACTGTGAGTTATTTTTCTTTTCACTGCTCGCACCACAGAAAAACTTCCAAATCTGATTCCAAACGATGAACATTAGAAACATTAACCACATTGATTTAGCGCCACTTATGTATACTTTTCTATTACTAAAACACCATTTTTGCTATCCGTGAGAGACACCACCGTACTACCGACGCCATACTTTCAATCTACATCGTTCTGGTTAAACCACCTACAAAAGCTATTTGTACACACACAGTCACACACACACATCTTCAACACTTCCGGTATTCCATAATACTGATCCATGCGCTCTTATGTTGCACGGCTCGATCGTCCCAACGATATTCTTTTACCATTTTTCCAATGAGTCACTTACATTGCCTTCGCCTACTAGAGTGTTTCCTGTGCTAACCACACCGATGGTTGCTACACTGGTTGAACCAGGCACAGGTGTCGACCGCTGATGGTAGTATCCTTTGTGTGGCATTCCGTTTGGCAGAGTGGAGCACATGCTTCATTAAACGAACAATAGTACAGCACAACACAATCACAGTAGTCGACAGAAAACTTCCGGAAGCTTCCGGAAAAGTGACGAATAATGCTTTTCTAATCACCCACAAGGAGCGGATGACGATACACACACACAAACACGGAGACCGGGACAAACAAGCAAGGATACAGCTCTGCGTGAAGGTTTCGTCTAAACTGCGTCTCGCCTTCGCAAAAATTGTTTTTGACAGTGCAGATCGCGCACACGCACACACAGAGAAAGTGTGGTTCGTCCTAAAATACCAGCAAAACAACCGCGGGTGTAAATAAAAGCTAGGTTATGAAGACAAGCGCACAGCGAACAAAACGCACGAGGCACGCGCGCGCATCAACAAACACGGGGCGCGTTTAATAACAAAATTAAAAAACTGCGCAGCAAGATTAGGCGAGATGGTACGGAATAATCTTATGCTTCTGCTTTTCCGTTGTTACCGTCTGTTACAACGAAACGGAAGACGTATTTATGTTTTATTTCATTTACACACCGCGCACGATCTTGGATGCGTTTTGTTTTGCTTCTAAACGCACTTGTGGGGAACAGTGTTTTGATGAGTGAATCAGGTTCCGGTCTGTGCAAGAATGCATTTATTGAACTCATGTGGTCAATCCGCGAGCCAGAGCGGTGTTTTTTTTCTAACTTTATCGAGATGTTTAGTTAATCAAATTAAACACACAGGGATGTCCATTAAAGGACGTAACACAACGAATTCACAGCATCTAGGCACAACCCGTGAAAAATTGGTTCTGAAAAGCGAGTAAAACATGCACCACCAGCGGGAAGATCGCGAGAATAACACACAAATGCTTCATGCGCGGGCGCTTCTTCCCAACAAAGCACGCACACAGTGCGGTCTCGCGTCATGTTAGCCGCTGTGACTAGCGCATCACAACACAAATGCACCCGCGACAACATCATCACGCACACGCACCGCGACTCTGCGCGCACTGAAATGCTCTCAATCTTTTGCGTAAATACGGAAAGCAGATGCGTCGCCCGCGGCCAACATCGCAGGGTAGGGAATTCGGGTATGTGGCGGTCGCACTATGTAAATGTATGCATCGCTTGCGCACACATGCTTCCCGGCAAAGGTTGATCACCGCTCTTCTCGGCGCGTGTATTTGTTTCAACGCAACATACAATGGCGCAGCATACGTATCGCGATCGCTTGCTTCATCTCCCTATATCTGATCTTCAACGAATGATGAAAGTAGAATCTTTCATCGGGCGCAATTAAATGTGACTGTGAACACACAGGGACAGGATAACGACATACGACGGGCACAGGTACACTGAACGATTTATGATCGATGCTTAAAACCATCCGCATAAAAGCAATTAAATCCAAAAAGTACATCATTGCTGGACAGGTCTGGTTGTTGTCATTTTTTTGTTCTTCTACCTCGAAAAAAGTTGCTCCTAAACGTAGCGAAGGACGCAGGCAAAGAAATGCAACACACGGCCAGAATTTTGGGGTAATCCAATATACGCCGTTCTTAAGGATCGTAGTGCGAACTTTACTTATCTATTTACCCCACTCAACATGGTTACCTTTATGTTAACAACAAACACAACTTATTATAGTAAATTTGCATGCCTACGCATTGGTTGAAACTGAAACATGAGCTGCAACGCCAAGTTCTACAAAATGCATGCTGCTCTACGATCTACCACATTAAAGATTGTAAAACAATGTAGTATTTTTTGGATTCTTTAGTTTATCAGACAATCAAAAGTTGCTTACTTTCATGTTGGTGGACACTATAACTCAAAAACGAATTGTCCGATTTAAACGCAATATTAGTTTTTGGGTTTTACACAACCTTATCTATCATCATACGTAGTCGTTCATTTATGCTAAACAAAATGACTGTTTCGCATCAAACAATCTGATGTTTTTCCAAAACATATTTTTGAACTATATATAAAATACAATACTAAAATTCTACGTGCGATAACAGGAACGGATATTTAAAAGAATAATATCGTTTTCGTTCTAGCTCTAACAACGTGGGCTTTATGATGTCCACAGATCAGCAATCAGCCACAGGTTGCAATCGGAGGTGTTATTCTTGGGGGGTACCGGGTTTGGTAGTCGTCGACCAATGTAGACCAAATACTTTGTTTTGAAGCATGAAAATGGTAACAAACAAACAGTTGAATTAAGGTTTTATCATAAATTTATAATTTTCTTTTTCAATAAATTCCGTTTTCATCGCCACCCGTTTCACGGGTGGTCATCACCCCGTCGAATTACAATACCTCCTATAATAAAGTAATCAACCCCGTAGAATAAGTCATAGATGACGATGGAACACGATTAAAAGAACGCAAAAATACACAGGACCATTTAAGACAAACAAACATGTAGAATGAATTTTTTGACAAAAAAAGTAAAATACAAACAGAAACCCTTATCCCATCCCTTGTACCAACCAAAACCAACCAACCGAACCAAAAACCAAACATAACACAACAATTTAATATAAGTATCCATGGATGAACTGTTAAATTACACAGTAAATGAAAGGAACGAGCAATGCAAACCATAGAAGAGAAATTAAATAATAATAATCTTCCAACCATACAACAGACAGCATTACAACATCGAAGCTAAGACGACAGCACATTTGCAAAGTGAGAGAACTAATTTTTGCTTGACGTTCATGAGACTCGGGTTGTTCATTTCGAAAAACATAAAATAATACAAATCAAATCTTATACGGTAAGAAGGTACCGTGAGCATTTTTAAATGTTTAAATGACTAACCACAAAGCGGCAGAAGATATGCGTGTGCCTAATCATAGTGGGATGTGTGTGCTAAATGAAGGTGTGTTGGATTAACTGCATCATTAGGATTAGTTTCATCATCACTTACCATCGATGTACCGCTGAGCCCGGACAGTGTCCTTCGGTCCGCGAAGCCTCCCGTGCCACTACCAGCCCCGCCACGCTGCTGCTGCCCGCCAACTCCCGCACCGAACAGGTTACTACTTCGGCCACCACCCGACAAGGCGTTGCCAGTGGACGACAGCTGCTGTGACTGCTGCTGGCTGCTATTTGGCCCGTTACTAGCGAGTCCCGCACCACCGCCTACGCCGCCGCCTCCGTTTGGTCCACTCGTGCCACCCATAACACCCGAACCACCACCCGACCGGTTTCCACTGCCACCATTCGAGCTAGGCGAGAGCGGTGCCACCGACGAAGAGGATTGATTGCTTTGCTGCTGCTGCTGGGAAGGAGTGGTGGCATTCTGTCCGAAAGGGCCACCGCTTGCACCGACCACCGAAGGAAACATACCGGACGTTGGGGTAACATGTCCTCCGGCACCGGCCAACGCACCACTACCGAACGCTCCGGCACCACCCCCGCCTACCACACTGCTATTGCCTCCCCCACCTCCTCCTCCTCCTCCTCTCCCACTTAAGGACACACTGCTCGGTATGCTTCTGGGCGGTTGTTGGAAGTTTAAGTTTGCCATAACCTGTTTGCCAAAGTTGATTCAGAGCGTTTTCAGACAAATACATCCACCATACGGCATGGGATCGGATTTAGGTTATCGTGATCGCAACAATCGATGTACAATGTATGTACGGTCATGTGGGTAATGGAAAGGAGTGTAATGGAACACGCAATCGATATCAAAAATGCAAACGCAATCAAAGCAGAAGAAAAAAAACGAAATAGAATATACGATCACAAGTCACGCGGCAATGAAATACAAAACAAGCGCGTGTTGTTTCGAGTAATCGAAGTAATCGAAACACAACATTATCATAAAAAGACAAAAAAAAGAAAAAAATAAAACGATCAGCGTATAGCAATTGTGTGCATCAGTAATGTCCGTTTGGTTTTAGTTTTCGGTTCGATTTTGGTTGGTTTGGGATTTTATCGTGTGATGGTCGTTGTAAGATGATTTGAAATTGCAACAATATGATCCATCGCCATCATCAACGGTATTAGGGGTTCGTTTATCATATACAACAATATCGATCAAATCACCCATCCATCGAGTGAATGTACACAGATATTGTTTCCGTAAGATTAGCCACCAGCATTTGGTTCATTGGCGGATTGCATATATTTGTGTTAAATGGAAAGAAAAGAAAAAGGAAAACATACCATTAGTGTTGTAAGACAATCGACAAAAAATGCATAGCCCATATTTACAAGCTGCTAATATAATACACTAAATCATTCCTGGCTGCCAGTTCTAGCTTCTTGTTTGTGTACCAATTAAAAATAAGGTTTCTTCTTCATTAATGCTATGAACATCTCATTTCAAGTTGCTCACTGATGGCATACTGAGCAAATACAAAATGCCCTCTAAGCTTTATATACAGTACCGAACAAAACAAATGCAAATTATGCAACGGCATCGGCATCGGCATAAAAGCACTATTCTGCAGGCACAGCATATATCGTCACTCTGAATGATATTATGATTTGATTCCTCGCTTCTGTTGCCGGGAATGTATCCCTTTTTAAGTAACTCGATGTCGGGCTGGTCTATGATTCACATTGTAGATTTTTACTTATAATTACCGAGGAGAACAATGAATTCTTAAGATTTGTAATAATCAGAATATTCTCTACGGGTGTTGTGGGCCAAGGATGATCTCCACTATATTTAAGTCGTATCATGTCGGAAGGCAGATATTTAGACAACAAACATCCAACAAACATCACAACATGATATTGACGATTTCTAGGAGACATGTTTATCCCTTATTTCTTTTTCTATCATTCCTTTGTTGAAACTGTACACAATTATTCTCCCATAATTGATTTCCAATTGAATTTGACGCCTTTTTGATCCTACCCATTCTGACACACTTCTTTTGCAAAACGGCATACGTATTTTTCATAATTTCATTAACTAATTGTCTATTTTGCTATAAACAATTATTATCACGAATTCATAAAATTATGTTGAGTATCTTCACAGATTGCACTTGCTTTGTAGGGTAATGTAAAAACCCTCTTTTTAATGTGCCATAGAGAAAAATTCATGCTTGTATAATATCACTTATGTGACGTAGAACAAGTTAGTGGCTTCGTGGAAAATGCGTTAGTTAATGAGGGCTTGTGGTTCATTAATTTTATACGAGACTCTATGCCTGAGCCGTCCCTTATATCTCCCAGCATCTCTTTGCGCACTTTTCCCACGATGGTATCGACGGCGCGAAAGTATACTGTTGATGAGATTATGCTATCCTCGCTAGAACGAAGCTATCATCTCCCAGTTTAATACGGTGTACCGTTATCCGGCAGATTGTTTTTCCTTCTTTCTCTCCTTTCTATCTGTATCCATATTAATGCTGTTAGCCAAACATGATTTCTCTATCTGATATCTGATACACACTACAACAACACACGAATGTTATTGTCATTCCTTTAGCTGGTTCCTAAAATGAAAACAACACTAGGCGGTAATGATTGCACTATATAATGAACAACCTACCTAACTTTCGTAAACACGATTCATAAAAATCTGTATCCTGTACACGTTAAATCCGTCCAGCTTCCGCTTCCTGGTTTCGTGTCCGTTTGTTGTCGTCCAGTGGCAGTGCGCTCCAGCCCCTTGATTGCCCCCACGGTGTAAAGCTATTTTAAACACGGCAGCCAAACCTATAGATGTAAAACAAATAATGAAGTTTTCGCTGAATTCTTGGTTGGCGGAAATGTTTTCCCGTGGTTGCTATGATATGCTTCATTCGCGGAAACAAACACCACAAACTCCCACATCACGCGTCCATTTTTTGTTAATCTTACTCTCGTCGTTAGAACGTTTTATGCACAACTCGTGAATGTAAAACTCTTCTTTTTCTGCTCTACTACTTCTTGCGAAGTTCCTTAGGAAAAATAATCAACCTGCACACACACACCGAACCGCGACACACAGTTTTCCTTTCCACACAGCACGACTGCTGTTTTTTCCTTTCTTCCTTCAGCCAACCTGCGACGGTTGGGAAAGATTGGGTGATGCCGGACCAGAGGTTATCCTGGCAGTGTGAGCGAGAATGAATGGTTTATGCTCACTCATTTCCCACAGAAAAAAGGATGGGTGGGAAAATCACATAAAAACCATGTTGCGGAAAGAATTTTTTGTTTTACACACAAGTGCACACATACCGTCGTCACACATACATACGGTGCTCCGTTTACACCTTTGCGAAGAATCGAGCAATGCAACAAGAATCCTTGAATGGGCAGGTTATTTATGCTGCGTATAGGAGAGAAAGCATAGCGATTTCTTCGTATTCTTCTTCTACACTGCCACCACATACACAAATGCACCAACACTAGTGTAAACTCAAGCGCGGGCGCGCACACACACACACACGCATACACTTGCAGACGGCAGTTTGTATATATGAGTGTGGGTTTGTGTATACAAACGATGATATAAATTTGGTCTTTTGTTTCTTTTGTTTATCTAACTATTCCTGGAACTATTATGCTGCTGCCGTGCGATGTTTTTGACATCATTTGGAAACGTTTCATCAAATTGAACCTATAGCAGCTATCACACAGCAAACGAGAGTTAATCGAATAGGATTTCGCACCACACGAGCATCGCCACTGCAAGTACACACGTTAACAGGCGCGCGAAATATTATTGATTAATTTCGTTTAACCAAATGGCAAACCAACCTCGTCAAATCAGAATCCAACCCAACGTGCGCCTGTGTGTGTGTATGTGTACGATACACTGCCGGCAAAGGAAGGGTTTGCGTCGAGTTCGTTGTTATGTTGATATCATGCGCTGCTGCTAGTCCGCGTCCGTACTGTCGCCGACGATTGCCACTTCGCGCCTACCGAGTGTAAATGAAAAGATAGAATGGTGCCGTTAAACGTTTGCAATTACATTGGCGTTCGTTCTAAAGAGACAGTAAACAAAGCCGAATGGCGATTTTTTAGAAACCGAAATGAAGACGAATCGCGTAACGCACGCACGGGGCCAAAATCGACATTAGCCTTGGATTTTGGTGGGCATGTATTTGTGACCCCACACGGGTTGCCTGCGTGCAGCTTTGCTCGAACCGGTTTTATGTGCGATGATTCTATGATGATACATCGAGGGCGAAGAGCCACCGTACCCTGCGAGGGATTACATCGATTGGGGGTGTAAAATCTTTCTCTTCCGAGCACCAACCAATTCATTCATGTTTGCTCCGTTTTGTCTGTAATGCTGGAGGTGGCAAAAAACCACCCAAAAGTTAATTGTATCATTCGCTATAGTTTTTATATAACATTTCCTATATAACATTTGTTTGATATCTGATTCTGACTGAATTTGTCTGAATGCTCCATCGAAATCGAGGCGATAGTTTGTAAGGGTCAAATTCATGAAATAGGGTACACTAAATTCCTATAACAAAAGATGGCGCGATAATAATTCTTTATGCACATAGCACAGGGATAAACAAACCCCTTTCGTAGCTGTTTTGCCCAAGCAACAATCACACTGCCAATAACAATATCGATATTGTTTCACTATTTACAGTGCCACTGAGAGCATACATACATATGATAATTACAGTAATTTACCACACCGTATAAACAGAGCGAAACTGCATAACAGTATACGGGGGTCATGCGATTTGAGATGATCATCATATTTTGATTACGTGCAAACCTTCGACGTGTAGCGCCGACGAATATCCTTGGCTGGATGGTAATTGATTACCAGTAGGAAATATTAAACATTTTCACAAGAGGTAGACGCGCAGCCCTAACCAAACGTGAAGGCTGCATTCACTGAGCTTTGCGAGGAACACACACTCATATACACACACCTATGTACAACATTCGATGGAGCGCTACCCGAAAGAAGACAACGAACTCACTGGTGCAAAGAAAGGAGATTTGGTTCCCGTTTTGTGGGTACGACTTCACTGCATTAACGGAACCTAATTCGTGCTAACTGCTTCAATGCTCGGTTGTGCATACCTACGATAACAATTTGCACCAGATTTGCAAGGTATTTTCACCCAAAAACGTAACACTTTGGACGCGTAAAATATTGAGAAACTCTTTCCACTTTCAGTAAAGCTTCTGCTTTGACGTTTTGTTGTTCAGGGAACATCGCGGAGCTTTCAACGTGGACGGCGCCAGTCGACAGAATGGACAGACAGCTTGACAGCATAAAGTCATCGAAATTTGTTGAATGTGGAATTTTCTTATTCGCGCGTATGAAAAGCGTGAAAATTAAATATAAAATTAGAGAAATGGTGTAAAATAAATTAGCATACCCGTTTGGTAGATTTTTTGAAATTGTTTCGAATCGAAATTTGCTATTTCCTTGTCAAATAGAAAATCATGTGTCATATTTGATAATATTATCCACTAAACAATATCACTACACACCAACTTATGCATAATGTTCTAGAAGAAACCGCAGTTTGGCAGCTTAATGTAATATGTGCAAACGAATCAATGATAAACGGTCATTTATTTTTCTTGTTAAACATTCGTCATGAATTGGGGAGAGCTAGTGTCAAAACGTCAATAATCGCGACTAGCAAAAATTGTCCCACATGCACCAGCCTGAACCAAACGCACACACTTCGAGATCGAGTTGATGGTTTGACAGTTGTCTGTTTTTTTCTCTCTTGCCTCTTGCCCAGCCGCGTTCCGGATTTCTGTTTTGTGCGGTTCTTGTTAGTACGAATGGAAAAACACACAGAGGAAAAATGGCTGATGCGAAAAGATCAACAATAACGACAATTAATAGCAGCAGCGGTGGCGGTAGCGGCAGCAGCAGCAGCAGCAGCAACAGCGGAAGCACCAGCAAGTCTCGCAAATCCAAAACCGATCTGATTCGCAGCCTTGTCGGATCCTATCTGAAAGCGCGCAACTACAGTGTAAGTGTAACGTCAGGGTGGCGGTATTCCGAGTACTGTTACCTTTATAAACCTGCTTCCGCCACCAAAGAACCGCTTCGTTTCTATGGGTTGAAATTGATCGATCCTGTTACGCCGGGTACACCGAACAGTGGAGTGTGTGCGCGGTGTTCAATCTAGCGCTCAAGCTAACCCTAAATCCTGGAGTCGACTGCAACCGGAGCGCAGCGGTGCTCGCTGATTCCCGGCATTTTACACCAAGAAGCAAATTTTCTGTAGTGACTTACTTTGCTGATTCGCATGTATCTGATTATTGTTCGTTTTACTGTTTGCCAGGTTAACGACCGTTACCGAAAGTCGGATCTCATCCTCACGCAATCAACTGAGCAAATTGTGATGAACACTGCCATCAAAAACGATACATCGATGGTGAACAGTTTTCTGTACTCCAACATCTGCCTAAACTCAAACATAACCCAAGTGGAAGCCCATTTTGCCAAGTATGCTTTAAGAACCATCTATAAAAAATCGTCACTCGGGCACGATCATTAATCATGTTTTACTTTTAATTGCTCCAAACAGCTTCGCCAAGTTTGTAAGAAGCCAACCGGAACCGATACGTACGGAATTGAATGAGATTATCCCACCGCTGCTATGCCATCTGTACATCGAGATGTTGAAGGTGGTTACTTGGCGCTCGGCAATCGAGTTTCTGCGCAAACATGCACCGTTGGTGGGTAGGGTGGAACCTATCACCGGTCCGGCTGGTTCATCGCCGCTGCTCATGTTGAACCAGCAGAAACTAAACGGCACCATTGACGGTTTGCCGCTCGGAGCAGATGTGAGTTCGCTAATGCCATCGGCAGCTGTGCACAGTTCAGCCATCGTTTTCTCGCCCGTACGGTTCCAAGATTCGGCACGGTTCGAATCGCACCGAAGATTGATCCATAAACTGTCACAAATCGCACGGTTTCAGGACTGCGAAAGTGAACCACTGTTGGTGCAGTTTCGCTCCTGTCAAACACAGTTACGTTTCCGTTCCGAGTCTATTGCTGCTATGCGTCAGTACTTGGCCAAACATGGCCATTCGCTTATACTGCAAACGTTGCGCACGTGGTTCTACTTCGATACGGTCGACGACAAGAACTTTGTAGACTGTCAGCCGGACACTTCTACGGCTGTTGCACAACTGAATTCCACGATCAGGCGTTCACTAGCTGTCCGATCGAACTCTTCAAACGGGCAGCTAAACGGCAGTAGCCTACCGATGGACATAGACGAAACCGAAACGGAAGGCGTATCGAAACGTACCGAAGCAGAGTATGATTTCACCGAACATACCGAATGTGAAAACGAACGCTATCTTTTGCTGAATGGTTTTAATGCGCGATATTTGCGCTACAAAATGCTCGATGCGGAGAACGGTACGATCTCGAACGATCGGATCAGTTCGGCAACACTCGGTGAAGATGAAGATGAGGACGAATATGGTAATTGTATTAAGGACACGCAAGCCACCCAGAGTGGTATTTCAGAACAGCAGCAACCAGACGAACCGGTTACTGGTAGCATTGGTATGGATGGAATATTCCCGCGAATGGACAGTCAGGAACGGTTGCGAAGGTTGCAGGAAAGTGCAGAAAAATTGTCCATGTATCAGCGGCCACTGTGCGTGTACAGCTTAGATAACGTTGGCCAACAGCTAACAAGTATGGCGATCGATGCCGGTTGCTGCCATGTTGCGAGCGGGTTCGAAGACTCCACCATTATGCTCTGGTCGACTAACCGTAGCACCCAGATGGGCCGCAAGCCGTACGCCAGCTTTCGCGATCGGCAATGCTGTTGGAATGTGACTTCCTGTGATAGTAGATTTAGTGAATCGGATGAATCCGATGATGAGGGTGGCAATGGTGGCAACGAAACGGACGAGTCGGAGTACCGGATAGCGGAAGGGGACAGATACCGCCAAGACGGCACGTCACTACTGGACGATGGAATAGATAGTATGTTCGATTTGCGTAAACCAGCTGATATCAAGCGAGGGAATAGGTTGCTACCGCCACATAAACGGCGACTTACCAAACGGGAACGCTGGAAGCAATTTCTCGACAATCGTTGCTTGGAAAACACTTTGTATGTGTCATGGTAGTTATTTGTTTGTGTTAGTTTTTATTCATTTTTTAATGTTGTTTAAATATCATTTTAGCTCCGAAACTGGTGGATTGTCTTTGCGCGGACACGGCAATGCCGTCACGGATCTTCTCTTCTCCGAGTCCAGTCCGCTGCTGGTAAGCGTTTCACGGGACTGTACCATGCGTGCTTGGACGGGTAGTGACTATACGTGCCGGGCAATATACCGCGGACACAATCATCCGATTTGGTGTGTCGCGGAAAGTCCTACTGGGCTGTATTTTGCTACCGGCTCACGTGACACAACCGCACGCTTGTGGTCTACCGATCGTCGGTTTCCACTGCAAATGTACGTTGGCCATACACAGGATGTCGATACAGTGGCATTTCATCCTAACGGGAACTATTTAGCCACTGGATCGACTGATTTGTCTGTGCGGCTTTGGTGTGTTACCACCGGGAAATTGTTGCGTATCTTTACCGACTGTCGGCAACCGGTTCAGAGGATATGCTTTAGCCCTGATGGGAAATATCTTGCTGCAGGAGGTAAGCCTTTACGACGGGAAACTGCATTTATATCACTACCGGTACATTTAGACCTCACGTAAACCTTTCTTGAATCTTGCAGGGGAGGAGAATCGAGTGCGCATTTTCGACCTAACGGCCGGTTCGCAGTTGACAGAGCTGAAAGATCACACAGCGGCCATTACTTGCATCACATGGAGCAAGGACAGTGGTCATTTTGTTTCGTCATGTGCGGACGGCACGATACGAATCTGGGATGCGAAGCGAATGTTACTTCCCTCATCATCCTCTTCCTCCTCCACTTCCACCGCGTCCAACACATCGGCTACGGCGATGCAAATGCCCACACGGGAACTATCGTCCGCTGTCGGACGGGGTCCCAATTTCGCTACACTTAACAATGGTACCACCACCAATCCAAAGATGAACATCACAGCCAATCCACAGCAAGAAGCGATTCCTGCTGGGAGTGGTGGTAGAAGTGGTACAGGTTTGACGTCGCAACAGTTGCATCATGGTACGGGCAATGTAGCAACACCCGGGCTACCTGGAAACGCACCGATGTCGTCGTTGGGCTCCGTTAGTACCGCCAATAGCAATAATCTCCTGCTCGCATACTCAACCGGTTGTCGGCGAATTTATCGACTGCACTATAATAAGCTAAGCGGTGGTTTATCGTGTTTAGGAAGTAGTTAATGAAAGGGAAGTACACAACGGAAGTAGAGAGAGAGAGAGAGAGAGAGAGAGAGAGAGAGAGAGAGAGAGAGAGAGAGAGAGAGAGAGAGAGAGAGAGAACCTGGAATAAGTATTATTTATTGAAACTCAGTCCTCCAAGATGAAGCAAGCAAAAACTAATGCAAAACAAACAAACAAACAAACGGTTGACTGTTGTAGGTGGTCTGCTAAAATGGACTGTGAAAAAAGGAAAAGGCGACAAAAACCGGTGCGCAATAATGAGCAAATGGAACCCGCAGCTACATTGATCGGTTTTACGCGTACTGCACCGCACAAACACTCCGTGTGTCGTGTGATTATCGAGTCGTAGTAGAATTTTCAATGAAATTAAAGAAATAAACAATAGTCGTAAGGAAGAATCGTCAAATGTCAGGTGAACCGGTGTCCAAGAATTTAATTTCAAGCGAGAACATGAAGCTTGTCGTGGGTAAAATACGCCTTGCTTGGCAAACCGACAGTGTGGGGAATGTCTTGTTACTAGTAAGGTTAGTAGTATTTTGTTTACTTCTTGCCCTTTAAACCGTTGTAGAGCCGTTAATCAGCACTGAACTGAATCGTTTTATACGAAAAAAGCAAGCAACGACCCACATGCGAACCCTGCAATGCTGCAGCGAAGAGCGAGGGCACGCACACATACGCATCGAATCCAATTTTCCTGCTTTCTGCACTGGTTACGGTGTCGGGGCTGTGCTGCGAAATTGAGACCGTTCGCATGGATGGCGAAAAATTAGTTCAAGTGCACTGTCATTTCTTCAGCAACGAATAGGGGGAACTTCCTTCCAAGGAGCCCTGCTGTTTGCTGTTATCTTCAGCCCATACTATCGCGGAACGGGTTACGAGCGAGTGTATGTGCCGCGCGTGATTAGTGGAAGATGAAAGTCATTGACAAACAACAGTGCTGCTGGTGCCGCTGTCACTTATGTTGCGTTACGATATCTCTGGCAAAAGGACACCATCATCTCAAAGATGCTCGTGGCCGCAAAGCGCTGAGCTCTGAGGATGCGTAATACCGTGGAAAATGGTGAGCAACATCAGGCCGGAAGTTTACAGAGTGGTACGCATACGGAACGGACAACCAGTCAAATGAGGCTGCGTGGTGCGTGCAAGGTCGTTGTCGGTCAAATTGTGAAATTGCCACATTGTGGTCAACTGTTCGGCTGGTCGGTGCCGGACAGTCGTGGAGAAAGTGAGGAAAGAAAGAGTATTTATATGCTCCCGTGTGTGTGTGAATAGTGCAGTCTCTGCACTCATAGGAAGTGCAACAGTGTAAACGGAATAGGGAGTGTTGGTGTGCAGCAAAGCGAGAAATGTCAAACAAGGCCACCGAATCCACTTGGCTGCTTGGATAATCAAAACAATAGCAACAAAGTTTGAATACGATCCGAATCGTTTCGTCTGGCAGCTGTTTGTGGATATTTTGTGAGTAGTGTACCCACTGTGCCTGGCGGGTTGTAGATAGAAACGTCAAGATGTATGTAGTTTTCTTTTCCGTGTGTTTTTTAGCAGCATAACAACGTGCTGCGTGTATAGGTAAGGGTTTAGAGCTAGTTTGTGTCTCTCTGTGCTTGGTGAATATATGCCAGAAAGAAGGCCCATATCAACGCCCATCGCAGGAACAACAGCAATGGAAGATAGCGCCAGCGGTCCACATCGTTTCACAAACTATTTGCAAGCGAACCAGCAGCAAACCATCACTCCGAACATGATTGTACAGCAGCATCGTCACTTTCAGCACCAGTGCAGGATATGTGGTGTGAACGAAGGGCTTCGCCGATGTAGCCGTTGCCAGATTGCGTACTACTGTTCGGTTGACCATCAGCGAATCGACTGGAAGGTGCACAAGACCGAATGCCGCTCGATACATCATCTGCCACAGCCAACGGCCGCTTCAGTGCAACAGCAACAGCAGAATCTACAAACCCTAAGTGGTGCAGCAGTAGTATATTCTGCTGCCTTAACTGAAGGACCGCAACCGACTTCAAATCAGCAGTTGGCGAATGTTTTCATGCCATCGCAACCATCAGACGACGGTAGTTTTTGTGTACGTGCAGAAATGCTACTGCCGGATTGCAGTACAACTACCATCAGCGGTGGATTGCTGCCACAGCCGTCAAATGTAAACATCGCTGCGCACCCTTCACTCACACAGCCATCCGTTGATCAGAATGCGTCTGCTGCAATCGCATCCACCTCTACCCGCCCGTCACAAACAACCATCGTTGGCACTGCTGCCATCGATGACGGTGGGGGATTGTTAACTCCGGGTGTTGCAGAGACGACGTGCGCGCGAACGCAGCAACCGATGATAGCGTCCGATGGTAGTGACAGTGGCGATGAATTTCTGAACGAGCTCGCAGTTTCAAAGTTGTTCCCGATCGATGCGCTAGCGTCTGCCGAAGAGCTCGCCGATCTTGACCAGCTCGATGTGGATCATATACTGAATGAGAACAATTTTCTCAACAACATAAACAATCTTAACGTGTTTGACGGTACCGAACAGCATCTGCCACCGGAACAACTGTTCGAGTCGGATTTTGTGATCGCGGACGTGCAGAAAACGGACAACAACAATCGCAACTTTGGCAGTGAGTTTAGCCAGGACGCGGTTGCGTTTCAGAAGAACAATAATAACAATTTTGTAAACGGCCCTGTTGTGCTAAGTGACGGTTGTGAAAGTGATTACGTGCAGGGCGGGCACGATCGAGACAATCCGTCGTACGGTGGAAAAACGACCAAAATGCAGGTGGCACAATCGGGTAGCGTGATGTTGCTACAGCAACCGCAACAGCAACAGCAGGCACAGCTTGATCAGCGGACAACCAAAGCTCAGCAACAGAAACAACAATTGGCCGCACTGTTCCGACAGGCCAATAGTGCCGTTGATGGACCCATTCTGTCCAAAGTGGTGGATACAAGTGATGCTGCCCTGCTGTTGGGTGGTGCGAAGCAGGATGCACGTAAGGGAAGGACATTGCAAATTTCCAATCATGGTGTTACGAATGGAAAACCCGCTTCCGGTTTGAGTGTTAATGTTAGTGGGGGACCGGTGGGTGTTATGAGTTCAGTTGGCGGTGAAGCCACCCAGGGTGCGTTCGATTTGGACAGTGACAGTTTGGACGAAGCCTGTCGCAGTTTGATACGGGATATGAATGAGTATGGGGTGTGTGTGCTGGACAATTTTCTTGGCCAGGAACGCGGTCTGCAAGTGCTGGACGAGGTGACCGGAATGTATTCGTCCGGAGTGTTTCGGGTAAGTACATTATCAGGTTTGCAATTTAGGAGTTGCTGTGCATTTTATCAAATGAGTAGAATCGCTTAGAATTAGTGTGAGGGAATTTCCCCAAAACCAACACTAAGTTATATTTCTTTCATATGCCTTTGTAAACTTTGTCAAAAAGTCTTTTCATTTCAAAAGTATTTTATATGACGACGTTGCTGATGTATAAAATTGTATGTAAGGCGTCTTATCTTATCTTCCATTTAATGCTGGCCGCTTGAATATTTTTTTTTGCTTCGGTTAGATGTAGACATGCACATTTACATTGTGATTACGAGTAGGAGTTCATTTTTTGAACTGAAATTCTATTAAATATTGCCATTTTGATTTTAAGAATGCATTTAATATACCTCCACAGGACGGTCAGCTAGTGTCGAACCGCGGTGGAAACAATTTACGCCATATACGAGGAGATAAAATTACCTGGATTGGTGGAAAGGAACCAGGCTGCAGCAGCATAGGATATCTTATTAATCGCGTAAGTATAATGCATGTTATAATCATCCAATTCAGATATTTAACACGCTCTTGCTGACACATCTGCAGGTTGACGCCGTCATTACCAACTGCAAACGGATGAAGAACAATGGCAAACTTGGGCGATATAACATCAAAGAGCGAACGAAGGTATGTGTATTTGTGATGGGACTTGAACTTTAAAAACAACGGAACGGGTTGGCTTTCTTATGTATGTTGCTGTTTTGGCTGGTTTCATCTCGGGAAAAGCTATCCCTGCGTAGCCACCAAACCCGCACGTGCACGTGCGGCCGAACACGCGCATCCGTTTGTAGCGACGAAGAACTGCTCAACATTTTAATGTCGCGCAACATGCTGCCAAATGCGTACGTGAGCTCGCACGTGCACGATGTTGGTCAGCGGTCTCTTTCTCTCACCATCTTTGTTTCGCTCACACCTTTCTCTCCTATATCTCCCTTACAAAATAACCTTCCTCGTTCGTGTATTTACCCCACAGACGAATGGTTCGTTAGCCCAGGTTATGGTATTAACGTTGGTTTTGCCGCATCTTCACATTACTTCCATCCTATTTCCCGGACCATCGTTTAATGCAAACACTTTGTCATTGTTGCTCAGTTCCATTCGGTATTAGCAGCCGTGTGGCCTACGTGCGTATTTTATTGGAATTGTGTGTAACTGTTTGTGCGCCATTGCATCGTTCTTGTGCAGCGCTTCAGACATTTCCAAAAGATTTGCAAAAACACTCAACCACGGAGTGATCAAACATCTGTTTGAATTTCCTTTTTGCGTGTTGTTTTTTTTTGCTGTTGTTCACTTTTATTCCTTCATTTCACACCTGGCACTACTGTGGGCTAAAGAGGAAAAAGGTCAATGAAAGACCTTGAGGAATACAACGTTACACTGCTAAATATATAAAAAACCTTACACCAGATCTCTTTCCGATCAATAAAAAACAGAGTTATTGCGTATGACCGGATGGTCACGTAGTTTCGATCCAGACTTCTTCCTGCATTCAGGGCCACCCGATGGAAGGCTGCACTTTCACACTGCAATGGTGGGGCAATGATGGGACAATCGAATGCAACCGCGACATAGCCCTTATCTTGCCACGTTTCTTCACGGATTGTGGCTCGAGGCGTGTGTTTGTCCGCGGCACAGACGTTGACGGATTAGGGGGGCACAAGGAAGACAAACAGCAAGGTTTTTGCGCAACAATTGTGTACCACCCACCACTATTCCGATGCGTCATCTGATGCGGCCAGCAAACAGTGGAACAATTCTACGAATCTAAAACAGCCTACCACCTGCTTCTCTTAACCCGGTCACCTGGTGTCGTATTGGCGTTGATGAGAGATTCTAGACCTTCTTACACCCTGTTATGTCTGTTAGTGAGCTTTATGAATTTAACGTACGAGCAACTGTGTGTTGTGGCTATAATCCAGCCATTTCTGAGAAATGTGTACATTTCTACAGCATAGAAACTACTCTTATTACTCAACGCTGAACTGGCCTCATTACATTGGTACGATGAAATCATCGGGCTCACGGAAGCTCACGGGAACATTATTTGTTTTGTTTGGAAATAAAATCTTGATTCGTCCCTGGTAAACCAAACACCCCCAATCAAAGACAAAAATTCCCACAATCAATGAAACGTGATTGATGACACACTGCAGACACGCAAATCGCGATTAAATACGGGTATTGGCTGTGCTTCCCGTTCATCGATCTATGGTTTTTTTTGGTTGCTGTTGATTCGATCTAATGGTTTTTGGTTAATGGTGGTTTCCCATGGTAAAATATTTGGCAGTGAACGAGAGAAGTAAGGTTCGGGGATGCTTTTCATATGTGAGACATGAACAGGGGCGATAAGATCGGTTTTGGAGAGCATATCCGTATCTTAATATCGGGTATTATCGAGGAAGAGTTGTACAAAGTAGGCTAGATTAACACATGCTTTTGCGAGTGTCCTAACAATACCAACCGGCTCTAGATATATTGGTGGAGGGGTTTATAAAACCTTGGGAGAATATGGTCATCCCTATTCTTAGGATAAATAAAAGTGTTAAGACAGAGGTGAATAAGAAAGGACCTGAAATACAAACTTATAGGCTAATGAGATTCGCAGTAGTCAAAATGCCCTCTGTATATGTACAGATGAATCAAAGGTCATCTGACATAGGAGGATATAATCCAGGCAGATATACGAAGAATACGAAACAAAGCATTAATCTAGATTAAGAGAAGTTAGATAGGCCCTGTTATCATGTTTGGCCCTCGTGCTTTCTTTGTATAATCCTGTCAGTTAGGTGTTAAAGATCATCAACGATCAAAGTCGATGATCTCACTTCAAGGTCGTACCTTTTGGTATTTCTCCTCTTAGGGGTGGGGGTGGGGGGGGGGGGGGGGGGGTAGGGGGGCTGGGGGCATAACACTATTAAGAGGTGTATTTGGTTAAAATATCACCCTAGGATCTATGAATATTTTATAGTCAAAACAATTTAATAAAATATGTAATAGATGAAAACTGATCATTCAAACCAAATTCAAACGGGAGAATGTTTACTCAGCGATTCATTCACTTATCGTTGTATGTTCTCGAAATTTGTGTTCCTGTTCTTATCTAATTATTACTTGATGGAAATTAAAAGCACATCGAATGATAAAGTCGCATAGTCGATTGGTTGGTGTAATTTTTATGACATGCATAGCGCACTGGTACGGGGCAAATTAAAATTCACTGGACAATAGTAGACAATAGTAGTATGATATCACGTTAGATTACTACTTGATTTCTTTGTATTATCATGCCTGTGATAATGCTATCAGCCAAAGGGATTTACTCTTGATTATACGATCTTCCAAGCGATGTATATTACACACAATCCTATGGCAATGCCACAAACACATTCCCACATATGTGTTTGCCGGCCCTTTTGGCCATCGGATAACGCTGCACATTCGCGCACTGATAATGGTACGCAGGTGTAGTACCAGCAACAACAGTGCGCGACTGCACCACAATCCCGACACCAACACACTATGCATGGGCGCCCGCGCACTCTGCTCGGCCACACTGTCAAGAAGGAAGCTTCCTGGGACGTCCCATCGGCGGTGGTTTGCGGAGGTTCCCGTATTTGTGCAAGGCGGGTGTGTGTAAACGCGTGCGCACTGCTTTGCCTCGCCTTTGACCGTTCGGCGAGACCGAGGAGTTTGTCACGTACGCCAATTTCGGGATGGTACCCCGGAATTTGGTACTAAATAGAAGCTTTCTTCAGTGTCAATGGAAGGATTGGTTTTTTAGATAATCATTCTTTTTTTTTTAAATACGATAAAAGCTGGAATTTCTTTTCCTAATCACAGGTGGGTTGAATAATTGTTGAAGTATAGTGACAACTTAATTCATTTGTGATTTGCAACCGGTGCTTCTCATTTGTTAATCGATTATGGTTATTCGTTATTTTTAGGCAATGGTCGCATGCTATCCTGGCTCCGGATCCCATTACGTTAAGCACGTAGACAATCCCAACCGTGACGGACGCTGCATTACTGCCATCTACTATCTTAATCTCGATTGGGACGTTCGGGAAAGCGGTGGTTTATTAAGGTATGACATCGTTCACATCACTCCAGTTGGCGTTTGTTCATTTGGTTTTGTAATTGGATGTACTCTTTATTTTAGAATTTTCCCGGAAGGATGCAACGATCGGGTTGCCGACATTGAACCGATCTTTGATCGTATTCTGTTCTTCTGGTCCGACCGGCGAAACCCGCACGAAGTACAACCGGCCCATCGCACCCGGTACGCTATTACGCTCTGGTACCTGGATGCGGAGGAACGTGAATCGGCACGGTTACGCTACCAGCGAGACTGTGAGAGCCGGTTTAAGGCTTAAGTTCACGTAGAAACCACCGAAAGGCACGTAAAGGACCCGCGATCCCAATTGGTTACGGGTAGGAAGCGTAATGCAAGTGCTCGCGATCTTACCAAATCGAATAATTTATTAGCAAAATTGTTATTAAAATGTGATATAACTATACATACTTATAACTATGGTAGGTGAGTGTGTACACGAGGTCGAGGATAGAGTTGACTATTTTACGTAACCTTTAAACGTACTAATAGATAATTTGCGTGTGCGTGCGTGATTTGTCTGAGCCAGTATATTAGAATGGTAGGAAACGGTAAGATAAAAAACAAAACAAAGGGTAAGCTACAGCAATCACGCCTCGTAAGCTTGTGTGCATAATAAAGTAAGTAGGAAACGAAAACGAATTAAAAGAACATGAAAATGATAGGAACGAGACTAAGAGGCATGAAGCTATTCTGGGCAAGCAAATTTAAATGGAGCTGTGCAGATTTGTTGATACGATATGTTGATCACGGTTTCATTAGCTAGCAAAATGCGGGAATATTACCATTCGGCCGTTTGATTGCTGATAGGGAAAGGGAAGAGCTATACACAACTTTGGCAGGAAACAGGACATTGTAGATGAAAGCAACAAACGTTTTATCGTTTGTATTGTATTTCGCTTATAATGGAAGTATGTAAGACGTTAGGGTACGCACTTGATACGAGCGAACCGTATAGGGTGTGACAAAGAACACAAATCAGATGGGATGGAATGTGAGGAATGGATTTTCAAAAAAGTGTTTGCGCGATAAATTTGTATATGCGCTATACAATATTAGATAGCTTCCGAAACTGTATGTGTTGCGTTTCATGTATTTTTTTATTGAATATAAGTTAAACATTCAGCAACTACTTTAAGTTTTATTTTTACCTACAACGTAGTGTTTTCCAGCGGCGGATCCAACGGTAGGCGGAGTAGGTGGTCGCCTAGGGCCTCGCCGTGTTGGGGGCCCCAAAAACTGTGTGTAGTAGTTGTATACATAGGCCCAATCTCCTATGCTAGAGGGGGCCCCGAAGTGTACCACAAGAGGCCCCTGGCGAATTTTGAAGTTGGGACAAAATGCCCCGGAATCGGCCAATTTTGTAACTTGTGATACCAACCGGATTGATAAAGCGGATAGTTTTGTCATATATAGTCAAGATTTTCGACCCTCACGGCTTGCTGGGTTGAACGATAATCGTCGCTAAACTATTCATGCAGCAACTATGGTCGTTTAAGAAGGATGGAAAGGCATGGGACTGGGACAGCGAACTCCCATCGCACTTACAGAACGAATGGTTAAGGTTTCACACTTCTTCACTAGAATCCCTTCGTGATTTACGCATTTCGCGCTACACTTCACAACACTCGGCTACAAATCTACAGATACACATTTTCGCAGATGCATCACAAGTGGCGTAAGGGTGCTTGCTGCTACATTCGGGCTGAAAGCATGAAAGGAGTCACGGTTCACTTGCTTACAGCAATTGCAAGCGCGAGCCAAGTACTGCAATGCGAGCCAAGTACTGTCGATCAGTATCCCTAAAAAAAAACCTACTGGTGATCGTCAAAGAAGACAACATGCATCCTACCTTGTGGGCAATGGGGCGTATTATTTTGGTTCATCCTGGCAAGGACGGAACAGTTCGCGTAGTGACGCTGCGCACAGCATCCGGTAAACACGTCGTACGCGCAGCAAACCGGTTGGCAATGTTACCCAATCCAAATGGGCTCAGCAATTTGGATAAGAAGATTGGCATTGGCACTGAATAGCATGCAGCATCAAACCATTTTTACGTTTATTTACTTTCATAGTTGTCAGTGATAAAAACGCAACGCACATACCCATATACACCCATAAATTCAATTTTTTTGGTGGCCGGAATGTGAGAATTAGGGTTTATAAAAGAACATTCCTTCCACATTCCTATCAAACGAATTAGAGTGAATGGGAAAAGGCAACACGGATCCTGCATCTCTTTCGTATTTTGCGCCGTTCCGTCCGTCGAAAACGCTCCAGAAACGATGAAATTTTTGGTTTCCAACACCAAGAGAGCATGATCAACGAAGAGGTAGCACAAATTTCCGTACCACGTGGTATCATTTCATTTAGCTGTACCCTTCCCTCTAGTGATCATGGCGCTTGATCCGTCAACTGATCTTTTATCTCTTTCCGTTCGTCCAAACAGCACAGCGCGTACCATAAATATGCACAAGTTTATTTTTATGGAAATAACAATGTGGAATATTTATGGAATATATTTATAAATGGAATCCTTCTAAACCCCCGGACATTCCATGACAACAAGAGATATGAATATTGGAAAATAACCGAACAATAAGCAATGAATAATGTCTTCGGAAATAGTGTCACTCCATGTTTCATACTCCTAATGATTAAAAAACTTACCTGCTGCACAGTTATGAGACGCACTGTAGGAACTGGATGGATAAAATGAGACGGAGGATTCTCTCTACAGTAGCTGAGCTACTCTCTATCGATCGCTCTCCGGAGAGGGCCCTTGTTTGATATTATGTGTAACTAATAGCCAATAGCAGAAGATCTCTCATACTGATGATTGATCAATACCATCAAAGCGAATGATAACGTGAGTATGCGATATCAATATGTTATGTACAAACATGGCGGATCCTTGTGCGGATCAGATTGATGTTATCTCCTTTCGTGGATGCTCTCTTGGTGTCAGAAATCACAAAACCGGTCGCTTTTTGGTGGCTCCGATCGCATGCGCGGAGACTTCGACGGAAGGAAAAGCGTTTAAAAATAATATGCAATGACGACTGAGAGACCGTGCGCTCCTGTAGCTTTTGTGAGCTGGACACTAAACATTTACGGTGATAATTCTTTCCATTTTGCTCTCTGTTGCCCCCTCAACAAATATTGTCATCAAGAAGAAGAATAACCACGTGGGAATGTGGGAATGTGGGAGGCAAACAGTACCGCGAGTCAATCTGCTGATATATGTGATATTAACATCTATTGTACTGCTTTTTATCCGTATCGTCGTATGCTGAGCGATGTCCACGTCCTTCGAGCACCGGCACAGCTCAGCTCGTCGGTGAAACTATATACTCAGTACATAATCGCATGCAATTATGAGGCGCGATCAGCATCTGCTGGTGGCGACGCTTTCTTCTAAACGGTTTTACGTACATACGTGTTTATATGAAGTATTTTGTGGACAGTGTTTTAGTGTGTCAAATAAAAGTTTATTTAATAGTTTGATCTTCGGATTCGTGGTTGAGTTGAGAAAAGGGATCAACGGCGGAGCAAACGGTAGACGGAGTAGGTGGTCGCCTAGGGCCTCGCCGTGTTGGAGGCCCCAAAAAATGTGTGTAATGTGTGTAAAAGGTGTATACATAGGCCCCCCTCTCCTTATGCTAGAGGGGGCTCCGAAGGGTACCACATGAGGCCCCTGGTGAAATTTGACCGCGAACTACCCGTGGGATGATTCAAAGTGAGTTCAGGAGCCCCTTATTACTGTGCCTTTAGCTTTGCCTCATTTCAAGTGCCTCAATGCCGTCCAATTCATCGTTTTTAAAATTAGAGGCCCCATTTATAATTCCACCCTGGACCTCCAAGGGGATTGATCCTCCACTGGTGTTTTCGCTAGTTTCACTGTATCGATTGCTGTGATTATTCAACTCGATCGTTCCGTTAAGTATCGACACTCATTTGAAAATGAGGCCAAAATGAAGGCCACAAATGATGAGTAGTTATAACCACCTTTTTGAGATTATTCGAATTAACTTGCTTATTAATAAGATTAAACTCACTCGTTCACTCACATGAATACCGGAATGATTGAGTACAATCATCTCTGCAAGTATCTCATCAGGGTCTGGAGAAAAGGAATAGAAAAGGTTACTCAATGATCTAAGCTTTTATTTTGTACGATATGCCATATACTAGGGTTTCAAAAATACTCGAAAATACTGTATCCACACTTATTGCAAACGCGGTTCCATGCGTACCCAAAAGCCATCGCGTGCTTCTAGGGAGGAAGCTGATTCGATCAGCTTTAACGGTTCCGCCGTACGTTCTCCTGGCTGTAGTTTAAACTGTTGCACTAGAGTCACCAGTGTCACCTTCACTACGAGCTTTACGAACTCTTGCCCAACACATCCCCGTCCAATACCGAACGGAATGAATGTGTTGGTCCGTTGGGCATTCGTATCCACGAACCGTTCCGGATTGAATTGTTCCGGCTGTGGAAAGAAGTCTTCATTGCGATGTAGAGCCCACACGGATACGTATAGTTTGTCGCCCACCTTTAACGGGACCGAAGCACGGTCACCGTTCTCGGTGGCAGGAATGACAAACGGTTTCGTACACTCTCGGACTAGCAGTGGATGAGGTGGCCATTTGCGAAGTGTTTCTAGTACGATCGCTTCCAGGTAGCGTAACGATCGGATATTCTCGTACAGTGGAACACTGATGGAATGCTTTGCTGTGAGACCATGGTGAGTCAATTCCTCGTAAAGCTTTCGCTGCACGTCCAAGTTTTGAGCCAATTCGTACGCTGCGAACGAAAGTAAATTGAGCGTCGGTTCGAATCCTTTCGTAAAAAAGGTGGCACACTGTGCGGTCAGCTGTTCGTCCGTTAGCTGTAGAGATGCTTTCAATTTGTCATTCGCTTGGCTAAGAGAACGAGCCATCGAGCTTTGGCTGGGTGTGGAAGCTGCACTGTGGTACTGCTTGACAAGGTACTCAATGTCCTGTCGATCGGTAAACTGTACGCCAGCACTTCGCATCAGTCCGGGCATCAGGTAGAATGCCATCGTTTTAATCACCTGTGTCGGATTAGTTCCGTACGCCATCCCGGTAGCCACGGCACAGAATCTATCCGTATCGTCCTGGAATGTGTTAAGCTCCTTACCAAACGCTATACCAGCAAACATGTTCAGCGTGTGCTTCAGAAAAATAGCCTTTAATTCCAGCTCTAGCTCGACGCGTGACGTTATAAAATCAACCAACGCTGTGCAACACTTTTGCGCAGTCTGATCCATCGAGGGAAGGCTGTTTGGTTTGCGGAAAATTGGCGTAACGAATGAGGCCACCTTCGAGGCCTTATCGGCACCTTTGACGAGATGTAGCTGGCTGCCGAGAAAGTGATCCTTTTCTTCGTCCAAAAAATAGCCATGGCTTTCGAAATGATCCATGTTGGGCTGTAACAGCTGGCGGATCAGTGCCGGATCGCGGATGTACAGTGCCGGTGTCATGTAGTTGAAGAACCCGAACAACCTACAATGCGTGATTGCCTTCAGTGTGAAAGCGGTCGTTAATAGACACGCTACATCGTTCTACTTACCCATGGCTGGAGAACTTTCGATAGAACTGTTCAATTTTCTCCATCGTCGTTAGCTTGCCGCTCAGGACATCGTCCAGATTGCCGTACAGAAAATGTGGCTTTTCGAAGGGTACACGCAACAGCCGGAAGTATGAACGGTGGCGTGTGAGTAGCTTGTATGTGAAGAATCCAAGCAGTGTAACAAGAATGAACGTGAACCAGTACAGATCCTCCTGATTCATTGTGTTGCAGATGTCGTTTTCGAACGGGTACAGTATGGAATGTGACGAGTCTGACTGTGGCCACCAGAGCTGTGAATCAGTTCAAGGGTAAAACTCGGTTATCGTGTGTTTTGGAGTAAGTTTTCATAGATAAGTACTGCAAATGAAACTCACCGTGGCCGGATGGGCTCGGAAACGGTCTATGCGGTCAGCTGATGTCCGGTTTCGAAATGACATTGCTTTGATGGTAAACACAAAACATCAGCCGTGTTGCCAAACACAACACGATTCGGGCGAGGAGAAACTGCTCGACTGAACAAGTTCAGGCAATTATTTGAAACGTCCGTTAAATAATTGTGTTTTCATCAATATGAGTCGTTAATTTCAGAAAAATCGATTCGGGAGGTCATTCAATTAGAAAAAAAAAACACCACAGGCAATTTATTTAACTTACAAGCGAACACTATTTTACACGTATAATTATTCGTTTAGACAATGCAGTTACCGGAATCTTAAAAAATACAACGTCTAGACCTACCCTCACGCATTCTTTCCAAACCAACTGGAAAACAGTTGATGAAACTCGCTGGACGCCCGACGCATAAAGTTCACAACTGATCGCAGCATAAAAGCACCAGGCTTTCCCTCATCGTCATCATCATTGTCGGGCTGTGGCTCTCTGTGCCCCGATTGTCCAGTGGCGACGGGTGCATCCTGTAGCTGCTTCGGCATCCGCGCCTGTTCCGGTAGGATAAGATTTTCGTACGAAGATTCATCGGACTGCTGCAGTCGGTGGATCATGTTCGACCGTTCCCGGGATTCCCAGGACTGTGGATGTAGTAGAACGTTTCGCTTCGTACGTTTGTGCGACGGTTCTGCATTCGCACTCTCATTCAGCCGCACATCATCCCCATCATCGCTTACCTCCCGGGCATCGTTATCTTCCGCTTCTAGTTCCTCGATTGCCTCCAGCAGTAGGTCAAACATTTCGGCAAACTTTTGCTGCAGTTTCGCATTGGTGCGGAAAAACTCCTCCAACCGTTGTACTTCTTCGGACTCGATAGAGGGCGGCTGTTCGGCGTCTGGCGCAGGGAAGGAGCGTTTGTAGCGATTCGGCAACAACTCAGTGACCTCGGCGGATGTTGATTCTAGCGACCAGGTTGGTTCGAGCCGTGGAATGAACTGACGCTCCTCGCTGGTCCGGGGTGCCGGTGTGAAGAGTTTAATTTCCTCCTCTGAAGCTGCCATCGTACGATCAGACGTTTCTTCCGGAGTTTCGCCAGAAATAGTAGCCGTGTCTTCGGGAGAGTTTTCCTCCATCTCCATATCCCTTTGCTCGTTCGCTTGTGATTCAAAGCGTTCGGGGTTCATTCGTACAACCGTGAACGCTTCTCTACTGCTGACTTCTGGTTGACCAGGTTGTGTGTCGAAACGTTGCATCTCTTCCGATTGCTCTTTCCGAATAGGCATAAACCGGTCGATACGTCTTGTTTCCCGCACTTCTTCCATCTTCGGTCCCCGACGGAGCGTTCGTCGCCGCCCACAATCTTCGTCCTCACTCGTCTCGAGCGGTCTACGTTCCCGAACCGGTGCAAAACGATGAAAATCGCGCTGATTGATCGAGACTCTTCGACGAACTGCTGGTCGATGGCGCGAAACGCCCCAACTTGGCGTACGGTACTCGTCCGATCGTTCCGCTGGCTGTTCCGAATACAGATCGCTCGTCATCTCATCATCACTGTTGCTGCTTCCTTTCGAGATCACCAGATGTACATCACCAAGCGGAAAGTCCGATCGTTGATGTTCCTCATCCGCCTCATCACTGCCGGCAAAGTTTGGTGGCTCATTGACGGCTTCCGCTAGCGAGGATCGTTTCGTTTTGCGACTGGCCAACTTGGCCGACATACGCTTCAGCAAACGATCGTGAAGCCGACGGTTCGGATGGTTCAAAGCCGATCGACGGCCCATCAGCATCATATCGCCCCGTTTCGATCGTTCCCGCCGTGCTTCCCGCAGTGGGTGCTTCATTTTCTTTAAATTGCGCTTCTCCGACCGTTTTTCCTTCTTCCGCATACGGCGCTGCTGTCGCTTGTAGGCTTGCGTCTGACGGGGACCTCGCGCGGTCCTTTCCGTCGGTTCCACTGCCGGTTGCGCATCCGCGAGAACCTGCGAGAGGCTTTCCGTAAGGCTATCATCTTGTGGTGCATTAGCGTAACGACCGTGAAAGCGCTTTCGCTTCTCACCTCCGAATATGGCCCGTGCCGGTCTATCACTCATCAGCAGCGAGCGTCTGTTGCGCTGGACAGTTGTGGGTGATGCCTTCTCCACCAGTTCACCGATCAAATGCTCGAGCAGCATATCGGCCGAGGTGCGATCGTGCTGCAGCTCGCGGGGAAGCTTCTTCCGCTGCGGTAACACATCATTGCGGCATTCGCGTATCTGCACACCGGGCACTACGGCAAACAGTATTGCCTCCGCTGGTACGTAAAAGCTAACACCCTGCGCCAACGTCGTGACCGCACGTACCGGTTCGGGTTGAGTGAGTGTCGTGCCAACTTCCAACGGTTGATTATTGACCATCGGTTGCCCATCCTGCACGGTCAGTAAATACAGCTCGACCGGAGATGAAAGGGAGCGGGTCATCAGTTTGATCGTGACATTTGTTGCACCATCCTGGTCATCGTTCACCACCACGAGCGTAAGCGAACCGGTACGATTGCGCGTACAGTAAGCGTACACCGACATGTGGCCAGTGTCCGTGCTGGAAGGATCCATGTTGAACTGGACGGGAAACACCTTATGTCCTACGGTTTGCTTATACAGCAGACCTACCAAGTAGTTGAAGGTGTACTGCTGAATGTCGTACCGTAGAAGAGGTTGAAATACCGCACTTACGCCACCACGGGCAGCTTCGCCGAGTGTACGTGCGTACTCCAATCCATTGCGTACGCAAGATTTACAACAAGCCACGGCAGATGTATCCGGTTCGGTTCGCTGTTCCCCAACAAGATCGAGCCATATCGGAAGTCGTTGTTTGGAAAGTCCACGCAAATGAATTTCTCTCTGGAGCGAAGTGTAATTCCAGGACGCACTATCGCACTGCGGCCTATCGGGAAAGCATTGTGGAGAGAAAGCGGTGTGAGCGTGCGTTATTTGAAAAGTGTAGCAGGAAAAGCAATTCCCTCGTTCAACAATATTACCTCGTCATGGTGATGGCTTCCACAAGACTATCGGCATTAGCGTGAAAGTATTGAATCTCTTCCAGTGGGACAAACTGAGGGCTCAACTCCGATGCCACAACAGTCCATTGTTGCGCGGGAAACGCCTGCAGCATGGTACGGAACGTCCGCAAATCGTCCGCATACTTGGGAGCATCCTTAACGAGTCCTAGAATGAAGGTGAACGTTGGGTGTGATGAAATTGAACTATTGACTATAACTCTGAATCACTATTCTGAAGAATAATGTATCCTTAAAGCTTCTTAAAGGTTCAACTAATGTTTAGCACAACTGTTCTGCTTAATCGAATGCTGCTAGTTATCTGATGAACCTTACAAGATCTCAAGGATTCAACAATCTTTGGAGAGTCATGCAGAGAAGACTGAATGTTTTGGGTTTGGCTGAATCCTCTTTCAATCGTCAGACGCATGATTCTTCTCAAAAGATTAATTACGCCAACTGCACTACACGAAGACCATTCTTACCATTTCCTAACTGCCAACGACATTCACCGATTCCGAGCGTATTGGCGACGGTTAGAATGCGCAGCGCATTCGTTGCGTCCCATTGTTCACCGTCGGTCGGATAATCCAGTACAAACACCGGCACCAGATTGGCTCGCCGTGCCCATTCGTAGAACGCTTGCCAGGCACTTCCACTGATCTGCACCAGTTCCATATCGTCCGGCTTGCCGATCACACTCTCGCCATCATTTGTCTGCAGATGAAGTTGCGTCGAGTCGGCTATCACCTTCAGGTTCGTACCACCGAGACTTTGTGCCATTAGGAAGCTAGTTTCACTGATCGGATTGCCCTGCCCGTCGAAAATGTCCTGCGGCTTGGCGTAGAAGCTAATAAACTCATCCACCAGCACGTTCGCTAACCGTTTCGTATTGACACTGGCGGCAAGCTGCCGGACCGCTTCACTGCCGTACACTTGGGGCGGCACTTCATTGTTCGCCGTTTGTCCGCGGACACCGGGAACCAGCGACAGTATCACCACCGCCAACCACAGACGGGTGACCAATTGGACCTTAGTCTGTACTAAAGTCATAACGCGCGGGAATCTTCGCCCTTGTTGGAGAACGTTTCGCTCGATCGTGTTCGTTCCCGTGCGATGGAACGTGCCAACTACTGAACCGTAACTGTGCACTGTAATGCGTGCGGTTACCTTCTTTTGTGCTTTATCGCTGGCCCAGATGCGATGGACAGTGCCGGGATGGTGGAGGGAGATAATTTCTCCAGAAATGTGCCACCGCGCCCGAAAGGTTCTGAAGCGAATTTTCGTAAACTACTAAGCGCAAATTACACTCGCTATGTTTGTACGGCTTTGCAGTTCTTGCAGTGAAAGCAACACCACACCACTGGCGGCAGTGTTTTCGGTAAAGGTGGCTTCTCGCGATACAATTAACTGCCTCCGAAGCATAACTTGCGACAAGTGCAACTCTCAGCTAAAGTTACTAGAGCTAACGGCATCACCACCACACCACCGGGAGGAAGCGGTGCTGTTGTTGGTTAGTATTCGTGGGTCGAAAGGGCAAACCCGTTTCGATGAGTCATCAAGAAACTGCTGGTCTGTTCAGTTGGCCACCGTTTTTCAGCCGGTTAGACACATTTGGCTCATTCTACAACATAAACAAAGTGTGTGAGATTTAAATTTTGGTAACATTTTTGTTATGGGAGGGGGGCAGCATCGGAGATTGCGTAACCTTAAACGTGTTGTTACAACATGCAATTCCTAGATTTTATAGTTCGGAGGCAATTCCTAGATGTAAAGTCCGCCGTCGGCTCAAGTAAGGCATTGACGGAATATTAGCCGAATCGTTGGAATATTGACATTATCTACCCCATGTACAAGAAGGCAGGTATCTACCTAGGTCTATACATAGTACAACAATATCGACTCTTTGTTGTAGAGATTATTGAAAACTATCAGAAATGATCGGAAAAAAGGATAATCAATAACTGCTCACGCTTCCACCATGCGGCACTTCTTGGAGAAGATGACGGAGGAATAGCTCCACTCTTTCCATCAGTTCATTGACTTCAAAGGCTAGCATAGCATAGCCAGGGTAAAACTGTACGATGTAATGAATTGTTTTGGAATCTCCGCCCGACCACAATGACCTACGTCACATGTAAGGGCCTTTTGCGCCAAGTAGATGGGCTAACCTGTCTACTCTCAATGTTAATGCTAGTGAGGGCCATCCGCGGCTCGGAGATTGAATATTTCTGGAACATCTCCATCCATCCATTTTGTGATTTAATCCAGATTCTGTTTATTGCTCTTTTACGTACCGGATGCTTACCAGCTGACCAAGCAGGATGCGGACATGCGTTGGTTTGGAAACTACGCATCAAAAAACCAAATGATATGATAGCACCACCAGAAAAAAAACCTCTAATAAATTCCTTCAAGTACAGATAGGCTCAAACAACAAATCAAGAGATAGTGTAGATGCGGTAACGGAGCGGCAGATGACGGCGCGAGACCATAAGCGATTTAAAGAAATTCTGCAGACAGGCCAAGATATCGACACCAAATAAGTATCTTTTAAATAGGGTGACAAGCATGGTAATCAGTTCATTTGTAGCTTCTAATGCATATTAATTTAGATTATCTTACAACATTCTCAAATTTAGGTGCACACCTTACGCAGAAGGATATCGTCTGTTGGATTCCTCGTTATCTGATGTTGTTCTGAAACCAGTTTGCCAATTGTACGATCTTCCACTGTGCCGGAGCGTTCTAGAATCTTCATTCAGGGTACGTTCTTCCGCTCTGCGGAGGCGCTCGGATCGTCTTCTTTGACGACTGCGAGATCTCCGTAATCTTCGCGATCTTCGTATCCTTCTATTCCGTCGGCCATGACGTTGACGTCGATTTTGTCGTTGGTTGGTATCAGACAAACTACGCTGAAGCACTACTTCAATCATTACAACTCCGGTTTCATCGAACATTTCGCTACCCATTGCACCGGCAACGTCGTAGTCCGTTTCAAATTCGCCGTCGTCTTCAAATGGTTGTTCGTCAGGCGGGTCTGGCTGTAATTCTTCCGTACTTGATGTACGTTGTGTAATTCCCTCGCCTCCCTCTGCATCTTCAGGAAATTCAAGCCATTGCGCTGGAAACTGATGAAACGGAGAGGAAACCTAGATGTGTGCTTTTTAATCTATACTAAGGTTCTGAACACTTTGTCTCACCTTTAAATCCATTCGAATAACTTCCAGAGAAAACTTGTTAACACAAATGAAGGCTTCCGTTTCAAAATTAGGAATCTAAATGTAGGTTCAGTTGCGTTTGTCTCATTTACCGTGGGTGTCTTAGATTGTTTTATAATTGTTGTCTGTTTGATTGTTCTGCTCTGTTCAGTTATTTTTTTGAATTTTTTACCACTGTTTATTCTAGCAGTGTGCAGGTGCTGTACATTTTTTCACCATCACTGTACGGATTCGAGCAGTACATAATCACCACGGCTGACAACTGTCAGCGCACGGCAAATGTTCCATATCGCTTTCAGGTTCAACAAAACAAGACCTCATTAATTTAATGAACTGTTTGCAGAGGAGACGCGTTCGAATTCCATAGCTCGGGGATCACAGGAATAAAGTTTGAGAAGATGGTGGTAAAGTTGTTTGCTGCAAGATTGTCTGTGATAGTCTTTACCGTTCTAGTATGCAGTCACGTCGTGCATTCGCAAAAAGCACACGACAAGTACTCCAAACACGCCAATGTATTGCCGGATTCCGAAATATACGAGCCGGATTTCCGAAACATTCAGCGACCATTCCGCATGGCGAAACTAAACCTTGTCTGGACGAAGGCACAGCATGTAAGTATCGTATTTGTAACTGCAACACCCATCCGCCACGTCAGGGAAACTGATCATGTATTGTGTTTTTGTAGCGACTCACCGAACCGAAACTTAAATCACTTTACACTGAACTGAAGCTGCACGATAAGGAAGAAATTACATACAAGCAGCTGAAGGAGAAAGATAAGGATGGGCTGAAGGAAGCTGAGCTGCGCAACAAGTTGGTTAGGATCATGAGCACCTACGGTTTATTGGAACATTTCGACGATACGCAGGACCCGGAAAAGTACAAAATGTATAAATCCAACGATGGCACAGGCAAGAAAGATACGTACAAAAATAAGAGCCTGTTCAAGGACAAGAAGTTAAACAAACTGTGGGACAAGGCGGAAGCGGCCGGTTTCACGACGGAAGAGCTTGACGCGCTGCGTGAAGAATTCGATCATCACCAGACTAAGATCGACGTGTATTACAGTCTGTTGGAGCGACTCGGTGATGAAGACGACGACCAGGGAGGAAATGCCGATGCGCACCTTGCAAACGCGATCAACGAGGACGAACACGATCGATACAATGAGGTGGATCGGGCGGAAGAAAGAGATCGATCGAGACAGCAAGGTGCTAACAAACAACACGCATATCTGCATAAATCGAACCAGTTGCGTGAAAAGCATCGCGAAATACGGGACAATTTTGATCGGTTAGATCGGATCGCTTCCAAGGGACCGAACAGCCAGGACTTTGTCGAACCGAAGGTGCAGGGTTTATGGCGGGTGGCACTCTCGAGTGACTTTAGCGCTGACGAGCTAGCCTCACTGAAGGTGGAACTGTTACATTACGAAAGCCGGCTGCTAAAGTTGCGCCACATGCATGCAGAGCATGCTCTTAGCCTGGAAAAGCATAAGCAGAGCGATGCCAAAGCGGACACGCACAAGCAGATGGAAGACAACATTAAGAAGCAAACGCGTAAAGTGGAGAAAATTCAAGAAGAGGTCGAAAGAAGAATATTCAAACACTCGGAATTGTGAGGACGCACAGCGGCAGCACCACATCATGACCTCTCAATCAAACACGGGGGGTATGTGTCCATTCAAACGCCCTTTTTAATAGGCAATTGATAATACACCGAGACAGGCGCGTTTTGTTAGTGCCAAGCCGGTTTATGATAAATCAATCTCTTACATTTAAATTGAAATATGAGTGCTTTTTAATTTTGAGAAGCATACAGTTTGTAAGAAAATGAAAGATGTAATGAACATGTACACTGAGCCGAAAATTCTTTTTCCTCGCGTCTCCTTGAAATTATGTAAAAATTGTTAAATCTGAACATCGAAGGACGTGGACATCGCTCAGCATACGACGATACGGATAAAGAGCAGTACAATAGATGTTAATATCACATATCACATATATCAGCAGATTGACTCGCGGTACTGTTTGCCTCCCACATTCCCACATTCCCACATGGTTATTCTTCTTCTTGATGACAATCTTTGTTGGGGGACAAAACAGAGAGCAAAATGGAAGGAATTAATCACCGTTAGTGTTTAGTGTCCAGCTTACAAAAGCTAGAGGAGCGCACGGTCTCTCAGTCGTCATTGCATATTATTTTTAAGCGCTTTTCCTTCCGTCGAAGTCTCCGCGCATGCGATCGGAGCCACCAAAAAGCGACCGGTTTTGTGATTTCTGACACCAAGAGAGCATCCACGAAAGGAGATAACATCAATCTGATCCGCACAAGGATCCGCCATGTTTGTACATAACATATTGATATCGCATACTCACGTTATCATTCGCTTTGATGGTATTTATCAATCATCAGAATGAGAGATCTTCTACGATTGGCTATTAGTTACACATAATATCAAACAAGGGCCCTCTCCGGAGAGCGATCGATAGAGTAAATAGCTCAGCTACTGTGGGGAGAATCCTCCGTCTCATTTTATCCATCCAGTTCCTACAGTGCGTCTCATAACTGTGCAGCAGGTAAGTTTTTTAATCATTAGGAGTAGGAAACATGGAGTGACACTATTTCCGAAGACATTATTCATTGTTTATCGTTCGGTTTTTTCCAATATTCATATCTCTTGTTGTCATGGAATGTCCGGGGGTTTAGAAGGATTCCATTTATAAATAATTCCATAAATATTCCACATTGTTATTTCCATAAAAACAAACTTGTGCATATTTATGGTACGCGCTGTGTTGTTTGGACGAACGGAAAGAGATGAAAGATCAGTTGACGGATCAAGCGCTATGATCACTAGAGGGAAGGGTACAGCTAAATGAAATGATACCACGTGGTACGGAAATTTGTGCTACCTCTTCGTTGATCATGCTCTCTTGGTGTTGGAAACCAAAAATTTCATCGTTTCTGGAGCGTTTTCGACGGACGGAACGGCGCAAAATACGAAAGAGATGCAGGATCCGTGTTGCCTTTTCCCATTCACTCTAATTCGTTTGATAGGAATGTGGAAGGAATGTTCTTTTATAAACCCTAATTCTCACATTCCGGCCACCAAAAAAATTGAATTTATGGGTGTATATGGGTATGTTGTGCCTTGCCTTTTTATCACTGACAACTATGAAAGTAAATAAACGTAAAAATGGTTTGATGCTGCATGCTATTCAGTGCCAATGCCAATCTTCTTATCCAAATTGCTGAGCCCATTTGGATTGGGTAACATTGCCAACCGGTTTGCTGCGCGTGAGACGTGTTTACCGGATGCTGTGCGCAGCGTCACTACGCGAACTGTTCCGTCCTTGCCAGGATGAACCGAAATAATACGCCCCGTTGCCCACAAGGTAGGATGCATGTTGCCTTGTTTGACGATCGCCAGTTGGTTTTCTTTTGGGGATACTGATCGACCATTGCAGTACTTGGCTCGCGCTTACAATTGCTGTAAGCAAGTGAACCGTGACTCCTTTCATGCTTCCAGCCCGAATGTAGCAGCAAGCACCCTTACGCCACTTGTGATGCATCTGCGAAAATGTGTATCTGCAGATTTGTAGCCGAGTGTTGTGAAGTGTAGCGCGAAATGCGTAAATCACGAAGGGATTCTAGTGAAGAGTGAAACCTTAACCATTCATGCTGTAAGTGCGATGGGAGATCGCTGTCCCAGTCCCATGCCTTTCCATCCTTCTTAAGCGACCATAGTTGCTGCATGAATAGTTTAGCGACGATTATCGTCGACCCAGCAAGCCGAGAGGGTCGAAGATCTTGGCTATAGATGACAAAACTATCCGCTTGGTATCACAAGTTACAAAATTGGCCGATTCCGGGGCATTTTGTCCCAACTTCAAAATTCGCCAGGGGCCTCTTGTGGTACCCTTCGGTGCCTTCTCTAGCATAGGAGACTTGGGCCTATGTATACAACTACTACACACATTTCTTGGGGCCACCAACACGGCGAGGCCCTAGGCGACCGCCTACTCCGCCTACCGTTTGATCCGCCGCTGCTACACAAAATCGAAACCAAACCAAAATTGTCCACAAAGTATTTAACTTACCAATGTGTACTTACCAAGTACTTACTTGCGCATGTACAAGTGCAATAGCTAGGATGAAACGTTGGTACATTGTTTAGCGAATAAACTTAAAAAAATGCTGCATTTGCTTCCATACCCCTCTTCCATGTAGTAGATGAACACTAATCTTTTTCGATCATTCGATTATATTGCTGTTCCTTCCAACCGTTCCGGCTCCAGCTACCCTGCATGATTTACCACACAAAAGTAATCCTGGAGAACAGAGGAACCTCTGCTCCATGTAATGGTAATCAACAGTTGTTCTGGAACGCAAACGTAACGTTGCAGTTTCTCCTTACAAAGACGATCCTGAAGCAGGGATGGTTCGTACTGTTTCAGTCTAGCTTATAAAGGTACATAATAGTAAATTCGGTGTGGTTTGTCAGAAGTGTCATCATGTTCGCTAAGGTATCGTAATGCTGAAACTCCGTACTCCGCGCGCAACGCATTACAGACTATATAGAGAGAGATGATCCATAGGTTAAGGTTTTTTCTGCGCTTCATTACTTATAATATTCCATTTTCAGTTTTTATATTGGTTACTTTCCAAATATAATATATAATTTATAGAATAATAATATATAATAATAATAATTATTCAATAATCCATCAGTAATTCATTAATCTGTAAGGGTGTTGCTTGTTTTGCATCATGTGTTTTCTTCATCTTCCCCTTTTTGCCGTTTTATCGACCAACGTATTTACCAGGTTCGCCACACACCAAAAACACACACACTCATGCGCGGATAGGTTGTGTGCATGTGTGGGTTTTGTTTTCTTTTCATTTTGTCATTTTTCCTCTATTGTTAGCGTAATTTCTATTTCTATAACATTTTTTCCGCTTTATTCGTCCACATGTTTTTATTTTCTTCCTTTTACTCATGTTTTCCACTGTTGGTAGTATGTTTTGCTTCATCAACAATTTATGTTTTTCAATACGTGTGTGGCGGTGTGTGTTTTTTTTTGCATATATTGCAAATGTACGCTTTTCCCTCGTTCTGATGAGTCGTATAAAACTCATCTATGTTATAATGCTTTTATCATGTTTCTTCTGCTTCATGATCTTTTTATCGTATATTTTCAAGCAGTATTTATGTTGTTCTGTTTGCCTCCTACCAGCGATCTATTCTCCCCTGAAATCGACCTCGGACCTCCACCTCTTTGATTCTCTCTATCTCTTTCGCACACTGTTTCGTCGATCGTTTTCTTGTATTTCTTAAATATCATATAGTGTGTGCAAAACGTTGTTGCAACAATCACTTGCAGTTTTCAACCTTCTATTTCTTGCCCTGCAGTTGCGTCCTCTCAGTATTGAACAGCGGCGAATAGTGTGTATTGTGTATGATGTCGGTTGTACTTAATCGCATGTGTAATGAACTTGTCTAGCAGTAAACTGGGTGTGCATTTTCAAGCAACTTACATTCGTTAGGATCATCTAACACAGGGTGGACAAACGGATAATACGCGCAATGCGATACCATTTCGTCGGCTAAACCCTAATTTTAAACATGGATCACCCAACGAAAGGAATACAAAATCAAATAAACATTAATGAAGCTTGGAAGTGCTGCGCGTGCCTTTTACATTTCTTTAATGTTCAACATTTTCTTCGCATGAAATTTGACAGCTCAATGTCTTCATGTTCATCGGAACAATCGGTTGGTGTTGGTATAAAACACCTATAATTATGCTTTACAACAGACGACATGGAAGGATACGGTCAGTGTCACTGAGTGAATGTTGAATGCAACCTGCACTAAACGGAACAAGGTTTTTTTGTCTGGGCATGTGAATAACATTAATGGTTGCCCGCATTCAATGCAAAATTCAAACCAGCATCGGATGTGGCGCTTCCGCAATTCCAGTATTTCCCGATAATCTTCAAGGCCCAATTGAAGATCACGTGGCAAAGACAGGAGGGATGCACAATAACCGTCCGTTCACATTCTTACATTTCGAAGGTGTTTCTTTGAAAGCCCACGCACCAATAGCATTTATCGTTGAACTTTAAATGCAGATTTTCTTGTTTACCAATCAAGGCTACAGCTCGACACTGCACTGCTGCTCATCTTCGTCAAGATTATTTAAGAAGAGACAAGAATTTCCCGTTCAAAAAAACGATTTTTTCTTCATGTATATATCTGGGCGTTGCTCACTCTTATTCGTACAGTCTTCTTCAAGATTCTTCATACTATATCAAGACCGAAGCCTGAAGTTCAGCTAACATCGTTGAGCTATTATCAACAGCTGTCGTGAAGACTGTATTGATTTTATGTTAGCTCAAATAAGTGCGAATTTCTATCACCGGCCATATCCAGAGAAAGCTGTGGTTTTGATGGTTTAGATGTATGTATTAATAGGATAATAGACAAAATATGATGAAATAGCTTTTTTAGGCTCTAACTTTTTAAAGCATAATCCTCCATGTTCAGAATGATCTCATAAAGCCCGTGTTTTATGATTATTATTGATATAATTGTTCATCCTTCCATCTCGCAATTTTTTGCATGTTTCTATTTAAAAAAGCATAGTTTTGTCGCACTTCTACACTCAGATAAAGCCTTCCATTTTCTTTTGCAAATCTTTCTCGGTTTGCTTTATAGCCAATTTTGTTCTTGTACCGCGACTGCATCAAATGGTATTCAAAGAAAAAAATGCTTCCGTTTCTAATGATGGCTACCATCAGTACTTACGCTTTAGGCAATTCTTCTACTATTAGTTGTGTCCACTATGTTTACTTCACTTTTTACTAAGCTATCCATAATTACCGAGGGTGCGACACATTCAACTTCGATCGTTAGCACGAACAACGGTCAAATAGGGACTAACTGACTGTGGTTGAGAGTAGTAGTAGATAGGGTTCTGCTTTATCTAAAACGTAGATGCCTAAAATTCAAACTTGCGCGCGCCATTGCACTTTTAAATGCACTAATATCAACTACATGTTACCATCATGCAAACCTTGGTGGATTCGTGCAGCTCAATTTCGATCTTGTTGCTCCTATGCGGCTTTCTCTCTCCCTCTAAGTAGTGTTTTTCCGGTCATTGTAGGCAATAACTTGAATAGGCTTGAGTAGTTGTGTGTGAGTGTTGTTTTTGCGTAGTACAGCTTTTTTGTATCATTTGCAAACTTGTTATGCGTGTTTATCTCAGGGTGGCATCCAAGTGTAGTTTATAAGTGATAGTAATATTAATGATAGAGAAGTAGATATTACTCTAGTAGATGTTATAGTAGTACTGGTATTATTTATACTTGGTTTTTATGCTATGCATTTGGCTGGCTTGATATTGATTTTATATCTTAACCGATAACGTCACACACCACTAGAAACGTGCGAAATCGTCCCTTTTGCTCGTACTGGTACTAGTTGCAAAATAGTCATGTCTGTGTGTTATTCACTGCGAAAGGCAAACACTGTTTACCGATTTTATTACGGCGCATGATAAGCTGCATACTGCGTGAAAGGAATTAACGATACACATCTTTGTCGACATCGGCGTTCCTGTGCACATACTGCGCTATTTGTCCTATGCAGATATAGGTCGAAGCACAGTTGAGATTAGCGTTCATTTCGGTATGCTCAAAGCGATCCCCAACTCCTATGTCTTTCACAGGGCATAAGTAAGAGACAAAAAAAGGCATAGAAATACTCTGTTCACATATATTCTTATATTCCATTACCCAAAAACGAGATGGTGCACATTAGTGTCTTTGTAGTTTACACTGAAAATGAACATTTTGTTTGCTCTACTATTAACTGTACTGCTATAACAGCATGTATGTACGTACGAACGACTGAAGATAATAAACAATAAAGAAGCAGGAAACGAATTCGGGCATGCACATAGGACAGTGCAGTTACCCTACTACTTTCTGTAACGTTCAACCGTTTTTTCCTCCGTTACTCTGTTGTTTCGAGGAATTGTATTCTAATACGTTCTCATCAATTATTTTACGAGTTCCACACGTGAAATGTAGGGGGGCCAGTGGCTAACGCATACTTAGAATAAACATAATCGCGTTTTAACATATGCAATGCGAACAATAAAGGAACGCAGCCAGAACTAGTATGTGTGTCTGTGTATGTATGAAGCAGTGGGTTGTAATCAAACGCAACATACGCAGTTTACGCGGATCTATACTGTTGCTTCAACACCATCTTTGAGATGGTAAATATGGAGGAAAATTTCCAAGACAAAATTCATCACCGTTTGCCGTACCAGTGGTGGAGTTGCTAACTTACCAACGAATCTTTCTGCTGACTCTATGTTTCCTTCTACTATCTATCCCTTTTCTAATAGTTGATCCTAGCCGTAGGTGGTATTGCTGGCGGTGCGTTGTGGCGAAGTGATTACAATTGGCGTCTGCGAATTCTTTAACGACAGGATCGCTTGGGGCTTTTACTTCTTCTTCGTCTAGTGTCCAGACCACTTTTGCGACCAACCCTGTCATCGAAAAACAAAAGACATTAATGATTCTCGTTATCTCTTCATACGCACGTTCATCAGCAAAACTTACATGCTTTTCATGTTCCCACGGTGGTCGCAGTTCCCCTGTTCCCACCATATCGTTGGATGGTGTGAATGGATACTGCATGAAATTCATGTTAGGTTGATTGGGTCCACTGGGTCCAGATCCACCAATGTTGCCATGATAATCCATTTGAAGTTGCTACACGGATAAGAATCGAGGGGAAACATGGACAGAATAGTATGACATTATTCATATACCAATAAGTGTAATGCATTTAATTTGAATATAATTTCCGTATCTGTCCACTACCTACCTGGAAATGATCCGGTATATGAATGTCATCCATGTACTGTCTGTTCATTCCTGCCGGTGTGAGCCAGGGCAGAGGCGGTTGCTGCTGATGTTGCTGTTGCGACCCGCCCAGACCTACACCGCTACCCATGAACTGATTTTTGTCCATGCCCATCCACGGTTGGTTGGCGGACGCCGCAGCCGCAGCTGCTATTGCTACCGGTGACGCTCCACCATTCATTATATCCGGCCCGTCCAGCCCGACGTATGTCGTTACCATGGCAGTGTTGTACATGTTTCCAGCATTGTTTCCTCCACCAGCACCACCAGCACTTCCACTGCCCACAAGACCAACGTTACCGTTTCCGCCATATTTCCAGGCTCGCTCGGTACCGATGGCGCGAGGTAGCTTGCGAGCATCGTCCATCATGGACTGTTGTTGCTGGTGCTGCGCAACAAGCCCACCCACACCACCGTTAATAGAGTGTTGCGCATTGTTGTTGTTTGGCGATATGTTGGGCGACCCGGTAGCATTGAGTGTCATTGCTAGCCCATTTTCCATGCCCATCAAATTGTCACGTTGTAGGTGACCCAGATCAGACGAGAACCAATTATTGACACCGCCTGTCGCGCCTCGATGATGCATACCACCTACCGGTGGAGGGCCACCACTGTTACCTCCCCCTGTTCCACCACCACCACCACCACCATTACCGTGCTGCTGTTGACTGTTGGGGCGGCCCGGTGCAAGGCTGTAGGTTGACAAGGGAGGGTACTTACCACCGGCCATGCCAATCGGTGGTGGTGCATGGAACATTCCAGATCCTCCGCCACCGCCACTACCACCACCACCACCACCACCTGCATTATTACCTCCGTAAGGCTGATGATTGTTGGACAGGCCCATCTTGCCTGGTTGATGTTGCGCCGGTGGCATGACCGATGGACCAATTCCGCCGGAGAAAGCCGATGCCTTCGGATTGAGACGGGAAATAGGAGGCAGGCCTGCATTACCGTTTCCGCCAAGACCAAGGTGCGGTTGGTATGAGGATTGTAGCGAATCAGGAGGCCCACCACCACCGGCTCCAGAGTTTTCAAACATAAGCGGAGGAGGACGAGAACTACCTACCGGTGGTTGCTGTGGTGTTAAACCGGTTGAATGCTCACGGCCACCAGCATTTCCGCCACTCAAATAATCCGGTGGTCCATTGCCACCTCCCAGATGGCGCATATGCGACGACAGGTTCATCATGGAACGCAACATGCCCAACCCACCGCCTGTAGCTCCATTGCCTTGCCCACCAGTACCACCACCATGCATAGATGGTTGAGGAGGAGTCGGTTTCATACCGACATTCGGTGGCTCATTGGACGACTGATAGGAGGATGGATGGTGTTGATGTTGGCCACCACCTGAGGTGGATGACGGTACAGACGATGATGCGGAGGATGTTGAATGTCCTCCTCCTACCATGTTCACAACACCTGAGTCCCGGGATGTCGGAGGTTGTTGCTGCTGTGAACCGGCGGTTCCACTGCCCAAGCCAGCGAGGGGTGATGTGCTATTGCTGCCGCTGTTCGCTCCACCCAGTATATGACCAAGTCCTAATGACTGTTGCTGATGCGAGTGAGGTTGCTGGGACTGATGGTGTAGATTTAAATGTCCTCCATTGGCCTGCTGCTGCTGTTGTAATGCTTGGTGTATCGGAGGTTGCTGCTGATGTTGATGTGGATGCGATGACATGCTAGAGGATGGTGGAGTTGTAGCATTACTGGAGGCTTTGGAGCTAACTGGCGAAGAAATCGCATTTCCACGGTACCCCGGAGCTTTCGATGCGTCGACCTGCAAAAAGAGCAAATGGATTTACAATCGAACCGTTTTTTGATTCTAAACGTTTTACATACCTGTAGCGTTGGTGGGTTCTCCATGAACGTTGCCAAAACACCACTTCCAGCACCACCCACACCACTAGTATGCTGCTGATGATGTTGCTGATGGTGATGTGGCGGAACATTCGCGTGTGACAAATGATGCTGTTGCTGATGGTGGTGTCCACCGTATAGGGGAGGTTTTCCAACGTCGCCTACATTACTACCACTGCCGCTTCCTCCAACACCCCATTGGCTGTTCGTAAACGGATCATTGAACAGCGAATAAACGTTCGATGGTGGAGGCGATGGCGCTAGCTGTTGCTGTTGATGCGTCCCGATAGGTTGCATCTTTGTGTGTAGCTGACCACCGATTGTAGGTGAGGTGGTTGAAGTTTGCTGCTGCAGCAAAGGCGACGGTGTAGTAACGCTACGACTGCCGATGAGACCAGTCACTGACGATGATGAAGTCGTCGTACCGGATGATGAAACGGTGGAGGCGGAGCCGACGGATGTTGATGCGGATGACGACGTCGATGTTGGTTGACCAATTGGCGTAATCGATCGACCACTTCCCGGTGCAGCAAGGGGATTCGCTGTGTTCGGTACACTGATGGGTGGTAAAGGAGGCAGAGCTGATGCCTCAACAATCGTTGGACCTGGGCCGCTTGTTGCAATAGGAGGAATAAACGAAGAGATCTTCTGATGTCCAGCCCCTCCATTCCCAATGCTTCCACCAACAGTTGACTGATGTGCATTCGATGAAATCATATGTGAACCGATTGGAGACACTCCAAGGCCAACTGTATTGGCATTGCTACCAAATGGTGCTGGTAGCCCGGACCCACCACTTTTAGCAGGAGATTCCTGAACTTGTGATGGAGCACGACCTCCGATAACTCCAACCGATTGCTGCTGATGGTGCTGCTGCTGCTGACCTTGTAGCGTCATGGCTGAGGAATTTCCCGAACCGCTACCAACGGAGCCGCCATTGCCGAATGACTTCTTCTCTGAAATTCCACCATCTGAAGCTACCAACTTGGCGAACGATCCTACCATGCGTGTGGTTGCACCGGTAGTGTTGCCGCTAACATTCGTACCACCTGGCTGTGGTACTGAGCTAGAAGCAATTGGTGCTTTGATATTGTTTTTCGATTTGATCGATTGCATTCCCACACTGCCGAATGGTGCCGTTGCATTTCCACTCGATGGACCACTCGTAGCTAAGCCTGGATGATGAAGCGGTCCCTTTGATGCGGTAGACGATTGTTGTTGTGATGCTTGGGAGGTCGGCTGTTGCCGTTTGGAATCCTTCCCCGGCCCGGCCGAAGCCGCAACGGCATATGGCACGCTGCCGCTATTAATAGTGACATTACTACTGCTGGCTGCCGTCAGCACACGGGTCGACTGTTGTTGCGGCGAAGCTGTTACTGCCGATGATAGGAACAGATTCTTGGTAGTCGACGTCCGTGTATTGCTTGAGTTTGACGGCATCGAACCTTGAGCGGACGGAGTTTTAGCGTTAGCCGTAGCACTGGTTACTGTTGAGGCGCTGCCACTAGCAACAATGTTGGCAGCATTCGCATTACTAGACTTGTTCGAAGCATTGAACACATTCTTTCCACCTTTAACAGAGCCTGTCGTATTATTGTTAGTACCAGCAGCCGCAGCGGCTGCGGCGGCGGCGGCGGCTGCTGCTGCTGCGGCAGCTGCTGCCACGCCACCTGATGCTACGATGGCTGACATGGTCGGAGCAGCACCATTGGTAGGAATAATGGCCGCCGGCACAATGACTGGTGACTGTTGGGCTGACGTTCCAGCGGACGACACTATTCCTCCCGAAGATGTTGAATTTTGCCCGACCGATGACCCACTACCAGCAACTAATGTCGAAGAAGAACCATAGCTTTTTTGCGCTGAGTTGCTACTGCTAGCATTGTGTTTTGGCAACATTAACAGTATGTCCACATCGGGATCCTTAATGAGGGTAACGATTAGTGAGTGCGCTTGCTTGGTTGCTTCCTGCGATCCCTTGATGGTGATCGATCTGTCGCCCTGGCTTTTGCCTTGCTTTTCAACCTCAATATGCGCACCGGTTGCGGCTCGGATTGCATTGATGTTACTACCTGCTCGTCCTATTACGCGCGAGATAGCATGTACCGGTACCTGCACTTTGCGGCATTCCATTGGCGATGAAGAAGAACCACTACCACCACCGCCACCACCACCAGAACCACTGCCACTGTTGCTTCCGGTGCCGCTGCTACCTGCACTACTGCCACTACCGCTCTGTTGTACCGAGCTCTTACGTACTACCTCCTTCCAGCCTTCCTCGCGTTTGACACCCATCGAATTAGTCTGTGATCCGTTTGCATTCTGCTGCTGTGACAAAGACGGCATTCCACCAGACATTGACTGTTGCTTCATCGGACTAGCTGAGGACATCTTACCATGATGACCGTGATCCTCACTATTTGCAGTGTTGTAAAACGTTTTGTTACCATGCGTTTTCTTCCCACCAGCACTGGCCGTGTTGTAGAAATTGTTACCACCGCTTGGTACCAGTTCATCGTTTTGCTCCGAGGTATGCCGGTTACCCGAACCAAACACAATAATCGATTTACGATTTCCCGTCATACTGTTTTGCTGCGATTGATGGATTGCGCCACTGTTCGTAACGTTGTTACCAGTCGGTTGACCTTGTTGCTGATGATGATCGGATTTTTTGCTTTCGTTCTTCGTGGTCATTGCCAGTCCACCCGAGCCGTGATCTTTCGGTGCAACGTTTTCCTTCTCTAGTGTTTTTTCACGCTTTTCTCTGCCGCCCCCATATTGCTGCTGCTGCTGTTCTTTCTCCTGCTGCTGCTGCTGTCGACGATTCTTTTCTTTTGAGTTTTTATCCTGCACCACAGTATTACCATTCGACGTCGAAGCAGATGCACTCTCCGGGCTTTTTGATTGGCGATTGTTGCTGCTTTGCTGATGTTGCGCATTGTTAGACGATTTGGCACCACTGGATGCATTTGCGACTGCGGCCGCTTTAGCTGCTCTTGCTGCACCGGCTGCATTCGTGGAAGCAATCGTACCGCGTGCCGTTTGAGCCTGCTGCTGTTGTTGTTGTTGCTGCTGCTTTCTTTTCTTGTTGTTTTTCTTCTGCTCTAGAGCGCTGCTATTCGACGTGGATTTCACTTCCGAACTGGAGCATGAGCCCAAACTGTTGGCATCGATTCCGGAATCACCTTCCTCCTGTACCTGATATGGTATCGACATCGGCCGATACTGATACAGCTGACCATTAGCGTTCTGCTGCTGTTGCCGCTGATTGCTATTGGAAGAGGATGACGACGCAGATTGGTTGGACTCCTTTCCTTTTTCACGTTCCACATCCTTATTCTTATCCTTTTCCTTATCCTTTTGTTTGCCCTTAACTTCCTTCTCTTTCTCGCGATGATTTTGCTGAGACTTGTTATGAAGCTGTGCAGACGAGTGGTTCGAGTTGCGATTCTTATTCTTATTACCAATAGAGGACTGTTGTGTCATGGCCGCCGAAAGAAGCAATTCGTCCTCGTCATGCTCACTGTCAACATCCTCTTCCTCCTCTTCCTCTTCCTTCTCATCTTCCGCTTCCTCCTCTTCGTCATCGTCGTCGTTTCCTTCCCCGGCAGCACCTTCTTCGCCCATCTCCAGTTTACGCTGCTGCTCACGCTTTTCTGCCCGGCGTCGCTTCTTTCGTTCACGACGCTTCGCCGCAGCCGCTTTGCGGCTTTCCTCCAGCGATCGTTCGAGATCAAGCTCCTTCAGCAAAATTGATGCATTAATGTTCGCCTTTGTAGCCTGCTGATCCTTTGCGGCACGAATAACTTTCACACAATCGTGACACTTTTCCAAGAGTTCCTGTTCGTTGATCGTATTGATGTAGCGAGTCATCTCCTGATCCGACGGGAACTGTGTCACCTGACCTACCATCCATTTTACGACCTTCGTGTGGCCCTTGCGGAAAGCAGCCATTAAGCAGGAAACCTTCCGATTATCTTGGGAATCAATATCCCCGCCGGCGCTGCAGAGTAGTTCCACCACGCCCAGATGCCCACCGTTTGCCGCCAGCCAGAGCGGTGAATTGCCTTTCTTATTTTTCACCTCCACCAATGCACCACGGGAAAGCAACAGCTCAACGAACTTCAGATGTCCTTTGTCGGCTGCAATGGTAAGCGCCGTATCACGAGAGGATGGAACAGGGGCAGCATTAACGTCCGCTCCCTTATCCAACAACACGCGACCCACATCGATGTATCCACCCGAAGCCGCCTCCATCAGTGGGGTAAGGCCCGTCTTTGCACGATGCTCTACGTTGGCCTTACGATCTAAAAGGAGGCTGACCACTTCATGTCGGCCTTGGAAGCAAGCCAATGTTAGCGCCGTATTGCGGTTTGTTTCGATCTGTGCGTTTATATCGGAACCCATGTCCAGCAGGAGCTTAACAGCGGCAACATGTCCATTCATAGCGGCAAGCATAAGCGGAGAAATTCCTAGTTTGCTTCCGGTGCGCGAGTTTATCTCCGCTCCGTGCTGTAATAACAATTTGATAATGTTCACGTAGCCACCGCTAGCAGCTAAACTGAGTGGCGTGTAGTCGGACACATTGCGATGCTCTCGGTTGGCGTTCATGCTGAGCAACAGCTCAACCACCTCGTACCGGCCACCAGAGCAGGCCAATGACAGTGGAGTGTCCTTTGTTCGTTCTGATTGTGCCTCAATTTCGGCACCATTCCGAAGTAGTGTATCTACCACTTTTTCGTGACCAGCCGTAGCTGCCAATATCAACGGAGTGAAACCTTTCTTATCCTTGTGCTCAATATTTGCACCGCGGGTAATTAACAGTTCCACCATATCTTCATGACCGCCAGCACAGGCAAGCGTTAACGCAGTATCATGGTTTGAATCGGTTTCCGAATCCACATCAATCGTTCGCTCCGATGTCGCTGTGCTGCCCCCCTGTGGTGGCATCATACCACTTCCTGCGTGAAACGGTTGAACGGCACCACCAGGAGGTGGTATGTCCATTGCTCCGCCCACCGACCGAGCATTGCCGTTCGTACTATCGTACTGATAGTTTTGAATTTGACCGCCTGCTCCTGCACTCTGCTGACCAGCCGGTGCTTGTCGAACTGCAGGCACAGCGAGACGATTCTTTTCTTTACGATTTTTCTCTCCCTTCTTTCCACCACTGGCAGCACCGCCCACTTTTCCCGTTCCAGGAACATTCACATTGGCTGGCTGATTGTTGTCCATTAAAGCAAAGTGCTGCGTTCTTACGAGAGGGGACATTTCCTCCTCACCTCGGGCGGATGCGACATGCTGTTGTTGTTGAGGAGTTTGTGTAGAAACCTGCATTTGGGCGTGTTGCAAACAATGTTGTTGCGACTGTTGTTGTTGCCCTTGCGACTGCAAGTGTTGCAACTGCTGCCCCTGGGCCTGGGACTGCAGATGCTGCATTTGCTGCCTTTGTTGTTGTTGCTGCTGCAAAGCCACCGAACCGGAATGCCCGGCAGCCATACCCTGCGCGTGCAGTTGCTGCTGTAGTTGAGCGTGCTGGATTGCAGCGGCAGCTGCTGCAGCCGCTGCATGCGGTTGCATTGCGGCTATATTACACTGCTGCTGTTGTTGCTGACCAGCCGCCTGCTGCAATGAAAGTGACTGTTGCTGATTCTGCGACTGCTGTTGGGCATTGTTGCCCATTATATTCATGTGATCATGTTGCTGATCTTGCGTCATTTGCTGTTGCTGCTGTTGAGATTGCATGGTAGGCAGTTGAAACAGTAAATGCACTTGCGAAGCTTTATCTGCATCGACATTAAACACAAGCTTTGGATGCTGTCCTTGGGTACCGCTGGTTGTTGCTGGCGGATGATGTAATACAGTCCCGGAGGCTTGTGCGGAGGCGAGTGAAACAGACGCCTGAAACGTTTGAAAAACAAACAAAAATCATTTCCAGACCAAAATGTTCGTTGTTTCGTTTTCCTTTTACATACCTGATGAATTTGATTAAGCAACTGAATCGACTCCATTGAAAATTGTTGTGGATCCAACGCTAGCAATTGACCAGCAGCTTGAGCGGTACGATAGGCAAACGTCGGATCGCTAAGAGTCACCATACCACTTCCGTCCTCTTCTACTGGCGACGATGTACCTGACGTAAGCTGGTTCTGATTACCCGCCCAACGAGTCTTGCAGAACGAATTTAAGCCGATCAGATTTGCGTACATATCCATATCCTGGCAACCGAAATTCGCAGCCATATCCTGTGTATTTGGGAGATACCGACACATTTATGTTACACTTGTTTTAGACAGTTGTATCACTTAATACTCACGTGCAATGCCATTGGAATTTCGGGACATCCGTTAAGCACATGGATCACATCGTCAATACTGTCTACCCATTCGTAGTTGTATGTCGATTCTCGTGAGCCATGTGCCTGCGTGACTGATCCGTCCTCACCATGATATTGTTCGAGGGTTTCATCATTCATCAGTGCAGGATACATGCCACCCACACATTCGGTAATGCCATCTGCATCCGATTCCTCTATGTTAAACATTGGCAGATGTTCATCGCCTTCTTCCGCATACTGATGACCGTCAGTAGAGTCACCGAGTTTGATGGGCTACGGATATAGAATGCGTAATAATGTCAATAACACATTCTTCTAGAATTTTTCCAATGTTCCTGTTGTTACACATTTCTTAATCATACTTACATTGCTACCGCTCTTATGTTGAATTATGTTTTGCATATGCTGATGCACTTGCACAAATTCTTGCGCAGGCAGTATGTCGGAACCGCTGAAACTGCACAGGATGCGTGACAGCTCCGGATACTCGATATCTGCGTGAACGAGAAAACAAAATAACAATAAATTACAAAACGTTCCAACATTCTAAACACCATTGAACGCATATAGTCCGGGTGGCAGGACTAATGTGCATGTCCGTGGGTGACAGATAAGGAAGGGTTTACGGGGACGGGGAAGAGACAGACAATTCGTATCAAGCGCTGCTCGCGTACTATTGTCCTTTCCACCCACTGGTGTTCGGTACACTACCGGCATTGTTTATCATCGCTGGCGGGGGTGAAGCGGGAGGGTCCAAGTTCGACCCTGGGCAGCTGCTCAGCGGTGGCGTTTCCGAGGGCGATTTGGCAGTATCGCCGAGCAAGCGATGCGCGATCTTGAGCATCAGCTTACGATCGACCATCGCAAAAAGGTTGAACTGGTTGTCCGGATCGATGCTAGACACGGTTCCACCGTTCCCACCACTGGTACCTCCAACGTCTTCACCATTGGCATTACCTGCACCGGTTCCGCTTTCTCCTCCTTCGGCAGTGTTGTTATTTGCGCTTGTGGTAGTACTGCTGTCGCTGCTACTAGCACTGCTGTTGCTGCTACTGATGCTACCACTGCTGATAGTGCTTCCTTCGCCATCGCCACCAACACCGCCTTCCCCAGATGGAACACTGCTGCTGTCGCTAGTGGTGCTCGTTGTGTTGGTTGTTGAGTTGCTGTTACTAGCTCCAGAACTGCTGTTCACGTTACCCGATGAGCCACTTTCTCCTGTGCTGCTGCTGCTACTGGTGCTGGCACTGTCACTACTACCCTCCACATTCGAGGTATGGCCGGAAATACCGGAAGCAGTGACATTTGTCTCTTTGTCCGACGATTCACGAACCAATGACGGTGTTGCGACCAGTTGCTCCGCCAAACAACCTTCTGCTGCATCATCGTGCTTAACACTGGACGCACGCTTCGCTATAGTGCTCGTGATGACCGTCGGCTGGGCTGACGACGTAGGAACAATGCTGCTGTCATGTTTCACATCGGCAGTAGCTGACGATGATTCGGCTTCATTTACATTACCAAAATCGTTCTTCTTCACCTCCTTTCCTGCATCCGTGGATGACTTCCTATCAGTTGATTTGCCACTGGGCGGCATTGGTGCCGTTTGTATGGTGGATGGCGTTGTTACGGGTGACTGTGACTGAAGATTCAAGTTCGCCATCGATTGCTGTAACAGTTGCACATTCTGGTCGGAACTTGGAATCACAGACTATAAAAAAAAAAAAACATTATGAACAAGTGAAAGAAATGTTACTTAACGTTAAAAAAATAAACTCCAAACATCAACCAGGCTATGATTATTGTCGATAAACAGTAAAACACACCAATATGAGCAACACGATATACTAACCAAGTTGTTATAAATTGACACCATCGGATTTTGCTGCAGAACACCGCTAACAGCATTTCCGCTACCACCGGTTGCAGTACTATTACTCGTCAAAGGCCAGAAGGATTGTTGCTGCTGCTGTTGTACCGAGGCCGTAGCGGTTGCAACTGCCGCAGCTGCTGCTGCTGCTGCCGCGGCTGCAGTTTTTCGATTATTCTTGGCATCTTTTTTGGACACGGGTTTCACCTTTGGACGATCGCTGATGGCAGTGCTTTGGGACACTTCCGAAGGGGCAGTCAAGGTTGTGCCACTGCTGGTAGCCTGACTGACGTTATTGGCTCCCGCAACGACAGAGGTACTTCCAGCGGCATTGGCAGCTATTGTTGCTAGCTGAAGATGTTGCTGTTGCGACTGGGGCAAGTTGTTCTGCAAGTTGGCAAGGTACGATTCCGTGTGCGGTAAAAGTGTTGGCGGCGGACCTTTCGCATCACTGATGAATTGTATTTTCGCTTTCTGTGAAGTAAAAACAATTAACAAAACAATAAATTAACAATCTTACCATCACGCACAGCTATGTCCACTTGCGCATTGCACCGATTGTGTATCGGTGTTCTTAATTTGTTTGATGAAAACACTATAACAACGAAATCACCGGAAGCGATAATTACCTTCTGGAACTGAATTTCACTCATCTGTTTCTGATACTGCTCGTAGTCAGATCGCATGGCAACGTTGCTGACGCGCGGAGGAGGCTGTTGTTGCAGCGACGATACGTTCTTCATTCCAACACTGCAGCTTCCATTATTATCCTCGCCAATGGGATCGCTGCGAACCTGCTGTGCCTCGGAACTGGTTAGATTTGTCTCGAATGGCGAAGGCAGTGCTACTGTTGGTTGCTGTTGCTTTTTGCGCAGCAGACTACGCTGTTGCTTATTACCTCCTGCGCCAGTTGTATTGTTGTTACCTACAACTGTTGCCATCTGCTGCTGCTGTTGCTGCAAATGTTGCTGCTGCTGTTGTGTAACGACATTATTGCCTTGTAGAATAATTGGCTGGGCCGCTTGCAACTGTTGCGCCTGCTGTTGATGTTGGTGCAGATATTGTATCAACTGTTGTTGAGCGACCGTGGCTTGATCTTGCTGCTGCTGTTGACCGGAAATTGGTGGTGTTGTCGAAGAGCCTGCGGACCCAGCCGGTCCGCTGGTCATGCGGCGAACACGGGGACGTAAACCGATCGCTAAACCTTCGAGGAAGGTATCTTTCAGCGAAGGGTCCTGTATTTCTAAAAGATGATGTGCCAGTACGGATGTGTCGTTGCCACTGCTATCCAATAGCATGTTCGCCTGGTTTATAAGTTGATGACTGTTAGCAAGCAGCTGTTGGTGTTGCTGTAATTGCTGATTCTGCTGCAGCTGAGCTTGCTGAGACTGCTGTTGTTGCGGTGGACCTTGAGTTTGCAGTTGCTGTTGCTGTTCCAGCATATCTTTGCTTGGCAGTTGGAAAATCTGTTTATTACTGACGCGAATCGCTTCGGGAACTTCGCGCAATCCGGGTGGACCAGCCAACAACTGCTGCTGCTGCTGTTGAGCCTGCTGTAGCTGTTGCTGATGGTGCTGGTGTTGTTGATGGTTTTGCGTGATAATGAGCTGCTGGGCTTGTTGGTGTTGCTGTTGTAATTGTTGCTGGTGGGCCTGTTGCTGCTGAAGCTGCTGCATTTGTCCACTGCTAAGCATATTCTGCTGCTGGGCGGCATTCGCGTTCATCAGTGAGTGCGGAAAGTCCAACAGTAGCTGCACTACCCCGATGTGGCCACCCTTGGCTGCCTCAATCAGCATCGTACTGCTGTCCTTCAGGCGATGGAAAGGATCTGCACCGTTCTTCAGCAACAGCTCCACAACATTCTGGTGACCACCAGTACAAGCCAGCGAGAGCGGTGTGTGATCATTGTTCGTCGTGTGCCGATTTACGTCGGCACCTCGTTCGATCAGAAACTTCACTATACACCAATGACCGGCGCGGCATGCTTTCATTAGCGGAGTGCGACCACCCTCTGATTCGTGCTCTAGCTCAGCTCCATAGTTCAACAAGATGTCTGCTACCTCAGTATGTCCGTTCTCGCACGCGTACGTCAACGCAGTGTCACCCGTCTGCGTCTGTGCGTGTACGTTTGCACCATGCTGAAGAAGAAAACGCACCAAGTCGATATGACCCTCCTGGGCAGCTTCCATAAGCGGCGTTGACGCACCAAGCTCAATATCCGCACCATTCTTGATGAGATATTCGGCCACCTCGATGAATCCACCACAACACGCTAGCGTAAGTGCCGTTTCCTGAGTTTCTTCAGTTTGAGCATTGATCTGCGCATCTGTTAACGTTAGAAAATTGATAATAGGAATGATCAGTTAGGAGATTGTAGGTAATTGATAAACGTTAAACGTTTCCTCTAAAAACACGTTCGCTCACTTCGCTTTACAGTTGGTAAACATAATTATATTACAAGCGAGTATAACCAAAACCTCTATATAACTGAACCAATCTAACATACAAATTATGATAAACTTACTCTGCTGTAGTAACAGTGCCACCATCTCCTCGTGGCCTTCTCGTGCAGCTTCCATCAGTGGGGTATAACCTTCATCGTTCACCTCCTCAATGTTAGCTCCTCGATCGATTAACAGCATCGCCAGATCAACATGGCCTCCGCATGCTGCTAGGGTGAGCGGTGATTCAAATGAGTCAGTTGGCATATTTACTTGTGCTCCCGAGTCCAGCAGCAATCGGGCCACTTCTACATGCCCATCCATGGACGCTTCCATTAGAGCTGTATGCATTTCATCGGTTTTATGTTCCTGATCAGCCCCAGCTTCAAGCAGATAGCGAACCATATCTAGATGGCCCTTATAGCAGGCTAACGTCAGGGCACTCTCCTTAAACTCATTCGAATGCGTATTAATGCCGGCTCCATGCTCCAACAGAATCTATGAACAAAAACATATTGTAAGATGATTAATATATATTTACGTCGTTTCTTTGGCACGCAAAAAAAAGCAGCAAAATGAGTAAAGAAAATGTCACACTATATATTGCTATAAATGTACTCCATCAGATAAGATCAAATAAAAATCATTACTCAGTAGCAAAAGCAAGGAACTTCAACTTTACACAAAACAGACACATTCTCGCTGATTTGGACGACCTTAGAATCAGGAACGAATAGACTCAATAATGACAATCAAATCAAGGAGTAATATGTCTGTAATATTTCGTAGCAAAGCTGCGAGCAAGTGCCATTGTACACTGTTTGAGTTCTGTTCTCGGGTTTAATCATGTGGAATATGGTAAAGTAGAACAACTCGATGGCAAAAACAGCTTTTGAACATAGATTCGTAGTTTGTACCTTGGCAACTCCGACATGACCGGCAGAGGCAGCTTCCATCAGCGGAGTGTGACCATTTTCGTTGTGGTCCTCCACCTTAGCACCGTGATCCAACAGTAACTTTACTGCCTTCTCATGTCCTCCAGCGCAGGCGTACATGAGCGGCGTGTTACCGGTGGAAGATTGCGCATTCACGTCCGCGCCGTGCTTGAATAACAGTTCAATTATCTCTACATGACCGGCCGATGCTGCTTCCATCAAAGGTGTGCAATCGTTCTTTTGGCCACGATCGTCGACCTGTGCGGACATTGCTAGCAGTACCTGGCGGTGTAGAAATGAGGCAAAACCAGATCAAGATTTACATTAAAAACAGTTCAGTATGTCATTTTTATAAAGACACCTTCCAGATATCAAACATACCTGAGCCAACTCGTAATAGCCGGCAGAACATGCCAGCGACAGCAATGAATCGCCCTCTTCGGTGGCTTCGTTCAACGAATTTCCTTCGACGAGCAGCCGTCGCACTGTATTTACATCATTATCAGTGCAAGCCGCAATCAGCGAACGGGATAGCAAACTGTAAGCGAAAAATAGATATGATAAAAACTAAAACCTTTTCGCATTTAGTATGTTCATCACTTACTTCTTATCCCTTGGACTGCCATCGCTAGATTTCATTCGCGTTAACGCGTGCGCCGCCTCGTCTAAAGTGGGGAGGAAAATATGACATTAATACACAGGCTCTTGGCCGAAAAAGTGTTCGCAATGCGTAGAACAATCGCTTACCTCGCTCATGATCGGTATCATCATCGTTCTCTAAGAGAAATTTTCCGGGTACCGTACTATGAACCATATCATCATCGTCGTCCTCATCGTCTTCTATGAGCCGTCGGTAAAGTTGGCAAAAAACAAAACAGAAGAAGAAAGCAATTGTGGTTATTGGAAATGTCACACAAAGTGGTCACAAAAACTTGTTGCGCGGGGGGAACATATGCGTACCATCAGAATCTTCATTATCGTCGGCATCGTTGTCGCAACTGTCCGACTCATCCATGTCGACGTCATTCTCACAGCTGTCGGAACATTCCGTTTCCGGAATTTCAATCGACTGCTGATCTAACGCAAAATCGTCAACCTGTAGCAACAAACAAATGAATAAGATCAAAGAATTAACACAAGGTGAACATCATGGAATCGGAGATGCGTGTCAGAAAATATATGTTAACATAAAAAACAAGATGTGGCAAATTTATAATAGGCCACTCATTTCTTTTTGCAAGCTATGTTTCACACTGGCCTTTTTTCTTCACTATTGCATTCCAACAGGCCGCTTGTAATGCACTTTCATAATATAAAAAATCAAGAAAAGGAACAAACAATTTAAATGTAGCACCTTAAGGTAAGGTATTTGTACTTAAACAGTTATCTCATAATATAATTTAATTGCCGAATTTTTACTTTAACAGCAGAAAAAATTGTGTACATAAATTATTTATTTCTAGAAAATAGGATCCAGAAATTGGCCAAAGCAAATAATATGTAAATAACTCCCATAAAATAATCCCGTAAACAATAGAGACTTCAATAACATGTATTGCCCCCCATCTTTTGCTGGTTGAAGCATCTAAAGGCTGAAGATCGGCTGGATGTTGTAGTTGATAAGTGTGAGTGGTTTTATAATTACACTGGCAAATGCGGTTCGCAACAATTAATCACATGAACGTTTTACTATTGAATTTTTAAAAAACAACAGCAGTAATAATAGTTAATAACAAAACAAAGCGCTTCGAACGTTTTTCTTGCGGTTAGAGAGAATTAAAATAAAATGGACCAATTTGTTCGAATTGATGAGACAAACAATTGTTTTCAATAATCTTGACACAAAAAAAGAAATGTTACGTAATCTTAAACAATGTATTAGAAATATTATTTTATGATTTTAGCTTTAAATTTCAAAATAGAATTATGTTCAATAAATGAAACATAAAGAACAGAACAGAAGAACGTGAAATCATGCCTGTAAAAAAACGCAAACATAACATGAAGCCAGGAAAATGAAATGCGCACACAAACACACACGCAAACACACACATGGAATGCGCAGGCCTCTTGGGGCAGGGTGGAGACCGCTTTCAACACAAGCAACGACACTTACCAGCAGATCTGGCCTTAGACATAGGCAAGCCAGCAAAATCTAGGAGGGTAAAAAATAAGAGAATAAAAATGGCAAAAAAGAACGTAAACTAAAGGGTGGAGCAAAACCAAACAGAGTTTAACATTTAAGTTTCGTTTTCAAACAAACGTCAACTCATGTCACTAACGAAAACTATAGGTTCGCGGAGGGTTAAAGAGATACTTTCGTACTACCTTAAATGGACAGTTAAGATTTTGTTTTGTTCAACTTGATGCTTGTTCTAGATAAATTGTGGTGAGATAATTTCTGTTTTAAACTATTTCCATGTTTGAAGAGTTTGAGTTTTGATCTCAATGGGAAAGGACCTGGGAAAGGCACGGTACACTAAATAGACCATCATCGGATCTCTCGATCTCTCCAGCGAAAAACAAATCCTCCGATAACAACCTGCTGGCGGATCAGTGGACATCGGTAAAAATCACACATCCGATTAAAATTAAAACAAAATCAATATTATTTGCTTGATATCCGGCATATTCTCTTTCTGTGTTATGTTCAAATACGACAACAAGAAGTAGGGAGTAGCAAACAAAATATCATGTTTTCGGACTAAAGTTTTTTGTAAGATGAAGCAAAACGTCTACAAAAGTACAGAATTGGAGAACATCTGTGTAAAGGTAAAACAGCCCTCAACGGCTATATAAATTGGAAGTACTGTTTGTGGAGAGGTACAACAATTATCAAAATTTTAGAAACATGGTATCGAGATAGATTGTCGTGTTTAAAGTCTTGATTCTTTGGCTGTCGCAGCGCAGCACGGTTTCGCTTTTAGACTAGTTATTACTTTAGAAGGCAGTTTTTTCATGAACGAGGATAACGATAATGTAAATATTTCAAAACATTTTTAATAAAAAAAAACGTTTCTTTTACTTTCCTAGTTACTACCTCCTTAACGCTCACATGCAAAATGCAGTCAGACGGAGGAAAGGATGTACCCTGTCGGATTAATGTCTGTCTAGTTTTGTTGTATTTTGTCTCAGCGATATGCGCTATACAAATTGTAGTTGATGGTGACGCTCATAATAGTAAAATATAATTGTTTAATCATGTAGCGATGATGCGTTGATCATTGAATTTGCTTCAAATCCGCAAATAGTTGATTAAAAAACTACCTTAAAGGGTTCATCCCCAACCCTTGCCACTAACTATCCACACATCTCTTACGAATCGCATGTCAAGTGTGTCAATAAGTTTGAATGGGGGACACAGGCAAGTACATTGACCCTCACACATTCACAGTCGTTAAAGATTTTTAATGGTACGTGTCAGTATGGGTGATTTGACCAGGCGCTATCTGATATATTTGGTACCACCACCGCCGTGTTGCGTGTGGGGCGATTTGCATTGATTGCTGTAACTTATGCATCATATACCATGCTAAAAAAGAATCGACCAAAAAATCCATACATCCATTCCATTGCGACGTGTCGGTCTTTACGTGAAAAACTGCAATCCCATCTGCATCGTTCTTCCGCACAACCCAAACCTAACCCTAACATTGCTAACGGCAGCACGTCTGTAGTTCTTTGACTCATTGTAATCAATTAATGGTCTGATCATTAGACTGCTCCCAAACGGAATATAAACGACACCTCCATCGTGTTAAGAATTAGCATTTCTTCTTCCGTGCACCTTCAAATCATGACAGGTGTGTTGTTTTCGTAATACAGTCTTCGTTCTATGCTGTGAGTGATGGAAGATGTTTGCTAACCCTTGTTCCGTAGTTCTTCCTTCTCCTAAAGGTGATCGAATGTTAGGAATAAAGAAACAGATATAATATAAATACTATCTTGAGACCATTTACTCGGTGTGTTCCAGGCGTTAGCTGATCGATTTCCACATCTCCAGACGCGTCCTTACCTTGGACTCGAATGGGGGTTTCATAGATTCGATTCACCAACTGAACATGACTAGTTACAACACGCTGAACAATGGGGGAGTGTTAATACCCTCGGTTTCGTTGTCAAACCGCCCGCTTTTTTTGAAGGCCTCAACTTACCACCACACGCGCACGCTTTGCGCGGTCCCAATTATCATCTACTTCCGGATCACGGGATATAGCAGCAAACCACTACACGAACAAGAGCGCACCGAGAGGTACTATTTTCCTATTTCCTCCTGAATCGTGGTGCGTTTTAATCATAAATGCAAATATTCGTTTGCCCCATGTGACAATAACACAACATACGGTCATCAATTCAAATCCAATCCATCCGCCGTAGCTAAGGGGTTTTTTTTACTTGTTCCCTTTTTCTTACGAATATTTAAATTTTCCATGTCTTCACATAATTAGCATTATTTACAGAAGCTCAATTCAATTTGCGTTGCCGATAGATTGTCTAATAAATACGTTAAGATGGGATAAAAGTAAAGTAAAAACATTATGCGTTAGTGACCATAGATCAGCCTTACAAACAGTTTAAGAATAATCTCACACAATGTGACAGTGCTGTCAACGCCCAGCTCTCGTTTGAACGATCGATGAGTAAGTAAATGTGTTTGGCAAGTATAACAGACCACGAACTGTTCTGACACGTTAATGTGCCGATTTTTCTAACGGACTTTGGAGGTACGGCGTTACCACCATCGCTGATTCGTTTCTATGTTGGAGAGTCAGTAAAACGTAACACTTAAGACACCCATGCGAGCTTTTTGGAATTGATGACCTTATCACTCATCAATGTGTTCTCGGTACTAAAAGATATGATAACCATGGTGAAGACCGATACTGACGGCGCGAGATAATTCCTAACGCACTAATGCACCATCATACAGTGCCATCTGTTGGATGGTATTGGATATGAAAGTAATATCACCTGCATAGCTACTGTGTGATGAGAAGATTACGTGCTTCTGTGCAGAACCTGCGGTGATTCGAAAAATTTAAAAAAGGACGGATAGATTGAAGTATTGGTAGTGGCGCCGGTTTTCACACGACAGGACCGGTCCAAAATCCCATTTGGACTATTTCCCTTTACGCTGGATTGACTATCCCGCTACGGGTAAATAAAGTCAAAGTAAGCCAGAAATGGCAGGCCTAGACTTTTGGAGATTGTAAGGAAAAAGGGTAGTCCTTTAGAAGTGAGGAAAGTGTTATCCCTGGAACGTTTTAATAATCTGACACAATTATATCAATACATATTAACTAACTTATTTTACAATACGTGCTTTGGAACACAATCAATTTCTGCGAAATTAAATGTTGCAACAAAACATTTCGCCATGAAAAAATGCATTTCTCATTAAAAAAAAACGCTGTAGAGAGAAATCGATCGCGGAGATTCGTGTGTCCGGCATGAGGGAAACGGGAAAACAAATGTCGGGAATGTTGTAGTGTGAGCGAGATAGCGCACAGTCGGTGTGATTGTGTTGTACGGACGAAGGCTAACCCGTGTGGTGCCTGCCACACACATCGTGAGAAAAAAACACGAAATACTGCAAAGAAACGTCGTCTTCGTCGCCGTTTCGAACACCGACAGCTTCAAATGGCACAGGAAGAGTGGCGGCACCGGACGGAAGAGCGCTTTCACAAACACACACAAACATACATACATGATACACTCATATGCGCCCACCTATACCCATCGTTTGCCGCATCGGCTACGACTTTGCGGAATGTGGAACGCATACTATTACGCGCCTGTACACCGCCAAACACACACATCCTTGCGTTGCTCTCTTTTAACCAATTAGCTTAACTTCTGTTGCGAGATTTTTTGTCCAGTGGATGTTAAAATTGCAATTAAGAACGTAATGTTTCGTAGCCAGGATTTCGTAATGCTTACGAAGATTAAATGCGCTTAAAGCGTAATAAAGGGCGAGCTACACACACGTAGTAGGAACAAGGTCTTCCCACCCTTCAGTGTACGTATTTCGCCATTAATCATTTCAAGTGAATACTCAAATTTAGGGCTCTCTCCAATATAAAATCGTATAATGCTTGAACAATTAATGTGCGAATTTGCTTGTTCTACCGCCGTCCTAATAGGTGTTTTTTCAATGGTTCGAACAGTCATGCAGCACTTTCACGTTTTCTCCTTCTTCTGTACGGTTGAGCACTATTAACACAACTACCAGCACGCACACACACCCGTTCCATTGCCGGGGACCGCTCATCGATGTAGTGGTAGCACCTTTGGTACTAGCCCATAGCACTACCGTCAAAGTAACGTCATGTCATGCCTCCCTTTTCGATTCTTTTTTCTTTTTTTGCAATCCTTCAATTTCCCTATGCCTTCTTCAGGAATCGATGCACACGATGCATTCCGAGAATCACGTAACCTTTTTCTTTACGACGACAATAGTAAGAACAATAAATTTGGAACAATAGACATTGCATCGGTAGATTGAAAGTCGTGACAAGATCGATTTTAATTCGCACAGCCTTTTCCTTTATGTTTCCCGTAACAAACACTGAACGCAGTCCCGAACAAGGCCCAACAAAAAAATTCACGGTTCAGTTGATCGAAGAAAGAGAACACAGAGCAATACGGGAGAAAAAAATCGCTAATATTCCGCAAACACACACACACACGCGCGCTTACACTTGCGAAAACTATTCTTTTCTTTTTTGGGTACTGTGCAGCAATATGCTGCTGATCCCAACCGTACATGACTAGTGTGTTAGTGTGGGATGAACTTTTTTCATTTCGTCTTCAATTTTGACAACTCCTCCCATCTATTTCCAATCACACAATTCCAACCATGCGGGAATTCTGCTACTATGGACACACAGTGTTACAGCTTTTTTCACTTCTTCAAAAAACTACTGATTTAGCACACACGGGCACTGTATTTAGTTGACACTTACGCGCATTCTGACCTCTTCCAACACACGCTGATGGTCGTTGAGCAAACTTTGCTCGGGTTGCCCATCACTCACTTCCACATCTTCGATCGGAGGTGCACAATCTTTTAACCTTTTCATCGCGTCTTCCACATGCATGCTCGACATCATGCTTTCATCACACATTCTGCTGCTACTTCGATCATCATCAGCATCTTCCGCTGCAGTCGAATGGACGACGTACCACACCATATACGCGGACACACACAACCAAACGCATGCACGCACGCACTACGTGGTTTGCGACTACTGCTACTACACGCGATAGAACTTCAACTATAGAGAGACTCGGCAGAGACTAAATAAATCTGTCCTCACTATTTTCCGACACCTATTCAAGGAACGAGCACGGTCGCGCGACTGTTCCCTTTTCTGCTGGCTGGCTAGCTGGTGCTGTTACCCGCGACACATACACACACACACGAATACGCTCCATCTTCATCTGCCACCGTGCCCTGTCGCTGTGTTGGTTTTGCCTTGCCTGGTCGCCGATTGCACATACACACATGCGGCAAAACACAGCTGCCATTACGCACACTTCATACGCTATACACACACAACTGTGCCCGTCAATTGCTGCCTGTTTTACCAGCACAGCTCTTTGGGGGCGATGTCGAACCCGACGAGGGATGAACGATGAAGGACCACGATTACTCGAATAAGCGCGATCGTTTTCCCGAAACCCGGACATGCCGCCGTTTCTATTGTGTGAGATAAAACTGCCACACATTTGCTGCAAAAACACAGATTTCGGAAGGCAACCAAATACTGGTTACGGAGAAAAAAGAAAAACGCATGGCCTGCTCAACTGCCGAATGACAGAGACTCATGATTAGGTTAGGGTTGTGCGTTCTGTTCGAAACAGAGGGTTTTGTATCGTAAAGGGAAAATCTTGAATCGTAATTTGTACGGGTTTAGGATTTAGATATAATTGCGCGACTTTTGGGGCTCTATGTTTCTTAGTTTGAATATAACCATGAACGATTAGTCTTCTACTATACACGTTAGAAAATAACGAAGAAATAAGAAAACAGTATATGATCTTGCATTATGTCGAAACAGGGGAGGCATTTTTGGTCGATTTTATGAAGGCCTAAGCTGACTAACAATATATTACGGCCTTGATTTTAAAAGCCATTCTGGACAGAGCACAAAATAGAGAATGCACTTTTTCAGATGCAGACCAAACGCAGCAACACATTTCTTTTTTTGGTTGTGCTTATGTTTCCTTTTCCATCGTTGAGAGCACGCCCTTCAACATTCTTCTGCCAACGCCAATTGCTTCTGCATTGCAACGCATTTGCACATGACAGTGTTGGAAGAGCAATTTCCATCACTTGAAATTCGCAATTCTGTGTGGCACACTTCCGGTATTAGTGTGAAAAGGGGTTAACCATTGTTTTTACATCAGTCGAAAATATGATTCTAGTGTAACGTGTATCTAATAGGAACTATCTTAAATGGATATTAACATAAAATGCTTCTAACATGTTGATTACACCTTCATGTAACGAATAAACAAAGAAAAAGCATTCGGAAAGTTAAAACTCGTAAATAAATAAGGTTATCTAACGGCAATGGGGATTATTGCTGAATAGATAAGCAACTAAACCGCATGACGCCTTAGGAATACATTTGTTGAAGTATACATGTATGAACTTTCTTCATCGATGGAAAGGAGTATAGAATAGATATAGAAAAACTGCTTAGGTAAGATGAGCAAGATGAATTTCCCATCTGCTGTAACTAGCCTGATATTAACCTGCGTAAGAATGATAAACAAGTGTAGCAAATACAAAGATGAGAAATTTACCTCCGACACCGATTCCTCTTCCGACTCTGACGAGTCCGAAACGCGAGGCTGTATCTCGGAGAAGGTTTCGGTATCCGACTTGGTCGGAGACGAGTTATTGCTGGTCGCTGATGGTTTACTGTTGATATTAGCAGCGCTCTGGCCGGCCACACCGGTAGTCGGCTTCGACGCACCAGCGTTACTTCCGGTTGCTCCCGCTGTGGCGGTCTTGCAATCATCATCGCCATTGGTACCGTTTGCTTGTTTGCCGGCACTACTATCACCAGCAACTCCTGGGGCGGCGATGGTTGCATTGGCACCCACGAGCACGGTCGATGACGCAGGAGGCTTTGTCGCTGTTGTGGAATTCTTCGGCGTAGACATTGTTTTACCATTATTTTTAGAATTGGTTTTACAAATGACGCTGCCAGGCAGCTGGGTTCGAATCGGTTCGACCCCGACAAGCGTTACCGTGTCGGCTGCAGCAAAAGCGAGCTTGCTCCTTAGCTCTCCAGCTGCAGCTTCTTCAGCTTCCGCTCTTATTGACGATGTATGCGCCGCTGTTCTTACGACCGAAGCCGCTCTGTCACCAGCATCCTGTCCTGCGTGCAAGGCCGATGATGATGACGGCAAAAATGTCGTAGAAGTGGTGGCCGTACCAGCAACAACGTCGACGATGGTAGTAGCAGCAGCACTGTTTCCACTGCTTGTTACTCCACTATTACCACTATTGCCGATACCACCACTACTGTTGCTGCTACTACCACCACCGATTGTGCTGCTGTTGTTGTTGCTATTGTTCTCGGATGTCGATGACGAAGTGCTGGCTGCTCCTGTTTCTGCTGCTTTGCTCTGGGAAGTTGCTACCGATGCCGTTGCCTCTTCTCCTTCCGTTGATGTTGATGAGGATGAAGACAACGAACACGACGAAGACGACGGTGAAGGTTGCTGCTGCTGCAGCTGCGATTTCAACGAAGTCTGCTGATTCACTGATTTAACAATTTTCTCCCGGTTTTTCACTCCGGATTGTTCAGCATTCTGCATTTTTCGCTATGCGTCCAATGTACTAGGCGCATTTAACATGCGTTTGTCACACTTTCGGTACGTTTACAGTCACTTTTTACTGGATAAATTCGCTTTTTCATACGGAGCTTCCGTGCCTGCGACCGCCTGTAGAATTTTTCGCCATATTTTATTTTCTCCTCCTGCTTTCTCCTACACGCACTGCCCCGTTCTGCTCGAAAGCGCTCGAAAATAGGGGTTTTTTGTCGCAAATCTGCTCGAAAGCCATTACTATTTGACAGCTAATTCGCCCTTAAATGGCTCGTCACATCCGGAGCGAAGATCATGCGGTGAGAGAAGCAAACTCTTTCAAGGAACATTTTTACAAGCAAGAACGATTCTTCGCTGGAAATAAATCGAACGTTCCAGAGGGCGGTTGAAATAGTCTTTACAAATGAAAATTATTCTGAACGTAGAGTCCGAAGGAACATTTTTACTTGTCGAATAAGCTCGCCGAATACTCTCAAACATTTTGAACAATGATTGCTGCACAAAGTCGTCTCGCAGTTGCTGGCAAACGAGTGATTTGAAATTTTAAATTTATTGGCATATGAAACAACTTGCAATTTTGCGGAGTATTGCAATGTATCTGACGCATGTCGTACAACTCCTACTTGAACAATATTGTATGTAATATAAAATTGTTGTAAAATAACATTATTTGTTTGCACTGCTTTTCTCCAAAATCATCTGTGGGCTGTCGGTATAACTAAACTGTGGCGCATAAACGTCAACATCCGATTGACAGGAGAATTAGCAGTGCTTTCGGTGTGTTGGCAACAACAAATATCCTTCCCTGCGGATAACTTGCTGTGCTGTAAATTTTACTCCCAGCAGTGTAACGATCAATATTCAATTACTAAAAATGCCTACCGTCGGTGTGAAACGTGACTTACTGTTCAAGGCACTTGGTAAAACATACAGTTAGTATCGAAATTCATGTGATCTAGACGAGCAAGAAGGTTATGTGTCGTGTAATACTCTGCCGGTTGCCGGTTCATGTACAATTTACAGCTGATGATGATTTCCAAAAATTATGCTTCGAGTTTGGCCTGGAGCTAGACGAGATCACGACGGAAAAGCAGATGATCACCAAGGAACAGGGTCAGGTGGAAGCCGCCAAGGATGCATCGGAGGAAATAATCTATCGTATTGACATCCCAGCCAACCGGTACGATCTGCTCTGTTTGGAAGGACTGGTTATGGGGTTGCAGGTGTTCCTTGGAAAGTAGGCAATGATCATGCTCACCAAATCTGAAGATCGTACTTAAAGCAACCATTTGTCAATTTTAGGCTCAAGTTTCCCCGATTCACCAAGGTCGGACCAGTGGACAAGAGTTCGTCACCGCAGAAGATGATCGTTACGAAATCTACTGCACTTGTACGACCATTCGCGGTAGCGGCCGTGCTGCGTGATGTTACCTTCACGAAGGATTCGTATGACAGTTTCATTGATCTGCAGGATAAACTTCATCAAAACATATGCCGTAAGCGTGCACTGGTCGCAATTGGAACGCACGATCTGGACACCCTGCAGGGACCGTTCACATACGATGCTAAGCCGCCGAAGGACATTAGCTTCGTGCCGCTGAACCAGGAAAAAGCGATGAATGGTGATCAACTGATGGAGTTCTACTCGACGCACGCCCAGCTCAAGGCATACCTACCCATCATCCGTGACTCTCCTGTGTATCCAGTGATTTACGATGCGAAGGGTGTAGTGCTATCATTACCACCGATCATCAATGGCGACCATTCGAAGATTTCGCTGCAAACGAAAAACGTGTTCATTGAGTGCACTGCAACCGATTTGACCAAGGCGCGCATCGTACTCGATACGCTTGTGTGCATGTTTTCCACGCACTGCGCGAAACAATTTACCGTCGAGTACTGTGATGTCGTGTCGGCAAGCGGTGAAACTAAGCAGTATCCGGATCTTGTCTTCCGAAAGGAACGGATTTCGGTGTCCAAGACAAACGCGTACATTGGGCTGAATGAATCGGCAGAGAACATGACGACGCTGCTGAACCGATTGCTTCCGACCAAGCAAACCGATCCGGACACGTTGGAAGTGGAAATTCCACCCACGCGGCACGATATGCTGCACGTCTGTGACATTTACGAAGATGTGGCCATCGCCTATGGGTACAATCGTATTCCGAAAACGCTGCCGGCCAAGATGCACATTGCGAAGCAGTATCCATTGAACAAGCTGACCGAACAACTGCGGGAACAGATCGCCCAGGCAGGCTTTACGGAAGGGCTGACATTTACGCTCTGCTCGCGAGACGACATTGCGGCCAAGATGAATTCAAACATTGATCGCATCCCGGCAGTGCACATCGCCAACCCGAAGACGCTCGAATTCCAGGTGGTCCGTACGACACTAATACCGGGTTTGCTGAAAACACTCGCAGCCAATCGCAAAATGCCACTGCCACTGAAGCTCTTTGAAGTGTCGGATGTTGTGCTGGCGGATAGCAAATCGGAAGTCGGTGCCAAGAATGAACGTCGGGTGTGTGCGGTAAACTGTAATAAGACGGCCGGGTTCGAAGTGGTGCACGGGTTGCTGGACCGTGTGATGCAGTTACTGGAGGTACCGTGGGATAAGATGAACGGATACTATCTGCAGGCATGCGATGATCCGGCCTATTTCCCGGGGCGTTGTGCTGCGGTCCTGTACAAGGGCACGGAAATTGGACGGATTGGTGTGCTGCACCCGACGGTACTGCAAGCGTTCGAGCTTACTACGCCGTGCTCGGTGGTTGAGTTCAATATGGAATATTTCGTCTAGAACCGTTCGTTTGGATCGGAAATAAAACTCTTTGCCCTGTTTGTACGTTGCTTTCTGTACAGCTGTACGGTTGATGCAAATACTGATTATAAATCGTTTATTTTTATAAAACCATACACTGACAGTTTGACTGAAAATTCTCTTAGTTGTGTTGTACTGGCCACCGTACCAAGCAGCTGCTTTTTCCGATCTACACTATTGCTAATGATGGCGGAACATCCGGGCCCGGTTCCAACGAGTTGTACGTAGCTTATTTGTTCGTTTTGAAGCGGGCTAACGCGATAATCGAGCCCCATTTCAATTATTTGTTCCACATCCAGCGGTCCTTTCGAGATGGTGATATTGTGCAGCAATTGTTCACCTTAAACCAGTACCCGTAATTAGCGACCCGATACGATCGATTGCTAATGAAATGTTTCACTTACCGGTAGCTTGTTCGCCTATTTTAATGTTGCAGTTTGCATTGCAACCGATCATCACATTGAGAAGTGCTAGAAAGGTAACTACAAACGATCTGCAGACCTGCATTGTGTGTTGGAGTTTGTTGTAATTTGTCCGGAAGGAAACATAAACTGGGATTCGATCCACCACGATGTAGCGTTCCGTATGAGTCATTTTATCAATTTATGTCGGTGGATCGTTATCAGTAGATAGCTCTGAGTAGTAGCTATATATGCGGTTATATTTAATCTTACTGAGATAACGTTTGTTATGGGCAATTGAAGCAATATAACCCTGAAACCAAAATACAAGCTAAACGGCAGTGTACGTTTAACCACAAGTAGAAACCGCAGCTACATTATCAAACATTGTGCGAGAATAGAGATATAGACTTTTGTATATTTTCAACAGTTTTTTTCTTACATACAAAATGGCCAATTTTCGGTACATACCACCGATGTACACTGCTCCATTACTTCTCCAAAGCTTCCGTCTTATAGAGGTCCGTTCGGCGTTGGCTGAATATCGGAATTTGTGCCCGCACTTCATCCACAGTCTGGAGATTAACGTCCGCAATAACCGTTGCTTCGTCTTCGTTCGCCTCGGTGATAATCTTTGCCCACGGATCGACCACCATCGAGTGGCCCCAGGCAACGTATCCTGCCGATGCGTCGCGCGCCGGTGAAATTGTAGCCACGTACGATTGCGTATCATTCGCACGGCCTCGTGCAAGCAACTCCCAATGCAACGGTCCCGTTTTCATGTTGAATGCACCCGGGTAGATTAACATATCGCAACCCTGATTGCGGTAAAGCCGGGCCAGCTCGTCAAATCGAATATCGTAGCAAATACCGATGCCAATTTTTGCACCCTCGATAGACACCGTCGCTAGGTCTCTGCCACCTGTCAGGACGTCCGATTCGCGGAAAGTAATCCCGCCCGGTATGTTAATGTCGAAAAGATGAATTTTACGGTACGTTGCCATTAGAGCACCTTCTGGCGACCATACGGTGCAGGTGTTGTACAGCTTGTTATCCGAGGTACATTTCTCCGGAATTGTGCCACCGATCAGATAGATGCCGAGTTCTTTCGCGATCGCTGCCAGGCTGCGGCTTGTTTCACCGGTAGGAATTTCTTCCGCGTACGCGGGAAAGTGTTGCGTTCCGTATGGTGAATTGAAACATTCGGGCAGGGCAACCACGCGGGCACCTTTCTCCGCTACGGCAAAGCGTATTTTCGATAGAGCGTTTTCGATATTTTGTGCCTTGCTTGCACCAACCTTCAACTGTAGCAAGGCAATGCGAAACCCGGCTGTGGAGAAGGATCGCGAATTCAATTCATGTAATTGATAATTGTAATTGGTTTTTGCTTACCGCGAGCCATCGTGCTCATGTGGTATCGTGAGGAATGTAGGCAGATCTGGAAACGTTGTCTTTCCTATTTAATAAGATAATCAGAACGAAAAAACAACATACGATTTGTCTCTGGTCTTTGATAGTACAGTCTTATCAGTGCGGGATTATGTAGATAGATCTGCCATAATACATTTTGCAAATTATACAAACCTCTGTAAAGACTTAACTATAGTACACTTTTCCGCTTATCACGATTTAAAATATCAAAAAGCTTATCAAAAGTTAGTTACTTCTCGAATTATTGCTTTGGGCGGTGGCAAGGAAGATACTATAGGCTTTTTATTTGAAACACAAATGCACTGATAAAATGTTAAATTTAGCTTAAATACACTAACTGTATCAGCTGTTTTTCAAACAATCGTTCCGAATGTTGTTGTGGTTGATAACAACAAAATACCCGACGAACGAAATTTTGACAATTGCCGTCGTTCGGTTTGTTGACAATTGAGTGAAATGACAGATGTGTGATGGATTATTTTAGTATTTGTTAAATTTTCCCGCAAGTTTTGACTACGATCTTTACTGATAATTTAAAACATTTTATACACGCATTATTGTGTGACGCAGTATGTGACAAAAGAAAAACTTAATGTGAGATGATAGCGAGTTACAGCAACCTTCAAGTCCATGGATTACCGCTTTTGTGGACGCGTCTTGAGTGGATGCAGGTAAGACATTGCTACTGTTGACTACAGCAAAGAGATTATTTTAGCTCCTCTATACGAATCTCATCCTGGTTTGACACAAATGCTATTAAGTGTTTCAAATCCAGGTCTATATGGATTTACGGAGATGCGACAAAAGTAATTGATATGAAGCCGAATAGGGATGTGGGTGATCAAGTTGATGTTGGTATTTAATGAAAGTTAAATATTCGAGCAGGATCACTCACTTTACAAAGAAATCTAAGCTCTACAGTTATCCAATGTTCCATAAAAACCACTTAAACATTATATTACATCACTTGTATTTTAATTTAGGATGATCATAGACACTCATTAGCCGCATGTGACCATGACCTTTGTTCGTAATAGCTATGAAAACATCACAACCATGATTCGTTGCATCCGCATCATTAGACTATTACACAAGAGTATGTTTTTATTCATTATCAGTAAACCGAAAAAAGTAGTAACTATACCAGACGAAAGATGATTTAACATTTGATCTTCTTAAACCGAACGTTGCACACAGTATAGCAAAAAGATGATCATAACACTAAGCAAAAACAAAAAGGAACACACACAATCATCGCGTCGTAGTGATCATCATGGCGTGATTTGCAATCGCAAATCGCGATGATCGTGGAATGGCGTTTCAGACAGAGCAGCCAACCTTCAGCTCGTATAGATCGGTACGCTTCTGGTCGAACACCGGGATCCGTTGGCGTACGACGGACAGCTCCTTCAGTACCAGATCCGCAATCACAATCTCCTGAAACTCGGTAGCTCGCTGGATAACGCGACCCCAAGGATCGACCACAAGCGAATGGCCGTACGGTATAAGCTTGGCGTGTGTATCCCGCGCAGGTGAACAGAATGCCACAAACGTTTGATTGTCCAGCGCACGTGCTTTGGCCAGCAGCTCCCAGTGTTGCTCCCCGGTCGGTACATCGCAGACCGCTGGGTAGATCAGCAAATCGCAGCCCATCGAACGATAAGCAGTGGCAAACTCGGCGAACCGCATATCCCAACAAATGCCCAGCCCGATGCGTGTTTCTCCAACGGTAAACGTGGCGTATTTGTCACCGGGTGTGAACAGTTTCGTTTCTGCTACTGTCGTCTTGCCGCTGAGGCTCGAATCGCACAGATGCACCTGCAAACAGATAAGAGACAGATTCCAGAACACTGCTAGCTGTGGGAGTTGTTTTGGGACATTACCTTCCGATATGTTGCCACCAGATCACCTTCCGGACCCCAGACGGTACAGGTGTTGTAGAGCCGTCCGCTAAACGATTCGACGATAGAACCACCGACAACGTGTACACCGAAATCGCGGGCAGCATTCGACAGTGCTCGACATGTTTCACCACTCGGAATCTCCTCGGCCACGTCCTGCAACGAATCGGCGGTGTACGGTGCGTTGAAACACTCCGGTAGCACGACGACATTCGCCTCCTTTTCCTTCTTTGCGATGCGTATAAGATCGATTGCATTCTTAAGGTTCTTCTCCTTCGAACCAACCACCCGCAGCTGTACGAGAGCGATCTTGATCGTCATTTTGGCAGCACTGATATTGGAATGCAAAAACAATCGGCTATGGCAGTGTGGTTCCAGGGTCAGAATTTAGCGCACACTGCACTTTACGGCTCACGAACTACTGCTTTATCGGCTACTCACAGTCAAGTGCGTTCCCGGACTGCTGCTGCACCTTGCACGCTCGGAACACCATCTGTTCCACGGACAGGGTGTCGATTGTACTGGTGCTCCTATCAGCTATCAAGCTGTCGGTTTGACCCCCGGAAACCATACGGCGACCGGGTGACCGGTTACGAACAGAGATTTGTTTTGACGTTACGCACGATGACCGTACAGCTGTTTATTGCTCAGGTCTGTCGATAACCGAAGTTCCTACCGATGGAACGAGATGAGATGGATGGTTGATGGGAAAAAAACGAAGAATACGACATGACAAAGCCATGATCGATTACCGAGCGCATAAACGTGTCGATTTGTTGTGGTGTCATCAATTAACACTAGTATAAACGATTGGGGCCGTTTTGCGGGTTTGAATGTTGTTTATAGGTCTTTAATTATTTATTTCTGTTGGTAATAAGTTAAAGCAATGAATCCACCATTTGCTATCACTTTACAACCTTACAAGCTGTTCCATCGATCGGATATTTTTCAATAACTAATACAAACGGCTGCAGTCTTCTTCTGCACGCACCAAACGCAAGGAAGTATTTAGAAAAAAAGTTTTCAAGTGGTTGGATGATACCTAAGATGGGTTTAGTTCAGGTTTTAGCAACGGAATCGCAACGCAAAGTTTAAGTAGTGTTCGCATGATGATCGATTGCGAACTTTAGCACTTGTTTTCCGTGAGGCGACGTTGCAATCGGCTGTGTCCGATAAGTAGGCTTTGTTTGGTATTGCAATGCAGTTTATTGCTGGTTATGTCATGAGAATGACGCCGGTCGATCCAAAAGTTTGAAAAGCCAGAGACAAGCGGACAGATGAAGCGTTTGAACGGTAAGATCAAATTGAGATGGCGTTGATGCGTCCGCCAGATAGGGCGAGATATTTGATTGGTAGACGACGGAATTGGACCGTGAGCGGATTAAAGATGTCCTGCAGCATGCCAAGACATGCGAAGCAGTCGAAAGAGTTGATAAGGTATGAGCGACTATCACTGCGACTATAGCGACTAAACACTGAATGTTACCATTTCGTTAATAGGAGGTAGGTAGTTTGCTTAAATACTTAAGAAAAAAAAATCAAAGATTAATTGCTTCCAGCTTTGATCGCTTCTGGCAAATCAATTCTTTCTGGTTGCAAGTTTGTTTTTACAATGATAATCGAACGGTTTCATACAATCCCTTTCGTTAATTGCATACGCTTTGCGGAATCGATCGTCACACTTATCATAATGGTAGCAACTAGGTCAACCTTTGCCACCGCCGTATTACTGATTTTGCTCCCGGTGGTGTGATGGTGTTTACACGTTAGCAATTTTATTACATCCCTGCAACAGACCGGTTCCATATCGATAAGCCCTCGTTTGGCTTGATTGGAGCATTTTTTTTCGCTTTTATATAAATAGCTAGCAAAGAACGGTGAGCAGCAGTTGATCAGGAACTATTATTCCGGTGTTGCCGACCAGTTCGTGCGATCTTTACAGAAATGTCTACCCTTCGTGTTGCTTTGGTGCAGTTGTACGGCCGTCCAACGAAGAAGGAGTGCATCACGAACGCGATCACACAGATCCGGCTAGCAAAGGATCGCGGTGCACGGTTGATCATCCTGCCGGAGTGCTTTAACTCACCGTACAGTACGTCCGAGTTTGGACGCCATGCCGAGGAGATTCCGCGTGGCGAAACAAGCCAAGCACTCGCCAAGGTAGCTGCCGAGCTGGGTGTATATCTGGTCGGTGGAACATACCCGGAACGTGAAGGCACTAAGCTGTACAACACCTGCCCGGTGTTTGGCCCGAAAGGCGAACTGTTGTGCAAGTACCGGAAGATGCATCTCTTCGATATGGATATCCCTGGGCGGTGCACTTTCCAGGAATCGTCCGCCCTGGCCGCAGGCGATCGTTTCGCAACATTTTCCATCGGTACACTGAAGATTGGTGTTGGCATTTGTTGGGACAAGCGGTTCCCCGAGTTGACGGCGTGCTATCGTGAGCTGGGCTGTGATATGATGATCTTCCCGTCGGCGTTCGATCCGTACACCGGACCACTGCACTGGGAGCTGCTGGGACGCGCGAGAGCTCTCGACAATCAGATGTTTGTGGCGCTAGTGTCACCGGCACGGGATCCAACGACCGACTACGTTGCGTACGGTTATTCACTGATGTGCGATCCTTGGGGTCGAGTGTTGTGCCGGGCAAAGGAAGAGCAGGAACTGCTAATCACTGACATCGATCTCAAGCTGTGCGATGAGATTAAGCAACAGATACCGATCCTACGACAAAAGCGTACCGATATTTACGAACTAAAGGCTAAGAAGTAGTCAGTTTTATTTGGAGCCCTCTTAATGGGCAATAACGAGCCACTAAATAAATCCTAACAATCATACCTCACTACCACGAGTTGCGAATTCACTCAACCGCACCCTTGTCTTGGGTCTTTTCCGGTATCAAAAAAAAAGGGAAAAGTGTTTGTGCTTCTTGTCCTGTACTTGTTTCCACTACGGCGACCACGGATCGCAACCCATCCGTGACGAAGTGGCATTGAAATAAAAGGTGCAACAAGGGGAAAAGATCACTGCCACCGATCAGCACAGGCAATGATGCAAAGAAAGAGGGGAGGGAAACACTATTCATGTAATTAGCAATTTAATAGTTGTTTTATTCACATTTTGCTACGTAGCTTAATTCCGGTGCAGTTACCTTCGGGGGTGCGTTTGCGATCAGCGCTACCGGGCTACACGGCAAAAGACACCAGGCGTGTACCACGGAGACCAGCCCCGATCGCTAAACGCCGAAGTGTAAATAAACATCTATGGCACGGAGCGAGAGCCTAAGGATCGGTTGCGTTACATGATCGGTTACAAAAAAGATTATACACTCAAACACTCGCACGCAGAAAAAAAAGTTGTACATGTACGTAAATTACAGAGAGACAATTCGCGGCCGCATCATCTGTTTGCTGTTGGATGATGGGAATGCGACAACTTAAATTCTAAAACAACAATTCTGCCTGCCGAAGCGCCTATTTACGTTCGTACAGCACCGGAAATGCGCGTTCCTCCGTCGGTTGGAGCCAGTTTTCTTTGGAATATTCACAGTCTTCGGTTTCGATCACGTGGAAGGTGTACGCGTGCCGGCTACGTTCGGATTTGTTTGCCTCGCTCCGGTGCACGACCTGGCTGTGGATGAGGACGCATGAACCGGCCTTTACCGGTACGGCGACAAAGTTGGACTGCGGGTAGAGCGGTGCCGGCCGATCGTAGACGAGCAGTTCGTCGGCACTCTTGTCCGGATTGCGGATCCATCTGTGGGAGACGAAAGAACAATGGGTTTTACACAGTGTTTTACAAGGTTACAGAAAAACATTTCAAGTGGACACAAATAATGTGTGTGTGAGTCATAAGAATCTTTATCATTTAAGTCATTGAAGAATCTTTATATGAATTTTAGAAGCTTCTCGAACGAATTGCTTTTCATGAATTCCCGGAAATTCTAGTTTAATGTTCGAATTTAAAGTGGCTGGAGATTCTAGCATCCTCTGATATTCAACATTTATTGGAGGCTCATGCAATTGTTGAGATTCTTAAATTCTTGGAGAGTCTAGAATTCTAGGAGATATTCAGAAACTTCTAAGTGTCGATTCGTGATTCAAACAACACTCTCTACACTGAAAATGTACAAAAATGGCTTTTCTCTGAGGGACTCTGGTAAGACATTGGAGTCTGGAGGTGTGGTTTGTATACCACACTACTGTCTAAGTATGGGAAGCAAGTTATGAAACATAGCTCTATTTCAGCCGTTGTTACTTACCGTCGGTGGACACCGCTTTTGTGGGAACCTTTGATAAAGTGCAGACACCCGTTCTGGAGTGTCGCATCCTCGAGCGGTATCCAGAAGCCGATCGTTGTGCTCGGTTCGGTGTAGAGGTAGGTGGCATCCTGATGTGACTTTACCTCACCGCCAATGCCCGGATTTTTGAAGATGTACATGCTCTGCGCTACGGCCGGTCGTCGGAATCCAAGCTGCCAGCATACCTCCTTCACGCGGTTCGAAAACGTGATGTCCTCGAACGCTGGATGTTCCGTGTGCAGGGCATGTCCCACCTTGTTCAGCGCAATCGATGGATCGACCAGTAGCTCACCGTTTTCACCAACGGCACCTTCCTCGAAGAAATATCGCACCTTGTCCGCACTGTCGAGGAAATATTGCTCCCGGCTTTGGGCCGATTTGCCGTCCGCGTTCGCGCTGAACACTTTCCGCTCTTCCTTCGGTGCATCCTTGTGGAGGTTCTGGCCGTTCTTTAACAGATCTTGTATCTCGTCCGCTGTCAGAAAGTCATCGATCACGGCGAACCCATCTTCGCGGATCTGCGAACGAGAGATAGAGAGAGGAAGAATGAGAAAATGGGCAGATACAGATGGTTAAAATCGTACAGTGTCGTACACACATTCCTCAGCGCATGCCAACCGATTGGCGTCACGTGTCGCTCAAGTTCGACATTACTCATCGGTCGCGTGAGATAAAAGTGCGTCGTAAATTGTACGATACCCACGGGTAGGGCGGAAGGTGTGACGCATCCACATCCCGTTGTTGTGTTCGCCATTCGCCACCGGTCGGAAAAGCGATGACACACAGGCAAAACACACACCCAGCACAGCATAAGGAAACCATTCATGGCACAGGGAAGGACGCGCTCGTTTATTTTCTTCATCTTGCGTTGAGTACGTGTAAATTCAACTCCGCCAACCAACAAAGACACTCGCGGTTGGGTTAAAAATAACAAAAATCCGCATCAGTTCACGATCACCAACTACAGCAACGCAATACCACCCTCGCGCCCTCACACAGGACGCCGATTCGCATCGTCTAATTTGGACGCGAAATGTCGGTGGTTGTATGTGTGTTCGTTGCGCGGGGGTTGTTTTTTCTTCTTCGTTTGAGAGTGGCCGGTTTTTTTTTCGACCAAAGTAGAAGATCATTTCGACTCTTTGCTTTGCGCTTGTATTTTGGGGAGGAAGTTGGTGCCGACATTGCATCATTTCTTGCCGGTTGCATGAAACCGGCCGAGAACTGCATTCGGTTGGACGACGGGACCTCGGGTATGCGGATAATATTTTTGTGTTATAATTACAAAAAAAGCACTGGCGGAGAGGGGACTGAATTAAATAGCAGACGCAATGCCGCAGGATGTGTTCGTTCGGTTTGCCTTTTAAGTGCATGAGTAAGAAGTAGAGCATACAAGCATGTGATTGTTTTCTCGTGAAGGTGATCTACGGCAACTGTTGGATGGTTAGTAATGGTACCGAATTGGAAAATGTGATGTTACGATGCATTCCGTACCGATATTTGGTATGTCATGGTTCCACAAATACTTTGATTATTCATTGCATGCGGTAAACAACGTCCCCGGAACACTTCTAATCAGGAATGCGCTCGAAGCTGCATCAACTTTTTCGAGGGAACAAATTTATTCTTATTTGGACAAAATGTTTGATGCTCGTTAATTCGGAACATTCGGTTGACATAAAATGTTGCTCATCAAACTATTGTGCCCAAATATCATTGGACACCAACAACTAGCTTTGAAAGTACATTTTATACTTTGAAGAATTTTGATAAGAGTTCAAAACAAAGATTAGAAGACCAGCGACGAAATGTTTATGTTAGATAAGCTTTTGAAGCAGAAGAACGTTGTGAACTTTATGAAAGTATCAGGGTATTTACGACATTGTAAACTTTTAGAGTTGGGTCGCAAGAACTAAACTTGTACAGTTCGATCAGATATTTTAAATGAACCTTCTGAATGAAGTATCTATGTAGACAGGTTGAATGGCGCATGTTGAACGGAATGTAACGAAGGAGGATGGCCCTAGAATGGCAGGTTGGGCAAACTACCCGTAGGAGCATTTAGTGAAGTATATGGACGAGATAAAGTACTAGAGACACATTTTATGTGAGCAAGCAAATGAAAGATCTGTACCGTTCGTTCAGTTCTTCTCAAAGAACGAACCGGTTCGCTCAATTTCATACAAAGGTAATCATTTACCGAACCCTCAATTCTTTGGACAAAACCTCGGAACGGTTCACAAATCTGGAGAACAACGGAATACCAATGAACGCTGAACAACAATGTTTTATGGATAGGAAGTAGTAAGCGTAATGGTGTACTTAATGAATCTTTTGAGAAGAATCATTCATATTAATCTTTAGTGAGGATCCAAAAGATTCATGACAATCTAAGATTCGTGAGGATCTTGAGAATTTATGAGTCATTGAGGAATCATAAATCTATGAGTATTCGTGAATCTTTAAAATAGGGATTCATCCATTAGGTTTAAAGATTTTCTTTTATATCGCAATCACGAATCGGAATTAGATTCACCCAACAGTAATAAAGTAGATAAGGAACGTCCTCCTCCTGCTTAAAGACACAACATCCTTAAGAGGTCTAGGAATGTCATTTCTGGTATTCTTGGATTTAATTTATCCGTGGATAGATAGTCATTCCTGCGTACGGGGGTTTGGTCCAGATGGGATTCTGTCCTGGTTCTGTCATGTGAACATCACATACACCGCTATTCCTCTACCACCACATCCATCTACCATCCGCATAATCCAAAGAATAATTTAAGCAAAAATACATTTTCTTGAACATTAAATTTTGTACAGAGTGTACAACCCCCTTACGGTAAATAGATTATTTAAATCATTTCGCCTAACATTGACAATGATTGTCTGCCAAATTGGCCGTCTCATGCACAAAGCAAGCGGAAGGGCGATGCGCAATACGCTAAAGTGGAATAAGTGGACAAGAATACATCTCTTCACCATGCTGCGAATGACATCCATCCGTTGAACGAATGAATCCGTTCGGCCACCACCAACATCGAACACATGCTGAAGCACCCACGCGACCATTCGCAGCCCGTTAGTTTTAGTTCGAATAAATAGAGTGAATCATGGACAAATCCAACAACTTCCCACACCTCAAGCGCACCCCGATGTTGTCTAACAAGATCACACCCGATCGCCATCCGGCAGTCAGTTTCAGGTGGTGTGCGCGGGCGCCCTGCGGTGTATTGGTGAGGAATGTGAATGTGCGTGCGCATAAACCACCGCGGACGCAGCATCGGCGGGTCTGCGGCAGCGCGTGCAAGTGCGTGAAAATGCACACATATGGTGCGAAGGAAATATATTTTCACCTGCACGCTTCTCTTCACACCGAAACCGGCCGGGACCGGAAGGCCGTAAAGGATGGGCCGCGTGGCGGGAAGGTGTTTGCCGGTCCATCTCATTGACTTATCCATGGTCCGGCCAATGGCCATTGATGATGGGCTTGTTGTGTACGAGCGCGTGTGTCCGTACTTTTATTACCATTGTTGAAATCCATCTTGATCCATTTTCTTGACAGACCGGCGGCGGCCACGACGGCGGTAGAGAAAAAAACCTCTCGCAACGGTTGTGCAGCATTTCGTTGTTTGCTGCTGCTGCTGATGTCTGGTGAGGTTTTGGGAAAGCCACAACGGTGAATGCATTAAGCGAGGCCGCGGTGCCGCGCTGTTGGCACTCAAAAGCGTCTCAAATGGCGGATGGCGAAAGCGCCGGAAACCGTTAGCGATAGCGGACGACAGGACGAGGGAGGCGGCGCGGTGGTGCGTTGGGAGGTGAGTTCATTAAAATTCAATTATTATTAACCCGTCAGGCTGGGTTCGGGGTTGGCACGTGGACGGTGGATGGCAGGCGGTCTGGTTGATGTTTTCCTTATACGGTCACACCCGGACCGGCTCAGTGATTCGGTCATCCGAAAAAGGAAAACCACTTTGCCGCAATTTTGTTGCATGTCGCCCATGTGTGTCATTGCTTTCTCACACCGATTGATCAACACGGATTGATTTTACGAAGGATGGGTGTTTTGGGCGAGGATTATGTCACTGGAGGTTGGACGGAAATGAGCTGTCCGCAAAAGGTGGCGAAAAGTGAAATGACAACAACTCGCGACATCAAGCACCTAATTTTAGCACTGTCCATTTTATCGAAACTGGTTGGGGCAAGGTGTTGCGTTGCTTTATCGTGTGTCCGCGGAAGATAGAAAAACAACCATCAACCACCCCCAAACCCCACACGGCGGACAGCAGCAGGGGTCAGTGAAACTGTCCGAAACATCTTCCAAACCCCACCGTACGTGATTTGTACTTTCAGGTGTGGGAATGTAGCAACACGTTGTAAACCATTCCACCCCAAAATACACGGTCCAATCGGTCCGAGGCACACCTTTCGGGTGGATTTTAAACTTTAATTCCTGCGCAATCAACTGCCGGCCGTAAAACGGTACGGGTTTTCCACGGTTTCGTCCCTGGCCCGGTGTTGTCCGTAAAATTGCGCACGGTTTTCTAAATTTAGGTGCCTCAACGTTCAATCGTGGCGATGAGAAGATCACGGAAAACGGGAAGCACCAAGACTGGCACGACTGGTCCGCCACACGCTTACCTGATCGATCAGAAGGTTCCTCATGATGGAAGAATTTCTAGAAGCTTTTCCTAGTCACCGAGATCCGTCCAAAACAACACTGGCGCTGATAGGCCGCACAATGACTATCTGCAGAACAACCCCCGGGGGCAAACCACGGCCGTACGATCCGCTTTTGCTGGACGACCGTTTGCTTATCTTATCTCAGTCCTTGCTGTACGACGGCACCACCACACGCTTGGCCTTATCTATTGCTTTCGAGCGATTATCACAATGGCGTCGTATGGAGTGCGCGCTCACTTATGATGCACGGTCCCGCGAACTTACTATGCTGGGCATTCGAACAAAACTATACCGCGACAACGCTCGCTGGCACGGTTTTATGTTGGGCCACCATTCATGGACAAATGCGAGCAGTTCCGACAAAACTCTCACTCACTCTCTCGCTTTTTGGCGCTCTCCGGATCTCTTTTCGCTTTGTTTACATTTTTGAATCACTCATGAGTGCGCTTGGTTTGGGTGGTTTGGTATTTTCCTGCAGTCGCACTACAAAATTTAACAGTTTTTACATGATTTGTTTTAAAACCATTGCAGAAGAGTAGCATTTTTGCTTACTTTTTGTGGGGAAAGTTTTAGTTTGCACTTATTATTCTTGTTTGTTTGCCGAAAATCTGAGGAATGTTCAAAAATGACCGCTTGAAGTGATGTGTACATCTTTTAACAGAATTATATTGTATTTAATTACAGAATCAATATGGTGCCATAAGTAAACGTTAAATTATTATGACTTTCATACACTCGGAGCTGCAAGAGAAAATATTTGCACCTAAACACAAACTGTTGAAGTTACTGTTCATAGCAGGGAAGATGATAAAACAAATGCAGAAAAGGTATAACATACAAAATAAACATATAAAGACTTACTTTCCGTGTAAACTTTGTAAAAACCCCCTGTTCACTATCTGCTGCCACTGCACTCGCGAGAGAGATAACTCCTGAGACACACTCTTTTGCGGTGCGGAATGATCGTTTTTGCTCCTTGGCAGAACGATCAGCTCATCTGTCATGCGTAATTAACCATTCCACGCGATCTGCTGTGGAACAAGTGAAAAGCTGCAATGCATTGGTGCATTTGGATTGCTTTCAATCGGGGGTGCGCGTGAAAAAATGTGCAAAAAAGCTGCAATTAATAAAATGGGTGCATTTTTTTTATTGTTGGTTTTTTTACTTCTCTCGTGCGCATAATGAAGAACGCATCCTGCTTTGTTTGCTCTGCGCATGATTTATGCAAAACACATGCTTAAAGACAATCTAACATTGTGTACGCAACAAGTGTTTTTTTTTTTCTAAAATTGCTGTTGCTGTTAATTCCGTTGCGAAATCTCTCCGAGCGGATGCAGTGAGTGAAATGGGGGTGTTTTTAAATGGTGCATTTCGTGGCACTCATACTCGCGAGGGGAACGCACGAATTACAGGGTGATCCTAAATGGATTGGAGTAGGTTGTAGCATAAAATGGTAGCGAGAACATATATTTTTAATTATGAAACATGTAATGTGTTTTAATGTTTTGAAATAGATGGCTGTTTAGTTTTTGTTGGTTAAATGAATCAAAATAAATATACAGGTGTGTTACCTGTCCCGTAAGGTTTCCATAATTCGTAGCGCCTGAAAGTATGCAATCTTCGTTTAATGAGACTTTCTAAAACGTCCTGACCGTCTGAAATAAGGGTGACTTTAGGGGTTTGTTCGAAATGGAAGATCAAAATTGCCGGGGTTTCTGTTTAGTCTACAAAAGTTATGGTATACATTGGGTAAATTCTTTGGTCTGCTGCTTTGCTCACCTCCTTTGGATCAGTGTAGAGAAATCTGACTATTAGTGGACATTTTAGAAGCGTTATTATTGAAGCTTATGCAACAATAATGTTATTTTCATATTTTTTATATTCTATCTAACTTTTTTGTAATTTTTTAATTACTTTGAAATAATTTTTTTTAATAACCTGTTCATTTTTTATTTACATATCGCAATTGGAAAAAAAAATAAACAAAACTTATTTGAAGTCACAATAATGGAAAAAATTCAAAAAAAAGAAAAAGACAAAAAAAAACAATTGAATAGAATTAAAAAAATGTCGATCAAACCGGACGATGCATTGATTATTCAAAGATGAAAAAGTTTCTTTCATTACTCTTTGCGTGTTTTGTGATTGTATATTTCCATGCACAAATTTGGCTGTAGGTGAATTTCAAATTTGGCCGACGATAGAAACTTAAGTTTGATTAACGCTTCCGAAACGTCTGAGCTTTGAAGGTGTTTAAAATAATCAGTAAAATAGGCTAAGTAAGGGATGGAACACTTACGCATTGCAGTAATGCCTTCATGAAGAGAATTGTCTCCAGTTGAAGGAGTACAATTCACACGGCGCAATAAATATTCCTGCTGATATGTTCATTAACGTTTCTTTTCCATCGAATCAATCATTAATTTTCTGCCCACTGCCAAAATTCGATAGTAAAAGCGTGTCCATCACAATTCGGCAATTCACTTCGTTACGGGACCCTCGTGGACGCACCGCAGTCAAACAAATGCATGCATCTGTCCCACATTTTACGAAACAAAACATCTCTTCCGCCGCGTCATATCGCAATATTATGGGTGGCGGAAAATCGGTTTCCATCGCGGCAGGGAAGAATGGTTTTTGGCGAGTGAAACACGGTGCACGGCAACGCAGTGACGTTCGTTAATCAACGATAAAGGGGCGAACCACGGTTACCGCGAGCTGTAGTGAAGAAGTCAGAGGAAGCGTGGGATTACGGGGGAAGGCAGCTGGACAGGATGAGACTAATTTTAGACAACGGTTTCCGTTTTTCCTTCAATCTACCACACGATGAGCCGCGAGATTGCGGTGAGACGAAGAAAATAAAAAGCGAAGAGAAGTGGAAAACCAGCCATAGAAATATGAACTAATGGTGGGGATGGAAAGCTCCGCTGTGAATTGACAAGTTTGTGGAAAGAGCTGCCATAAGTCGTGCGAAAAGGTAAAGTACATCATCCTCATGCTTGAGACGCGCAGTAGTATCGATGTGGAAAATGTTTGTGGGATGTATTCCATTTCTTGTAAACAAACGACCCACTGACAGATGGATTATTTATCATCACCCCAAGAACTCATAAAACTTAGCGTGCAATCTAATTGACGTCGGAAAATGGTCGCTCGGGCATGGCCAACGGTGGACGGTGGCATGTAAACGAGAATAAATTATACAGAATGGTGCAAAGATTGCGCTACAAGAACGCCAGCAAACGACTGCCAGGCCGGAATGTTGGCAGCATCCAGTCTACGGCAGCCCTTCCACCTTCCGATGGTGCACCGGTGTGCAAAACAAAGAACTTTTCCGGGGCCCGTCAGCTGAACGGCAACGAACCCGCAAGACGTCGGTGCAAGATTGTGATTTGCATTGAATGGCGTGCAAAGTTCTTGAGAAGACTTCAGCCACCTTTAGCCGTGTCTTCGCTGGATTGCACCTGTTTGCCGCTCGTGGTAGGTTGCGGCACGTTGCCGTCCGGACGCGTTGGGTCATCCGCTTGCAAATGGGGCGTCATCGCGTGAATGTGCAAACCGCACGATGCGCTCGAACGGTCGTGAATTCCGGTCAGACGACTAACGGTTGCAAAAAGGAAAAAGGTTACATTATCGGCCTATCACGACGGTTCCAGTCTGGTACGGTAGAACGCGTCAGAACGCAACGGTAAGTGAATGGGACGGGAAGCGGACACATATTCGAGCCGTTCGATTGCAGGTTCTCGGTTCACGGTCGTTACACGGCACCGACAGCACGGTCCGGAGCCGTGACATTTAGGTGAATGGGGAAGCTTTTATAATATCGTTAGATATGAGTGGAAGACTTGTAATACGTTTCCACCCCTGAACGGTGCGCCCACTGCGCGTTGCTGGGGATGTTTAATCCCTCCCCACCCGTGTGATCAGCACACGATGCAAATCGATGCACGAAATGGAAATTAATTAATTTTCTAGCGAATTCAAAACCACTCTAGAACGTCCAAGGTTGCTGGTCCAAGTTCCCTTGGTTCCTCTTCCTTTTTTTTTTATTTGCTCACTGATGTTTGGGGTAGTTCACTCCATAGGACACTGCGTTGTTTACCGGAAGGAGCTACTCGGTCCGGTGGAATGATGTTTTGGAATTTTTGCCTGTTCATTGTTGTTCACATTCGGGACAGATTGGGTTGCACTTTTTGTACTGCTTTGAAGGTCTCCCGGTGTGAACGGTGGGCAAACGGTTGAGGATTTAACAAACAATTCCGTGGCGGTAAATAAAACACCTCAACCCGAAATCGCGTTGCCCATCGAGTCGATCTTCGGTTCGAACGAAGCTCGCCGCTTGGATGAGATACGATCTGAAAGCTCTCCTATTCTCCAGCGAGTCGCTGGTCGTGTGGAGAAATAAAAAGATTCAGCGGACAGACAAACAATCAATTGAGAAAAGAAAAACGGAATCGGATGAGATCGCGCTAGCCGTGCAGCCTCTCAACACGCGATAATCCGCGAGAGGACCATACGCAAACGCAACGGCGATCATTCGGTACGGTAGATACTTATGGCCGTGCACCAGCGCGGCGGGCTTCATTTGGGCTCGAGCCGTTGCCCGGAGAGCACCCAGTTGGAGAAGTTGGCGTTCCAATAAAACCGTCCGATCCCCCCCCTGGAGTCTGGAACTTGGGTCCAGAAGATCACCGTGGAAACAGTGTGTGTGTGTGTGCGCGCGCGATTGTGCGTGTGTGGGTACACCTACAGGGTGTGTGTACGTGTGAACATCGTGCAAGGGAAAAGAAACGGGACTCTTTCGTTCGTTGCTCAGGTTGTGCTCACGCAGAAAGTGAAGTAGTGCAGCAAAACAAAACATCGCAAAGCAAAGGGAGAACGATAGAAGGGAAACTAAAACGAACGGGACTTGGCTGAGCTACATCCCGGTTCCCGTCGCTGGTTCGGACAGCTGGAACTGCGGCCACGAGTGGTTAAAAGTGAAGCTTTGCTCAGGAGTTTGTTAAAAGTGAACTGTTTGCCAGATATTCAGGACCTGCATCCGTGAAGGGGTTCGTCTGTGAAGGGTTTTTAAGAGCAAGTGCAGTGCGTGTTGAAGACAAATCGCAATTCCAGGACGGAGCAACCGTTAAGGGTTGATAAAATGTTGCCAACAAGCAGCAGCAACGACCGGCCACGATCGAGAGTGATCGTGTTCTTCGCTGGAATACTTTTGATCTGTAAGTTTACTGTGGCTACGTTAGGGCTTGGACGTCATCCAATACTTACTTCCGCGGTCATCCATCGCCATCTGTGAACGTGTGTCTATGTGTGTGTGCGTGCGTGCGTTTAAGGGAGTTCGTTTAGAAGGGTAAAAGCATAGCAGAATATATCTTAGCCCACTGCCTTTAATTCAACCAAGAGTACATGGAAACGATCACCTGATGACGATCATTATTGACGTGTGCAAGACGAAGATTTGGGTCAATTGTCGGCCAGGCAGGCGACTTGATTCCATTTCCTTGCAGTGCGTCGATCAAACCTATCGGGGTGAAAAATGTGTGCCATGATGTTACGAATTGAGCTGAGGCTTTAATTTCACCTCCTCGGCCGTACCATCGTCGGTACGCTAAGGAACCTCACGGCAGCATAGCCTAGCGGCAATAGAAAAGAACAAGGCAGAGTACAAGGCGAAATAGAAAAAAAAACGACCCATACTGCAACATTGATCTTTCACGATCTAAGTCGCGGTGCTTGACGTGATGAAGAGTCATGCCCCCTTTTTAATGCCATTCCACCACATGACGTCCGTCGAGCCATCCACGCATCCCGGCGAGTCACTCTATGCCAGTCGAGTTGGAGTTTTATTCCCTCCATGGTGGTGATGATGATGATGATGATGATGATGGCCAACCGTGCGGTGTCGGACTCGGCTTTATCCGGGTGGCAAATTATCGTGTGCCGGTTCCCTAGTTCCACCGCACGGTACGCTGGTCCGGTACGTGGAAACCCGTGCCGATCGGCCCGTTTTGCTACATGCGGTGCCGATTCCGATACGACCCGAAACCCCGGTACCAGGTACCGACATCATAATTAATGGTGCCTGTTTGCTGCCGTTCGGGGTGGATAAAAATTCACAATTTTCGAATGGCAAGACCCAAATATCTTGGACTGGTGGATCCGATAGCAGGCGCCCACTTTATGGCGCCCGGTTGCGCGGTGTTCGATTTGTTTGTTTTCACCACAACGGACCGTGGCCAACTTTCGGTTCCAGGCGTTTTGTCCGTTGCACGAAGCTTGCAGTTTTCTTAGCAACCCGGTCGCCGACCGGCCAACTACATCTCTATACACAAGCTGGTCCATCCCACCCCGGGGGGGAAGGGAAGACGGGAGAGGGGTGGCTGGTTTAGGGGGGGTTGCCTCCTTTTTCCCGGTTTGCTTTCACGATTTCACTCTTCCCGTACTTCCGCAACCCGCCACTCCACGCCGGACACCTGCAAAGATAGGGGCGATCTCGGTCAGCGTTGTTCATCTTCGGTCTCGATATGCCGTTCCTTTCGATAGTTGGTTGCTTATCAATTTGCGGGAATAGCAAAAGGAAAAAGCGGCCCAAGGCGGAAAAGTGTCCGCTTCTGTGTAGCGGCGGTAAGGCGATCAGGCAAAGTTACAGAAATTCAAAAATCATCCAACATCCGTCCGGTTGGCGCGGAGTGTTGCGATCGCTTCCCGTTGAGTCACTTGGCCGTGAAATGGATTTGAATAATTATGCTCGCCACATACTTTTCGGGCACAACACACACACACACATATACACGCGGCCATAGCGAGTGCGCCGCGCATGCTTGGAAAAGGGAAATTTTGACCCAAATATTTCGGGCCCGCTCGATACGGTGCCAGCTTGTTAGTTTTTAAGTGAGATTTGTGTTTGTGTGTATGAGTGTTTTCGTTACTTTTGTTGTTGCAATTAATATCAGCAACTCTTCGGTCTCGTCTCAGAGTTTGGTGTGTGGTTTAGTTGGTGCGGAACTGGAGCGTTACCGGTGTTGGGCGAAATGGGCGACAATTTTGAGGCTCGCGATGCAGTGGCTTTTTTTTCGGTGATGGTTCAACATTGTTCGGTTGAGCACATATCACTTCTCGTATGGTGCGGAACTCTTTACGGTAGCTTTTCTCTTTTTTGTTGTTGTTGAACGAACCACAAGAGGGGATTGTTGTAAATTGGCTGGCCATAAGTAGACATTGTGCTAAATTTATTGCCGGAGGCCCCAATGGTTGTGATTTTGGTGAAATGCATGGAAAAATTGTGTTTAGCTTGGTTTGTTTTTATAAAACCATTACTAAATAGTTTCAGAAAAGTGTGGGATGCGGTGGAGAAAACAGTAAATATATAATTAAAATTACATTAGCGGGAAGGGAAACTTATTTGGCTAAATGAAAGTTGCTTTTAAACAGATCAATTAATTAGAAGTAGAATACCAAACAAACAATTAATTCTTCTATTGCTAAATCTAACCTAAAACGAAAAAAAGAAAATCTCAATACGAAGCTGCTCATGAAAGAAGGTAAAATTCTACTGTATATTAATTTAAATCTAGTTCAGTACAACGCCGTTTATTTCGTGTTTATTTCGTGAGACTCAATTGCACCCGAATAAATGGACAACACGGATAAAACGTATAGATGTTTTCGTAGTGTATGTTTTGAAAAGGTACATGATATAATTTCTAGTTTACCATTTCACAAGATATCTTTACATTCTCGTCTAAATGCGGAGAATTTCAATATTTTTTGCTAATAACTGTTTTTGTTAGTGCTTTTCCCAATGGCCGTTTTATCACAACAGATTGGAAAATCGAGTATCATTGCTCATCGAAGCTTGATCATGTTGGAATAAGTAGACAAATTCTACAAAAGCTACATCTGGTTTTGTTGATATATGATAGTGTACCATAACTTTAAGGGCTTAGCTTCTTTGGTTTTTATATAATGTATGTTAAAGTTTGTACAAAGCAAAATTAAAATAAATTTCGTTTCACCTGAACTTCACATTGGTCGTCATCGGTTTTGGAGTTGATTTGCCAAATTTTACTTGCAGCTGTCATTTTATAGTAAACGGTACGTAGTAAACATATTGCCGGTCAATAGCTATTGAGAGCAAAACTAATGAATGTGCAGCTTCGAACACGGCTTTGTAAACACTTCATAAGCTTACCTATGATAAATTAACCGGTGGTTTAATGCACAAAACCTTTTTAAGAACTGTGATGATTCCCGGTAACAGTAAAAACAGCACAACCAGCGAAGTGGATCAGCCAAAGCTAAATGGTAAGAATAACCTGCTGTGAAACACCTCGCCAAAAACCCGTCCAGCAACCTCGCCGCAATCGGTAGTTGCCGCAGCAGTGACCGTCGATGTCCAGCTGTGTGCAAAACCTTTCGGGGATGGGGATGGGGATGGAATTGTGCATCTTCGGGCTCCCTCCCCTGATACGCACAGCTTCCAGTTCGTTTGCAGCTGCAACCCGGGGTGAACCCCGACTGGTGGCGGTACGGTTGTGAGGAACCGCTATTTATCAAAGGTTAAAACGATTATGCAAATGTTGCCCCTTATGCTGGTTTTGTTTTGTTGGGGTGCGCTTTTTTTTTCCTTCTGCTTCTTTTCTCTCGCGGTGTTTCGCCCGCTCGCACGGTATTATACCACCGTGTGCGATCAATGTCTTATCCCATCTCAATGCGGTCAGCGAGCGAATGGTCGCGTGCGCAAGACGTGTGAAGATGATCTTCTCGATTCGATCATCGTGTTTTTTGTGTGTGTTTGTAGACGGGAGTCGTTTTGGATGCTGTACTATGCCGTTGCTCCGTAGAATTATCGTTTTAATTCCAGCGATTCACCGATCGGTGGGAAAACGGAAAAGGCCAGCGGCCTTTTCGGACCATTGAGTAGCGAGAGCTTTTTTTTATGCAAAGATTTGAAAGCTTTGTACTGAACACTCTGGGCTGGGATTGAGTAACATTTGCGTTTGACATTGAGCCGGTCCGTTTGGACGATCTGCAATTAAGTTATGAAAAATGTACATTTTATGATACAAATTCACACGAGTCGTCTAAATGATGATTAAATTAACTTACAATCACTTGTTTATTAGCCTACGCCTAAATTAAATGCTGATTTCTTGTTGCATTTACTAAATTAAATTCAAAATCGTACGATGTATAGCTCACGGCAAACCTCATTCGGATCGATTGTGTAAAGCGTGCTAAAAATCGGCAAAAAGCAACCATAAACACTACAGGAAGACTTCGTTCAACGCACTCCATCATAAATCGATGCTTTGAGACGTATCTTCCGTTGCTGTTGTTCGTTCCCTTTCGCTTTTGCTGGCCACAGTGATTGAGTGTATAAAGGTGGTGGATTTGTCTTTTTTTCTTTACCAGTTGTGCTTAATTTTTTCCCCTGTCTATTCACTTGTCATTTAGTCATGCCACACAAACGAACAGCACACACTGAACCGCTCGTCCAACTTATCGACAAAACCGATTGACCGATTTCAGGCGGCATCGGTCGGAAGGCAAAAGCTTCCCTTTCGCTTTTATCAACCAGTTGGAAAAAAAACATGTTGCACAGCCAAGACAGACGCATCTTTTCGGTATGGTGGCTGCGGTGTCACATAATGCGGTTGGTAGATTTTTCCAAGCAACCCAGCAACGTTTTGCGGAGTGATCGTAAAATTGTGCTGTTTATTGAACTGTGGTACGATAATTCTTTTTTTTATAATTCTCCGTCAGTCAGCGCACTTGCATATGATCATTTGCTCGGGGCAGGATACGGGTTTTCATCCTTCCCCCATCGGTTAGAAAGGGCCAAGTGAAATGATAAAGTGCTTGCGTAAGGGTTATTACTCTCTGCCGATGGTGCATTACTTGCAGTGATCCCAAGCAATCCATTTTAGGGAATTTAATCGTCTACTTCTATAGGCTACCCTAACCCTACCTGCCCTTGTTAGAGTTTGTTATAATTTAATATGATCGAGAGCAAATGATCAGTGAAGATCGTTGGAGTGTTGAGACTTTTAGGAATTATCTCTTCACAGCGATTAGTATCTCAATCTCAATCGCATTAAGATATGTTCAAATCATGATCATAATCTATCTTGCTCATTCTCACATAACGCAGGAATAATTCCGAATGACTTGCGGAGCTAACTCCAAGTCTAACTCCTATTCCTTTTGAACTCATACATGAGTTATATAACTCGCAAGTGATTGAAATCACTGTGAGTGAGTAATATCACTCCAGAGACATGAAAAATGCTTCGTGAAGATTGATTTCATTTCATTCATTGATCATTCTGCGTGTTTTATTAATTACCATTAATTTAATTTAACTCTTTCAAGGGATTATTGACTCAGCAGTGATGTAAATAAACAATTAAAAAATGTTCGAGAAGATGTAAGTTGAATCACTCGCCTGTCAGATTTATCTCACTCATTTGTTGTATAACTCAAAAAAGATGTGAAACATTCTGAGTGAGATGCAGAATTAAATCTTGATCTAATTCATTCCTCTGCAAGTAATTCATTCCAGTTTCGTGCTTAAAGAATGTTTAAATTGTTGTGAGTGAGTTAAAGCACAAATGAGGTCATAAAAACTCTTCGTCAAATTAACTCACTCGCTATGATGATTTTACTCACTCATTCATTCTTAACTCACTATGTACATGATTTTGAACAATTATTATAATTGTTGACAGTTTGTGTGTTAATCAAATCAATCTTGTACCGCTTTAGAGATGCTCGCCCCACCGAATGCTTATTAATGTACTCGGCAGGGAAATGGACCTTACGTCACATCACAGATCGTTCTCTGGTCGATCCCTTTAGGTCTTTCGCTAGCACTAGCTAACGATATGTTAATTTACAACTGGTCCATGCCACCGTGTGCCAATAGCGCAGGTTGCATCCGGTGGTACACGCGAACCCTGCATCATGCCGTAAAAGAACGGTCCGACCCCAGGATCGTTACGGGCCAGTAGGGTTCATCGATTGCGCAACTTTACGATCATGTCGCAATACGAAAATGGCACAGTGGTTTGTGTTACTTTTTTTTCTTTATATATTCATATTTTTCCCGCAGTCTACACCGTTTGGCGACCGTGTGCGCGCCTTAAGAGCGATGAGGTAAGCTTCTGCGTCAATGGGGTGGTTGGTTTTTGGTGGTGCTTGAATTTCGTTCGCCAAAAAGGTAGAGAAGAGAAAGAATAAAGTAGTGCCGCGAATAAATCGTGAATACCACGCCATCCCATTTGGATGCACAGTGATTGACATCATGCCGGCCTTGAAAGTACATTTGTTTTCAACTGTGGGGTGTTTTATGCTTATTTATGGTAAATGGCACAATCTGGAGGCGTCGTGCCAGAATGCAATCGAACCCGTCATCTTTACCATCGTTAAGGTCAATGGACGGATCGTACTGTGTGTTGTCGAACTTTCACCATGGCAAATCCATTTCGTTCGCGACAGTTGCCGATCCACTTTGGGCTAAAAGGGAGTAAAGAATTTCGAATTCGGACCGGAGGGAAAATTCACTTTTGTTTTCCTTTCGCCACAGCCATCGATACAACGTCCGGTGCGGGGCTTTTCACACGATCGTCGCCTTGGTTCCGCCACGGGTAGGTTAATTATACCACGGGCGCGCGCGCGCGCGTATGTTTCGGGAACGGATCCGAAGACATTCCCAGATGCCGGGCCCTACCATTAGAGCCAATCAATCAAACGACGCCCAACAATGACATAGGTGTCGACTATTGCTGTCTTAAAAAGAGAGAGAGAGAGAGAGCGAGGGCAAGTGAAAGAAAGGAGTGTAAGCGCGTGTGTAACGTAAGTGTCCTCTTATCCTTTGCGAGTTGCAGTGTAATGTCTTACCCCTTCATCGCTTTTCTTTTCCGAGACAAACGCTTGAAATGTTTTCACGCGGCAACGATTTACGATCGTGCCCCGCTTTACGATCGGTCTGTCCTCGCCCTTCAATCAAAATACTTTGGCCCGGGTTTGGAAGACACACACTAAACGACAAAAGCACACGCTCGAACAAACATTCCGAACAACCCTCGAGCGTGTTGAAGTTTTTCGGTGTTTGGGGAAAGATCATTTAGCCCCGCGGGAGACTGTCGAGAAAGTGGTTTTGCTTTCCTTCCGGGCGCAAACGGGAAAGAATTTGGCCATGAGCAAAACCGTTCAAAGCTTCTTGGAAGTGAGCAACGCGGGCCAACGCGGGTAGATTAATGGCACTAAAAGCGCGTTTCGTTGTCAAACCCCCCCGGCGGCAACGGTGATGAAGCGGGTGAAAATGAAAGGGAAAATCCAATTAATTTAAGACGAACAAATGGGCTTCTTTCTCTGGTTGTTTTTTTTTTTAATGTATCTGTTTTCTCCCTCTGTCGGGAACCGGTTTCGGTGGAAATCACACCAGGAGTGGCCATGCGCAAAAACATTGCCCCGCGCAAGAAGAACCATGGAATACGATCCTTTATTCCCGTTGCGAAATAGCTTTGCCTAATTGGTACCGCGCGGTTTTTGCTGTGATTATGCTTTGGGTCTGTTCCGATTCATGGGAAGATTTCAGAAATTGAAATTAATTTATTTTTATTTATTTATTTATATTTTTTTTATTTTTATTCTACTGCAGGTTTCCTGACAAAACAGACAAGCGCACTGCAGGGATACTATGGCACAAAGATCGCTGATCTTACCGAGCTGCACCACGGTGTCTCCGGATCGGTGTATGCCGTCGACGCCAGAACGCTTTTTCTGAAGAATTTCAACTACGACGGCGAAGGTCCAGGTAAGTTGCGCTCGTCTTTTACCACCCAGCAAAAAAGTCTGTACAGCGTCATCTTCATTACCGCCGGGGCATTTCTCTCCGGGTGACATTAGCGTTACCTAACCGTACGGGTTTGTTGTGATGTTGTTATTTTTTTTGTGGTTGCTCTCTGCAAAGTTTGTTTGTATCATCCATCTAAAATCACCCTTGCGTTGTTAATGTCCCCACTAGCTGCCTACTTCTACGTTGGCAATACGCGAGCCCCCAGCAATAAGGGTGCCCATCGTTTGCGGGACGAACGGGGCCGGGCCGGTGTGCTGCGGCGGTACCGTAACGAGGACATTACGCTATCACTGCCAGAGGGCAAGACGCTGCGCGACATTCGCTGGTTCGCCGTGTGGTGCGATGACTTTTCGGTCAACTTTGGCGATGTGCAGATACGGAACGATCTCGACTTTCCGCGCCCGACCAAGATTGCCGGCCTGAGCGGTGTGCATGATGTTACCTCGGACAACATCGTGATCGTCGATGCACAGACGCTGCTCGTACCCAACTTTAGCTACGACGGCGAGGCACCGGGTAAGTAGTGACAATGAGAGGAGGGCACACACATTTGGCAGCTTGTGTGCGTGACCTGACACGGTGCAACATTTAAACGCTAAAATACAACACCTTACCTTTCTTCTCGTACGCCACGCCTCACAGATGCCAAGTTTTGGGTAGGACGTGGACCGGCACCTACCTCGCAGGGCATTCGCATCCCGGACGAGAATGGCAAGGAAACGCCATTGCGCCGTTACGACAAGAAAACGATCGTGCTGACGCTTCCCGGTGATCTGACCGTGTTCGATATCGGCCATTTCGGTGTGTGGTGTGAGGCGTTCACTGTCGATTTCGGGCACGTGCGCATCCCGGACCAGATCAATGTGCCACCGTCGCTGAAGATGCTTGGCATCAGCCCGCAGGTAACTAATGGCAATCAGCGCCGCAAACCGGGCCGTCCAGCGGCTGGAAGTGCCAGTGCCGGTGGGCTGCTGGACTACGTTGGCTCACTGCTGTTCTAGTGGAGTGTGGGCGATGTTCGTATGCAATGTTCCAAACCTCCATGTACCATTTCCAACATTAAGCACGGGGCGGCACGACACGGCACGGGGGGAGGGGTGGCAGGTTCAGGTGTACACTTACCTCATGCTGATATACTCACATTACCACACATGTGCCACTCACAAACCATCTGTTTACCCTTATCCGTAACCTGTAACACCTTCCAACGGATGATAACATCTGACATTTAGAAAAACAAAAAAATCATAGTACAACTTCTTGCTCATTCCACGTTTACAAGCCTCACTGCGTGATAGATGAGCACATTCGGTCAAAAACACCATCATGATAGGTGGACTCCTATATACTCGCTAATATCATCTCTATCACCCATTTATGCACCACAAGCATGGTGGCTTCTCTTGCCTCTAGCGGCCCGATTCATTGGGCAGCAGTGAACAGCCCTTCATTTGCCATCCAATGCGCTGGTTTTATTCTTCCAAACTTTACTCTCGTTTGCAGCGATCGCGCTTCGCGTAAAGCGGCCACTAATTGGTCTGTTTGGAACTGCGGCGATGTCTATGTTTAAGTACACCGTTATTTAATACCTTAGCCGTGTGTGGCTTAAGACCATGATGCGTGGATAGTATTTGCTAGAGTTACGGAGTAACTCATTTTAACGAATGCTGCAGCTGATGCAGTATTCATTTTCGCAACCTATAATGACAAGTGGAATTTTTTTTCAATAATTATAAAACAAAATAACAAAATACATTATCAAAGTTTTGTGTATAAATATTGGAATGGCAGAATATTCGAAACTTCCTTTACGTTATTCTTCTAGGATGTAAATAAAAGTTGTACAACTGTATAATGTAAAAGTTGATTTTTGTTTTTAATTAAATGACTAACATAAGCAACTAAAAGAGGATTTTTTAAACAAATGGTAGGCGCGTGCATTGGCCACCTGAGGAAGGGGGTTGTTCCAACGCTTTCCAAGTGACAATTCCTTCGCGTGTGATGCGGTGTACACTCGATCGAGGCGACACACTCATCATTGTAACGTTTGGCGGAACAATCAAGATGGAAAATTAAAAGAAAATGTGTCTTTCCTACCAGGAGAGGAAATGTTGTGCTCTAATGAATGTGAAGAATGTGTTTCGGTACTTGGTAAAGTAGGAAAAAAAAGGAACAACAACAACCATTCCTCGAAAGATACTTGTGCGCGAGTTCAATGACACGGTGGAAGAAGAAAAAAGCTTTCCAGCAAATACTACACACCAAACGGTGTTCCTCGTTACACCGTAATTTGTCACTTGGCTTTTATCCGTGCCGAGCCACAATATACGTGGCCCGTGTGGTAGTAAGGGAGCCTGGTGGAACTTGCCGTGCGCGTGTGTAATTAACTAATCCTATTACCGCTAAGTGCCGCGGGAGTGCAGTTACGACTGCAGCTGACGTTTGCTGCACCGATCATCGCGCGTGAGCTGCATTCGCCGATAAGCCCGTTACGCTTACGCTGGGGCCGCCGACCATCATCATCGTTCACCGATCGGCGCCGTTGATGGTGCATTGGGATGGAGAAAAAAAAACAACAACAAAAATGGTGTAAAAAACGGAAGCGACGCGAGCTTTTCCATTGTTTGTAAATAATAATTGTTCCGTGGCAGTCACCGTGTGTGTGGTACGCGCGTCGATAACTTTACGCTTGCTTTGATTGTGCGATCTAATGATACGAAAATCGACCACAATCGGCCGGCGAAGCTCAACTGCCCCCGGGGAACGGTGCCTTCGTTGGCGAGGCGTGCGTAAGTAACACGACACATCGCATCGGAAACGATCTAACCCAATTTGCTTTGCTTGCTGGGCTGGGTTTGAGTGAGTGAACAATGAAAGCGATTGTAAATAGTAGCGTTAGTGTTGCCCGGTAGATTATACGTTGCGTTAGTATGTAAATAGTTGCCTACTAATGGGTGGAATAGACGGTGTGCGTAGATCTTGCGATTTACAAGGAAAAAAACTTAGAGCATTAGCATAAGTTGTAGTGTATATTGATCTCCAAAGCTTGATATACAATCGCTCAACTAAAGCAATAATTTGGCTGTTCATAATCGATGTTATTGTTTTCTATCCTCAGTCCAAACTGAACTGTGAAGTCCTTCTGGACGAGTTGGCTTTTGAGGTACGATGGGCCGTAGCCGGGGAAAGTGTGGTCGTACAGCTGGTGGCGAAATTAGGTGAGTAATGCCCAATCAAGGCTTGTATCTCTATAAGAATACTTTTATTAATAATGCAACATCTCGAATTCTCTTCCGCTGAATACAGATGATGGCGAGTACATGTCGTTTGGCGTTTCGCCTAACCCGCAGCAGAGCCAGATGGTGGGTGCCGATGTGGCGGTCGTCTGGGTAGACAAGGCAACGGGCAAGGGCTATGCGCAGGATTACTATCTCGATGCGAAATCGCAGTGTTCCGGTGGTCGCGGAAGCTGTCCCGATACGCGCATTACCGAGAACAGCAATTCGATCCGTTTGCTCAACGCGGCTATGGTGAATGGGTACTCGATCGTAACGTACCAGCGTCCGCTGCGTGCCTCCGATCATCTCGATCTGCCCGTGTACACCAATGCATCGCAGGCCATCATCTGGGCGGTAGGACCACTGAATCAGCGGTACGAGGTGTCGTACCATTCGCACTATTTGAAGGGTAACAAGCTGGTCGATTTTGGGCGCCAACCGTTCTGGAACTGTCCGACACCGGAATCGGACCAGAAACAACCGGAACAGCCCCAGAAGCTGTCGTCGGCATCGTCCAGTTATGGGGGTGGCAACCGTCGGGAGGATGCGGGCAATAGTGTGCAACAGCAGCGACCTCAGCTACCGGCGACTGCAAGACCACCGGCAAAACCGGGCGCATGGGACATTCCCCCGATCCAGTGTTACGAGCCGGAGGATGGTGTATTCTACGCACAGATGGGACCAACGGGTGGCAAACAGGGTTATCCGGCTATTACAGGTATGGACGCGAGTTGGCAGAGGTTGGTTGGATGGTGGCGATGTGTATGACACGCTGGTTCATTCTTGCAGGACACGTCGGATGGGGCATTTCGTGGTACATCAATGGATTGCTAATTCCCGAGATAAATGTCGTGCGCGGCAAGACGTACACGTTTGTGGTGGAGGGTGGACTGGATCCGAACGTACCCGCCAAGTATCACCCGTTCTACATTACAGACGATTCCGTTGGTGGATATGAACATCAGTCGGAGGAGGACCGTAAGGTTGGTGGCCATTTTGTAGTTTGTTAGTGTTGGGTTTAGTAGAGGATCAAGGTTCTAATACAACACGCCAATGCCAATTTCAGAATATTCGCATTTTTGCCGGAGTACATCGCAGCCGCAGCGGAAAGCTCGTTCCAACGGGTATTGGACGACTCTGTAACTGGACGCCGAATCCGGACGGTCCACCGTCGGACGAGTATCCTTCGTTCGGTGCGTACCAGCGCAGTCTATCGCTCAAGTGTGATGTTGGTGAGCCGGGCATCATCACCTGGACACCGGACGCCGACACACCCGACACCGTGTACTATCAATGTTTTACGCACCGTTACCTTGGCTGGCGCATTAATGTGCACGATGCATGCGATGTCGCACAACCAAGCGAGCTCGACGAGGTGTATGCGGAACCGAACGAAGGCATCTCGGTGGAGGAATCGATACGGCACGAATCGAAGGTGCTCCCGGCAGATAACTTCCTACAGCAGCATGAGAATTTCCTACAGAAACACGAACTGGATCTGATCAAGCACCACAAGATGACGCCGGACACGAAGAAGGAACAGTCGTTCGATATCAACCTGGAGGAGAACCCCGAGATGACGCGCATCATTGAGGATGGCATACGGGCGGCAGAAGAGTTGGAGGAGAAGTTGCGTGCGAACCAGACGGTGGAGAGCGTTAATCAAACCGTACCGCACCAGCACCATCCGGGCCATCCGAGTTTCATACCCGGTCCACCTGGCCATCGTCATCCGCCGCCGCCCGGGTATCCGGGATCGGCCAAACCGATCCTTTCATCGTCTGGTTTACCGGTGTATCTGCGCCCTCCGAACAGTGGACCGATGTTCCGTCCGGTGAAGTTGCCTGTCCGGCGTCCGATCGGCATGGAGCGCCGCCCGATGCATGGTAGTAGACCGACGCGCCCGTTCGTAATCCCGCAGCCATCGATGATCGTGAGCCACTACCAGAAACCGGTCGCTCCGTTGATGCGACCGTTCGTGACGAAGGGCAAAATGCCGATTAAGGCGATCGCTCCGATTCTGCTGCTTGGCGAACCCACTGAGATAAAACCGTTTCGCAAAGGACCGTCGGTGGAGATGATGGTGGCGAAACCGCCGAAGCAGATTTCCGGTGGTGAACCGCGCCCTGGTAGCTCACCTGGCGGTCCACCGTTTGCACTGCCGGAAATGCCACCGCATCTGACGATGAGTTTGAAGAAGAATGAACCGGTGCCGATTACGCTCCCGGTACGCCACACGAAACCGGTGAAGGAATCCCACAAGCCGAACATAAAGCCAATCTTCAAGACGCCGTATGATGTGTCGGAACCGAAGGTGTCGTACGAGGGGCACGCCGCTAATCATGGGTTCGAGCCGAGCTCGGTCGTTGTGGAGAGCGGGTTCAAGCCGATCTATCGCCGGAAGGATGATTACGATCTTGAGTTTGAGGATAACCGTGCGCACGGGTTTTTGCGACGACAGGACGACGATATCGATGAGGCGATCGAGAGCGATGCACTGATAATCCATGGACAGGATGAACCGTCGAAGCAGACATTCGAACCGATGTTTATTCCTTCCCCGCTGGACAGTATGGCGATGGCGCATGTGAAGCCCTCTGCCGGTCCGGCCCGTGAGTCGGCCACGAAGCGTAATGTTGAAATCTTACCGGACGAAACGGCCGATGTGGTGGGAGAGGGACAAGATTCACTGGGTGCGGCAAACGATCGTGTCGATCCGTTCTATCTGCCTCCGATCGGTTCGGACGGATCGGTCGTTTCGTTCGATGGAAAAGCCGTGCTGGACATGTCGTTAGTGAACGGTCCCGGTGCGGTCTCGCATCAAAGCGAACCACTTCCGCCGGTTGGGCCGGGTTCGAAATCGGAACAGTTGCTGCGTGAAACGCCTCAGTTTGGTCCGTTCCGTGGTGAGTATCCACCGATAGCGGCCTTTCTCGCACCGGACACTGCCGCCATCTATGGGACGCGTGGTTCGAACGCCGTCCAGCCGCCGGTGTCGGAGTACGCGAATCCGCTGCTGCCGGGAGGTATTAATGCACAGGACAGTGCCAGCAGCGAGCATCAGTCTGCGGCGGTAGGTAAACCCATCTCGACAAAGCTCTCGATAGTGAAGCCCGTTGCGAACTCTCAAGAGGATCCGATCCCCTACGAGGAAACCGAATCGGAAGCCGGTCGGGCACGAAGCAAACGGTCGCCCCACCACCATCCGGATCATCACGGAGACAGCCACGACGATGGTTGGCAACCGATGGCTGGTGGTGGAAACGGCGTCGCAAGCAGCTGGAGCAAAGTTATCCTTGGCGTTTTATGCACGGCATGGTCTACGATCGTGCTTCGGCGAGCGGTGTTGTTGTAGTGAGGGTCGTTTACATTACCCGGCAAGTCACGCACGGGATGCAGTATTAGGGGATAACGATGCGGTGTTCTGCAAGCACTAGAGGATAGAATTAGCATTTTATTTAAATAGAAACCCAAAACATACGCACGTACATTAGAGTTACAAAACAAGCTCAGTTGAAGTAGGGAGAAGATTGTGAGAAGGAGAAACGTCTTCAGATGGCGCAGAAGCACAAGAGGGAGTACGTCAACAGGTTGGAAATAGATTACGATAATCATAGCAACAGAAAGATCTGTATGTATCCGGATTGTGCGAGACGCTCGGTTATTGCTCACAGAATCTGATCGTTGTGGGTTGTAAATAAAGTTGAAAATTGTCTGGAAAAAAATTAAATCAACAAGCTTTCCTTTAGTGCTGGAAAATACAGTTTATTGCGAGATTATCCTTGTGAAATACAAAAGTTTATGGCTGTTAATGGCTCAAGACTGCACAAAGCCGTTCGCCGTCGTTAAATCTTCAGTCTTCTCCTCAGTAGCCGCAAGATTTCTTCTTGCCCGGACACCTGAGCGTAGTAGAGCGGTGTCAGTCGCAGCCGGTCCTTCACCTTTAACCGACACTTCCGTTCCAGCAGATGCCGTACGATATCGACCGACGAGCGCATGTAAAGTGCCCGAAAGATCAATGTCCACTGGCAGCGATCACGCGTCTCCTGACTGATGCCCTGCGTCAGCACGTACTTCAGCAGTGTCAGATCGTCGGCATCAATCGCATAGTGGCCAACGGTCATGCCGACACAGTTCTGCGCGTGCACATTGGCACCGCGCTCGATGAGATGGCGTACCAGCGTTAGGTTGCGCCGGTACACAGCGAGATGTAGTGGCGTAACGCTTGTTTCCGGTACACCCAGATCAATGTTGGCACCGGCATCGAGCAGTGCGTTTACCAGCTCGAGGCTGTTGCTACGGACGGCCAGGTAGAGGAACGTCTCTCCATGCACGGGCACATTGACCAGCTCGGGGCGAGCGAACAGCAGTCGCTTCACCAGACCCGGTTGACACTTTTTAACTGCCCGATACAGGCCCATCGTCGAGGGAATGTTGGGAAGGGTGCTTGCCTTGAAGATGGGCGACTGATAGGCGTACTGGAAATCCGCACCGTCGTACGGTTGGTGCAGGATGCTCGCACGGAACGAGTAGCAGAGGTTCTGTTCGAGACATCGCACCGTTAGCGTTGTTGCTGCGCCCCAGTACACCGTTTCCCAGCGATCGCGCTTGACACTGTAGCACTTTTCCACCTTGTATAGATCGTGCGGCACATCGAGCGGGTTCCGGAACGTCCACTGGAACGTGATGGAGGATGTGGTTTGTTTAACGAGCACAACTTCAAACCAATCGTCCGAGGAAAGCACTTTTATCGGCATGTTTTGTTTGTTTGGTGTGCGTTGTTTGGTCGATGAATGGTTTGAACTCCGTTTTGCCGGTACCTTCTCGAGATAATTTGGAGTAAACGCATGCGCGTCCCCGTTGATAATGGGGTAATGATGCCTTATAACGCATTTCGGATGTAAACTCCACGAACTTCTTCAAATTTTATGTGGCGCCCTCTATCGGGTAGTACCGGAACACAGAAAAGCTTTCGATTCCAGAAAAGCATCGGTTTATCGTTCTTCACCTTCAGTGGTTGTTTAAGAAAAATAATTCAGAATTTAGTGTTTTATTCAAGATATATTTTTGTTATAGTATAATACCTAAGTTCTATGAACTGGGTTATCTTAGAGCTATGGTTTAAAATTAAAATAAATAATAATACAGAAGGAGATACAACTGCTTCAACAAATCACGTGACATTATCACTTAATAAAGTATTTTAATAATAGTTTATTTATACTAAAGTTTAAGGAAAAGTTTTCTATAATACTTCTAAAAGTTTGTACTCTGATGGTTCGAATGAGTTTCAATATCTTGAATCGAATTTGCTGGTGGAGATTGCTGAATACGCAGGATGTAATTTAAAAAATCACAGACTAATTCCCTTAAATCTCATAAGAGCAAGTAAGAGCAACTTAAATTTTTGATGTATAGATTACAATTTTAAATTTAAATTCCACCTACCACCTTCATTAACGAATTTCAGTGGTCAGGTGGATCGACTTATCAGTCCACCAACCGCGAGTTGAAATATCTCTCATCAATTATTCTTTGATTGAAAATCGCATTCAAATCAATTTAATCATTTACTGTGCAAAACGAATACAAATTTATATCGTGTAATGTCATGCGGACAGGGCATACACAAGCATAATATCGATTCGTACTGCACGTCCACGATAGTCCGCGACATTTGGCACACTTTGTCCGATGATTTATCGCCCGCTTGCTTCGTGGAAGCAATTCTTCCTTCCGACAGCAAGCAAATGGTGTGTAAATTATATACACCACACAGCCTTCAATCAATATTCGTTCGCATGGCGTAACCGTGTAAGGGTCCGCGGCCACCGTTAACGGAGGGCAAACTGTCAAGTGGTTCAAGTCGCTCGCCATTAGACGTCGATCGTATCCAGCACCGGGCGACCCCCTATCTGGGAAGACCGATGGAGCGTGAAGAATTGGAGAAAGGATTTACCATTTTTCTCCCCTTCATATTAATATTTTTGTTTGGACGGTACCGTTTCCTGGTCATGGCAAACCGACAACGACCTGGGCCGGGTACGGTACGGTAAAGGATTGATTTCAGTGAAGGGTTCAACCGGGACAGCCGTTCTGCATGGGCAGCTTTTTGTGGGTTTCGTCTGTGCCTTTCCAGGTCATCTGGGAAGGCATCCCGTATCGCCCGTTTGCAGCAAATTTTCTTTTATTTTGATGTTCAGATGAAACGTCCGTCGTGCAATGGTGCGGTGTGCGGTGAACTAACGGTGAAAAAATAGTTCTAATCAATCTTCATTAGCATTGCTCGGTTGTAGTTCGCATGAAACCCCCAACAGCAAGAAAACTCAAGCGGTAAGCGGTGTCCGTAATTACATCTCCCACATCACCCACCGCCAGGGCATATTACATGTCTGACGAAACAGCTGTAATTGAAATGTATATTTATCAGCTGCGAGACGGTACGATAACTCAATTAAGAACCGAGGCAACACGCAGGAACCAACACGTCCAGTGTGTCCCAATTTCCGGTGAGCAGAATTAAATGCGTTCTCACCCCCCAATGCATGCGCTGTAGAGGATCTTGGTCTTTGTGTTTGATCCTGCCAAACGGCACCCGGGCACAACATTATGGTTCAGCTTCCGTTCGACTTGGGATGAAAGTTAAAATTGTGCCCGCTGCGGTGCTGCTGCAGTTGAACGATAAATTTCCGCCTTATGAATGTTTCGCTTCCGGTTTCTGCTTGTTCCTTTTGGAACCACCAGGCGAACCTTTGCCGGGATGAATGAGAGAACAGAAAGTTCGATCAACGGTTTCAGACTCGCCGTACCGACCCTCGTCATTTACGCTTACGTCATGGTGCTGCATCCGGTCGGGTCAGTTCGACATGTCTGGAACCAATCATGCTTCACATTGTGTGCTGGACATGGGCGGCCGTGACAATGATATCGGTATCGGTTATTCTTCATGCTTTATGCTTGACCAGCTTCTTTACGAACCAAAGCGCTGATCGGAGATGGTCGTAATGCAAAAGTGGAGTAGTGAAATGTACATGATCAGCAATCACACATTCAATTGGCAGGAAAAGGAAGTTAGTGTTGACATGCGAAAGTGACTGCCTGCAGCGATGCAACTGAAAAGCTTTTGATCTGTCCACATCAGATTGAAAACTTTCGACGCTTCTTTCTAGGCTAATATACCCAATGCATCCGATCCACCAAATAAAGTTCAGGGTCCAGAAAATGCGAATAATTCCAATATCTATCTGAGCTCAGTTTAATGATATTTATACTAAATCCAGAAAATGTCACGACTTCACCAGATATGGCTTTATAAGTTCATCTCATCATTTCAGGATTATGTTCAAAGTTAAACAGAGAATGTACAGAGTTAGATTTTAAAATTTTAAACATCTATTGGATTTCGTGCAAGCTGAAATCTATTGTAATTAAAGTTACTTCGTTTGACACACGGAAATATATTAGCGAAGCTTTAAAGGTGTCAGTTGCAAAAGCTTAAAACAGAATCGATTTCAACTTGTAAAAATTGCAGATGTGCCAAGCATTATAGATTAACCTCTGGATAATATTGTCAACATTGAATAACATCCAGATCTGGTTTTTGTGATCTATGAGACTATTTATTTATTTATTTATTGTTATATTTCGAAACAAGAGAGAAAAGTCGTGCGTACTCGTGCAGTTCCAACCCCCGACTGACTTTTATTCTCTACTGTCACTCTGACAGATATGACATTTATTTATTCCATGATGACGGCTTTCTCCATATTATCGACACCGTAGCGTCGAATTGTGTACAATTTTACAAGGCATTTCCTCCTTGCAGTTTGCCTTATCCCGAGCATACTCGGTTATCTATGAGACTATGATATTATGAAAATTGTTTCAGAAAATACACCGATACTCCCATACGACGCCTTTACATTGTCTCTTTGTTTTTAGAGCGCATGGTACTGTATGACCAAAAAATACTGCTCTGATAGGTAAATCAACACTTGTACTGTAATTTACTGCTCAATATTTGTTTGCAGGATTGTTTGACCGATACCGTCTAAAGATGTAAGCTTTTAAATCTTGAGATCCCCTCACCAGTTGGGCCCCTTTACGACTTAAACTTGAAAACCCTGTAAATACCCATCAGTTCAGGAAAGACAAACAGAACAGTTTAAAACAAAGGAATGATCAGTAAATGAAGGAAAAACGCTGAAGTAAGTAACATAATCTCAACTTTGCAGATGATTGGCTTACAGCTAGCATGTGTCCCAGTACCGAACCCCTGCCCGAAATCTCGACCATTTCCGAGTGGGGTTAAAAATCAAAGTGAGTTTTCCATTCTGAAACCTCTGCTTTGTTTGTGTGGTGCGGTATCGCTTTTGTAAACGAACTCACTTCATAACAAAATGGTTTCGATACGAAAGCGCGTTCATCTAGGTACACCGGCATTGGGGATGATTTACGGTCCCACCACGGGGCTGACAGCTTAAATTTAGTGGAAAATAGAGAAAATTTCATCCCTCCACCCCCGTCCAGCCCGTTCGAGTTTTCCGGCGTACTCGTCCAACTCAGTAGGCCAGGGGCCCTGTTTGTGAGTAAATGTCCGAGGGAACTCCAAGGAACCGTGCTCTAAGCGCCACGGTTAACATGCTTTCAAATTAAACATGTCCTCAGTTTTCCAGATACCCTACCACCCCCACCCCCTTTTCCCCCCTCACCCCATGGAATCGCATTCTTCGGGTGCTTCCAGAAGGTATCCGGGCTCTTCTGATAAGATACAAACACCCCTTCTCCCACCTTTTTTTTTTGTCGGTACGACTTATGGTGCCGGAGGATCCTTCTTCGAAATTGATTTTGTGCTCTCCGCTGCTACCACTCCCATCGCCAAAACAAAAAAGCCAATTCACTCATACTGGGCATGGGCATAGAAGTCTGGGTAAACGGTCGTCTGTCCGCAGGCCAAACACACCGGCTAACGGCTAGTACGATCGGGCATTTTATGGGTGGGCTTTAACTTCGCCCGGCACCATTCCGGCGGAGGTGGCCAGGGGGTCAGTCCGGTCGGACGTTTCAACGGTTTTTGCTCCGATAAGTACCGGGAAAGTGTAGCATTAAATTTCGTATTTCAACCTTCAACTCACTCCCCCACAACCCTACTGCTGCGAGCTGCTGACATCGTAAATATGGCATTAAACTAGAATGTGTTTATGCTACGGTGTCGCTTGTTTTTTTTTATCTTCTTCTTCTGCCGACACCTCTCGCGGACTTTATCGGTTGGGGCAAGGGATGCTGTTCCTTTTTTTTTGCCGTGGGACGGTGCAGGACAGAGTTTGGCGGTTTGGCGGTGTCCTGTCATCGTAATTCCATTCAATCCTGAGTGCAAAGTTTCGCGCCCGCGCCATTGCCAGCTAGGTACCGATGACGATGACCAGGTCCTTCCCTGGTGTCGATTCGCCGCTAGAACACGCTGTGAAGAAGAAAACGCAGAAAAAAAACAAAATCTTCTTATTCTCGCGATACAACACTTACGGAAAAAGGGGTTACAAGGAGCTTTATGTTGCCTTTAACTTTTTGTTTTCGTTACTCTCGCGCTTACCGCGCTTACACGTGGTTGTACGATCCGTTTTTGGCCCGTTTTGTCGCGTCTTGCACTCGATGCAAACTTTACGAGTGTCTTCCCCCTTTGTCGTAAGGAGTCGCGTTGCTGTTGTTGTTGTTGTTGTTGCGGATCACAGCGCCAATGGTTGCCAATGTAATGTGGCCTTATTTATGCGTCAAGGGTAAGAGGATACTAATATATTTTCTTTCTTTTACTCACGTTCCAAACCATCTTGACTTCTGACGCGGTTCGTTCCGATCGTTCATTAAGACCATGGATGATGGTGCTGCCGTATGCACTTGGCTGACGCGTAAAGGTAAAATGTCATTATCTGATAGCTTGCCACAAAACGGCACTAGGTAGGAAAGTAGAAAAGCAAAGGAATGGAACAGGTTTAATGTTTACGATCTTATCGAGAAATGATTTTTTTTTCAAAACCACTTGAGGGAAATTTAATATTTTAGATAAAAATGACGGTTGACCTGGACTTACATCTGGAATGACAGGGGTTTCGAGTTCAGGTTAGAAGGTTTTTAGTTTCTTTTCAAGCTGTACTGAAATATGTAATATGTAATAATGAAATATGGTTTGGAATCTCACAACTTTTCTTGAACTTTTGCAAGATATGTTGTTTTTATTTTTATAGAGACTGAGCTGGGTAGCTTAATTCGCCTCTTCTTTTGCAAGGTAACATCGATTCTATGAGAACTTTTGTATTTGAATTTTTGAAAGCTTTCCGACGTGTGTTCCCGAGATGTGTCAGTTGAAAAAGTTTTGTATAGTATCCAAAAAGAAGATCAAGGTGGAAATGTTTATGCGGTATTTTCAAGTTGAACTGAAATATGAAGAGGAAGAAGTTGCTGTTGTTGGAAATTTTTAAAGAGGTTTTGGACCTCCTGGGTCTCTTTCACCACTGGTGGTAATAGGGGAAAAATAGTTTAAAAAGGAAAAAGGAAGGGATGTGAGAAGAGTAGTGTTTGAGATTTTGAGAAATCTCGAACCTTATTACCCAGGATGTGGCATATTATATAAAAATAGTAGAATCTACACCTTGAGAAAAAACGGGGTTGTTAAGGTAAGCCAACCCTTTTGCCATTTAAGAGCCGACAGACTAGTGGTATAGTCGAATTCGTCTAATGTTTTTTTTAAATTATTCCTCTCAAATTAAAATAAAATTTATGATTAGATTATAAATGTGAGTGTGGTGTTATATTAGTTTATACAGTTTAGTTGTTTTTTTCAGGAATCTTAGAAGTTTCAAGAGGAAGAAGTGATTTTTGTCACGTTTCTTGAGCTTTTGTCAGGTGAAATCGATTCTGTAAAATGTTTCGTAATTCCCTTATGCAAAGCTTTCGGAAATGATAGATGTGTCAGTTGAAAAAGTTTTGTATAGAATCCATTTCAATAGGAATAGAATCCATGACGCTTGAAAGATTCTTTATCTACCTCGACAAATTCCATTTCAACTGGAAAAGAACCAAACAATATCTCCATTTTTCTCGCATAAACTTAAAAAACCCTTTAAACTATCACTCTTGCCATAATCATATTGCACACCAGCAAGGCAAAAAACCCAAATCAAATTTAATCCAGTATTCAGTTTACCTTTTCTTAACTCAACCTTGAACGATTCCCGTATCTTTTGTGCCGTAAAAACCTATCGGTTAAAAGTATACCTCATGATTCTATTTTAACCTTGCGCCCGGCAACATATGGCAGCCCTTATGCATAATGTACAACGGGCCGTATTGTGGAAGGAGGCCCCACAGCTTTGGTCCCTGTAAAGCGACCGCTGCCAAAAATATGGTTGGGAAACGTTTCCATGCTATGGTGTTTTACCAGTTCCGAGATTCCGATGACACTCTCGTAGATAGTTTACCCTGCGTTAGTGATTAGATGGAAAGCCGGCCAGGCGGGGTTAGGGCGTCCGGTAGGCACCGGTACCGATGGTAAATCGAAAATGTGACTTTCAATTTGGAAAATTGTGAGCCGGAGCTTCATTTGGCAGATAATAAATGAATTCATTCGATGGGGCTGAAGCATAATTTTGACCATAATCATGCATTCCACCCAGAACGGGTTAGAGTAGAAGGTTGTGTTGCCATATTCGCTCCATAGCCACATCAGACGACCGTTGGAAAAGGTTCAAACAGTAGGAAATTACAACGTTTGTATGTAGAAAAAAAAGATTTAGTTATAAACGGATGCAAATATGTTGGCTACACCACACCATTAATCTTAATTAAATAATCTGCGCTATGAATGGCACTTAAAAGCTTGTGACACGTGTGGATTGCTAATGTGACTGTTCATTAAGGCGATATAGTAATGGTTCCCATCGATTAACAGTGATTGATAAATAGTTTTGATTATTTTTAGAATCTCAACATTATTGTTAAAATTGAAATACTCAAATGTCTACCTATGCACAATACAAATTTTCATGGAAGGAACTATAACAGAGCAACCAATTATCGTAAATTGCGAAACTGTAGCTCTATATGAAACTTCATTACTGTTACAGGATTTTATGCTTTTACTAGCCCGACTTTTCAAATTAATTCCGTCTTAAGACACGATTTTCACCTTCAACACGCACGCTAGTGTGTGATGGGGCATGGCGTAAACCCGGAAATACGCCGTCAGAAACAGCCCTCTCGACACAATTTCTTAAAGCACGCATCTCAGCGTTCAACACTTGCACGGTGACGTTTGGCCACCGGTACGCACCACGCGCGGGTGCTCAGTGCACGATCAGCATATATCTTCACCATCACAATCGCAAAACCATGCAGGATCAAAGCGAAAGCGATGCGGCAGCACTTTCGTGTATTCCGCCTGGTACCATTTAAACCCCCCTCGGAAAACTCCCCTTTCCAACCCCCTTTGGCTGGTCGTTTCCGGTAAGCGGGGTAGTAAAGGCAAAGCGTACTGTTGCACATTCCACCACGAAGCTTCAGCTCCGCACCGAACGGGCGGGTTGGGTTCCACTAGCAGAAAGAAACCAAACCAGACCACGTCTTGCTTTGTGGTGCGGTACAGTCACAAAGGATGTCATGGTGGCGGCAACTTTGTTATTTCCACTTATTTACATACTATCCCGTCTGGTGAAATGGGCCCCGCTTTAGAACAAGGAAATGAGGAATGCGACGGATGGGTGCATTGGGCGCAAGAGTTACGGTGGGGCGGTTCGGGAAAAACTGTCAACCCGCATTTAGCTGGCAAGAGGCAGAAAGTTGATTGGCAAGAACAGAAAGGATCGTGGCGGTGTGACACCATCAGCTAGCGCAATAAACTAGAGAAACCGGCATGAAACCGGAACCGGAGCTCATGGAAGAAGGGCTTGCGGGGGTAACAGATTCTGCAGCAAAGGGTGGCAAGTGAAATAATATTAGGAAAAATGCCGCACTGAAAGATTCGCGTTTTTTTGGGGGGTGGAATTGTGCTATGGGAAGTAAACGTAACCGTAGCTTTGGGTGGAGAGCAACCAATTTTGGTGACATTTGGGAAAAGGGAATAATTTTATGTAGTCTGGAAAATGTGTATTCGACTTGCAATTCGTCACAGACGGTACAGTGCTGAAGAATTAAAGAAGTATGAATTAGACACACAAATGCAATAAGATTATTCCTGTTAAAGAATATAAAGAGACATAATGTTGTTGCACATCCGGGATAGAGCTTTTATAAACAAATAAACAAAAAAAGCATGAAAAAGGATGTTATTGATGAAATGTTGATTTAATTGTTGTGTTTTTGCAACGTTTCCTGGTTCACGAGAGAATTTTGGAGTCATTTCTGGATTATTTTGCAAGTTGAAGTTTGTTTTTGCATGCAATGCAAACACGTCCATCGCTTTGTAGTAAGAATATATCACCATTGGAGGGCTGTAGTTTTGAGACACTTGATTTAAAAGTATCCTTTTTAAGGAGAACTTATTGAAAGCTGCCAGCAAAACAGAAATTTTTTGAAGGAATTATCAATTAACATAAGAGCGTTCATGAATACTACACCAGTAAGCAGACATTTCACAACAGAATACGTGCATTAAAACTATTAAAATTGAGATGGCTTATCTATCAGATGATTTAATTATAAACTCAAGCACAAAAGCAGTCCAAAAATCCATCAGTAGTACAAGTACAATACCACAAATAATACAAAAACATCCCACATTGCAATGGCACAAGATATGGTTGAAAATAAGCTTAGTTCTAGCGAAAGAAGTATTCTGTATAAATTGGTTAATGAAAGAATGTACACTCAGGAATTAAAATTTAAATATAATATGGTACAGCATCCTGCGAACTGCGTAAATTGCAAATGTGTGGAAAGTATAGAATACAAACTAAAGGATTGTAAAATTAGAAACAAAACTTGTAAAGATGTTTACCAAATAATTAAAGATCACGAAATTAAAATGCCTACATTTAGCCAGCTAATGAAACCGGAGCTAAAACTGATAAGTACAAAAAAAACGAATTACAATATTGTCAATTTTTAGCAAATACGTCCAGTGTGCTTTCAATCATGAATTAAATCAGAACGTTTCAAAAGATGAGCTAAAACAGCTGATAGGATAACAACGGCATGGTGCATTAATAGGAAATTCATAATGTAAGCTTATGTATGTGTACGAATAAGGTAATAAACTTTGAAGTATTGTTTTATAAAAAAAGTAGTACTAATAGTACAGTAACAGTATAAGCAACATAAATATGTACCACGAACATGCAAGGTACTGCACCGTTGCGCGATCCGTATTCTTCATTAATATACTTTAAAACACCACAGGCACTCAGAGGGGTGTAACATCCGGCTTTATGGCTGTTTACCGCCTGCTGGCACGTGCGTAGGGCGACCGGATGATTTTCAGTTCCTTAATGACCCCCTGGGGAGCGCTGTAAAGTCGTTGCCTTTTACGAACCAACTGCTGGAAGCTGCGGAAGCCTTCCAGCGGGGAATAGCGTTGAGTCGAGAGATTTTGTCAATCATTTGTCAATCAACAATCAACATCGAACCAACACCAAACCCCCAAACAAGTGATGGTGAACACCATCCAGACACGGTGTCACACAGACACAAACAACGAATCGATAGGGAATGAGCAAAATTCAATGGCGCAACGTTTTGTTAAGAGCGCTGTGCAAGGCTGGGGACTGGTAGCCTTTCTCCCAATCCCGTACAATGATGGTGTTAGTTAGTATGTAGTACAAGTGAAAAGAAAAAACTAAAAACGTTGGACGAATGCGGATCGTGCGCTGGTTAGGGATCGAGATGAAAAACACTTCACTCCACTGCCAGTAGCACGATGACATGCATTTGAGGGTCTGTCGAGTGACACAAATCAATTTTCCTTTCCCTTCGACAACGGAAACAGGATAAAATACGAGCAGCAGGAAGAAAGCTGAAAGCTGTTAGCGCATGTTCCAAACGGTTCCCCGTGCCAGTGCCTCCGCCTGAGAACGATCGCAGGTGGTGAGTTGTGGACAGTAAATTAAAAGTTTACGCCCAGCGCCGGGCGACAGATGTGAAACTTTAATCGAAACATCGCGTTTGGGCTTTTTTGCGTTTGGCTGTTTTGTTTTAGTGAAGCTGCCCGAAGGGATGATCCCGGGATGAAGCGATTTATCTATTCCGTTCCGGCAAACGAGACAGGATTCATATTTAATGAACCAATCAAATATTATAATAGCCTATGACATCGAGCCGGCTGGTGGCGTTCGTCCCGATGCCAGTAACTTCGGGGCGGCAGGATGGATGACGCTATGAGAAAATGAAAAAAAAAATAGATATCGACACTAGCAGCAAAAGGATTAATACTGCTCCGTGCCGGTAAACCGTCACGATACGGCAGGAAGATGTTCTGCTGAGGTGTGTGCGACTCGGTAGAGAATTTGCATTCAGAATCCCGTACCGAGCTTTATTTCCGTGCGTTCGATGTCAGCGTTCGCCCGTTCCGATGGTGACCGATCCCGGAAACCGGACACGAGATTCTATTTATAAAGCCATTTATGCAAAAACCTCTCCTCTTATCGGTGTATCGTACGCTCTGCTTCGAGCCGCTTGGTTTCGAGGTACCGTGGGCATGATTTGTGGAACAGCAGGGAGGATTACTTTTGCCATCCTTGACAGTAAACTTCAGGCGCTCGGTAGGGCAGCACGCGGCAAGCACGGATAAAGATGAAATGCTTTCGCACGTCTTAACTTTCTGACGCTGGTGCCTTCAGCAGACGGCACAACGATTGTGCCGGAACGCCGTTTGAATTATTCAGCAAAAAAGCGGGAAGTAGGAAAAGCCAACGAAAACACGGCACGACAGGTAGGGATCATTAATTATTGTGGTTTCGAAGCGATTTTAAGGAAGCGGTTTAATGTTTCAACGAAAGCATCGATCGGGCTGACCTTTCGGTTGGTTGGGCTGTGAGGGATGGTTTGTATTGAATATGCTTGGTAATTTTAGATAATTCTAAGTGAAGTTTGTACTGCAGTGAGCAGAATTTAATGATTAATTGAATGATATCGAAAAGTGTTGAGCAAGCAAAAAATCGCAAGAAAGTAAGGTAAAGGAAAGAAAAAAGGTAAACAAAAACACACAGCTTCGAAGGTCTTGGCATAGCATTTCCGACATAGTTTACTTAAACTCATCCTTAGGATCTCCATTTTTGTAAGATTACTTCCACACTTAAACATTGTAATGATGATTGAGAAGCTTATGTACTTCATTTAAATTGCCTTGAATTTGCCTCGGACTCTTGACCGTCGGAATCCGATCGAAGGAGACCTTGATATAATATTCGTTTTCGCCATCGTCAACTCCAGGAAGAAAACGCGCTTCAAATACCGTTTAGTTCAGACCAAGACTAAGAAAGATTGTTTATTTCTGAGCTAATTTGACCTTTCTCACGCCTTTCACCTGAATTTGGATCCATATTCATGTCCCATCCATGTCTCTGTTTGGATCCATCTAAAAGGTCATCGTAGTATCTTCTCTGATCCTATTCGTAGAAACAACGAAACATCGACAAGAATTCAGGTTTCCAACGTTCGGTAAAAAGTAAATAATTGTTTTCGTTACAACAATGAACACTGGTGCACCAATAACGAGTTGTTCAACGTTGAGCATCCGACCAATATTGAACAACGTCACTACATACTACTACTTCTTCGGCTGTAATCGAAAAGCAAGTGATAAGTCGCTAAGAATTTGTTTTCAAGTGTCAGTACTTTTAACTTACCAGAAAGCGAGTTTTATTCGTTGAGATTTGGTTCTTTGTACTCTTTCTACACCAAATCACTTTCAATGAATAGATGCAACACTGTACAAAAGCACTTACCAGCCAGTGCTCAGAACTGCACACAATCAATCAACGCTAACCGATTCGATTTGACGGTGAAAGAGACTTAGATGTATCCGGCATGGAGAATGTGCTGCTCAACTTCCGAAAGAATGTACACTCATTGTTGCACGAGAAACTAGAAGCGGGCATAGTAACTCTTTATCCCTGTTTTCTTGATGAAATGGTTCCTTGAAGTTTGTTTGCGAGGTTCTACCAGCAGGACAACTGCCGGATCCCGATTATTCGTACGCCTTGGGTAGGAATTTCTTACAATTCTAGCATGTAGGATTGTGTAAACTCAACAAAACAGCCTGTGCGCTGGCTCATCGTTCTGGATGCTTTTCGTACAATCGCTGGACTCCGGTACGCTTCCGGTGATGGACGGCGGTAGGAAGACGTTTGGTCCCGGAAGCATTTCCTACTTCCTGCTGTCCATTTCGTGTTTGTTCAATGAATGGTCTTAAGATTCCCGTTTTTACCGTGTGTTGCGCAAGTGTCGGTAACGATGGAAATAATTACAACGGCCAACAAAACGTTTGGCTTTATAATCCATCCACCGCACCACAATGCGCTGCTTCCTCGTGTGGCTGGCAAGGGAAGAGCTTTGTCAGCTGGGGATCTGACCTTCTTACGGGTTTGCAACGTTTGCTTCAGCTCATCTCAACCTCAATCTTTGTTTACCCCGCGCCAATAGATTTGTATGTTTGCGTACACACGTGAGGCCTCCTGTTAGCCTGTGATCAACCAACGGATGGAGCGTATGTAATTTATTTTTCAACCCGATGCAATTATTGTACAATCAACCAGTTCCAGCGTGGTTAAACATGGTACACTATACAGACCAAATTTGCTGGTGGGTAATCGAATTCTTAGTTGCGTAAAAGGAACTTAAAAAGATAATTGAAAATTCATTAGATTCATTAGAGATATTCACACATCTTGTAAATCCATTTGATTGTACATCACACACATGATCTACCATAAATTTTTCAACACTACTGATGTACTAATTTGAGCAAACGGATTAATCGATTCGATTTCCTCGAAAGGGTGAAAATGGTCACAGAACCTGATGCAAATAAGGCTAACAAAAACTAAACCCTACCCACCATTAGCATTTTGTAGTAAAACGAAAAATCCCCAACAACCAGATTTGCGTTTTCACTTTGCGTGTGTGTGTGATTTGCTTTGAACTGGAAATTGCGTTCGTTAGTGTGGCGTGTGCAACGGAACGCAAATCTACCAAATTCTATTTGCTCAATAATCCACCGTACCGCAATCATTAGCGTGCCCGTACATGATGCATAGGTGCAGCACTAATAGGGGAGGGAAAAGTTGGTAAAAAGCAAATTTGTACCGTGGCGCAGCAAGAGGTGACCAGTGAGGGGAAGGTGTGATAAAATCGATACGGAATGTAAATGTAATATTAATTAACATATTGCAAATTGCATCCCCTGCGACCGTGCGGTTACGGTAAGGGTGAGAGGGTGCCGAAAGGCAAAAGGGTTTACATGCGTGTGGAATTTTTAAAGTTGTTGCCGAACTCGTATTGAGCTACGCTTTGCAGGGGTTTTGAGTTCAAATGGTGAATTTGAAGAATTTTTTGCATTATTTTCAAGTTAATCTGAAATGTGTAGAGGTACATCCGGCACTACGCTCAACGCTTTCTGGCACTACGAAGCTTTCTCAATTAACGCTTTCGTTTCGCTTTTGATCTCAGGTTTTCAAAATGTCGAAATGTTTTTCAAAATAGTAGGTAGGATATCAGGTCTACCTTAACATAACCATTTTAACTTGACTTGAACTCAAAACCCCTGTATGTTTTGACTCGGCGTGCTGGTAATGACCGTGGGTTGCAAATGGGGAATCGCAAATGATATTATAATGATCAACGTAGATGTTGATGACATCGACATCAGAGCAAGCGGTTGCTAATGGTGCCCGTTGGCGATGAGAGCTGTTTTTTAAAGCTAAGTTCAGTTTGCTTAGGCGCTGCGCTATAAAATGAAGTATAAATTTTGTCCTTGTGGGTTTCGCCACCTATTTTAAGTGCATCGACATTTAAGCAAATATAACGAATATACTTTTTTATAAGTATTTTTTTAAGTATCGTAAATGGATCATGAAAGTATCGATTGAAGTGTCGTATCGTTTAAAAAGTTGTACAAATTTACCTACAATGTTTTGCCTAGATGAAGCCAGAGGTACCGTGTGGTTGGATTATGTTCAGTGTAGTGTTAATAGGACAACATTGCACACTAGCGCACGGAAAATGTGGACGGTTGTGATGGTTGTTTACACAACAGTTTGGAAGCGTTTTAAATAAACTGTCAGTTTGCACGTGTTGTGTCAATATGCTTAGTAAATTAGTTGTTGTGATTTGTCTATTTGAGTTTAATTTGAATTCAGTGTGATTGTTTGGTGGTTTTTGTTTAAGTAGTGTAGTTATATTTTATCTGCTGTTAGGTTGATATGCAAAGGTGAAAAAATATATTTAGATGTATAGCTTTATGTGAAGAGTAATTAATTTATAGCAGATTCTTTTTTCCTCATTAAAAAATCAATTTCTGAATCATACAGTCATGAGCGGCAACTGTCAATTGTAATCATTATCAATTAACATTGAACAGCTACCGAACTAACACCAAAAGTTCTCAGAACTGAAACACAAATAACATAGTGCATGTGTGAATTTTATTTTCTTTTAACAAGATCCATATAGTGGGAAGTATTCCATATCTACCTGATGTCATTCTGCTTGAACTAGAAAGTAACTCAACTTTAGCACTAGAACTCAAAAACCCTTAACTTAGCATTTCAAGATATAGTGCTCAATTGAAAGATTGCTGTTCATTTCAACCTGTAAATATTTTCAATAAAGCTCACAAAAGGATATTAAAATAAGAAATCGTAGCTGTTGTAAACGCACGTTAACATTTGATATTTTGAAGGAGAGTTTACAATTACAAATTCGATGTACAGCTTTTTCAATACAGGTTCATTAAATGTACTATCTTTTGCAAGCTGATTTGTTATTTACTGTGGACACTCTTTAACAGAATGTATCAAAATTATAGCTTAAAAATGATCCAACTATCTGTTCCATGTTGTGTCCTTTGGAAAGAAATCTTCCCAAAACGCTTCCCGGCGGGTGTGAAGTGAGCGGTTAAAGAGGCGACCCGCCCAACAGCACCAACGGTTGATGAATTTCGTCGATTCATTGCGGAAAGCAATAAATCTTGGCCGAAGCGTGATAAGTGACGTCGTCACCCGTGTCCTTCATCGTCACCCGTTGCCCTCATCGTGACAGTGTTCGTCTCCTGCACCACCATCGTCCGCAGAGCAATTTAGGGACTGTTTTCGTTTCGGGAACTCGTTCAATCATCCCATCAACGGTGCTGTTTCGCAGAGAAAAAAGAGCTCCAGAATCAGCCAGCCACGGACGACGGAGCTTGGCCCATGGATGATAAAGTAATGAAGTATCGGAGCGCACATATTTTCACCCGGGCGCTTTGCCCGGTGCTGAATCTCGTAGGCACAGTCGGCATCGGTGGTTTTGCGCGACATGATTTGGTCGCCAGCGAGAAAAGGGCACGCGTGCGTCAAGCACGATAGATACATTATCGTTATGATTAATCTTAATCTTTTTCATTGAATTTTGACATATTTTCCAGCCCGCTGGGAACGCGACTTCGCACCAAAGTGCCCTGACCGTTCTGCAGGCTGTGGTTGCGGCTGCCAATCGTTATTTCCACAAGAGGCAGCGGGAAAATGTCTGTATGTCTCTTGATAAGCGATGGATGGTTGATTTACCCTGCGCAGATTTCCTGCCAAATGAGTGCAGGAGGTTGGAATGGCCGATTGCTCACAATTGGGAAAGCGTGCAATTGGTTCAACGCTGGATCCGTTTTATCTCCCAAAATGGTCGTTCTGGGCATGGGCATCGTTTAGTGTTCCGGGCATAAATAATTGACCGCACTTCTTGGCGCCTTCTTCAAAGCTTCAAAGAATGTTCCCAACGATGGTATGGCTACATTCTTGACGATAGCAGCGCCGAGCAGCTTTGGTGCGAAACATTCCATTTATTGTCCGGCTACCGGGTCGGAATTCGGTTCGGTGTCCGTAGGTGATGTCTTTTTTGTCCGCTCTTTATTCAGTATTCTTCAAATCCATTAGAAAATACACATTTCTTTCGGTTTGTCACCTTCCGCAGACGTCGCCACTCTGTGGTCTGCTTTTGGTCTTCCGGATACGCTGTCGCTGTCTGAACCTTCAAATAAAATGAAAAAAAGAAAAAAAAAACACATCCACCACGGACCCATAATCCGGCGAGTGATGAGAAAGCACCATAATGCTTTTTGACGACCCCTTACCAACCACCGACGCACTTTCGGCGCGACAGCTTCGGGGCAAAAACACACTCGCTACGCCCTTTCCCTGTGGCTGGGAAAAATCCGTTCGTTCCAGGCCCGGGGTTGGCCATCGGTAGCAATATGATTCGCATTCGAATGAGTGCGCTTTGTGGTGCGTGCGAGCTGCTGTCATATCACGTCCGCCATTACTCACGGCCATTCTACCATCGGTTCATCAGCGACGTTGGATGCGAACAGGCTGTTTTTTTTTGTTGCTGCGTTATGTTGCCGGTGCTGTACACAAATTCATCCCAACACTCGAGGTATTAGCGCGACGTGCACAAGTTATGTAATCGCGTGCTTTTGGATGGAAGGATTTCGGACATTTTAGAGAGCGTGGGATGGGGCCGTTGGTAATGTGCTGTCCGTTGCGGCAGTTTCCCTTTTAGCACCGGGCGCTCGTGAGTATGATTAAGTGCAAGTAAGCTTTCCGATTGTGCGAAAAACGACAATTTTTTTTTCAGCTGCGAATCGGATGAACTAGTTTCGGGAAGTCTTTTGCGATAATGCAGCAAGTTAGCGTATTATGCTAATGAGTGGGAAGGATTTAATTGGCAAGCTGCTTTGTTAATTGTTAGTGCAGGCACTGCCTTCAGTCATTCAGTTTAATTTTCTGAATGCTTTACCGAGCATGGGAGAAATAGATTCTGTAAAGGATTAGCGGGAATTAGTGACTACGGAGATTAATCCGCTTGGCAACATTTGTAGATGGAAAAGCAAAGAGTTGGACATTAAAATAGAAAAAGGGATACGAAGATTAGAAGAAATATGGTTGATATTTTAAATGGTGTAACTCGTGCAGGTCGTGATTTTCGTTAAATTTTCTGCACATCGCAGTGCTTGGGGCAATGCTCGAATAAGCTGCCTTCATTAATGGTGCCGAGAGTTCCAACATTAAACTGTTGATGTAGATTGTAACTTGTAACTGTAACTAATATGCATGTCTAATACTTCTCTATTCGTGTGGGACCTATATTCATCTGCTCTGTTCATTCTGATATTCATCCAACTGTATATTGCCTCTCGACTTAGTTATTTAGATTTAGATTTAGTTAGATTTTGTTGCTCGTAGTGTGTTTAAGAATTCCGGTCAACGTTTTGAAAGGAACAACGATTTTTCCTTCTGCCATTCCGACTCCATATCAGATACTGTGATACCAGTCGAACACTACCAGTAATATTCTTTCGATTCATCCAGCGTTAATCCAAATACATAAACGTTTCGAATCTTTAATATACTTGCAGTACTCATCATCTCATCGACTAAGTTACCAAACAGCATAAACAACTTTTAGAGCTCAATTCTACTGTTGATTGAACAATTGAAGAATAGTCTGTCTTAAGATACATTGTAACGTATCGGGTCGTAAGGTCGTTCGAAGAACCTTTTCTATTGTTCATTGTGAATGCTACCATTCGAGTGGTCTTGTCTACCGCAGGGTCGAAGATTTTTGGATCTTGAATGTCAGTTTTATGCGCAAGTTGCAGTTTTATGCATGCTGTTTCTGGATTACTAAATTTATTTTTACCATGTACCAGTTACCATGTTACCAGTTCTTGCTACGAGTGAACGGTCCGGACAAGACTTTGCCTCGGTCCTGTCATAATGGTGGGCAAATAGACTAACGGTCCGCCAGTGTAAATTTATGTATAATATTATGTATATCACTTACATCAGTATGCAATTCAATACACTCAAATTTCTCCTCCCGGTAATCAATTTGAAGGTAATTATCACAACGCTTACAAACGGTCATTCTGGTACCATCCTCAGCTGAACATAATCCAGCATGAACTTCACTGCCTTGGAAAAGTATCGTGTCTAGCAATGTTTTATCGTCGATCTGGGATAAAATTCGGCTTATTTCATGTCAATTGAATGAGGTTTGAAACACCTATCTCTCGTATCTTAACCTAGCCCTGCCGATCTCCTTCGTTGTTGGTTATTGTTTCAGAAAAGGGTTAATGAAACGAGAGGCGTAACAAAAAACCCTGACCAGATTCGTGCTTTACCCGAACAAAACCACAGTTGATGATGAAGGTCTCATCGAAAAGAAACACAGTTGGAGCACAGCTTAGGCGTAGCATTTTCGTAGCTAATTTATGAAGATCACACGCAAAAAAGCGAACGCAAAATAATAGAATGCTAATAAGCCAGGACGACAATCCGAGCCGGGTTCGCCATTCCGGGTGGGAAAGCGATTCATCCGTTTTTTTATTGCTACCTATTTCACGACATTCGATTCCGCCGCACACCCAAATGTCACCACGAGCAGGCACTCCTAGCGACATTGAGGAGGGAAGCGCGCATTTGTGAAATAGATGCTGTATTATCAAAATGAGCCTTCATGTGATAAATGTTGTTCTATTTGGGGTGATGAAAAAAAGTTTCACCATTTCAAGAAATAGATAAAAGAAAACGCCCGTGCGGACCGTGCGCAAAGTGTCTGCCGAACGAAGAAGTTGGGGGCCATTGTTATGATAACAGCACAATGTTCCGCATCCTGCCACACTGTTCCACCATCCTGCACATCGTGCTAACAAGAGAATTCTAATCTGTCCAGAGGTCCGGTGTACCTTTCGGGTTATTATTTTTGCTTCGTTGGAGTTGACTTTTTTTTGTTAATCTTTTCATCATTAAGAACTTCGTGCTAGCTAAGCTCTTTTTGGTGTTTTTTTTTCTACCTTTCTAGCATTAGGCATGATTGTTTGGAAGAAAAAAGTTCGTTAAGAATGTTATTGCTAGAAGAGTTAAGGGTAAAATCGTCGAAGGACACAACGTGGGGTAAGATTTGCATGTAATCTATTATTAATATACGAGATGGTGCTGTTGGATTGTAGGTGTCTTTTTAACCGTCCGGTTCTAACAAATTTCCATTGCTATTATTCTCCATTTTCCGCCGATCTGTTTCATCAGTTGAAGGACGTCCCTTTTTGTTTTAGTAAATGTTGGATTTTGGGTAGATTTTTTATTTTTCCGTAGCAACGCAAAACTCTGTTCCGCAAAACCTGACGCAATCAATTGGTGGTTTGCTATGGCACCGGTTACATCCGCGGCCGCGGTTGATGCCTTTTTGTAGCCACTTTTGTTACTTTCATATTTTTCAACCCATCGAAAATGGGCACGAATCTTCCCGGCGGTGTAACAAAGCATTACACCGGACAGGACATTCACATTGGGCATTGGGCATTGCTGCTGCAAACTGACCATGGTCTGTAGCGCACAAAGTACGGCAATTAATCTCATCTCGGAACTGGTAAGTGCAGCCGCACCACACCCAAAACGGTGGTCCGAATTACCGAAATTGTTCAACAAACCGTAACGATACGATGACAGCCGGATGATGGAAAGCCACCGGATATCCGCGGTAGAGAAGAATGTCCCATGGGAGGCATTGGGACGGATGGTGCTGGTGATGGAAGCAGGCTGGTTTTTGTATTCTCTTTATTTTTATATTTTGCTTCCCCATTACGCTGTAGCGTTATGACAAATTACGCCCAATAATTCGTGACTAGTAATCAAGCAATCCTTTCCATCTGGGAGGGATTCCGACCGCCAGTTGGATGGATTTGGTTCGTAGAATTACCTGGCTTCTTCACTCCATTCATTTCTCGGTTTTGCGATGGCAATGCAGCACTTGTTTTGATTTCCTACGAGAATTTTCCATGCCGTTTGAATAGTTCGTTGTTCGCTTCTGGTAAGAGTGATTGTTGCTAAAAGTGGGGTTTCCTTTCCGTTGCCTGTACAGCGATCGGTTAATAATCATTAGCCAACCACGAGTAAACAGGCTGAATGAACAATATCCTGTTGTTGCCTAAGCGCTAGGCTGGGTGTAGAAGATGTTTTATTCAGATCCAGGGTTTGTGAACCAGTTCGGTGTTGGGTAATGTGCTGGCGAGGGTGTAAGTTGCATGTATACATTAACGTTGATTGCTATGATTCGCTGTAAGTACGCATTAATTCTCAGGTCATCAAGGAAACGTCAATTTATTCAATGTGAAAATCAGGATAAGCTGATTGCGCTAATGAATGGGATTCTGGCAGAAAGGTAAAGCCCTTGTTTAAGGATTGTATAGTAATGAAACCATATTATGATTGTTTCAGTTACGTTGTTGTGGAGCGAAATATTAGTCACTGGTACTACTAAGTGTAAAGGAAGAACACTACTGCTCTCCTGCCGTTGCTCTATTGGAAGTACTTTTTTCATTTTATTAATGAAAAACGGTTTTATTACTGCTTGTACTTGTTTTAATGACGAAATGAAATCATTGTTCATTCATGAAGTCTGGAAATATGTATAATAATACAATTAAATTATATTTATACTTATAGTATAACATTAAAAAATATCAATAAAGAAAACTGCATTGAAGTAAAAAATCATGCAATAAGATTAAGACGAATTAGACATGATTATAGATCTGGTACATTTAACCTAGTAGGTCATTTTGGCAAAATGAAGTACGGTTAGTTCCTGTATCCATTTGTTTCTGTATCTTAAAAAATAAAGCTCATGTGTAGGAAATGCTATCACGTGATATTTCTGTTCATGAAAGAAGTCTAAAGACTACTAATAATAAAGACTACTTAACGGTACTATTCTCTTGAGTCTTGAGCCTAAGCGGGTGAGCTTGTGACGATTTAATGCAACTGCAACGATTTCCATGCAGGAGAATAAAATTAATGAAATATTTGTTTTGTCAAAAGCAATGTCATTTAATATAATGAACATAGTCCTCAATTTTAGTTCAGAATTATGTTGTTAACAGTATTCAACTGAAATCGATAGAAAACTTTCAATTCGTTTTTACTAAGTCACAGTGGAAGAAAGACAAAATTGTACAATTATTTGGTTATTCAAAAATCTATAATATAGTTATAGACACCAAATGCAACTGTTGATCGTCACGTGTTGAAAATCGTCATTGATGAGTGGTTTTGGTCATATTTTTCAAACCCCAATAGTTAGATGGTGAGTTTGCCCTGTCTGGTTAACCTCTTCTACCAAAAATGTATCTTTTATTTACAATTTGCTGCTAATTGTGTGCAAATTGTGCACGGAGCAATACTTTTACGACCCACTGGTGGTTTAACTTTGTGGAAAAATATACTCCGCATTGGTGCGAACTAGAACACGAACAAGTGTCGGTTCCAAATGTGAAAGCGATAGTTCCACTCGTTCCCCACGAATGTTCCATCAGCCCTCGGGCTGGAAAACTTAAAACGGGGTACAAATTACGAATCCGTACCATTGCTCGGCGGGTGTTTGTTCAATGATTTCTATCGCATAAATCTACGCAAAGACAATAGTTTCAATTAGGATAAAGTTTCAGCTCCATCCATGCCGTGGAGCGCCCGGCCCAAGGAAACGGGGATCGTTAACTCTTTTCAGCTCGGGCTGGGATCCGGTCCCGGGGATCAAGTTGGCAAGATAACCCGGTCCCCGGGTATCGCACCCGGACGGGTGACGATAAAGTTGTGCCATTTTGATTGGTTGACAACATCTTTTGCTGGTTCCGGTTGGTGCGGCGTTCGTCGGCCTCGTACGGGGTGGTTTGCAGTTGGACGGAAATCCGTTTTCGTCCTTTTGTATCGGGTCGCTTGCGTTTTGCCGTATGCGGGACGGTTGGACTCATTGCTCATTGCCGACAGTTGAGCTGGTACCGTCGGGAGAAAAACACAAGCGAGCTGATGATGCCGGTGGCAGTTTTGAGCGGTGATAGGTGCGTACCCGGAGCAGGAAAAACGCAACGTCCACGGCACGGATGCGGAAGCGTACTCATCTCGAAAACTATCTTTTCATCGGGTTCGTGGGGTTTGGGCTAAAAGTTTTGTGCCGAAGTTGAAGAGTGAATTAATTAGCTGAACCGAGGCCTACGCCGAACGGAGGCAACCGGATGGCGACCCGTCACGGGTACGTGAGTGTCGAAGGTATTGAAGGTTTATCGCACGAGCGGTTTGGGTTTATTTCGTCAAATGCATTACACCACAGGCATCAATCGTGACCGGCAGTAACTTTTTTACGTTAACCGTGAATAAGGGAAAAGAAGTTTCTTTTCCCTTGCTAACGTTGATTGGTTGCCATTATGCTACAGCCAAGAGCTAAGAAGACGTTTGAAAATCTAATTAAATTATTTATTATAACATTTGTAATAATTCTAAACTAAACTAACCTAACTAATCTAACTTTAATACTTGTGTCTATGAAACGTCCAGTCTAGCCGGCGTATTAATCGAGAAGCGAGTGCGTGTCCACTGTCGAATTCGCCGAAGTAAATAATTAAATAAATAAAATAAATAAATAAAAAATAAATAAATGAATAAACAAAAAATAAATAAATAAATAAATAAATAAATAAATAAATAAATAAATAAATAAATAAATAAAAAAAAAAAATAAATAAATAAATAAATAAATAAATAAATAAATAAATAAATAAATAAATAAATAAATAAATAAATAAATAAATAAATAAATAAATAAATAAATAAATAAATAAATAAATAAATAAATAAATAAATAAATAAATAAATAAATAAATAAATAAATAAATAAATAAATAAATAAATAAATAAATAAATAAATAAATAAATAAATAAATAAATAAATAAATAAATAAATAAATAAATAAATAAATAAATAAATAATTAAATAAATAAATAAATAAATAAATAAATAAATAAATAAATAAATAAATAAATAAATAAATAAATAAATAAATAAATAAATAAATAAAAAATAAACAAATAGATGACGTCATCTTCCATTGCTTTCGATCAACCGGAAAGGAAATATAAGGAAAACAAACGATGATACAAGCTTTCATTCACTTAGCAAAATGCATAAAACTAAGCAGATCAAGTGATCGGTAAAGAATGGTCCGTTTATGCGGGATTATGTGTAACGGTCGAACAAATCGTGTACATTTCCGTATTGCATTGGTTGCCATTTCACCTTGGAACGGCCACGCAATCGAGAACAGGCAGCAATCGAATCGAGAGTAGCGTGAATTCATTAGATGTAATCCCCTCGCACCGATGCAGGGAAGCTGTTACCCTAAGCGCATAGTTCTTTGCCTAGTTGAGGGTAGTAGATTTATTCCGGCACTTTTTCCTCCGTTTGCTACCCGTTGATCAGCATCCGAACAGTTCCTTGTTTCCTCCCTTTCCTTCCTTCCGGTCCAAGAAAACGGTCGACCAACTTCCCCGCACAAGGCTCCCACTTTTTTCATTAAATTAATGAATTTTCCATAAAAATAAGATTTATCTTTTATTTCCTCGAAAGGAACGATGTTATGGTTCTTCCGAGTTTTCCCCGATTTCCATCTGCCGACGGGAGGTGCCTTGAACGCCGGCTATTAGAAGCTATTTTTGTGCCACAATTTACGCCCGCCGAAAGGCAAGCGATGGTGTCCCGGGGATGCATTTCGGTTTTTGTGGGGGCCGGGCTTTTTTTTTCTTCCTTTTGTTCTCCGTTTCGTACCTCGCAGAACAAACGTCGTTTGGGTTGAGTAATTCTTTCCTGGCATCCCGTGGCGAACGCGCGCCAAAGTAAGAATCCAATAAAATGGACATTTTCTTTCACCTCGGCTTCTCGGCAATAAAGCAATGGTTCGTAATGGTGGGTAAGGCAACGCACAGTGAGAGTGGCACGGGGTGCAGATGCGAGGGCATCAGGATGACCGTTAGCACATTGCAGCCGACACCTTCGCAGTGAGACAAACGAAGTGCGCGTGAAAAAATGGCCCTTCGACTTCAATTTCCGGCAATTGATTTTTATGGAGGTGTCCGTTTCGAGGTTGTCGTTTCCCACTAGCGTCGAGCGGTTCGCATTGGTCAAAACGATGCGTGAACAGTGGGCGGAATGGTTGGACTCTATTTGGCTAATGTCCGAGAGCCTCTTAGCGCTGTAAGATGTAAAAAAAGTAACAAAGTTTAAAGTTGTTTGAGGCAGCACTTTAGTGGAAAAACTTTGGTGAACTTGAACAATTTTTTTTTGTACAAGGAAAGGAATAATAAAGCAGTTTTATAGATCATTTTGAAAAGTCTCTTATTTTTTTAAATAATTCATTTTTAAAAAAATACCGAATGATTTTCGTACGCACCTAAGCCAATAATAATAAACAATCTTGTTAGTTCACACAAAAACACACGTCCAACCATTGTCCAGAGTGCTTGAAATGTTCTTACAACTCCCCTACTGCACATGGAAGTGTTTCTTTAACGTGGTCCAGTAGAAAATGAAATACGCATAAATTACGCGAACGATGTTGGAACTCGAGTTTTTTTTTGTTTTACACGTTATGTATATTGTTTAGCGAGAAAAACAATGAAAACACCTCTCCTACAACACCTCGAATCGACCGGGAACTGGCGGGAATGGGCAGTTGGAGTCATTCAATAAATTATAAAACTTTAGCTACCGCAAACACCAGCGCAACAATCAAAGTTCGTGCGCTTTTGCCGGGACAGGAAGAATGCCCGTGCTTTTCTTCAGCCGGCCGGTAATGGTATTATTTTAAATGAAATTGAAATTTATCAATCATTAAATGGCACCTCTGGTGTTCCATTATCGCACAAAATGGGCACATTGATTTCTGTGATGCCGTTCGGTCACATTTATTGCAATAAAGCCCGGTCCCTGGTCGTCGTCCGACGGGCTAGCAATTTGTAGTACCAAATTGGTCTTACACCACCATTATCCGAAGCATTATTGTGCTTTCTCAATCCCAATCCCGGTTTCCGATAAATGCGCTCAATAAATAGCACTCCCGCATGCGTCCGGGATCAAAGAGTAATGCTGCGACATCAGGCGGGACGATGACGGCGGTCGTGTATGCACGCGTGTGATTTCCCGCTTTTGCATTCGCTCATGTCCCCTTCCTAATGCGAGAGCTAACATAAACATCGTCCGGCGATTTATTTATCACCCGGGCTTGGAACGGTACGATGATTGCGAAACCCCGGACAGGCTCCATGTTGCTGGCTTTGCGCGAGGCTTTAGAGCAATCGATTATGGGCCATTTGTTAGGACGCTTCTTCCGTACGACCGGGACGATCAAACGGGATGATATTTATCAATTTACATACCATTTGCATGCCTTAAGCATGCGTCTTTATGTGGGGCTTCCGGAAGCCCACATACGCACACCGTTTCCAGCTTCCAAGACGCGGCCACACAACTTCTGTTCGAATCGGTTGGATCGGCAGTAAAGCGAAATCGCTTTCGAAGGAGCAAGAAACTACAAAGCATGCTGGCCAAATCCTTCCCATATCATCCGTCACAGCGCCAGCAGCCGAAACAGTCGAGCTTTACATTCGACCTGCGTTTTTGGCCAATGATGCTCACGCAGTGTGAATACGTTCAATCGCTTCCTTCAATTTCTGATGTTCGTTGTTTTGCCTTTCCTTCCGGTTTGCCCTCGCTATCCAACAGCAACAGCGGAAAGTTTCGCAGAAAATGAGAACAAATGTAAGCGATAAACGAGCGGCACGCTCGTCGTCTTTTGCGGGGATTGCGCTAAAGCTGGGTTTCTTTACTTACCTTCCCCCGAGAGGCAATGGGACAAAGCACCGGATTACGTTCGGTTTGTGGGCTGGGAGAGCAAAGAGCGGCGCTTAAACCATCGGGGCACACACAAGGATGGGGAAGGATTTTTGACTTCCGTCCATCGGGCGAATACAGGAACAAACAGCAGCCCGGCCGGTGCCGGTTGAGATCGTTTTCAATTTAATAAACGTTCATTTCGCTCGGGTCTGGAGTATTCCTGGTACGCTTTTCCGCCTTTCGCGTCCGATTTAGGGGTGCGTTTGAAATTTTACCGAAACTCGGTGCCTTCGCCTTCGCGATTGCCCCATTCGCGCATTGCAGACATTATCGACCTTGAGTAGGTGGAGTATAGTTTAATTTTAATAACTCCCCGACACAGATTAACCTTAATTCGTGCCACATTGAGCGGGAGTTTGCTTGTTTTGCGAAACGAGACACTTTGGCAAAATGGTTCTTGCGATGGTGAGGAAACTACTTTTCCCAGCAACGGAGAATTAAATTAAGGCCATTGGTCTTGGTCATGGGAAAAGGCTTTTGCCGTGCCGATCAAGCCAAGCATTTATTTTACCCAAGATTGGTTCGCACTGATAAACAAACTCGGGGCTAAATGCAGGGTTTTCAGGTTTAGAAAGCTTAAATGTCAAATTCTCAACAAAAAACAAATCTCGAAAGAAGCTCTGTTTTGATATTTATCGAGCAGCAGATTGAATAATTTATTATGAAAACAATCCTACTTTTAATTCGTAATTGCGAGCTTGACTTCCAATTTGCGTGGTAAGTTAACGACGAAGGAGACTGCAAACGTCAAAATGCATAAGAGAGAATGTTAAACGTACTTAAACTTGAATACTTGAACTTGAATAGTCGACCCCACAGTTGGAGCCATTTCTTGTTGCAGAAATATCTGGACGCTGAATAGAATTCTTCAATGTAGCAAACAAAAAGCTTTCAAACGGCTTTTGATTTTAAATTGAGAAAGTGAATCTTGGTACGATCTTATCACAACTTGAGCAAAAACCCACAAATAATTTTACTTTGACCAGTTGATCTCGAAAAACCCTGTTGAACCGGAAAAACCCTGTAAGTGATGGAAGGAAGGACATTGTGCCGGCACTTGAAAAGCTACCAGTTTCGACCGGATTGTAAGGATCGGCTTCGGAGTTCAATCCACCGTAAGAAGCGAAAAGAAATGTCGAAAATGCACCGTATCGTACTGTTTTGGCTTCACTAACACGATCACCATCATCATTATTATTATCATCCACACAGGCAGACCAATCTGTGGGAGCAAAAAAAAAGCGAACTCTCTGTATTATGTGAGATAAAAATCATATTTGTAGCGTAGTGGAACGACCGAACTTCTCTCAATCGGGGAGGTCTTTGTGCGGGACCGCGGGGTCAATGCCATAAATTATCTGTGTCACGATACAAATCCGTTATAAATTGCATGTCCCTTATGTGTGTGAGTGAGTGTGAGTTACTGCTTTGTTTCGTTACCAACCAGGGAAAAAGGATGCAGGTTCGCGATAACACCGAGTGCGGTTGACAGTGTCGAAAATCCATTATCACCAGCCCTGCTCGGTCGGTCGTCCATTTTTCCCGGGGTTTGGCCTCTTAAATTAGTGGAACGTAATCCTTCATCTTTCCGCCGTTTGGCTCCGGTTGCTCCGGGGTTTTGAATGACCACAGCACCGGACGTGAGTGGAACTCGGGATTGGCATGGCAGCAGTGCTGGGACGGACAATCTGTAGAAAAATGTTGGCTTAAGCTCGTTTTCTCACAAACGTATGGTGTTTCGTGTTTTATTTCACCGTACTTATGTGTTCCTGTGGGCTGTTATCCTTTCGCTTCCGGTGTGCTTTCGTTTTATCGGACGGTTTGCCTGGTGTGGGAGCCCATTTTTATTAGCAAACACTCACAAGGGAGCCCTTTCACGTAGAAAAAGGACGTTAGTGTTTTTTTTTTGGAGAGCAGATTTGGTGCTTCAAAATTCCTTGGAATTGGAAGCGTGGGGGTGATTTTGATTTCTTTCACTTTATGTCGTTCCGAAGCTGGAGTTGCCTTGGTGTCTTGGCTGTGTATCGCAGTACTGGATGATGGCGGACGAACGGGCTACGAGCATTGTAGATAAAATGGTATACTGCGCTTGCAGGAGGGTTAGCCGAATTTTGTTAGATTTAATATCGAGTTCGGGCTTTTTTGCGATACGTTCGTTTCGTTCATTCTCTTATTTCCATTTACGATTTCGAGTCAAATCTTCTCCCGACATTCACCCTTCGGGGATGTGCAATTGGCAGGGAAACGCGTATTCCGCGCAGGGTACATAATATATAGATTTTGATTATAACATTATCGTAAATCCTTCTATTTCCATCCCTTCGAGCGCAGTAAGAGGGTGATCAGCAGCTTTCGCCTTTACGGTTGGAGTTCAATTGAGGAGAAAACCCAGCATCAGTTGAACGCTACAATCGAATTGTGCAATACGCTTCGGTTTGCAATTTTGACTTAGATAGTTTCACCCGACATCGACGCTTCCTGATAGCCTGTTCCATCATTTTGATACTAACAGAATAGTACTGGAAAACCCTTACAATTCCATCACGCTGCCTTCGCTTCCATTGCATCTGTGTGTGGAATTTATGGTGGTGATCTTCGAGCCCACGGCAACCGAAACGACGGTGCAGGATGGTTGAAAGTTTTTGAAATACAATCCGCCCGGTAAAATATCGAATGGCGATTAAAGAAAAAATAAAGTACGAGTGAGAAAAATTCCTGACATGCACTCAAAGAGAGAAATACCAACCACCAGGAACTCGAAAGATATCCTTCCGTTTGCCAACTGCCTCTCTGGAAGGATGGTAGTCAAATTTCAGCTGTATATTACAGCACCAGCTGGTTTGCGGTGGTGTGGGCTATCCATTTTACCTGCTAGCTCAGGTGTTTGAGTCAAAAGTATCGTTACCTTTAGTGTTCTTTAGTGTGGCGAGGTGTGTTGTAATGTAATCTCAAAAATGTAATCTCTAGTGGGGACATTTTTCTCGCACCTTAGCACAATGGGTTGATTGAAAAAAACGATGGGATAAAATTATGCTTTAAGAATATACAAGTTTGTGTTGAATAGTGGTTAGCGAAAGGCATTTCATCCTTTTTTTAAGTGTATCATTAGTTGGTGCTAAAAAATGACATTTGTTTTAATGGGTTGACATTTGTAAGACTGTAAATAGCAAAACCGTGTAAAGTGTAAGATATTTTTATCTTGATTATTTTCAGCTGATTTTGAGATTTTGAGAGTCTATTTGTTTTAAGTAAATCTGATATAAAATTATTGATCACTTGGACTGCCTGTGAAGTATTCACATGGATCCATTTCCACAATTTCGAATGGTATTCAAAACACCAAAATTTGACGTATCTAGGTAATTCTCCAACAAGTTTTCCAACCCTTATACTGTCTTTGTCATTAGAACTGAGATATAATAGTTGAAGTAATGATGTTCCTGTTCACGGGCTCAAATGAAGATATAACTGTGTGATTTTTCACCATTTCACAAAGTGTTGTGACTGTTATCACAACGCGCGTTGTTTACACTAGAGTAGCCCCTTACAACAGCATTGCTGTTGTAAGGTTTCGGAGTTAGGATGATGGTAGAACAGTGCCCACCATCATTATAGCAGCGGTTACGATGGCGCCCTGGGCAAAAAGCTTAAATAAGGCCGAAGGATGCGCCTTTGGCCTCTTTCACCGCGAACCGTACTAAAATACACACTAATTTTGTGATATACTTCAAAGAATATCGAACATTATTACTTTACTTAGAACGGGACGCAAACATCCGCAACACAAAGTTTCAAAAATGCTCATAAAGTTGGACATTTTTAACTTTTCAAAAAATAAAGCAAAATGTGCAAATTTGAGATGGTTAATGGACACATAAGGACAGCATTCATTAAAAATTTATTGGTGTAAAAGTTTCAGATCACAACTATTTTTTAAAGGCACATTGGTACATTTAACTCCCAAAACTAGTGATGGAGACGCCTGGTGCTTTGTACATAGTACTACTGAGTGGCGATTTGAATAAGCTTTAAATAAAGTTTGCGTTCAAAAGCTTCTACTATTTTTATCAAAAATTGATAGTTAGTAAGTTACACTATTATTTAATATGACTCAATATGACTCAACTTTAATATGACCACACCACACCTGTTTTGTAATTGAACGAAGTGAAAATTTCTTCTTCTTCTTTACTATTACAACAACCTCATGAGGCCTTTTCCATGCCATTTCTGGCTTTCTTAAATATTACCCACAGCTGGATAGTCAGTCTTGCGGTTGTCCGGACATTGAAATGGTTATAAAAATTGTATTGTATAACCGTTATTAATAAGCAAAGTTTGGAAACAAAGCAAAAATTGGGCTATAATTCAAATCAATTATTGCTATTGAAACGTTTGGTATAAGAATTATACGACAAGTTTTTAGAGAAAGTATTAATGAGCCATGTTTAGTTTGCGTAGCAAAAACAAAATAAGCAACAGTAAGAAGTTAATTTTTCCACTGCTATTGTGGCAAATGCTAAACTTGTGCTAGTACAGATTGAAGTACACGGTATATATATATATTAGAATGCTGCACTAAACAAAACATTTATAACATTTGTTATAAATAATTAACATTATAATTTGTTTTCATTAACATAACATGGAAACATTTATAAGTTTCCAGTTATTGGTTACATAATCCAAAACACACATATCTATATATTAATTTATATTTATTAGACAAAAAGTAATTAAAGAAATTCCTAATATTGCTATTTGCGCTCAATTGTAATAGTTTTGAAAACACTTTTTACAACTTTGGCATTACAGATTGTTGTTAGAAAATTTTTGGCATAGAAGACAAAAACAAATAATATTAACATAAAGAAAGCTACACATGCTCACAAAGTTGAACCAAGGAAACGTAAAATGACTACTTTTCATGTCAATAAATTAAAGCTGTCATGTCAAGCGCAACTACTTAAAACGAAAGCATTTAGATCCATCTTTCAAAGCATCATTTTTTTGTTTACCTTGTAGGCCGCAAAGCTACCCTTAATTCTCCTTAGGGAAGGAAATAATAAACAAATCTTCTAGTTCTGTGAAGTTGCAGTGTGAGTTGCGGGCGAAACTTTTAGTCCTACGCACGAATGCCTAAATCATCCACCTGCTGCCCATGATCTGTTGGACCGTGATTAATCATTAAGTAAGCTAGCGCATAGTTGGCCATCATCTGGAGCTCGCCCAAACGGCATGTACTTTGCGTTCGTTGGAAGATGTTTTTTTTTGTTTGCTACACCGGTTCCCTATGCTGTTTCTAGGTACGCACGCTTACCTGTAAAATAAAAAAAATACTTCAGCTGCGTCAGCCAGCGTTACCGGGAGCATTAGTGGCGCTAGTGAGATGGAGGCAAAAAAGTAATTTGACCAATGCGTATTACGATACAAAAGCCAACACTTTTTGGGATGGCAGGGTAGGGTAGCGAACAGCAAGGAAAAAAAATGGATAACAAGAAATGAGTGCCATTGCCATCATTCTTTGTCGGCTTTGCTGTACGCAGAGAGCAACCATAGCGACGATGGACGGGAAACCTTAGCCCATAGATTGATGCACACGGGTTGTGAAACTGCTGCAGAGATGAGATGAGAGAGTTACTTTACGTGGGCAGCACAGGGAAGTGTGTAGCAAAAGTAATCTACCATCCCCACCTCGCTGCTCATGGGTACGTGTGATGGCCCTATCAGCCCTCACGGACGGCGCTGGTAATTTTATTCTTCCCCGATAACTTTCATCCTGCTTACGTGGCGGGTCATTGTTTATATTATCCTGCGCGTTTATATTGTCCGGTTGTGGAGCGGTGTATTTATGGTTGCATGCATTCCAAAGGTCCATCCGTCCGGTTGCCGGGATGTGGCCGGGTAGATGGCACAGCACCCGAACTATGTAACCCTGCTTCGCTGTATACCGTACGGCTGGAAAGCACCCGCAGGTGGCAGTGTATCCGCTCCTGTTTTCTCCGGGGAGGTTGGTTTGGTCGTATCCGGGCGTTCGATCCGGAACGAGCATCAAAGGAATCATTCGTGCGGAATGGTGCGATGTGCACATCAATGGCATAGCGGTGTTGTGCAGCATGTGATCACTTGCACTCCCGTACAGTGGATGTGCGGACACCGGAGCAGCGTGTAGTTGGTTGGTGCGCAAACAGGATAGTGCTTTATGGATCTTTGCTTTTATCTCAGTTTTATTGAACGCTCCATGACGTAACTTCCCGGCAACAAAACACTGGAGTGCTGCTGGAGTGGCTGGTGCAGAATGATAATTGATGTTCTTGGTACAGCTTGTTTGTCAACATTATTTACTAAGTATAAGGGAAGATCTATTTTGTAGTTACATTTATAATACGTTATAAAAGAATATACCAAAACATTTAGTATGGCCGAAATGCATAATTTAAGAAAAAATATTTCAAATGTTTTCTCAATGGAGACGCCCAGTCTTTCAAGTGATAGAATGTTTTCAACGAAAAATAGGACCAAAGTTATAAAACTGTTATATGCAATAAGCAGCATATTATTGTAAAATGTATTCTGTTGCTTTGTGTGCTTCATTGCTCACTAAAATATCTTAAAATTAAGTACCGGGCACATAATATACTTCCTCGTTTATCTGCACGCCGAGAAGTGGAATAAAGGATGGTGGCAGACCAGCGAACAACCATCATTGGCAGGGTGTAATTTATGTGTAATGAAATGTTCCCACACTAACGCGGTACGCTCGACGCGCACTCGGTGGAGCCATTCTGACCAACCATCCCTGCCGAATGTCCGAAGTATCCGCTGCGTCCTGGGCGGAGTGTGATAATGCTTGCTTTATTACACCATTTTTCTCCCAACCCGGTTTGACCGGTGATGAACTAGATGTGCGAAGCGGGAAAACATGTGTGTATATCACACACCCTTGCTATCTCCACCAACCAACCAACGCTGCGGTGTGGGTTCAACCCGGGATCGGGGTGGGTGTTGAATTTGAAATGTTTACCCGGTGTGAGGATGACTATGAAAGAAAATACATTCGGAGCGAGATGGAGTTGCTGCATGGGATAGCCAAGGTTTAAGATGTGTTATTTGAATTTTAGATTAACCAAACCTTTGCCACGGAAAAAAAACACACACACGAACAGAGCAAACAAACAAAACCTGCTCACTTCCTTCGGCGAAGGGTCGTAAGATCGGATGGAATCGATAGGAAACATCAACTGGACGGTGCGGAAGTCCGTGGAATTGATGGGGGACTCTTGTGGGGAGGGATGAACATCGACCATGGCACGGGGTGTTATGCCCATCCACCGGTATAAAACGGCACTTTGTGTTTTGTGGTGCGGCTGGTGTAAATTTCTTATAAATTAGTGCAATTACTTATCTCGACACCACCTCGACAGATGGTTCGGTAGTAGGTGGCGAACAAGCGGGAAATGTGTACTTAGGGTTATCTTGGGTGCTATTGCTTCGTTCATGCAATAGAAAGGGAGAAGAGAGAGAGAGAGAGAGAGAGAGAGAGAGAGAGAGAGAGAGAGAGAGAGAGAAAGAGAAAGAGAAACAGAGAGAAAAAACAAAGCTAGAATAAAATAGAACAAGCTGAAAAATAGCTTCACGAGCTAAGTTCATGGTTGGACACGGTACGTTTTTGATAACAAACCGATCGATCCGATCTCGAAAGAGTAATGCCTGCGCACAGAAGATGAAAAGATTATTTCTATCCGCAGTAGAGCTGTTGTATGAGAGGTTTTTGAGAAATAAATAGTACATTTTATTTATTTATTTTCCTTGCTGCCAGGGAAGAAAGTTGTTCAAAACTGTAATATTATTTACGTTGATGTTTCGAAAATATTGCCCGAGTTTGAGCATTGCAGTAGGAACAGAATAAAACAAACAATAAGATAGAATAATTTTGTGCGTTCTATTGCTTTATGGAAAATAGAAGAGTTTGATCTCATTGCTAGACAGTCGTACAAAAATCGATAATTCAATCGGCAACGTTTAAAAAGAGCATGAACCGTATGGAGCGAGAAGAAGGACTATCTGAATTTACTTACATTTAAATTTTCATTGACTCTTTAAATTTCCCCCAATCGAAGAGTTATGACCAATCATGGCGATTATAGCACTCTATTCACCGGCAGCGTACTCGTTGACGTGATGTGTCAGAACACGACGCCTTAAGCAGCTGTGAAACGAGGTGTCGAAAGTAAGTGGTGCGAAAAAAGCTACACTTAAACTAACAACTAACACGTTAATGTGCTGCCGCAGATAGTCATCGTTCGTGGGTAGCCCGGCAGATGGGAAGGCAGGACGAGTGCGAGTCTTTATGTGGCAATGCTTCTGATGCGTTGATGATGTTCACTGGTACTGCCATCTAATGCTTTCCCCTTTTCCGGCGAAACTGCGCACCGCTATGTCGCAGGCATCGATAAGCGGGAAAGCTGTTCCCGGCCAAATCGGTTTCGAAGGGTAATAGGACTAGAGCGCTGTAAAATAGCGCTCTGCATCTAAGTGCTTCTTTGCAGCGCAGAGAAATTGCGTACCATCTTTTACCGCAACGTTCCCGGTACCGCAAACAGCTTCATCGGAACATTCCGAATTTGCTGTACTTTGTAATTGGGACGCGCACAATAGCACTTTACGCCGTTGAAGAGGGCGCTGAAAAGTCCGCTGGCATTTTAGGGCAAGCGTCGTTCGTGGTGAACCGGGAACCAGCGGAGAGGAACGAGTGGTACCGTGGGGGAGGTTTATTATCTGCCTGACGCCTTGACGATCCACCTTGGTGCAAGCACAGTGTCAGCATCCCTTCCCACCGTAAAGGGCTGAAAATTACATCTTTTCTACCCAGCAAGATAGTGACTGCTTCATTTTGCTCACTTTTGCTCGTTTTTCTAGCGTCCCTGTATATTCTAGCCGGGTAGAATTCGGGTGTCCTGGTTTTTTGGGAAAGTGTGCTGTGAAAAGTTTGCCACAGTGTGATACACGGTACCGGGTCGGGGGTCATAAATTTGAGATGCATTCAAAGAGTTTTCGCGACGTGAAGACGGTTGAATGGAAGTTTTAACTCGGTTAGCCCGCTCGTAGCGTTGTAGCGATTTGGGAAAGGTTGCGCAAAGATTGTGCGTCGAGAAAGCTGTGGGGCCAGCTTTATGTGCTACATTATGCAACAAGCCATAAGCGAACGAGTTGGATGTAATTATGAGCTTATGTGTAGAATGTATTTAAAACACTTTTTATAGATCAACATACACAATATGTGAAATCCTTGAATGAAGGTAATGCCAGGGGTTAAATTGTACAATAAAAAAACTAATTTAGGTATTTTGTGAATCGCCGGTCCCACACGACAGGACCGATACAAAATCCCATCCGGACCGATCCCCCGTTGTCATCAGTCACATTATAACCAGTATTTTATGATGTTATAGTATGAACTTGTTGGGAAGCGACAAATAGCCAAAGTCCTGTGAAAAAACTCTTGATGAGGAAAAACTCTTTCCGTGTTTCAATAATCAGTTAGATTATAGGTAATTTTTACTATTTCCAAAAACACTTCGGGGAGTAATTTTAGGCAGAGTTATTGAAAATGTCCGTCTATTGAGTTACAATTAAATGTTCAATGTTCAGTTCAATGTTCTTTCCACCCATTTTGACTATGGCATCTCCCTGTCTTCATTTCGCTCTCGTATGTAATCCTCTGTTTCCAATTAGATATCTTACTGTTTTCTTTTCGCTTTCTCTTTTTCTTCCCACTATATTTACTCTGTTTTGTGATTTGTCCATTTCCTCTTCTATTTGTTTTCTTCCTTTTTGTCTTTCCGGTTTAGTTGTACTCGATTGTTCCTGTAGTTTTTTTAATTTCTTCTTTTCGTTTTAGGGTTGAGTTTAGGGCCACTTTAGTTTTAAGCTTTATTTTTATACCGTTGTACAGCCCGCGAGGCAAACAATTTTGATTAATAAATAACAATAATAATAATAATAATAATAATAATAATAATAATTCGTCATGGGCCTGTACAAATCCTTCAAGATCATTTATCTATTAAGTTATTACTGAAATTTATCAGATTATTATCTGAATAAATTTATACATAAAATTACTAAATAATAAAAGCAAAATTGTATAAGATAACTAAGCGTTAAGCAATTTGTGTTTTTAACATATTGAGGTAACCATCGCTTAGCTTTTGTTTAATACTATCATTATTTAAAGGAGTTTAGATCATATTAGGACCGTTATATCGACTCTTGGTAGATATATCTCACTTACACATGTTCATGTTCATCATCGTTTTTGATTAATCCGTTGGAACATATCACATAATGTCATAAAAATAAGTCATAAAAAGTATAGTAAATACTTGTTTTATTACTGCAATCAAACACAGAGTGCTCTGCATTTTACAGTAAAAGTATACGAAAGCAAGACAATACTATATAGATTTGCTATACGGCTATAACAAAGGTAATAGTGTATAGCAGCGCAAAACGACATTACACGTTGAACCATATAAATGAATATACGTTCCAATTTACGGTCCCGGCAGGTATAGAATAATCTCGAACAATGGCAAAGAAATGAAGCTGAAACCACATCCTCAAGTGGGTACAGTATGAACGAATGTTGCACCAAATTGTCCTTAGTATTATAAAAGGTCCAAAATGTGGGTGTGGGATGTATTTAGAACGCTGATAAAGTGCATGTTTGGTATGACATAGGACTAAAATAAATATGAGACAATATTCTGTTGCGCAACAAAGGATGTATTAGACAAAGACAGCCATCCACATTGTTCATACAGTACAGCTCTCAAATCAGCGTATTATGCGTGCGAGTGTGAATTGAAGATTTCTTCGCTTTTATAGTAAACCATCGAAGCTGACAGGAGCCCCATTCTGCTAGGGCACTTTCGAGCATCATTGCCAATCATTACCCATCGATCGACCAATTTGGTGCGTCTCTTTCTTTCTTTCGCTTTTTGCCTTTGTCTATTTCCCTTTTTGAGGTGGAGATGGATTTCCGCAATCGTGTTGCCACGCACATCTACCCCTGCCCGTGTGTTCGATTGGCATGGCTGTTGTATCGTTATCAGCCCTTTAGCCGGACGCACTTCTAACCATCATCAGCGTCATCGTCGCTGGTTCGTGTGCGGATAAAGCAGCAAGCAGCCCCAGCTAGGCACTTTAGAGTTCAATTCCATTCCAATTCCAGCATGAATGCCCCTCTCGATGGGTGTAGCCGTGGCTGCCGGGAACCGGTGCCAGTAAATGGCAAAACCGGATAGAAATCTCATTATTCTCGGTTGAACGAGCAGAATCAATTGCCGCTAAGAAAAAATGGCGGAAATGCCTGGGCTAAGAGGCCGGAGCTAGTAAGGATCTATCGGAGCATAAAAATGAAATGATGCGCCATTTCTTCCCGTTTTCCCGACTAATCCTTGTTTTGTGCGTCAGCGAATAGTTGGTGCGTTAGGTTTGTTTCATCGATCAGCAGACCGATCGCTGCCAAGATGGTGATTGTGTTGGGCACTCAAGGACCATCTCGCGTATTGGCCCACGCATTTACGTGCAGGCGTTTGCTGGTTTTTGACGTTTCGAAGCATTGGCATTGGTTTACGCTCTTTATCATTAATTTTTTCCCCAGCTCTGTAAAAAACGCTGCAAGTATTGCGGGCTGGGTCGTGCAGACGGCAAAGCGCACACTTTGGAAGGCAGAAAATTAATTAGTCCACTGTCAACACGGTTGACTGTGCGTGGCAGCGAAGAGGTTGCACGGTGTTCGGCACAGTGTACGAGCAAATCGATTATACCACCACAGGCACACAGCCATTTGGCAGATATGAAATGCCAAACGGCGCTGGCATTATGTTTCCCTTTTCTTAAACATTCGTTTCAAGTACAATCGACGACTCATTGAGTTTAATTGATTTTCAAAAGTGAAGTGGTTTCTTGCTGTTTTTGCTTGCTGGCTAATCGATTGATTTCGGCGAACGAGCGGCGACCTCTGGTAAATCACGTGCCACGAGGTCTGATGGTATAAAATTTAATACCCGTTTACGGTGATTATGGTACCGTGGTTTGTATGAAGACGAAACTCTCCAGTGCTGTGGTCTTTACGTGTACGTCCTCGTGTACTCGCTGGCAGTTGCTGCTTGTCTCCATCCAACTCCGATGGAATGGCCTGGTGTTCCCATTCCATTCCCAGGTGTGTGTGTGTGTGCGTATGTTGCCACAATCGCCTTACGATAATTGCCATAATTTTCTTGCCAGTCGCACTGCATAAATACACATAATTCTCGCCCGTTAATGAGTCACGTGAGAGAACGACCCAAATGAGGCGAGTGGGAAAACCCCCATTCCACCATTTAGAAATCAAAAGAAAGGGAAGACATGCCAGAACAAAAAAAAAACAAAAAGGTGAACACGGCAGGATGGAACCGAGATGTTGGATGGATTTTCCATCACACGTGTGTCGCCACACGTGCGCACACATATTACTGCTCGGTTCCCCGTACCACGTTACATACCGTTTTCGCTCCCATTTCGCTCGCCACGTGGAACTCTCTGTAACGCCACCGGTACTGGCACTGGTTTCGTTCGCAGTTTTGGGGTTATTTGCATATTTAATGTACAATTTAACATCGCGTCGCACCCCCCCGCTCACTGTCAGTGTGTCCTTCGCCATTTCGCTTACCGCCAGAGCCATCCGAGCGGTCTCTAGATGCTCACATATCTTGCAACCGTGGCGTGGGAAAGGTTTTGCGCTAGATTGGTTCACTTTTTTTTTGTGTGTGTGAACCATTTCCTCCCAGAAACCTTGTTTGCGTACTGGTGCTTTGCGTACATCAACGTCACCATTACAGGCGGCAGCTGGGAAGGTATCTCGTGTAGTGTTGCACAACCGAGACGAAGCGCGTACGACACAAGTTCCAGGTAAACATAATGAATTAGATTTTTATTCTACTAATTTTAATCATCATTACCTGCAACACTTCGTTTGGCACTGTTGTCTCTGTGTGGTGGCTGCCCTTATCATGCGCTGGACCACCGGCATATAATGATGATGCTGCTGCGAGAGAATGTCTGCCCGTAACAGGCTTTCGGTTGGGCCTGTCTAACGAACCGTACTGGTGTGGGTACGCTTTGGTTAGGTCGGCATCCATTTTGGCCGCACAAAACTGTAAGCGGAAGGTTGTTTTGCGCCTTACAACTGACTGCCATGTACAACAGCAAACAGTTTGTTGCGTAACAAAAGTGCGCCTAAAACGTGTTGAATTTTTGGGTAGAAATTTGTGGGTCATTAAACTTGAAATCGATCTTTAATAACGATTTTTTTGTTGCTGTTATTAAAGTAGATATCGAAATTGGTAATACTTTACCGAACAACAACTATGCAAACGGACGACTTTTTATCGAGCATGTTCCATATGGATGCCCTGGCCGCCAACATATGGTCGTGCTCCATTCAAATTCCCAGTTTAAAAGTGGAATTGAACCCTACGTAAGTTTCGTCAATATTTCGAGTGCATATCGATGAGGGCTCATCCTTCGGTTTGCATAATAAAGTCGTTCACTATTTGCAAATGACACGCACGGAGCCGAACCCCTTTTGCCAATTGGCAGGCAGCACCATTTTTTCCTGCCATTTCATCGTTTTTTTAATAACACATTACCGTACTTATCTATTCACCGAACGTCTCCATTTTTTCGAATGGGTCACCGAACGGGTGCTGATTATTTTTGTAAAATCTACTTACCGGGCCGAACACCGTAACGGGGCAGTGGTGAGTGTGTGATTTCATTTTTGGGTGAGCTAGCGTATGTGAACGGGATCGGTTTGCCGGATATTATTGAATTTCCTATCGACATTTTAACCACACTCGAGAAGGTATTTTGTACCTTATGGCAGGTTACTATTACTGCGAATGGTTATCACGATGGTAGAATGTATTCGAAGTAAGACTGGTATTCTGTTTTAACTAAATTGTAAGTTTTAACAACTTATATAGATAGTTCTATTAATTTATCATGCGATTATCAGAGAGGAGGAATTTTATCTGGTACATACAATCTTTAAAACCGGGTTTTTATGTTAAAAAATATGCATCCAAATATAACAAAATATTGGCAATATTTTTACAAGAAATATTAAATTTAATAGAATTTGAAGTAATAATTAATGGCACTAGCAAACGGCATTTCTATCACTTTAAAAAGAAATTAAAGCCCTGTAGCTAACAGTATTAGGGCGCAAAATAGAACGTTAAAGATGAGGTTCAGTAATTTGTGTTACAGATGAATTCGGAAGGGACTGTCCATATATAATGATAAATTTGTAGTTAAATTAGGAAATAGGGTATTTAAGTTAAATTATCAAAGTTGCAGGTATTTCTGGATTCTTTTCAAGTTAAACTGGAATGTAGTGAGAATCTCTCTTACTTTCTGTAACTTTAATAAACCGTGTTAGATTCTGTCCAAATCTATCTAAATTGAAAAAAATGGTAAGTTTTCAGTGTTTTAACAAGTTTGAAACATTCTCCAATTCAACTCGATGGAAGTTATAGAAAATGAAATTTCAAAATTCCAAATCCGCCTCAATACATTCAAGTTAAACTTGAATAGAGTCGAGAAAGAGATTTAATTTTACCACTAGTACTTGAAAACCTTGCAAACAAACAAGTTTTGTTTATATTTTATTTTAACAGCACATTAGCAATCTTTGCGAGCGAAAAATTGTAACATTAAATTATTAAACATGGATTGGTTGACGACGGCGCTCGTTCGTGAGCGGTTTAGAGGAGATGTAGTGCCAGGTAAGTAACTAAATTACATTAAACTAATACAATTACAATAAAACTCATTTTTATTTAATTTTCTGTTACATTTTCGCTGACAGACATTTTTTTAAAAGGACATTTTGATGAATGTTGAAAAAAGGAATTAAACATTAAAAAATATTAGCTTCAACTATTTCCACGTCGAAAAAAACTCTTTTCCGTATCCCAGTTTGAGGCATCATCGACGTGCAAAGTATTTGAAGTATGGCTGTGGACGGGTTGCAGCATTTGTTCCTGTTTTTATTCTGTACCCGAATCCCGAATCCCCCGTACACCGCCAACCATCCCCGTGTGCGCACATTTGCGCGTGGAATCGACCCGAAAGACCACGTGGGTCGTGTGCTCAAATGGGCGAAAATATGTTGTCTGAAGAGAGCCTCCCACAGCTTGGAGAGGCTTTCAACGAACGCTTTGCTTTTATATGCAGTACACATACACACACACGCATACAGGCTAGCGCCCAGGCACATGTACAGCGAGGCGCACATTCCATCTCCCCGGGTCCGCACTGCTTGGCCCATCGGTTGACCAAGAATCGCTTTTGCTTTTGTTGCGACGCAGCATACGATAATGCATAGTAGGGCCGAAACGGGTGGCTATTGAGCGTTGTGCGCCCAACGGTTGTACGACCCGTACCAGGAACAACCTGGTCCGTCGTACATACGCGGAAGCGTGGCCAGACACGGTGGTGGCGTGGAAGCACACTTGAAAATATGTTTCGGACAGAAAGTACTGATATTTGCATGGAAATTTTATCTCCGGTTCGTATCTCCGACATCCCGAGGCAAAGTTTCCGGACCGTTCGTCCACCCCCGGTCTGGTTCTGGTGGGAGGTAAACATTCAGAAGGTGGTTTGTTTTTTTTTTTCAGTTGAGTTATTCTACTCCTAACCGTCCATGTGGATGTGGAGTTGGCATTTGGTGTGGTGGTGAATTTTTTTTCTCTATCGGCTCCTCCTCAATGGTGGGTCATGACAGAACCCGGTCGCTCCGGGTGTGGAAGTATGCGGAGTATGTCTAACATTCCATCGCCTAAAACGCTGTTGCGCGCCAAAGCTCGCAGGAGCCGAAAGTTGAGAAAAGATGCTTCCTATGGAGAGAAGGTTTGATGGCACGGATGACATTTCGGAGCTGTGCCACGAATGTACGTACGGATAGCAATGGGGTAATAGCGAGACTAGGCGAAATTCAACGTTGGCCAGAGTATGATCGAAGGAAACTGCTGATTCCATCATATCACCGTACATATTACGATCGCATCGTGCATGTGTGTGTGCGTGTTAGTTTGCTTTAGTACAGATGCAGGAAAAGGCCAGCCACTCCATAATAATTGAGAGTGCCTGATTGCACTTTGCAGCAGCAAACAGCCAACCATTGTGCGATGCTGCGAGTGCCATGTATTTCGTGCGCTCCTGTGCCCGCTCTCAAACTCGGGCTAACACAATTAGGTTGACATTAAATTTTAGCTGACAAATTACGTTTTCCATGCTGGTGTCGACCCGGGCGACAGCGTCGGCAGCGTGAGCCGTTTGCACATGCAGTAGAACACGGTTTGCTGCCGCGTATCGAATGAAGGTGTCGAAAGGCATGTGTGATGGCAAATGCAGTGCAAATGTGCCGGATAGCTTTGTGGAGATGGTTTTGTCACGGGCATCAGTGAACCCGTACGTCCCGAATGGTGGCAGATTACTAATTTCGGTAATTGTTTCCAACCTCGGCATATTTTCGATACAAATGTATCATTTTTCATGTGCCCTATGAACAACGATGAAGTTCTAATGCATTTTGGGGGCAGGGCGTTAGATTTTGGTGTGATATTGTTGCCGGATGATAGTTGTGTTTGACAACCGTACCATTTGGTGCAGCGGGTCTTGCAACGATACAGCAGAAGTGCAAGCACAAATCCGTTTAAGGGGTTTCCGTGAAAGTTCTCTATGGTTATTTATTCTGCTGCAGCTATGGAATTTTCTACGTCCATTAATTAGAAATCTAGGAACTGAAGATCTGAGATTCTTAAAATTCGTCAAATAAGCATGTTGATTAGTATATTGGTTCAGAATCACTAGATTTGACAAAAATATCTTGTACTTATCTCGGGGAAAAAAATCCGGAGAAAAGTTTCTAATTTGCATCGATATCTAGCTCGAAGATCAGGAGAGCAAAACAACAATAGCGGAAATAAGACTGTCGGCGATAGCGCCACATAATTGCGACGGCACTGAGGCCAGCCTATTAACACTAACGGTGAGTGACCAGTAAACGATAAACAAAAAGAGGGTAAAAAATTAGATGTAAGCTTTTTTAAGGTATCTAAGCATAAATTATTAAAATAAATCATGGTCCATTTAAACAAACCTTCGACGAGCCTAGAACTCAATCCCGGCTCATTACCATCCATCTACATCTCATCCGATACACTCCATTCGATCGCGACGAGGAAAGCATTGGGCCCCGATCACAAAGACTACTTTGAAATTAAATAGTATTGCAAGATGCAAATTGAAATTATTTTGGCCGCTAATGTTAATCCTTTAACTTTTATGCTGTTGAATACGATCAGTTTTGAAGATGATAGAGATTTGAAGATTATAGTTTGTTGCATAAAAATACCGGTATAAATTGTTAGATTAGTAGTGTATTCTAATTTTAATAGTTTAATAATTGAAACCTAATTTTATTCAAGAATTGAATAATTAATAATCATTTTATCTTCCATTTCAAACCTTTCCAGGGATTAGAGGTTGGGGAGGAGGAGCATTCCTTATACACTTAGTAAGGTAAGAGGTATGTAAAAGGTTAGATTTTCCACAAGCGACTACTTATGTTGAAGGATGTTGGTAGGCAGAATCAGGTACCACTTCCATTTCATCAACCAAATTATTACATTTCTGCTCTAAAAAAAGCTCCTGTTGACAATTATTTTTAAAAAATAGAAAATCGTTTCCATATTTCGGTTCCTGTTTTTATTTCCCTGTGCCACTTATGATCGGTGTTGGTCAAACGTTAGGAGTAAAGTAAAGCAGATGTAAAATACAATCATTTTTAGGACTTTGTTATTCAACAAAATCACATCCTCACAGAGGCAGCCAAAAAAGGACATTCGTGTGTAATAAAATCACGCTATCCCAAACAGAACCTAAGCCGAGAAATGGCTCACAAATTTAAAGAACGCTGCTCGGTAGGGGTCTGTTGTTTCTACACTTTCATCCACTATCTTATATAGTAGAATTTGATCCCAGATTCCCAAAGGTCGGGTATTGCTTGGAGGGTGGTTCAACCGACACTGTAAAACCTCGGGTCGAATTGTCATCTATTATTTCGGTTACATACGTTATTTACCAAACCCACCATATATTTGTCTGCGGTTGGGTAAACTGACTTTTCCCACATGTTCGTGGGCAGTAGCAAAACAAAAGCAAGGGTGAAATAAAAAGCTCCCCAAACCAGAAAAAATAAATAACTCGAAACAAAATAGAATGCTGTCATTGTGACTTGTCGTCAGCCGGATGCATGCAATATAATATCAACGCGAAACCAGTGGGGGAAAGTTTATCGAACGGGGATCTTTCCGATTCCGTGCACTCGAACATGAGGAAAAATCCTTTTTAGCCCCGAATTTCCACCGTTGGTGATGCCACATGGAGGAAATCACCACAAAAGGGATAATTCAGCAGCAGCAGCAGTGCTGGTGGGAAACGGCAACAAACGATTGTTTCGCTACCGTTCATCATGTTCATCATGGTGAGTGAGACGGATCCGCCCGGCAACGTAATGGTGTGGACCGAGATGGGTAGGAAAGGAAAAATAGAACTAAATCAAATTTCCGTAACAGTAAAGCCGCTTTGGGTAGCCCGGTAGGTACTTCCTTCCTATCGACACATAACACTCCTTTGGCACCCCTGAGTATTGACTTCCCTTTTCGACGGTGTATCCGTTTCGTGTTTGCTGCAGGTGGTAGGGCAGTGCAGGGCAGAGATGGGAGGTACATTCGAGCAGAAGGCTTGATTTTGGCTGAAAAACTTTGGCCTGATGGTACGGAACACGACGCTTCATACCCTCGGACAAATGCTTTCGAATGTCATAAGTCAGCTTTGCGGGACGAACAAAACGATTTAGCATGCGGCAGCAAATTGTATACAGCATAATCTGAATCTAGAATTTTAAATCAAATTTGAGTGAATTTTATTATGAAATCAAAGCCGGGAACATGTTTCATTTTTGAAAATAATAATCCATATCATGTTAAACGCGTATGAGTAAATTTATGACGGACAGTGGAACGTGGTTTATCCGTGCTCATTGGGTTAAGTAGATACCTATACTTTTGCTGATAAACATTAGTTTAGTATTTGAAAATAATGAAATTAGTGCCCTCTGCTGTTAAAACTTTGAAGCAGTGAGGCTGTCAAAACAGGTTGACAGTCGATATCATTTAACAAAACGTAATCAACCGTTATTCGACACTGAAATTCAAACTCGAAAACTCGGAAGCTACTGTGTTAACATTTGTTGATGTTTGTGCTATCCGTGGTCTCCACTTAGACGCTTTCCTAAGTACACGGTTCTACTTTACTTTACAGCATACGGTTGCAATGTACCCATATGTAACTTTTGTTTGAAAATGACGTTTGGATATCATTGACTATTGAAGCTTTTATTAGTTCCCGTCATCCATTATCTGGTTACTATGTCAATTTACCGTATCGGAACTGTTATTTCGGAACAGCACGGATAATTCCACACCTGGATATACGGAATTCTACTGTAGTTATGCATTTTCTGTGTTTAATCACTGTCGACAGGATTAATTAGCGTTGATATCCAATTTATCGATGGTGGTTAAATTGTGTTAAACACTTTTCATGAATTTCCCAATTTCAAACTGCAAACCAACGTTAAATTGTCTACATAGTATTGCAATCATCCGTGTACAAAGTTTCAAAATAACAAGAATAAGTTAAGCACCTCCTACTATCCTACTATTCCCGGCCGAGCATAAAAACAGCCGTGTAAAACTTTACGAGACCGAACAAAGTGACAGAAGTTTGATCGGGTTTCGTTTCGTGTACCAACCCAGCCAGCGTGTATTTATTTCGGACTCATCAAATATTTCATTTTATTGTACCAATTCCGAACCGATGATAGTTCGGTGCGGTATTTTTTGTTTGTTTCTGTCTCTTGTTTTTTTGTTTTTGGTTGCTGTCCGGGGTTTGGTTTTGTACCATCCTACCACAAAGTGTAAGCACCATTTGCTATGGATTTGTCATTTTGTAACAGCTGTTCGGGTGGGAAAAATCGACACACAAGCGAACGAGCAATTTTGTGTGCTTCGATTGGACCATTTACCGGGTTGTACCGTGTGTGTACGGATTTGGGCCGAAATCAAACGGTAGTGGATGTGTTGGGTTTTCGGTACACGAAATCCAGTTACATAAGCAACTATCGGCAATTCGATACTGTCCACAACAGCTTTCCCTCGCTTACGACAAACACTAAGCTTTGCTAGTGTAATTTGTGCATGGTTTCGCGTACCACAAAACACGGTTCCCATGTTCCTACTTCGAGATACCTACCTGCAACTGGGTGTGCCTGGTTTGACACCACCCAATACGCCCGTGTCGAGATGGACACGAGTTTAAATTGGTTGCAATATATCGGGCACGTGTGCTGCTTATGCTTTTGAGAAACGAAAAATGCTTTGTCCACCGTTCACGATCGGTGCACGTAAGGGTGTTCCTTCAACGGATGACCTGCTGGTAGTGGTAGTAGCCCGGTGATGGTTGGTGATTCCTTCCGGGACCGCCATACTAGCCACCCCGATATGGTGAAGTTTAATATAGCGAAAGCTAACGAAGCGGAAATGACGAAGCTCGTACGGGCCGGGTGATGGTGGCAGTGTTGTGGTGATCATTGACGATTCGATGGCATCCTTCGCAGCCACCCTGCATTGTACCGTACGAAGTGCTGACTGCGTTGGCTTTTACTGCACAACCGTGGAGCAGTAAAGATGTGAAAAATAAGCCGGAAATATCGCATTTCGTTTGATGGTTCTCGTCGTTGCACAATGGTTTCGCACAAAGGTTTGCACGGGCGGTTTTTTTTTCGCTCCCGATGCATTATGAGTGCGGTTTGCAATTGAAAGATCCATCGTCCTTGTCCTTTACACCACATCCGTACTGCACAAACCGTCGACCTCGACCTGCCCAACTATGGCCAATTCGAACGATTCTTTCGAAGCAAACAATGTAAACCGATGAAGCAAACCGTTGCAAAATGGCGAAGCGTACTGATGTTTAGGAACTGACAATGTGTCCACTGTGCGGCTGCAGTTGTGCAGGAGTGTTTGAATGGGGTTTACACTTTTTGTATTGTGGGTGGGTTTTTTTTAACGTTACGTTCGTTGCACATTTGAAGGAGTTTGGCGAGTGTTGGAACTGTTGTCGACTGGGTATTGTTGGCTGGCTGGTGCAAGCCACAGTGCAAGCGAGCGAACCAATTTTCAATTATCGCACCGTCACCGGTTCTTATTGTGGAAATTAATTTGAGCATGACATTTTGCTTGATGCACCTTCGGTATGCGGTTGCTGTGTCCGGGTTTGTACCTTTTTTTCTTACCTTTATTGTGTGTAACCGTAGCAGGAAAACCAAACGGACTCACTTTTTCGTGAAACGGAGGTTCTTTGTTGGCAATTGTTTTATTGTCTCAAGGTATTGCAAAAGAACACGATTTATAGAGAACGTTGTGAAGTGAACAAACGAAAAATTTAATGATTGGTGAGGTATGGTAGTTGGTAGACAATCGTCAAGTGAATAATAAATGTTCCTTTTGGTATGCTGGATGGAGACGCCTGGTGGCTGATGATGGTTTTAAATTTGGGTATTTAAAACTGGTGTGCTTTCAAGATGTTTAAAGTTGATGTGATGTAGTGTTAGAGTTGAGTAAATATTCACAAATTGGGTGCTTCAGACACATAATGTGTACCTGTGCTGGAATTACACGATTATCTGGCAAAATTAGAACCATTTCTGGTTTCTTTTTAAAAAAGAACTTGATCATGACACGTTTAATTACACTTAATCTTTATCACTTTTTGGAACATATTTCAAGGGATACTTTTACCACTAAAACCTGCAAGATTTGTTCTGTTATAAACAAAAAACACCACAAAAAAAAACCTCGGTAGGTTGAGAAGGATTGTAGATCCAAAAAATGGCGAAGTATTCCTATTTAAAATCGACAAATAGTAATTCTTCTTGAACAGAGATCAATTGGTAAAGTTAAGGCAACTTCTGGATTCTTCACACATTCACGAAGCAGTATCTACATATTTACCAAACGTTGAATGGAACTTTGAACAGAAATTGTTACCCTTTGGATAAGATAAAATATCTATCTGGACATATACTAATTTAACTTGGATTGGTTACGCTAACCTTGCTAATGTTGTAACACTGGCATGAAAAATAACCATTTCAAATGAATTGTTCTAAAATTAAACGTAAATCTTTTATCTTTTACTAGGTTATTCCTCTGTTCATTTGTTTAAACGCAATGGAAAACAAATCGAAGTACGTAATGTCTGTAATTGCCATTTCTAACCATAAGACCAACCTGATACAATTTTGACCATTCCGTAATAAATTGCTTTAAAGTAAAGCAAGAAATACAAGAAATCACCAAAGCAGTCACTATTACAATTGCTGCAATTGCTTTACTATCATTTAAATAATGACCAGTATGCGACTAATTGTTTTAAACTGCTTACGCTCGTTATCGATTCTGGCGCATTACCTTCGCTCGTGTGTGCAAATTGTGCAAATGAAAATTCGATTTCCCACGCCACAGTCAACCGGGACCGAAACCGGTCAAATGAGCCGTAAAAATTCAACGCAGCTATTGCGGCTAATTGCGTGAGAAGCGTCCAGTGAGCGAGATAACCGAACCGAGTGCCTGCCAGCGACTGGCAAAACCCACCGGAGGCTAACCAACCAACCGAATACCGGTTTGCATGGTCCAAATCCCAGTCCGATACATACTGGCCCGGCCTTGGATTTTGGTATGTCAAATTTGCCATAAATGTCGCTCGTATCACAGGACATGGACCTGGAGTCTGTTTGTGGGTGGGCCAAGTGCGAGGTGGACCATGGACGAGCGAGCGGTCCACATTTTGATGTTGTGCCTAACGAAGCGCACGAATTGAGTGCAAATCCAGGTGAGTCGAAGGGTCGGCATGCCCTTGGGAACGGGGTCCCGTCGGGCAATGTCAGGGACAGGGTCGCATGTCGCAGTCCGATTCGAGTGTTCGGTGTGGCGGTTGCAAACACTGCTTGCGTATACAAATATTTCATTGTATCATCGACAATTCCCACCGCATTCGGGTCACTCGGTGCAGATAGGTACTGGGGAGGGGTTTCCATTTCTTTTTCTCTGTTCCGTTGTCCGTGGTTCGTTTTCCATGCGAGCGTTGAGTTTTACGCAACAACACACAGTTATGGGTTGCACGTCAGAGGAGACACAAAAAAAAGTCCCCACAGTGAGAACGAGGCGTTTTTGTTCAACAAATAGAGCTCGAAGGGAAGTCGGTAGGACAGCCGCCCGGATGTTCTAGTGAAGAATACTGGTCGGAGTTTGCCTTACGTACGGCGGTGTGGCCTAGAACCGAGATGGAAGCAATTTATTTATTGCGTACACCGTCGCCAGACACAGTTCTAGCTTTTCAGTCCCGAATGGTTGGAAAACCGGGTCACCGGCCATAGCGGTATGGCGTCGTGCTACGTGAATGCAAACCTGGAGACTTTATTGCCCATACACAGAAGCAAGCGTGATCCATGTCGTTATCATTTGGACATGAAACTGTGTGAGTGTTTTTTTTTTTTACAACGAAACTGTTGTACTATGGTGGGCAGTAAAAAGTGGTAGTTTTGCGCTAAGAATCCCTAGTACGATCGTAAACTTGGGCCAACCAACAATCATTTTACGGAAATACAGAATAGGAAGTTTCGCATTTGGCTAAAGTTAGTCTAGTTTCGAAATGGATTTTTTATTCGGTATTATAAAAATGTCGCAAAGAAGCTTTTTAAAATGATAGATATGGCAATGCACGCACATTTTTGTCGGACAGTCAAAATGCCCAATCGAGCCTTTTGAATGTTTGAATGAAGACAACCTAGTGAGGCAATAAAACATATTAAAAAAAATGATAAAATATTAAGTGCTAGCAATTCCATTTCTTTTACATGCATTACCTTGTACAACTTTTCTGGATCTCTGGATGTTTTGTCCTCTTAAACATTATAAAAGTTATAAATGTTTAGATATTATTTTATTAAAGTTAAGCTAATTTATCGTACACCAAATAAAAAAACCTGCTTGGCTTTTCTAACTGCGGTTGGGATGAATTCCGCTCCGTTTGTTTTAACCATATAGAAATTGCAGGATAAATGACAATCTTGACAGCTTGATACTCTTCCGTGGCACATTAATGTCACTCATCGCTTATCATCGTTTGCAAGGGCTATTCATTTAGAAAATCTTTAATTAGCAAAAACAAATTAATCCTCCATGGTCATTTGAAATCCTTCCAGCACACCATCTCTCCTGCCTCTACAGTGCACTTGGTTTCGTTCCGAACGTTCCATCATTCAAAGTGTGTTTGACTTTATGATTAAATGTAGCATAACTTAACCAGCGCTTCAGCAGGTGCAGCTAATAGACCAGTGTATGTGCTTTCGGTTCGGACTGTGCTCGGACCTCTTAACCGAGCTGATATCACAGCATCTCGCTGTGTACCTTTTGTGTGTGTGCGGCTAGGGGTTTTGCGCGTGTGACCCTAACGGAACAAACTGGTGCATTAGCGCTGCAAAGACAAAGTTAGAAGTTCTTCATTGTGCTGGCTTAACGGTGTTTACCTTCAGACCGTATAGATCGGAAAACAATGGGCAGCAGCAATGTAGAAGTAGCGCCGGATAATGGTCAGACAAGTTGAAATCCTCACTCGTTGCCGCTATGGTGACTGGTGAATAGGGGATGGGTTCTTCCGACAATGGTGGTGGCTTAATGTTTCTGCAAACGAGAATGAAAAGGGCAGCACGCAGCGAATGTTCTTCGTCTTCAGGCAGGTGAGGCGAGCTTAGGAGCAACTGTGCCTTTATGTCCGCCTCCCGATGGATTAGTGGATACGAAGCGAAATGCTAATTAATGTTCGCGTTTATTCGTTTGTAATTAAATCGTCTATCTATAGGACATAGCGAGCTTTTGTCGGAACCTGCCTACAAACTTCCCTAAGGACTGCGAACCATAGGAGTTTGCCCAATGCTCGATTAGATTATGCGGGACGATAGGGACGGGAAATCGAATTGAGATAGCTTTAAGCACTTTGCAGCGATAGATTATTTCGGAAATGATGTAATAGTCAGTGAAGAACAAAGTATGGTTGCGTGGAATATGCCGAGCTAAAGGTACAATTTCGGTGACCTAGGATAATAAATGTTGAGGTACTGTCGGAAACTGTTTATCATTTTCTTGACATTGCTACCTAGGACCTGGAATCGACTTACTTCAATGAAAGCAGAGAATGCGAGAGTTGCTTCGGCAGGATTATCCACGTTGTTTGTTTTTATGGTTACCTTGAAATTATAGCCTTTTTTGTTCAAGAAGAACGGTCAGGCCGTGTTGTTGAAATTATAGCCTTATGCAAAATGAAAACAAAACCTTCCTATGACACGCAATCCCAACATAATCGGTTGATATGCATGAATGATTATTCTTTCTTCTTCCGGTTTCTTGAGGGACCTTTATCAATTTAATTAAACTTCGGCGTCTGGTTTTGATATTTCAATCGGTGTTTCTGTTACTAAAATATCTGAATATTTTATTGGGTAGCGAGGTTGAAAAGTAGAAAAGATTGATAAAGAGTTTCCAAATTTGGGTCACATCTGGATTCTATTCAAGTTGAACTAGAATATATCGAAGTAGATGTTCGATAACCGATGATGTTGAAAGTATAATATTTCATATATTGCAGCCAGTATAATTCCACAAGGGAGATGCATTACACATCTTTTCCGACAAAGTGCAGTGCAATAGAACTTGAATAGAGTGTAGAAATTAGAGTAAGTTGAGATCAATAATGCAGGGTACTTGTTTCAGTACTTAATGGTAATAAATGAACATGAAAAAGTAATAAAAAATAATCCACCCCAATGTGAAAAAGCATTGTAAATGTTATATGTTAATTAAACAATGAAAAAAGAAACGTGTAAAACATTGCAACAAAGAATAGATAAGACTTCTGAATAAATTAATGATAGAAATACATATGATAACCTACAATACGCAATCAAACAATCGCGTAACGCGTTGTAATTATTCATCGTCATGATTGTAGAGATAATGTTCTACGTATTCCAGTTTAAAAGGATTGAAATTAAAGTTTTCAATTCATTACCTTGATGCGGGATGGCAAAAAAGAAAGAATCCGGCATAGTCCCAGTGCTAATGTGGATAATGTTGGCTAAAAAAAGAGAAATCCTTTTTTTACGGCTTGACAGTTGAAATCACAGATAACCATACATTACAGTCCCCGGTCAGCATTCGTGTCTCGCCCCATGCACAAAACCTTTGCCCATTATGAGAAAGCAACATAAAGGAAATGAAAACTCCTGATCACAGTGGAAAACTTACACATACATGACTGCACGTTACCCATTGCGCGCCGTGTATCGAGTTTTCCGTTTTTTTAGAGTTCTGGTTCGGGAGAATTTCACCACCTGCTCCATACTGGAACTCCTATTCGCCCTCAGTCCGCCAAAACCCCGATAAGAAAAATCAGTCCACTTTGAGGTTGGTACGGTGGTACCGATAGCTTCTATCTAGATGGCAATGATGATGATGTAGGTGGGGTTTTTTTGTACGCTCTTCTACGTTTTCGTTCTCCTACCCAGCCTTATCAGCGTTCGTGCCATAGTTTTTTGGTCGATTAACAACTTCAGTGCGAGTCTGGGTGGTAGTCGTTGCAGTAGAGTAACGTTTCGTTTCCTGTGGGAACCGACTGTCTTAACAGAGAACCGGGTCTGTCCCCGCACGCAGTCCAAACTTTTCCACCGTTTCAGACGACAATGAATGAAAAATGAAAAGTATCCTTAACTCCAATGCAAAAACTTTGCCTCACCGAAGTTACAACTTTTCTGTGTTGGCAGCCAAAGAGAGTGGTTTCAGATGAAATGATACAACCGTTACCCATTGTGACTTGATTTCGCCCTATTGAGCGGGGTGTCCTACGGAAGGACCACGGGTAGACTGCGGAGCGTGACACTGCTTATCGCGATTGGAACGTTTTTCCATCAGAACGACGGATCCCTGAAAGCGCTCCAACCGCCTGTGCTAGCATGTTTTGGTCAAGTGCGAAACATACGGCTACCCGTTCCGGCTCCGACGAATAAATGAAGCAGGAATGGCTCATGTAAACCGGTGATAAGCAATGGCAGCATGAGTTTCAAAGAAGGTTTTACCGGGTGCGAGAGAAATTTCCATCTGATTGCGCAACCGTTTGCTGTGGTGCGTTTGCCGAAAGCAAAAGCTTCACGTGCGAAACAGTCGTCGGGTTATGCTCGGGGTTCTGTTTTGTGTGTGCCCCTGCAAAGGATTCGAAATTTCCCTACCTATTCTCTCTCTATCTCTCACTCACGCATATTGCTTTCCGTTTTGGGCATTCTGTCTTTGTCCTATTTTAAGTATCGTTTTCCTCGATGTTCTTTCCTTCTCGTTACGTCACTTTCCTCGGGAATTCAGGATACGATCCTTCAGGACGCACGAAGCACGCGAATCCCGAACAGGATTCATACGCGAGACCCGAACCGGCCCTCATCGGGCGGATGGAAAACCCGAAGCTTTTTTCCTTGTGAAGCTCGATTATGTTGTGGGTGGTTTGGGAGATTTGTTAGTATACGACCGTATGAACGTGTGTGCGTGTGTGTAGGCGAAGGGTAGAATGCTTCCCTTGTCGCACGTGAAGAAAAGTGATTTCCCTCACGTGAGTGGGTCACTCATGGAAAACCGGGGATGAGTATTTTCACCGCACTCACCGCGATGAGTACCACCGAAAGGATGTGTGTGATATGCCCTACGTACAAATCGTAGGAAAAGCTTTATGTGAAGGGATTGGAAAAAAGGGTGGGATGCGGGGAGATGAAGTAAAATTAGGTGTTGAGGAGGGAAAGAATGGTGGTACGAATGGCGCGCAGGCGCACCTCATTACGTCATCGTTTCGTTTAACGACGCGCCCGCAGAGTGCCCCAAAAGCTGTGTCGAGGTGTCGTTTTTGGCGTGGTGCATGTTTTTCGGTTGTCAGTTTATTCGGCTGTTAGTTTTACCGTTCGGTGGACACAATTTAGTTCCCAATTGTTTAGGCGTTTTACTGAAACGTCTGCGTCTATGTGTGTGAGTTAGTGTTTATGTGTGTGTATGTGTGCACGCGTGGTAATTCGTGTGTTACATTGTTGCTGATCCAGCTACCACCAAACGTGCCAGCTCGATAAAGGTAACTTGCGGCTGTACTGGAAAATTTCACCCGGACGGCTAGAATTGCGGCGCTGGTGTAATGGATTTCCCAGCGGTTCCGTGAGGGCACTGTGGGCAAAATATAAAACAAAAATAAAGGTAATAAAGACAAAACAATCGATCGATATACGCGTGGTAAGCGGACGTAGCGCATGGACTAGAGTGCGGCTGAATAGTGTGCACTAGTTCGTACCGAATAGTGACTATACCAACCATTCTGTCACACTTTTCGCGTGTGTGTCTTTACTAAGCGTTGTGCGGGTGATTGCGCGTTAGTTTGTCTCGCTTTTACCCACACCCACATACACGCATCGCGAACGCTGGTGGCCATGAGCGAACGGGTATAGCGCGAGAAGAAGGGAGAGGTGAGAAACACCGAAAAGAGTGAGACCCAGCGCACACTCACGGCCTAGGAACTCACGCATCGGGCCGTGCTTACGTTACGCTACGTTACGCGGAGGAATTGCACGCCATACTGCACGCGCTGCTTCAATCTGGTTCCGTAAAGCGAGCCCGAAGCTTTCCGAGGCGAACGTGTGCGTGTTTTCACTGTTTCGTCGCCCGCAAACACCGGAGAACGGTTGGTGGCGTGTTGGCAAGTGATTTGTGAGGCAAGTGACCTGGGGGTGTCGAAAAATTAAGGGTTTTAGCGTAGTGACCGAGTGCCCCGAGAGCTGCGCTGGACGGCCCAAGTGCTCCAAAGACGGGTGCCCGGACTGCAGCAAAACAAACGCACTGGTGGTGAGGCTGTACTGGGCTGGGTTTTAAGTCCGTCGGTACCGAAACCCCTTGAGTGTTTTTGTTGTACGGTGATGACCAAACAGATGGTGTGAGGTGCGCGAAAGTAGTGGAATGCGTGTGTGCATAGGTGTGTGTGTGTGTGTGTGAATAGTGACGGTGTGTGGGGTGAAAACTGCACCATACGGAAATGAAACCGAGTATCGGCAGCAGCAGCAATCCGCACTGCAACAGACAATAACAAACGCATATCTAACAACTTTGTCACGCACTGTAATGCAGTGGACGTACATAGAAATGGGCGCAATAGTAGACCGTTCTTCATTTCACTGCAAAGAATGCAAAAGCAAGCAAACAAGCTAAAACTATCAGCAAAACTGTGTGCAGGCCGTAAAGTTGTTTATGTTTTGCCATTCGTCCGCTGCGGATGTCATGTGGATGCGTCAGATGAGAATGACAGTTGGCGCTCGTGGGTGAAGGAGGAAAGGAGGAAAGAGAAGCTGCAACCCAAACGAAAGGTACGTTTGCGTGTGTGTGATGCGTTTGGTAATCTTTGTTGTACCGGGGGGTAGGACAGAGTTGGTTTTTTAGGAAGTTTTTCCACGGTTGGCAGGCCGTTGTTTGTGCTACGGTCAGATTTTCCACAGCCTACTGCAGGCTATTACCCCGTGCTTTTCCCAAATATCGATCCACGGTTTGACAGTTCACAGAGGCACAATTTGCTAGCCGAACGCCAAGGGCGAACCGAAGTATGCTGTGCACCACGTTGAAGGATTGTGTTTCACTACACGGCACAACCACGACAAGGTGCCAGTGATCTGCGTGGTTTGTAGTACGTGTAATTGTAAAACCATTTATCCCCAGCCGAAACACATGGTTGGTGTTTTTGGTTGTTGTTGTTTTCGGTTCGTTTTAAAATTGTTTTATCCTCCTGGAACATGGGATCGGGAGCCGCAACGCTCATGCTGCGGGTGAGTCTTAATTGAATTAAGTTCCAATTTATGTTGTTATTCACCTCTGGTGCTAAACCGTGACGCATGGCGTCCGGGGTCCACTAAAACATGTGACACAATCTCACCGACTGCCAGCCCCACACCCCCAACTGGAAGGTGAATCATTTCTTTCCGTATTTTGCTATTTCCCATTGCTGTACCTCTGGATCGATATTTCGATTTTGTTAGCGTGATGATAGTTGGTTTAGTGGTTGTGCTCCTTGTGAGCTTATTTTGTTCTGTTCCTTTTTATCTGTACTTGCTCACCCTTAGAGCACTAATCTCTGCCAGTGAGTCACGTGAGTGCGGCTCGTGACGGTTTATATTTGCCTCGTACTTTCTCTTTGATTTGCATTTTTACCTTTTTCCTGGTTTAGGAAAGCAAAGCATGATTGAGAGTTGATGATTGCAGTTTTACCGCTGGGCGTTTTGGCATAAACTAAGTGACATTGGCATAAAAGAATCTGCTTTTTGAGGAGACATAGCAATCTAAACATCTGTTTGCATGACTCCAATTCATATGCGGACTGTACTATGCAAAACAAATATTGTTTTTAAAATGATACCTTGCTTGAGGACACGATGGATTTGTGAAAGTAAACAAAAAATGCATTTGAGACATTCAAGAAAATGTTGTCTGTGACCGTTCTCGTGTTCGAGATACTTTTAGAATTGATATTTAATACTTTCGTTTAAATATCCGTTTAACATCTAAAACGCCGTTTTCTCAATAGAACAAGAAATAGAATAAGATATGGGTGATTTTAAAAATTACTTATTGCATTATTCATAAATCCATTACCAGATATGGATTTTTCCCTTATACTGCCCTATAACTGGAATAGATGACCATATGTTCAAGTTGCATTCGAGATTTGAACCTCGAATGGTATTGCTTTCACGACATGATTTGGATGTCATTAGGACGATCGTCAGACACGATCTTTTTGTTTGAACATTATCAGTTTTTATGTTGTTAGTACCAATAATGCACCTAAATGTATACAGTGTTTAAATGTTTTAGTTGTTGTAATTGGTTGTAATTGTAGATTGGCATTTTAGGATTTCAAATGTTTCTCTTTTTACATGATTTGGAAAACATGTGGACTTGTGTTGCATAACCATACACAATAATTTTATTAAGTAAGCTCACGAATGTGGTACAGCGCCCAAAAGTATATAATATGATGTTTTATTATGGTATTACATTTCAAAAATTGATCTTCTGGGAGTATGGGAATAAAGAATTAAATTTTCATCTTGTGCACTCAGGTACACTCACTAGGGTATTTGCAATTGAAATGAGTTTATTAATTATTGTAAAATATTTATAAACTTATCTAACGTATTCTCACGTAAGAAATGTATTTTTTAATGGAACTAAATGATGCTCAGCTTAACAAACTGATGTCTTTACTATCCATTTTTCCCTTTTTTACATGCTATATGTACTTGCCCTTATATGCACCGTTGAACTGGTGGAAATATAGCATATACTTTGCTAAGAGGCTAGCCAATTAGCTGCAGCAAAACGCGTGGGCAGTGCAGTGTGCCGTGCTTGACTTTGTTTAGAATAAACAGGGGCAAATAGTAACATAACGTGTACAAAAGAGTGTGCGAAGGTAAAGCAATAAAAATATGAACAACAGACTTGCTTCTTTCCTTCATCCCCACGGCAAACAAAATTCAGTCCCAGTGTGGATCGATTGCTGTTTGCAAGGGAATAGTTTGCGCATATCTGCCCCGGAAGCACCCGGTCTTTGAGGGAACGCTGCGTCCATTTGTGTTTCGTGTTATGTGTAGCTCGTAGCTCCAAGACAGCAAAACGATAACAATGGCAACATCGACCACCGCTCACAATTGCTGAGAGCTATCGAAGACAGCCACATGCCACCGTTATCCTTCTCCATCAACTGGGTGGTCCAGGCGACCAAGGGCGGCCGAAGGGCGGCCACCCATTTTTCGTATACATTATTATTGACCATCCTGTGCGCCGGAGGATGTTGCGGGCAGGGAAAAAAAAGATATCGCGAGCAAAAATAGTAATAAAAACAAAACCGTCTCGCTTATTGGATAAACAACCGATAATTGGACTCCCGGCAATTTGTGTCGCGCTGGAGTTGGAGATGAAGCAGGAACAGGTGCGGTGGAAACGCGGAATAGTTGGAAAACTAGCAATAATAACTGTATCAAAATGAAAATGATGATGATGATGGAGAGTACTCAGTTCGTGGGTCGGTGAATGTTGGAAATAATATCGTTATAAATTAATTTGCCGAACTAATTACAGTACCTTTGCTGTCGTATGCTTCGTTCATTATGTTTGATTTATTTCGTTAAATTGCTTTCATTTGATTGATCTCTTCATTTACGAGAATAATTATAACGCACTCATGTTTCATTATCTATGTAATCAAGCAAAACGGATTTTTTTTTCTTGTTTTGTAGCTTAAATAACCTTTGAAATATTTCCATTGATGTCTCTCCATCCAATCTCCAGGTTATTGGTCAATATCGTTAATAATATTTAAAATGCATTATTTAATAGCATGATGTTACGGAAAATCAAACAATGAACATATGTCCCAGGTTTATTTATGAATGCATTTTTCCCATTATTATTTATTTGCTGTATTATCAGTCAAACATGATTTTAATTTGTTTAGCAAAAGATTCTATTTTTACACTTGATTTCTTGGGCCATTATTTGTTGTAGTATTGTTTTTTTTTAAATTTCGTTTATAGATGCTTTAAGTCAATATGGCTACATTCGCCTCTTATTTGCAGCAAGCGCTTTTAATACTGCTTTAGTGAGCAAAAACGAGTGTTTTCCCAGCGCTGGAAAAACACAGCACTACTATTGCTATTCTTTGTGTCGCTTTCAAAGTGCCCGAACGGCCGGAGGGAACGCGAATGCAAACACTCCACTCCAGTCAAAGTTTGTTGACCATGTTGCCCGGGAACACAGGGAAAGAAAAGCTAAAAACAATGTGATTCTTTTGTTTTCCATTATGTAACTTGCTCTTGTCATATCCAATGAATGTTCCCGTTCGGTGCGGCTCGGTCGCGGACACAACGTGGTGTGGTCGCAGGAAGGAAGACGACACGGCGCTCCATCCGGTGTGTCGTTCGTCCTCGGGAATAATTTATAATGTGCTACCCGGTTGGATCGCAGCCGAGTACGGAGCGAACTCAATGAAAGGTTTTACCTGCGGCACCTGGATGGTAGGTTAATTATATAAAAGTCGTTATCATTGATTGCGCTTCGATCGATGCGCGATGGTGGTGCGTTGGTGTAAGGGAAAAGGCACATTCGGCGGGTTTCTTTCTCTTGTGGATGCGAGCCGCAGTTATAAAATGTAAAGGCTTTGTAAAAATGTCTTGTAGAAACTTCCTCCATCTTTCTACTCTCTATAACTACACTATAGAGATCGTACTCGTTGCCGTTGGTGTTATCAGCTGCATAACGTGCAGTTGCTGGGAAATTGGGAATACATTTTGAGCAGAAAAATCGATCGAAACCGACGACACCGAATGGAACATATGGGCACACGGACGGCAAGCCGACAGGTTTCTTGTTTTACACTCCAAAAATAACCTATCGGCCCGAACCAAAACCGTACCATATACATTTCCATAGTCCCGGTGTGCCTTCACTGTGGACGAATTGGACGGTCAGCATTCGTCCAGGCCCGATTCCGACATGTCAATGTGTGTGCGGGCGGATGCGAGACAGGCGCCAGGGTGAAAGGGACCCGTGTTTTTGATGTAGTAAGCTTTCTGTGGTGAGCAGGCAAGGTAGGATGCCGGGGAAGGCAGTGAGGTAATATAAATAAAGAATTAATGGCTGGACTGAGCTGAAAACGACGGCAACTCCTCATAAAGCCTAAACCAGAGGCAGAGGTTGGGCGAGGTGTACCGGCTGATTGGGGGGGAGGTTCTCGTCCGTTTGTCCTTCAGCCTGTACGTGTGGCAGTGTTGTATGCGTGCGTTAAAAGGCACCAGGCACCTCCATTCGATCGACCGAGCAAGGCCAACATGATGTACCGAACCTGGGGGCGCTTTGGCTGTGTGTCGCTTTCCATAAAAACGAAACGGATGACATTTGTTGGCCTCGTTTTCTCGATCACAAATTTCGCCCATCGCCGTGTTCTGTCGGCGCTCATAAACAGATCCTTTCTTATGCGGAATCGAACACTGCGCGAGACGAAACGTGCTGGAGGTAGTGGAAGCTTTTCTCATTTATGGTTGAACGGGTTGAATGTGAAGCTTACAAAATGGTTGCATAAATCGTAGGCGTTTGCCGCTCCGGAGCAGTATCGTATTCCTCAAGCAGTTGGAGGAATTTGGCTGGATGGTCAGAACAACGTTTACATAGCGTTTGCGTATCATATTTCAAGGGTGGCAGGAACATTTGGGAAAGGGGTTTGTTGGAGGAAGGGCAACTTCGACCCCGAAGCCAGAGAATGGGGGTTTTTTGGGATGCAAATAACGATATCGTTGTTGAGGCATTTGATATGATAGAGTGCCGTGATTAGTGGTCGAAATGGGTGGTTCAAGCTTGCACGAGCGTCCCAAAGGCGATGGTCCAGCGTTGGGTGAGCCGTCAAGAGTACGTCGTTTCCAGAACCACTGAACTACGTACTACGAAAAGCAGGGCAACATATCTTGATTCCCGTTTTTGTTGTATCGTTTAGTGATCCTCGGTTCAATGTTTTCGGTTCATCCGTTTTAAAACACCATCCAGTACGGTCCGATCCGTGGCAGAGACTTTGATGGAGCATCATAAAACAAAGGAAAAAGCTCTGCAAATTTCAATCGCTTCCAACAACGGCCCTGGGATCGAACAAGGCAGGGCAAGGACTTATGGATGGATTTGAAATCGGTAGCTCAGGATTTCGTAACTCATAACTCTAGGCTACACTTTCGAGGAGCATAAAAAAAAGGAAAACGTCAATTTCATCTCTCCGACACTAGACGGTTCGTCAATGGAAATGTCCATACTCGGGACAGATTTTTTTTTTTCCTCCTAGGATAGATTTAAGCCGGTGAAGGATGGTTTTAAGAGTATTTAGGTCAACACAACGGTATGACGGAGAGTGAAAATTAGCGATTGAATCGTAGTTTGCTGCTGTCGTTTCGTTTATGAAGTATTTTCGGACGAATGTACCGTTTTTTTTGCCGGTTGGTTATCTTTCCTTTTTGCGTCTCACTAGACACATAGTTTGGACACTGCTGTGCCATCGATCAGAGTTTTCTTGAACGGCAGACAGCGAAAGCTACATCAGAACGGATTGGCTGAGATTTCAATATTCCAAACCGAACGCTCCATCATGCCAACGGTTTTGATGGCAAGTTCCGTAGCTGTCATCGCTCGTGGATGCACGTTCGTGATGGGGTTTGACTTTGGCGTGCATGTAAATACCGCTTTTCGCCCACGTTCCGCGTATATCTCCCAGCATTGTCTCTGCAATCACTGCGCGCGCCTCACACATAGTTGAAAATCTATTTTCAGTGCAATTTTGTCTACCATTTCCCACGTTGATGGAATGGATGTTGGTACCGGGCTTTGCACTAAATCCGATCCCAATCACGATTCGATATTACGTGCCTCCACTGGCAGAGCATTTCGTTTGGTTTTTAGTGCCGTACCGGGCTGTAAAATTCATTCCACCTCTCCTGATGCTCCGAAAGCCACGGGGCCGAAAGGGGTTTTCGGGCAAAATGTGGGTGACGGTTATTTGCACGAAATCTTCAACCGGCATGGAATTGAAACGAAAACGTTTTAACGGTGAAAGCAAAACCGTCACCCGGCGGCAATCAACCTTTTCGCCATTCGCGCCAGGGTGGCTATCCGCGTGCAAAACGGTACGTGGATGCGCCCTATCGTCGGCTGCGGCAGAATCTACGTAGAGGTGAAAGGTACCTCAGCCCGGAGATTAGAGTACGAGACATGGCACATAAAATATGGGTACAATGTTGCCCGCGTTAATGCTTGATTTATTCTGACTTCGTTGCATGGGAATCCCGTACTGGCTGCCGCTAGACGGTTCTTGACAGCCGGTTGCAAACGTTGCATCACACCATTACCGGTGCTGCGGCGTGCATGCCGCGGCAAGGCATCTCGAAATCTTTCGCTCGCGAATCATTCTGCGGCAATCAAACAGGAGACGAGCCCGTGGTGAAGTGTGACGGTGTGCGATAACACAGCAGGGCAAGCGATCATTCTGCAGCAGCATCGCGATGCCAAACCGATGAGACGACCGGTGGAGTTTGCGGGTGATTTCATCACGTTTATTCTTCGTGAAGTGCGTTCGATCGGTGCTTTCTAGCGTGAGGTTTGATGTTCTTGAGAAGTGGTACGCTTAGCATGGAACAAAATTTCCTCCAGCGTCTTTTCCAACGTGCAATGCCTTTCGACAAGCGCTCTTGAATTTGACAATGACTTTAGCTCTTGAAGGGGCCATGTGGCCTCTCGAACTTGTGCGACGACTACCCTCAAACATGGGCAACGCTGGGAAAAGCGGTAGCCAGTATACTACCCGCTTCTTGACGAAAGCTTCCGTCGAAGCAGCTGTCAGCGTGGAAGCGCAGTCGTATGTCATTGTCAATTCCAGCCGGCAAAGGCCAAACGTACCGCGGCAGAGTGTGTGTACATAGCGAGCGGAGAGTACATCGTCGAAAGATCTTCATGTCGAGATACGGTGCCTTTTGTCGATGCCGCCGTCGAGCAGCTTTTGCAGAACATGCAGATGCACCTTTTCGGTAGGGATTACACCGCAAAACCATATCGCGCTCCTCCCGGGGGGGTTTTCGTAGAGGCGGTGGCTGGTAGCGTTACCAGCAAGAATTCAATACATCTATTATTGGCTTAGCGTTTGCTTCCGCGTTCAGTAGCTTAAAATCGATTTATCATGTGGATGGGATCGGTTCGCTGCGAGCGCTTTATCAGGTGCTTTACGTAATCATGTTTACGGGGTTCTGCTCTGCTGCGTCAACTTTTCCCTCCTTTCTAGTAATTGATCAAAACCTATCAAATATTTCTTGCCCTCGTCATAACCTCCGCCTTTGCTGAGGGGGTATTTTTCTCTCACTCTCGTTATTTTCGGATTTGGCTATCGTATTCGGAATGGGTGCGTTGCGAAGGGTTCAAACGTGGACACGAGTGCGGGTGACTATTGATTAGGAAAGTTGGTAAAGTACTGGCATCAAGATTACATAATTTACCACAAACTTTGCCGTGTGCCTGGTGGTAGCCTGCCCTTGCAACATGCCGAGGACCTATAGCCTTCTATAGCTTGCCCGTTGGTTCGTTGTGAGTGTTCAGGAGAATAGGAGCAAATAAGGAGGAAAAAGAATGAAATATTCATCTATTGCACTGTTTCAAGAAACATGGCGACAGGAGAACTGAATAAGACAAAAAAGAAGACCCGGCTGAAGATGTATGACCCGTCTGGTAAAGTTGAAGTTATTGGGAAGAGATCACATAAAGTCAAGACAATTGTGTTGTTGTTGCGTCAATACATCAGGCAGTCGGCATTAAAAGAAGACTATTTAGAAATAGTTCTTTTTATGTTAAATCATTCAATGCAATGACCTAGCTTTTATTGGTGAATCAAACAAAGTGTATTTTTATGTACCTAATTTCATAAAGGTTGAATTAAATGATTGAAGTTGTATCTAAATGTTGGAAAGGTTACTAAAGTCATGGAAACATAGAAGTTGTCTAGAAGGAGAAGGAGATTTATTATTCATATTTTTTACCCAACGAGAAACGCACAGTTAATTAGTCAAAGTTTCCATATTTTATTTATTTAAATGTATTTAACATAAAAAAATATTCTCCACAAAAAATCATACACACCCATACGTTGTCAACTGATTTATCTGTTCGTATTGTTAGCTGGTCCACAGAACCCTTCCGGCTAAATACCATGAATCGTCTCTCGTCTTCCGGTTTGCGTCAGTTCTCATTTGTCCGACAAACGCGAGCCCCTTTCATTCGCGTAGATGCGCAACGCGCATAACCGTTTGCGCCAAAATGTATGCAATGATAGTCGTGAAGCTACCACTGGCAGTCACCGTGCTGTGGCCGTTTTGTATAACGGAGGCGTTGTGCTGCACAGTGGCTGACAGCAATCCGGCATAACGCTCGTGTAGCGCTTTGCAATGGGACAGGTTGCACGTTCCTACTAAACAATACAGCTCATCCAATACCATCCAGAAGTGTCCACGACGGGTTGGCAATGTCACGTGAGCAAACAACCGCTTTTAACGCGTCAGCACATGAGTGCGAAGTGAGCGTAATGCATCAAATCTGCCGTCTGCGAACTGCTGCGCACTGTGCACATGATTGGCATTGGATGGGTTGGCAAACCATGGTTAAAAATAATGAGCACAGTATCCTGCAGTGTCAGTTTCATTAGGTGTTATGCACACTGCCGGGGGGCTCTCATGTGTGGTGTATGTGCCAGTGCCGGATATGAAGCGGTCACCACGCAACGGTCATTCGGCGTTTGCTCGGTGCGTGAAGATTTGGGTGAAGTTTTTAAGCCTGATTAGTGAAGTGCGAAAACTGTCACCTAAAAGGGAATTTCTGGCTATATTCGGAGCAGTTAATTTGCTTCGCAGCGAAGTTATTTATGGTTTTACGGCACCCAACATCAACAGCTTGAAGGTTGCTTGGATTGCGCGCGCGGTGAAAACTTTGGGACCTTAAGGCTGAAATTACAGTTGCGGGAGTAATATCAAATTCATTGCCTACTCTATATAGCTAGACAGTATTTATTCGTTATGTCAATATTCATTAATCGAGCGGAAAGGTAAACTCGTCCTGAGATTTTGAGAATGATGAACATCGCATACAACACAGTGGGACTCCCTCATCCATGAGCAATATCGGGCAATAACCGTATCGTTTCAATCAACCGTCTCGCGATTGATTTCAGCGAAAGTTAATCCTTCATCAGAAGGGAATAACTTCTTCAAGGTTGACCGGCTTGTTGAAACTGTGACACAATTTCGTCCGAATCGCCAATTATCCTTTGGATAAGACGGGATAATTATGGTAGCTCATCGGACTCGGTCGATTATTTGAAGCAGGTGTAAATAAGGCACACCCAATCCGGCAGGAAAGAGTAGTGAAGCTGACTTTAAATTATAACTTCTTTTCTGTGCGCTGCCGAAGGACTGATCGCTCTGCTAATGAAGCGAGAAACCTTTTCCAGGAATGAACCATCATAATGAGCAGCTCGGGCCAGAAATCAGTTGATGTTTACCAAACGGCATTAATTCACGCACCCAAAAGGCACGGGGAAACACATTGCCTACCGCGGACACCGGCAAGGTGGGCGAACAGGTTGAGGATATGATTAGACCGAGGGGTGTGCAAAGTGAGCCATTATCGTTGGCTGCAATCGTTTATTGATTTTTGGTTAAGGTAGATACTGCCTCCGAGCACGGCAGGAAACCCCATTAGGCGAGAGGTAATCATTGAGATAAGTTTCTGTTACTAGCTTCGGGCCAGCATAATATTATTGTTTCAAAGTTGAACTTTACGCTCAAGCGGGACACCGAACACACATTTGCAAACTATTGCTGGTTGTGCCTCGGGAGAAATAAACTTATCCAAGCGAAATGTATATTGACTTCGCCCATCCATCGTAGTCAATTCCAATACTTTGGTGTGCTGTTTAGTCTTAAGCGTACTTAGTGATAAAGCTTACCGGGTTTAATCCCAGCGTTCGGTGTGCGTCACGTATGAACAATTCTAGGCAGAGTATTAAAGTTTCTGCAAAACAAAAATGTTAGCGAACGCGAAAATAAACAAACTTAACGAAATCCAATCAACTTGCTAAACGATGCTCTATCTCATGGACACACCGATATACATTCTGGCGGGAACCCCCCCAACGGTGGGGGAATACACACAAACAAAAATGTTCCCTTGAATGCTTAGTCATCACAAACATTCGTTCACTTTGTTACCGTATGCATTGCGCTTCAGTTATCTGGGATCCTTGAGGATAATGGTACCGGAGATGAAGCCGTCCGTTCGAGCGGACGTTCCTAACCGAGGATAGCTGATGAGAGGGTAAATTCGTTTCCCGCACCCCTTACACTTCTCGCTTCCGGATGGTTGATTTCTTGAGAGTTTTTGTGCAGCATCTTTCACCAGCACCGTCATCGGGGCTGCATTTGTGAGCTGTATAAGTATAATATCATTAGTGACCGTTAGCCGCACTCACGCAAAGTCACAAATCCAAAGGCGATCCTATAACGCTTTCTTCTTTTCCACGTTGAGTAATCAATCCCCAAAGTGGTTGCGGTTGGTTAAGAATCGCAGCAGAAACTGGCTGAAGATTTTCACTAATGGAAAATGTGCAGCACATGATGATGCGAAAGAAAATCGCACGTTGCCACCGTGCAGTACGTAAATGAATGCCCGAAAGGCAAAATAAGGGGGAAAAAAGAGCGAATGCTCGAATGGCTGCTGGAAAATGAGGAATGGCGAATACCGTAAGGCATCGTCATGTGCATTATCGAGCAGTGAAGGACGATAGTTGCCGCATCATTCATCGTAATCTTATTAGTTGCAAATGGTCCATTCCACAGTCTCTCATCGTTAATGCTGCTGGTTAGTAAAAGCCAAGGAACAATGAGCTGAAGCTAGTAAATTGATAGGAATGGCTTGGCTATGGAAGGAGTTGGCATCATTAGTTTTGTGAAGACGAAATTGTGAAGATCTTCTAATTACCATTTCCTTTCACTGATGCACTGATTGATGCACGGAATTTTTTGAGTGTACGTCTGTAAAGTTACAAGAGTCTGCCACTAAGTGGGTTAGTATAGCCAGCAAATTTCAAAAGGGAGTAGCCAGTAGGAGACCAAGATAAGAATTTTGCTTGTAGGAAAGCACAACACAAATATATGTGCTACAGTTTTGTAACATATTTTTATAGTGATCTTTAAAAATAAATCGCAAAAATCGTCTTTTCTTAGTGTCTCCAAAGTGTTCTACCACCTGAAAGTTTACATTATTTATGAGTGTCATTTAGGATTGATAAATCTTTACGACACCTTTACAGTTTCGCATCTAATAGTACATGTAAATCTAACCAAAACCTTCTCATGTTCCTCTCATTTTAGGTACGTTACCTACGTGATAAGCGATGCTGTACTATACTGCTTGCTCCCAGCAACCTAAATCGGTCCTCATTTCCGATCGATTCCGAACAGATGGAGCGTAGCTGCTGCAGAACATCGGAACGGTTGCTTCCTCAAGGTTTTTTTTGTTGTTGATTTCACTTCACATCATTACCCCGGGCTACCAAAATCCAAAAAAAAAAAAACGACAGGTAATTCCCGGTGAACAGCAAACACCCACAAAATCACCCAATAAATCTTGCGATTGTCATTTTTATTACGGGCAACGCCCTTGCCACGTAAGGCGGCTGGGTTCTGGCCGTTGCATAATGCGTCCACCGTCGGTTGAAAGATGAATGCGATTTGGTGCGAGCTCTAATCAACTTCCTCGCTTCGTCGAGAACCCGGACAGAGGCAGCAGGTGCCATTTTTCACGCCAAATGGAATCGATTTGGTTTGGGAGAAGGTGATAAAATAACTTCCATTTTATTCCTTCCTTCTCAGCCGAGGTTGTTTTTTGTCTGTTTTTTTTCGTTTTTTGGCTGGCGACGTGTTTCTAAGTCATCAAGCCATTACCGATGTTCCATGTACGATGGAACATAAACCATTTCGGGTTGGCTTCACAATCGCCTGGACTGGTTTTGAGGGCCTTCTCCAGCTAGGATGTATCAGCCAAATGAGCAAACGGTCGTTGTCGAAGTACCCTTAAGGAAGCAAATGCAAAATGATGGACGTGTGCGGTGGACAAGATAACACGCCGTGGCTGTAACGAGCGTGTAACCAACCAACATCCCGTGATGATAGCGCGAAACGTTGGGCTGAGCTGCTATAATGTATCGTTGGCTAGCTTCCAGGCACACTTGAGTCTGCCCGGAGCGATCTTCACGACGTGTCCTAATGGATAACCTTGCGAACCAATCGAACGTGTCAATCGTAGTTCGTGTGCCCCGTAGCTGTGGGAACATCGTAAGAGATGGCGTATTCCTTCGATCGCCAACGTACCGCCGATCGACATTTAAGCAATGGAAGCGTGTGTGTTTATAATTTGTGCCGATCACGGCATCATTCCTGCTGAACCACACCGGCACATTCGATCGCATGATAGCCTAATGAAGTAGACAATCACACGCGGACGGTTATTATTTTACCGTACAAGCATTGTCCTGCCGATGGCGGAAACTTGCGCCTGGTTCATGTTAAATTTAATCATTCGCTGTTGGCTTGCAGTTGTTCGAACCAAACGCGTGGACGTTTGTTTTTGTGCCGCCTGATGATGATGATGCTTTGCGTGTCACGCGAAGCGGTATGACGCTGGTTGCATGTTTGCTTCGGTATGTGACTGTTACGCACACGCGTACCTAATAATGACCACAAAATTTCCCTCCAGGGGAGGCTCTTTGTTCGAACTGATCAGATGGGGGAAGAAATAGCATCACCATACAAAAATAACCATCATTTGACATTGAATTCATCAGCGTCTAATGTCTGTCTGTGTGCGCGGTTCGGACGTATGTTTTTAACGCAACGTAATACGACACTGCCCTGTGTGCAGCGCGGAAAAATGGATCTGTTTTCTTGCGTTCCTTTTTGTTCGCACCGTTCGCCATATGTTAGTCGCGGCATCTTTGCGCTTAGCTGGGCGCCCGTTTAGAGCTGGCGGGTTTTGGGGCGGCTTACACGTGCGCGAGATGGACGGGAAAAAGCATAAAAGCTCACAAATAGCTCTCATAAACCGTGAGAAATATTGCCCGCGGTCATGGCGGTGGGGCTATGGGTTTTTCTTTTTGTTCGTTTGTTGCTGTTGCTATGCAGGCAGCGTGACAAAAGCTTAGCGAAATGTATGTGTTTCGGTAAATTTCCCCCATGCCAAACTGATCTTCTTCCGTGCCGCTCCGTGCAGACACAGTATTTAGCTTTTTAATGGTTTTGGATGGTTTTTAATACCGTGCCGTAAATTAAGATGTTGTAAATGAATGCAATAAATCAGATGATGATTTGATTTTGCCGCCACACCAAAGTGGATCAAATCGCGTAGCGTTATTAATAAATGCAATTTGTCCTCAAATGTATGCCAGTAAATAAAAGGTAATTCGTTGTTGACGTTGAATGTGCCGTCCAAGCAAGGATTTACAAACCGATCGGTGAATAGACGATAAGCATTTGACACCTTCCGTTACGGGTGTGATTTATTGGGGGAAAAAATGGGCTACCGGTTTATGCTTTTGTGTTACTTTTTGCACCACAGGTTGGTTTAATGTTGTCCGTTTCCATTTCATCGTTTTCTGCTAGCACTCGTCAAGCAGCAGTTAATGACCGGGTGCCAGTAGCGAATAAAAATGATAAACGAGAAGCCGATAAATACCGTTTGAATTTAATTTGCACCTCATATTCCGCATTAACATTCTGTTAAATGTTTGTTATTTGTATAGCAATGTTTGGGATAGAAATGTTAAATAAATACACTACAAAAGGCGATACACCCGGTAAGGTAGAGATACCGCCTTTGCGTCCTACATCTTTGTCAAATATATTTTTAGGAATATGTTAGAGCCTCATTGTAGTTTCATTCTTCAAACCCAACCCTATTTCATCCAACCTATTTTCTAGTAAATGTTTTTTTTTTGCTTTTTTGTGACTGGATTTGCATAACTTGTTAACATCAGTGACATGATAATCGATTTATGCGAAGAAAGTTTTCAATTCCCCACCGATAGGATATCAGTCAAGCACAGGCAAAGTATTTTTTTGTTTTGGAGTTTGCATTCCCAAGTAACGTTGGCAGTAATCTTTGGCCAGAACTATTTGGCAGCGGTTAGTGTAGTTTTAAAGAAATTTCTTTCAGGGATCGACGGAAAATGTGCCAATTGTGCTGTGGATGCGAGGCAAGGAATGAAGATGCAAGACGCAACCATTGAAAACTCCTTTGCACGGGGAAAGATTTATGGGAGATGATGGAATGATTAATGGTTTTCCTATCAGCTTGTCCTGCTTCCGCTGTTTAGCGTCCCAGAGACGCGCCTCGGCGTGTTAAGTTTCATGTGCATAAAAACGTCGGCCTAACTCAGGGAGCCGCTAATGTTGAAGGTTGCGGTGATGTGGGTGAATGCCAAACTCATCGTTTTCTTTTCTTTCTGCGTGCTGTTCCGCTTCGGTTCCTTCGGTTCGCTCATGGCTCATGTCGGCTGTCGCGGGGAGTTATCCGTCTTAACCGTCACCTCTCTATTCGGGTGTCGCCCAGCAGTGCCAATCAATCGGCCGGTGGCAGATTTGGCGTGCATAATGCCGGCGAACAAATTAGCCGAACATGGTGTGTGAGTGTGATTTGCATGTAACCATCATTTGCGCGAGGAAGAATATAGGCTTTTTATCAGTGGGATTGTGGGCAAAACCAAGGACCGGGGGTGAGCGACCAGCGATGTGAGTTTCAATGTGCTAAATAATGATACGCCGTGTGGTGATCTCATCGGAACAAGAAAAGATTAATTTTCCAGCTGTTTATTGGAGGTTAGCGACAACTTTCTAACTATTAATACTACAACCACATAGTGTTTTCGGGTTTTTTTTTATTATTTCATGATCAATGTCTAACAGCTCATTTATATTTTAATATTTTTATCGATTCGTACTACAGAGCAGATGTGCAAACCGCACGCTCTTCATTAACAGCGTGAGAGTTATTTAACCTCAATCATTAGTAAGATTGGAAGAAACTGTACCATTCAAATTCGCTGGACACATAATTCTCCTGGTTTCTTGAATACCTTGAAAATACTAACGGCCAAAAGTATACAATGCTCATTATAAAATCATCGATAATATCTAATTTTGTGTTGGTTAAGCATTTTGATACTTCTAATATATGAAACATCTAATAAAACAAAGTGTTCTAAAAAGAAAAAAAACTAAATCAAAATGAAAACAATTTTCTTGTGGGATAAGAGAAATAAAAGGGTAACAAAAAATAATTAATTGTCTTATGACGTCAATTCGATGCATTTGTTTTAAATTTTTAAACCACAAAATATGGAATTATAAAATATCTTATGCTTCAATGCATTAGCGGCGGCAGCAACAAACTAAGCTTGACGTCACTATCACCGTTTCTGCTGCTCACATAACATGGTCGCGCCCCAACTAATGAAACACTATAACTCAATCAGATTTAAGAATTCCCTCCCAATTTCGTTCCGCACTTTAGCGACGGTGCTTTGACTCGTTATCTTGCATTGATCATACACTCCGCTTTGCACCCGATTGTTGTGGGTTTTGCGGTTTATAATTTAGGCAGAAAAAAAAAGATCCGTCAATTCAGCAAACTGACAGATCCATTTGGAGATCTAAATGGCAATGGTAAGGGAACTGTTCTCAACCTTCCCAAGCGGGAGCGTCAAGCAAAAACTAGCAAACTCCACATGTTGGTGTAAAGAAGCGGAGCTAAACGGAGGAATGGAGCAGAATGGAATAGGGCGATTATTTTCACATTAGCTATGGCTGGCATTTTGGCTGTCGAGCACTTTCTATTGTAGTTTGCACGAATTGACGGCTCGTACAGTGAAGCCGCCCGATCAGCGTACCTAATGGTTAGCAATCAGGGCCCTGCCTCACAGAGTGCACACAGTGTGCTAATCTCATTTCCCGTACAAATTCGTTTGTTGGCGTGGTCTTGAATAAACGACATTCGACAGGACGAGATACGATTTAATAGTTTCAACCTAAAGTTGAGGCTTTATTCGAATCTGTAGACAAGGGTCACAAGGGAAGAAGAAGCGGGTGCAGCGTAATTTTGCTTGTTTGTTGGTATTTTTTGTCATGGGTGCCATTTGACGAGTTCATAATGAAGACATTAGATGTGAGACCTTACAACACCTTTCCTGGAAGCTGATTGATGTTCACCTCGTTTAAAAGCGGACCGACCGTTGAACAATGGAATTTGGCTGAAAGAAAAGTAATTGTGGTTTTTTGTTGAAAAGAGTTTCAATAACTTCGATAAGGAAGGGCTTTGAAACTTTAAATTAAACTTCGAAAAAGAATGCATAACGATAAATCAATGAAATAAAACAAACACAAGCAACATAAGCTTCACGAAACAGCAAACTATTAAGTGCATTGTCTCTTATAAAATTTGAGACAACTTTTAGCGCGATTTTTTTTGGTTTCGCTCCTTAACAGGATGTCGGATCAAAAGCAAACGTCTCAAGAGCTGCTCTCACTGCGATTTAAGATCTGCAAAGCATGTACGCGGCATCCTCCTCGCAAAAACACGTGAAGATATCCGAAGTTCGGGGCCGATTTGTCCTCGATCAGCAAGCAGGTCAACTGCTGTTTGTCATGTGCAAGTAAGGACTGCATGAGAGTAGTGAACCGAACCGCTAAATAAAAGCGCACACGTGTTTGCACGGTGCCAATCACGTTCGGAGAAGGTGAATTGCTTCTGGAGCGTGTCCACGAAGGTCGGCACACGCTGTACCACAAGATGCCGTTTGGAGATGTGCTCGTGCCTAGCGGATATTTCGGTTGAAAAATATAACAACATTTAACAACATCACTGAATGAGCACTTCTCTAGCAGCTGATGATCGATTGGTTTGTTTTGATATTATTTGAAGCCGCTGAGCAAGATCGCAAGCAATAGTATTGATGGGATTGAAATTTCTTGTTAATTCGTGCCTATTTTACGATAAGATGTGATAGTGAAACATTGGGCTTGTATTAGTTGAGTTCTTGATTGAATTGTAGCTTCTTGTTAAGCTTCTTGCAGTTGGTTGCAGTTTCGTGTTGTCATCAGTGTCTGTGAAGGTTGGTTGGTTGGCATTGGTTTTTTTTTCTTACGTTTTATTCATTCCACAATAATGTGTTTACCAGTGTTATCTAAGGCGGTGGTGCACAAGATCGTCCTACACCGGTAGAGATGTGCACAGCCTTTGACGAAGAAAACATAAAACAGCCTTAAAAGATACCTTGCACCAATAATGCTCGTGCTTGATAACATGCCGATAACTCTCTCTCTCTCTCTCTCTCTCTCTCTCTCTCTCTCTCTCTCTCTTTCTTTATCTCCCTCACACTCTTTTTCACACTCACAGAAACTAAAACCACAATTAAAACTAACGAATACTTGTGTTTAACGACCCGGAACGTCGTGGCTTATCTGTAAGGTTTTTGTTTGCTTTGTACAGAGGGCTTGGTTTTTCGAGAGGGCGTCCCATACCGGGAAGCAACCGGTAGCGGATGTCGGTCAGTCTTAAAGGTATGGAAATGTGGCCAACGCCAAAGAACCTTCCTGCAGTGAGAGTCTTTTTTGTTATTTTTTTTTATTCTCTCCGATGTCGCATGTAGTGCGTGCTTTGGCATGCCTTTTTGTTTGTGAAGCAGCTTATATATAAGCTAAAGTTATATCTGAGAGGGTGTTTAAAGGGTGTAGGCTCTTGCCCAATAAGAGTCCTTACGGTAACCAGACCGTGGCAATAACAAGGATGACTTTTTTGGAGAATGATATCTCGCTCTTAAATGTTCTTCTAGAAAAGATTCAATTAAAAGAAATGCCTTTTCTTAACATACTGCTAGCAGATCGAATTTTCAAAAGTTGACCGGTGAATGTCCTGGATTATCACAGCCTTCCCGACACGGGGGAGTTATCGGCTCTCCTTCGAGCTCGTCATGATTGTTGCATCTGATGCCGGTGTGGTTGTCAGGGTGGTGGACGATGATCCTACCTGCGCGCTGATTGGCTCAGAACCGGTGTGCACTTGAGTAATGGAGGGTTTATGCGCTTTCGGTTCAATCAGCTCTTTGAGTGCAGCTCCGGTCGGTAGCTCCACCAGAACGCAAAGCAATGCACCGAAGATGTAGCTGAAAAAGAGCACCTCGACTGTGTAACCCGTGACTATCTGTTCATTGCTGAAGATGGGTGCCTTTTCCCTACCATACACCTGGACGATTACAGTGAAATGGATGAGATAGACGCTGTAGCCCAGTTTGCCGAGCACGCGAAAGATCGGATGACTCAGTGCCATCTTGATCCAGTTATGTCGGTGCAGTAGCGCCAGCGCCAGCAGCAGCACGGTGTTGAACAGACCCCAGCTGAGCTTGAAGGCGCTCGCGTATGCAGCGAGACAGATAGCTGGAAGCCAGGAAAGATTCGACACAACCCACGATACGGTGGCCATACAAAACACGTACAACAGTCCGCTAAATTGAGCTAGCTGACGGAATGCGGCAACCTTGAACAGTTCCTTCCGTTGGTCCCGGTAGTGGTGATACACAATGCCGGCCAACATGCCAAAGAAGTAAATGCCGGTGTTCTGATGAAACGGGAAGTATAGCACGCTCTGGAACTGTTGACCTCGGATGTACTTTTCCGCGTCCTTCATGTCCACCGTCATGACCGGCGTAATGCCAGCCATCAGATAGGCCACTGCAGGAACGATCACGCTGTAGAGGAAGATAGCGCTGAAGATGTATCTTCTGGTGGATGGCCATCGCCAGAAAATCATCATTATGATAAGGCCGAAGACGAACAGCTGTAGATCTGTCGCAAGGTACCAGGAAGGTATGAAGCACTGAAGATAAAGATGGAGTAAAGTATTGAATATAACAACGCTCCAACAAATCAGGGTTGCCGCCAGCTTGCCGACACCTACCGGGTTATCCCATCCGATATAGTTGTTTACGAAGAGCAAATTCATCCACCATTGCTGTTGACAGTTGTTGGCCGACTCGCCAATAAACTGTTGCCCGAAAGGTCCATCGATCAGGTGCCGCATAACTGACGCCTCGAGGAGAATCATGAACGCGTACGTTGGCACTAATCGGCAAAGCCGATTTAACAGACGCTCGCCGAAGTACGCCAATCGGAACGTTGGATTTTTGCGCACATGATCGAGAAAGTTCACCGCCATCAGCATACCGCCGATAGTGAAGAACGTTTGTACGTAGTTTTGAAACTCGGCGATGAACGTTTGTAGCGGGGCGCCGTGCTGCAGTTGCTCGAGATATTCGGGATTGCGCTGCGGGATCTTCAAGTGTGCAATCGTCACGTGCAGAAAGATGACACGGAACGTTTGGGCGAAGCGGAACGCTTCGAAGCACGCAAGGTCGATGCGGGTTTGGGTGTGTATCGGTTCTTGCAGTCGGCGGATATTGCGAGGAAAGGAGAATGCTGTGAGAAGCCGCTGGTGCGCCTGCTTCGAGTTTCGTGCGAAGTAATCTTCGGGAAACTTTTGTCTCGCCTGCTGGTGCATATCGTACACGGTGGAGGCTACCACGAGTGCGATAATTGCAGCAGCAAGTACGAAAAACATCACATCCAGCCAATCTGGCGATGGGATGAAAAGGTGGCATTAGGAAGAGGATAATAATGAGTGAGTTTGCTGATGGGTTTCTTGAATCAACAACTACGATAGGCAATGTTAGGAGTTATTACTTTGTGACGTTTTCAAATTGCAATTTCTGTATTGAAAAAATAAAAAATACTCATACCGTATGGAATATCCACAGTGTCACGGGAGTAACAGTGCTGGATGTGGAGTGCGGACGATACGATCAGCCCATAGTGAGGCGTAATCTCTGCACTTATGCAGCGGTGAATCATTTCCTCACGCGAAAGTTGATCCGTTCCACTTTCGGTCGCATTTTGTATGATAGCGTCGTGACATTTTGGTATGCATACGCCACGCTCCAACACCGAATGGTCATAGTGGTGATAATCGCTGGAAAAATACTGACATACCCCCGGATATGTCCCGTACGCCACGGTCAGTAACGGGTTGCCTTAGCTCGTAATGTGACGGTGACAGGATTTACTCACGCTTATATTTCTCCACAAGGCGGATGATTCGTCCGGTGCCAGTGGTGCCTTTACGATGCAATAAACGTACTCATCTCGATACCACCGACGGCAATCCTCGTAGTCATCGTACAAGAACACTGGTGGAAATTTAAGGTATTCCTCCACTGGAATATCACAGAACAAGGAGAAAACAGCTTATTCGTATTGCCATTTTTCTCTCGATGGAAATCATCATCCTCACATCGATTTATTCTCACACACAATTAAGCTTCGATACTTCGCATGCTATGAATCGTTTGGGACTTACTTTGAAAAGTATCAGCGAATGAGTTACCGGCTGCGACTAAACTAGATGACAGCAACAAGCCGTATAGAGCTACTAAAACCGTTCGTATGGCCATTTTATGATCAGGTGACAATATACAGTTTTTTTTAAAGCAGACAAACAATATTACTAGTTGAAGCTGCAGGAACAAGATCTAACGTACTTTTAAATACACTGACTGACTGATACGTTCACTTCGATACACTAAACTAATTAAAAATTTTTCGATCTATTACTACAGTGGTGTGATTCTATTCACGTACGTATCACTTATTCATTTTAATACATTTGTGTTATTAAAATGTTTGACAGTAAATTGCGCACAGACACAAAAACCGCACTTCATTCACTTCACAATCGCACTGAAAGGAGTTCCGGTTTCGTTTTCTACAAACTATCCTTTTTTTTGTTGTCAGTTTTGTGACTGGAGCTTCATATGCGCAATAGGCTTAGGTTCGTCATATCTCCTACTGCCACGGCGCATTATGGACAATCGATGGCGATCGTCATTTTCACTGCCGGATATGGTTCGCAATATTGGTCGTTGCCAAACACTTTACGGACGCAAACGATGAGCTAAATGTTGGGGTGATGCTAGATTGGCTGGGGACGTTGAAAGAGGATAGAAAAAAGAGATCAGCATACATGTACGCCACACAACCCACACAACTTGAGGAAAGTGTGACGCAAATTATGAAAGATTTTTTTTTTACGAGCTATTTGCCATGGTCTACGGTGTTTGAGCGATGATAAGGCTGTAGAAAGTGGTAAATGGGCTCGTGCACATTTTCGAAATTGTTGAACCTTCGTTCCAATTTGATAAAAATTGATTGCACTTTTTAGGCGCGGCTGAAATGAAATCACTGGCACTTATGTTCTTTTTTTTTACCTTATTTCTCCTCTGTTGCAAATGGTAGAAAAGTAAACAACATTTACAGCGTGTGTGTAGCGTGCATTTGTCGGTAACAGATCAGCGGGCGTTAAAATTCGCATTCACACGTCCAACACAACAATTTCAGGGGCACGCTCTGCAAAGCGTATCCAATAGATGGAAAATGCATCATCCAACATAGTGCGAGTTGGCCAGTGTGTTTGTGAATTTTTCACCACACTAAGGACACTTTGTCGAAGGTTAGACGCGCTGGAAATCAGATCCCACGAGCATATCTGTGGTGATTCGAGCGATTTGTAATGCACCAAGGTTCGCAAGGTTTACTTGTCTGCCGGTCGGTCTGTTGACGTTTGTACACCGGGAAAGATAAATGCTGCCGAACTGTAACTGCCAACAGCAATCGTTTGTTGAACAATTTTACGATGTTGATCTTTCGATCGAAGCTCCGCGGTACCGGGCACAGAGAACTAATTGTTCATACACTTGTTTGTCCCGGCAACAGCAGCAACACACCGATCGTTGAAAATCAAATATTGTACTTCACATTAGCATGGCAATAATACATGTTTGCACTGTCTCCAAGTGAGGTTTAGTTTTATTGCTACCACAATGTTTGCCACAGAAAAGTATACGCGCAAGATAAAAAAATCAAACGATCAAACGATTCACGATCGCGGCGGCTTAGTCGTGCAAATTTCCACGAAATCGATGCAAATCTAATCGGCGAAAACTCACGTCCAAGATCTAGTACTTTGAAGATGTGCACCCGGTGAGCGATCACAGTCGACTGCACCGATCCGTTTCAGAACGGTACGCAAAATGAGTTTTCACCGCGCGGACGGGCACGGTTGGCGCGCTCGCGTTCGTCGTCGGTTCGGTCGTTGAAGTCTTTCGTCTTATTTTCGTGCGATGCCTATTGGTGGCGTTTGATGGAGCGTTGTTTGCTCGTGTGTGCCGGTTGGGGTATAGTGCGGGGAGCACTAGTGCTCAGTATACAACGATTTGCTAGCGGTTTCAATAGTTCGTTCTGTCCTCCTTTTTTCTTGCACACATACCGCGAGCGTAATCATCAAGCGGACGATGCTGCGTCAAGGGAAGATGTAACGTTTCGGTGTTTGTTGTAGGCATTGCTGCACGTGTTGTTGAAGAAAGCACCGAACGCAATTATCGCGTCAAGGATAAGGATCGAGGTCGATCGTGTTGAAGTTATAACCCATCATTGACAAGACGTTAGACATTTTCGATCCTAGCGTGTACTTTCCGCGGTAAGTACAAATTGTGAGGTGCGATTATTACGTTTTTTTTTGCATTTACAACCGATCGAGTCATGTTGTGATTCATCTTATACCAAGGTAAAACAGATTCACAACACTGTAGCAATGATGTAATGAGGGTCTGCTGTTTTTTTGGCAATAATTTAGCTTTTCTCTACCAACTTCACAGATGCGGATTGTGTTTGGCAAACGTGTACAGCTGGCAAAATTTTATAATGTGTTGAAATTGCTTTTTTGGCGATTGAAAAGTTATTTGCCAGCATCGATCGCCGGTTGCGTTCGATTAATGATCGACCGTCGGAAGTAAAGATTTAATGATCCTATAATGAACAGTTGCTTTATTATCGATTAATACACAGTTCGGCGGAAATGTGCTTCCATACACGTGGCGCGTACTGTGCTGTAGGTATGGAATGGTCGTACGAAGAGAGTATGGTGTGACGATTAAATAAAATTAAAAAAAACCCTTTCCCCTTGCCCAATGAGCATGATCGAGCTAATCGATTATTTTGTTGCGTCTGTTTTTTTTTTAAGGTGCAACCTTCGATTGTTGAGGAATAAGAAACAAAACAAACAAACAAAACAACAACATGTAGATAAAACCGATTAAGCTGGTGATGTTCAAACACCATGTTAAGTCTGTCTTCCACAGACAGTTGAAGGACTTCGGTTTCCCCGGATTCGTTACGATGTACGGAATATTCATACCTGCCCTTCGTAATCACATATGTCTTCGCGTCTAATAAAAATCAATGATTGTCAAAATGTTTTAATTAAAAGATGTCTATTTATGCTTATCAGATTCAAGGCGCCGATGGAAACAGAACAGGAAAGGAAATACAGTGCTGGGCCCTTTTTCCTCTGTCTGAATGTGTTCACGGCGGAACGCGCCTAAACCACTGAGCTATGTGTGTTTGTAAGTGTAAGCAGTAATACGAGTCATTAATTGAATCGCCAAATGTGGAACAATTTTTGCACAACAATTCGGCTTACGAATTGATTTCAATATAAGTGATCTCTGCTCCAGTTGATCTTTGCCTAACGAGAAATAGAGTGACATGCAAGAAACACCACCATCATGTTCATGGTTTTGGCTGTGTTTGTGTGTGTGTGTTGGATTCATTTTGCAAGTCATGATAAAAATTGATTAGAGTAATTTTCCATCTAGAGAGCTCTTGTTTCAATGAACTCACAGTCGATGCCGCCACAGTAGCTGACCTCGATTCAGTCAGGGCACCCATGTTCTATACACGAGTTGAAATCTTTCTGGTTTTTCTTGTTCTTGACCATTACGGCAAGCGTTTGAAACGAATGTAGCAGTATCATAGCAATTGAAAAGAGGAAGCGTTCGGTCGGTGGAACCAAGCCTATTATCTGGTGGTTGAACAAATCAATGTGCTACGTTTATTAGCCGCAGCGAAGAATGTCTTTCGAGCAATGACAGCAAACAGCGGTAATTCCCTTCCCAAAATCGACCCTATGATGGTGGCCTTGCGATCGTGGCGGGAAGCATGTTTGCTCGAATGCGGGAAACACGCATTACATCGACTGTTGACCCTGGTGACGTCAATGCACGCGCAAACGCAGTGACGTTTGCCCTGTCTCGATCGTGTACCAGCGAGTGCACACCTGATTCAGTTTTGGGGCTTCTTAAACAACGGAAGAAAAATGAGTGAAACTAAGTCAATAATTTCAATGGTGCATCCAGGTGGGAACCCGGCCCTGTCTAATGGTGTTGATTTGCTTTCGTTTTCTGTCCGGTTGGCTCAAACGCAACCGTTGTAAGCAGCGTTTGAAGCGCGTGTTCAAATGATTTCAAGGCGTGTGTAAAATCAATGATCACCAAAAAGGGGGTGTAAGCAAAAAAAAAAAAACACGTGAACCTACAAATGCTTTTTGTCAAAAATGTGTAGTAGGTCCATGTTTGTCTGCGTATACGGTGCTCGGTGTGGCGTGCGCCGTTTACACTTGAGACATAAGACTCTTGGCATAGGGGAATAAATCATTTGAACGATTGTTGTGAGTAGGGTCGGAAATGAAGATGAGAGGACTAAATTTGTTTTGGCTAAGCTCTTGATCAAGTAGGCAATTAAATCAAACGCTCGGCGGATCAGCATGCGGAGCTGGCTACGCGCAGATGATCCAAACGAAGACAACACGCTGGAGGCTTCGGTCAAGAGTTTTGAGAGTTTTGGGTGAGGCATAGTAATAACTTTGAGCGCTAGACGCGTTGAGGCATCTCGTATGTTGGGGGCGATAGTGCGAGAAAGAAATGATAGAAGACTGAATGATGGAAGGTTCAAGGGTGGGGTGTTGGGATAAACCGCACAAGCCGTATGGTCGATATGGGAATGAGTATTCCGCAGTGCATAATCGTGTTCGAGACTGAGGAACCCATGGTGAAGCCGGACCCGATTTGTTCCAATTAAAAATAGTGTGTCATAGCATCATCAATGTTTTTTGTGTTAGCATTATGAGTGCCCATATTTTAATTTATTCGTCTCACACGAATCTATTATCCTATTAGTGATCTCATCTGTTTGGATCGGGAGGGAATGGGTGCAGTAGCTAAAGGAATTTTGTTACCACCGCCTAAGAACCGTACCTGAAGGTGTTGCGAATATACGCCGTATACAGTGTTCTAGCGTCCGAGAGATAGAATAACCAGAGCTTCCGGTTGAATTCCTTTGAAGGATAGGTTGTTTTTCAACCTTGGCTACATTGGAGACTACTCAATCGTTTGTTTTTCTTCCGACCAATGTGTTATTAAGTTTATTGACCTAGATCAAGGAATGATAACATCTCGGACATATATAAAATCTCGTTTCCGGATATGCGTCGTGGCAGCTACAGTGTGTACATTTGTAGGTAGTATTGTTTTTTTTTATGTATACTTAAACACTTTGTTGTGTCTTGTGGAAGCTGGTAGTGCAAAGATATATTTAAGCTAGTTCCGACTATGTGTGACCATTTGAAAATTGTGTGATGTTTAACAGCATGCAATATCTTCATGTTATTGAGCCTTGTTAACGAATGATAGCCCACGTTGTCTTTGTGTTTTTGATACACCGACACGTGGTGATCGTAAAATCAGCTTGCTGCACCGTTCATTGCAAAGCAGCGGAATGATTAACTAAAGGTCGTTAAACTCAATCACAGCAATCAATCGAACGGTCAAACTTTATCGATATAAATTTGCGTTAATGGAACATGTTAATACGCAGTTGAAACAGGTTCGGAATGACCTTGATGAAAAATTAAACACGCAACAATAGGAAAACTGTGTGACAAATTATGCTACCTATGGAATGGTTGCTGTCACTGTCACTGTCAAACGACACGTTCCGTGTCGGAAGAAGAGAGAAAAGCAAGGCAAACGTTGCAAACTATAAATGGTTGTGGTGGTTAAACAGTCTCACAACATCCGAAAACAATTCGGCTAACGACAACGAGGCAATGCTTCACGAGTTGGTAATAAAAAAATCACTTTACTGCATGCACTGACTCCAGTTTTTCAAATCTTTGGATTTACAAAGCAGATGCACAATAAAGTTTAGAAATAAACATTTAACCTTTTCACCTTTTGCGGAAATGTCGTTGTGCTTTATGCTGCCTAATGCCAACTGTCCGAAGTGTCTCAGGGACACATAATTCGATCAGTCAACTGGCTGTATTTAAGCATAATTCACCCATTTTCCATTTCAGTGCTTCCGCGCGCTTTGCGCCTCGCCAGTTTGAGTGCAAATCGTGTTTAAAAGGGTTCACAGACAAACGGGCGGCCGAATGATGTCGCGGCACCGGCCAACGCTGACCATCTTAAGGGAAATTAAATTTCCGCCAATTTAGTTTTATTCAACAGCAGAGGGCCTGTTTTGAAACTAACTAATAGAAACGAACCGTCACCCCTTGGTGCTTTAGATTTGATTAATAAGCACTCTTGAAAGTGATTAGGCGGTGGGTCAAGCAATCAAGAAACACGTGGTTTGCAGCAACCAAACTGTTGGTCCCCCCGGCTGAAGCCTGGGAAAAACGTGGAGAAAAATCACGTATGACGTGGGTTGGGGTTGTCTCATTGGTGTTTTCTTACTGCTAGCAGTTCTTCCCTGCAGCTGGTAATAAATTGTGTCTGTTAGACACCTAGACGTTTCTCGGTTTGGCTGACGTCAAACCCAACAGACACCCGTGGACTATTTCCTTCCAAATTTCAGTAATTTTTTTATTCATTTTTAAGAGACTTTGTGCCAATTGGCTGACATTAGCTCCTTCATTCCAAATTTCAATATGATATAAAAATGTGTTTCAAGGTTTGCGGAAATTTTCAATGTTTTGTTTGCAAAGCAGTAAAACCCCGACAAACGCCATACCAGAAATAATACAAAATTATTGCATATAACATATTTTTCTTCGCCAACAACCTCGTAATTAAAATGTTGCGGCTGCGTTGCGCGTGAAAACGATTAGTGTTTTAACGGCGTTGGCTATTGATCAGCGTAAATGCAACAATGGTGTTGATAAATGGCTACAGGTTCGGTAAATATCGACGGAATAACAAACAGGTTGTTCCATATCTGCAGGTGGGTTTAACGCATATAAAGAGCACAGTGAATAGGTTGTGATAAATGTAGTTCCGCCTAAGGCTTCCTATCTGATGCGGAAGAGAGTTTTCTCAGGCAAAACAAACAAAAATATCAAGAAGATAAATTTAAAGGATGTATGCAGCCCGATTTGGACATTTGCGTCATGCGACGCTGCGACTGCCCTAATTCCAACGGGCCAGGTGAGTGGAACGGCTTCGGGGGGGTTCGCTTCGGTCGATTGCGAAATAATAGCTTCCGTCGTAGTTAGCAATTCTCAAGGGTAAGAATGTGTGTTGTGAAATCGTAATGCAAACAAATTTTGTTTGAAAAGTGTTCGCCCGATATGATACGTGCATTGTTATCAACGTGGTATTGGGTGGAGAAATCGGCGTACTGTCTCCGTGCGTGCCAGCTAGTTTTGTGTGTTGCAAGTGTAAACCAGCACATTAAACAAGCAGTGTGAAATGAAGCGGCTCACGTTTTCTGTTCCGTACAAAGTTATTACATCATGCGAGAGAAATATATGTCTCTACTCTTAGTGGGTCGATCGTGGCCGTCATACATTGAATTGATAAACATGTGCAGAGGATGGTGATATATAGGTCGTTGCCAGCGGTGGTCTTCACATGGCAGGGCCGGTAGCCCATTCTCATGCCATCGGAATTGCACCCTTGGATGCAGAATTGGATTTCCAGACTCGTGTGAATAAAGTAAGGGATAGTTAGAAATGGGCAGACCGAACACTTTCGAGCTTTAGGTACCAAAGACCTCCGTTCCTCTGCGTCCGTTTACCTGTGCTTTTTCCGAGTCCATAAAAAATCTTCCAACCCAGCCAGGCTTGCATCTGTAGCGATTTGCGATCTTTGACAAAGTGAGCCACCTTCGCGAACAAGTAGTTATCTGACACGATTGTAGACAGTTCTGGGAACTTCACCTAGCACCGCGAATAGTTATGGCCCAGTCCAAGCTATGCTACTGCGGCCGACTGATCGGCCCTTCACCATGCTGGCAAAGTGATGCTGGATGGCACTCAATATTTCCGGCACTGCACCAATGTGCGCACACTGCACATTCAGCATCTCGGCAATTGTGGCACCCAGCTTAGCATCCGCCACGCCAAGCTGGACAAGTCGTCCGGCAGCAGACCGTCGGAAATGGCATCGACATTGTTCAGGGCAGCGACGGCTCTGAACGGATGGAACGACCAGCTTGACGATCGCATTGAACGGTGCCATATCGAGGATCGATGCCTGTATCTGCGGTAATAGCATACCGATCTCTTCGAATTTTTTCACGCTGCACAGCCCATACCTGACGGCGTACTCATTCAACACAAACAGCGTCTGTGGTTGGAGCAAGGATAATGAAAAAACGAGCCTACCATTTCACCGCCAATTTACTATACACCTGCAACTCTTAAATCACATTCAATGCAAATGGGGCAAATGGGATGCAAATGCAAATTTAATGCAGTTGGAGCGTCACACAGTTGCGTTTGCAAAACAGACCGCTGTGATCGAAGAGCTGTCGCCGGTCAAAATTTTCTTAAAAATCATCAAAAAGTTTCTATGTAAACAAAGCATAGCTGTCGTGCATTGGATCCCGTACTGGCGCGACACGCTCTACGCGCGTCCTTGATGGCACAGTGCTTTGGGTTGGGAGGAGCCTTATAAATGTTTGCAGCGCTTGCAGGATGATTGCATTGATGGTTTGGCTGCCAATTGTTAAAATTGTGAAGAGCAAACAACATTTAGGAATAAGGAATAAGGAAGGAATAAGATAGTTGTGTAGTTGAAAGATTTGTTTTACAACCGGCCAAGGCAAATTTAGAAAACGTTTAAAATTCGAATAGAATAAGCTGTACATGGTATAGCTGAATTTAAAATGTAGCTTTCCGTTGTGAAAAAGTTTAAGTTTAAAGGAATCTTATCTATGGGTTGTAGAACAACTGCAGAAAATGAATGAACTACTAGTATTAACAATTGTGTAATCTAATTGAATATTTATATGGACATTCTGCGTGAGATTTTTGGTATGCCGCATATTCAGTACTTTGATACTGATGGGATCGCAAGATCAACCCTGTACAGCAAAAGTGTTATTTGCTCTGTAGCTCCAAACGCGACGAAAACACACGCACCTAAATGCGCCGGGACCACATCTCCAGCTGCCGTGCATGGAGTTCAACGTAGCGTGAAACGGCTGGACCCCAAAGCAGCTGGACCGTGAACGCCTTTCCTACCGTTTTCATTTTTGGTAAACAGATTACTGGCCTTAAGCGAAATGATTATCACATCCATCTAGATGTTTTAGACCTGTCCGGACTGGCTGTTTGAGCATGGGCACTGTCTTCCTTCGTTGGTGGTCGGTGAACATCAGGCACGTCGCGCGAATGAATAGAAGGAGGATAACTTTGTGAAAACAATTTAACCTTCGAACCTATGCTTAATCCATCCCCGAGGGTTGGTGGTTGCAGGAAGGTTTGATCCAACCTACCATTTACACAACCAGGAATGAACGCATACTTCGTCAGAACCTTAACACATGTACATATGTACATATAGAGCTGCTCTGCCCGGGTATTGTTGGGTACCGTACGATGGAGCACTGCATGGGAGTTGCGCTCCATTGAAAGAGCCCTCCTGAGTTTCCTCTCGAAAAGATACCAACAAAACACTAAGAACCCATTAACGAGTATCCAATTTTCTTACACTCCTTGCTCTGTTAGCGGCTCTACCACTCTTCCTACCTGCGACATCGCAGCAGTCCACGGTTGAAGGATTTCCGACGAACCAACTAGACCGGAAGAATAGCACCTTTGTGTGTGCGTGCATGATGAGACTCAAACGTCCGGGATTCTGGTGGAAGTCGAAACAACATTTCGCGCACCGCCTACACGACCTCGGGTCGATCGGGTTTTAAGCATACAGAGCATAGGAGCTCCCGGTCGCAAATCCAGCAAGGTTACCCAACCCGTCGGATCCATCACCATCTGTAAAGATGTAGTGCATGTTCTCACCGAAGTGATGTTTTTTTTATATAGGACGCTCGGTGTCATTTACCACTTCTAATAAGGAAAAACGGCCAACACATGGGTTATCCGAGGGAAGCGGGGAAAAACCCCTTTTTCGGGCCGCTGAACATTTAGGACGATTTTGATGATTATTGTTTTCGTTTGCCATTATCTCAATGGCGTGTGCTGGAACTGATTTGTGTAATTATTTGTTGAAACAGACAGGACAGGACGCGGCGTTCCCACGTGGGAAAGGCGAGATGAAAAATCCCAACAGCCGATGTAGGATTTGGTGTGGTTTGTACTTTGCTTATGTACACACCTGTACGAAGCACATATGGTGCATGTATGCGTAAGTTTAATACTTTGTTCGTGTTTGTGTTTGTTGGTACTATAAAACAAAATGAACACCGAGAAATGGGCTGTGTTTGCGTGTGATGCTTATACATTATCCGCACTGTCTTGAATGGGACCCTCGTTTGCCCGTTTTTTTTGCTTCTTCTTCTGTTAAGCAACATGCAATTATTGTGCTTTCTTTTCGATACGGCCACCAACGCTAACGAGCACTCATTTGCTGGCAGTGACCGTAAAACGGTTGGCATTATTTACGAGCATTGCTCGTTTGATGGGGTACTCGGCAGAGCCAAGGAAAGGATATGTTCTGCACACGGGGCCAATGGGGTTTCGCAGGGATGGAAATGCTCTAGGCTGGAAGCTTTTCCCGATCGAAACTACACCACACTGCCCCGAAAATGATGCTTTAATCCCGCAGTCCTATTGCTGGTTGGGTTTAGCTTTATGGCGGTGTAGGCTTGCGCTGCGGTTCCATGTTTTATTCAAACCAATCTAGCGCGCTTCTGTTGCCAGCATTTCAGGCAGCGGTATTGTTCGGCAGCAGTACAAAAAGTAGCTTCCCATGCTGGATGTGGATATTTTTATGCATTAAAAATGTGCTCACATTTTGTGACGCTCATAAACCCCGGTATGGCAGATGTTTTTTTCCGTCATTCTTGATATCGACATGATGGGAAGGTTTGCGTTAAGGTATCTATGGTGTTTGGATTCATTGTGACGTTTGGCTATCGTGGCGTTTAGTAACAAACAGAAAAGCGAAATTTATGTGCAATATTGCATTATGAGAGTTTTTTTTAAATATTTGAAGGAGTTCAGATGGTAATGCTTGGTTAAGAAATGTACCAGGGATTTCTTGTAGTTTGTTGAGGGTTTTTAAGGAAACTCTTTTTATCCTAGTAAAAAAATAGACATGAAATAATTAACTATACGAAAGAGTACGTACACAAATACGCTTTTATAACAGGCCAAACATGCTTGTTCCATTTTGTGCGTCTATGTACATACATGTTTGTATAAAAAAAATATTTGAAGCCCCATACGCTCAGAATCTCCCCGATGGGACATCATCGTTCGTGTGTTAAACCCATTACACGCAAACTCATCAGCGTAACGAGATTCCGGCCGGCCGGTAATGGTAGAATAGCGAGATGCAGCCCCCATGATGGCCTGATGGTGTATAAGGGTGGCTTGATTTTTGCATTTCTGTCGGCGAAAAAGGGCCAAACCACTTTCTGCGTCGGTACTTTGACGGCAAATTTAATGCACTGGGAAATCATACACACGCATACGGATAGGTCGCGCACGAACAATATTGCTTCGCGAACAAGATCGGTTTTTTTTTCTCGCAATTGACGCTTGTAACAAAATGGACGACCAGGAAGTGGTGTTGGGATGAGAAAATATTCATGAGATCATACGATCATAATCTCACGCGGATAGATTATTATACTTACGCAGTTAAGGGGTGAAGAAATGTGAAGCAAAATATTTTTGTTGGTTGTTCAAATCGACTCCTGACGCCGGATGATTGTCTAATGAAAATATTTAGATAACGAATTCTTTCCTGCAAATTCTAGCCTGTTTTGTAGCCCAATAAAGATACTTATTTGCATTTGATGTTTTTTCGCTTGAGATCACGATGACGTGACGGAAAAGGTTAGCACAACATCAACACGAGTTCTTCGGGGTAGCACAAGGGCGTTTGAATAAAACTGAGTGAAGTGAACGAGTTTATCGATCGTTGACCATGTCTTGCAATGACTGCCATGAAGGATTATTTAGTTTCGCTCATTGTTCATTGTAATCATTTCGTTCGTTTTGTTTATCCATTGTTGTGCTGTGGTGGTTGTTGTTGCTGCTTCTTCTGCTCACTATCCAACCATCTTTGATTGATAGGTAAAGGTCCTGCTGGGTTATTGATTTTTATCTTCGGCTCCAGTGGGAAGTATTCATTTCTACGCTCCAATAAGCTTGTTATTTCGGGCAATTTTGATTGATAGCCCTTTTGTGCGGTAAGAAGAGCTAGACGGTGATTGATCGAGAACTCTGGACGGCCCGGAAACGTCACACGGATATTCACTGTAAAAGGAGCGGAGGGGGGGGGGGGGGGGGGGCGTCTGTGACCCCTGTGGGCACTCGTCCACTTATAGCAAACGAGCCCCTAGTATATTGGTTCTTCATTTGTTGAACCATTCTGTCATCATTTATCAACCATTTCCACTAGTGTAAATTGGCCCACAGAGGAAGAAGTATGTCATAGTGCATGTTCACTGAAGGTACGATTGTACTGTATGGTCCGGCAGCTGTGATGAATATTTCATCAGTGTCAAGATGCACTTCACCGAGCGTAAAACGTGTGTGTGCAAGGTTGGTCGTGCGAGCGACTGAACTGCACTGCTTTGGGTTGCATTCGCTACGAGCTGGTTACGAGGGCGTCTTTGCTCGTTGTTGTATTCATTAGGCTTTTCCGTACAGGTTCCTTACGAAAAGAGCATGGCATTCTGCCGTTCTAACGTCATCCAAGTCCCAAACTATTGAACCGAAATCTAATCCTCCCGTAGAAGATTTACTGCCGTTTGGTGTGCGCTTTGTCGTAACGTTTGCCCATCAAAGTTTTTCGATAGTCGTCCGCTGGGCCACGGTACGTAATGGGAATCGGATCGAAGATTTTACTGCTTTGGCCCCGGTTCGCACGGCCCTGGAAGCGTGCAAAATTGAAAAAGTTTTGATTGCATTCCGCTCCCGTCGCATCAATGTCGCTATGAGATGAGTGTGCTATAGTTTTCGGGTACGTCTAATGTGGACTAAAGTTTTTTTTTTGTGGATGTGTGTGTGTGTGTGTGTGTATCATAGTATGCTCTTTGGTTGTCAGTTGATGACTTCTGGCGTTGAGCTGTGGGTGCCGCAGCACTGGTGTGCCATAAGGAACCATAGCAATTTCCCGTGCATCGAACGTTGCAAAGGGTGCACTTGACAGCAGCACTACATTGCGAAACTGACAATGGGAGATGAAACGGAGATGAGCGGGAAAAAAGCGAACGCACTGTGAATACCCATTTTCTGGATGCGTCTCAAACGCAGCACCGGCAGCTGCATCTATTAGCACATAACAAAGGGCAATATGTCAAGTGTTCGGATGTGCGAACGGAAATTGTGTTCGGCGCAACCTCTCGTGACTGTGCGGTTAATTAAATCGATCGCTCTCAGTGACGATCCTTGACACACATGGTCAGAGCTGGCCCGCACGTCCATTTTTCGCACTAAGGGAAACTGGACAAATGGAGAAGAATGTTAAGTGGACGAATAAAGACTAGCGAGTCGGATGATCAGAATCGTATAATGACGCTTTGAGTACAACAAGCTTACATGAGTACTTGCAGCTTCATGTGTGGAGTTGAACACCAACGAAGCGGAATCGTGAAACGCGTCCACGTTATCTAGATCCTGGAATCGTTGCGCTGAGTAGCGTTGGTAAAGTGGTGTATGACGCAATTGGGTGAATGATGTGGTTTTTTCCTACGCATCAATGTTTTTTTTTTATTCTGTCAGTGCAAATGAATTTAAACAAAAAAAAAATAATAACTTCGCAAAAGTTTACAACAATTCCAATACGTGAGAATTGCAGATTATCGATGCTACTAGGAACCGACAGTTACAAAAGTCATTTGACATGGTAATTGCGAAACGTGGCCATATGACGGTATAACACCAGATTTAACCCAGCATCTCGAGGACTATCGAAAGATTGACATTTTAAAGCAAGAGGCATTTATTATCATTGTTTTTTCGCTTATCCGGCAAAGATTTACTCCCAATGTGTGCTTTGGCTACCACCGTAATTAAAATACTGAAAACTACACCGCAAAATGTTACGATTTTCCCTAGAAGTACATACGAATTTAAAACGATAATCACTTCATGGGGGGGGATTTCATTTCTATTGGAGATTCTACTCTCGTAACTGGTAAATGAGTACTTTTATGTACCAAAATTCTCCGGAAACGCTTTTACCAAATTATTTCTTTCTTTCAATGAGAAGTTCTTGCTTGGAAAAAGGGTTTTTCATTTTCTTATTTCCCTCTTCGAAGCAGCGTGTCCGAGTAGCGATCGAGTGCAAACTTAGTTTCCACTGCTTGAAAAAAACTCCATAAGACAATAATAAGATACTCGAAATAACATTCGGCGGCAACGATGCTTCCAGTGGCAGTGCAATATAACGCACAAAAGGATTCGTCAACTGCACAGAAAGCTGCTTTTTTTTTGTCAAGCACGAAAGCTTTCAGGACGAGTGTGTTCGATTTTCCATGTTTTTTTGTGGCATTTCCAAAGATTTCTTGCCGTTTTTTTTCGGTCCATCTTTATTGGTTTTCTTTCCAAAAAAAAACAGGGCCCTTTTCATGAAGGAACAACGGTGCACGGGCGTTTCTTATGCTGTTTATGCTGCGGGGAATTCCCTGGGACAGGGAACCGAACCCGGTGTGCTTTGTTGCGATGGAGGTCGATGGGGGTGGGCTGAAAGAAAAACAATTTTCTTTCGCTACGCCGTATCGCTATGGCGGAACGGCAAAACCCATTCAGCCATGTAAATTTAATTCCATGAAAATGGCCCACAAAGCGGGGTGGTGGTAAAAGAAGGATTTTTGGATTTTTTTTTCTCTCTCCGTGAACTCGATTGCATTTATGTGTTGCAGGTTTTGAGAAAAGCATAGCCGATGGCACCGGCACCGATGACTATAGGGAACGGTGAAAGGCAATGTTTGTGCAGCTACGGGCAGGCCGATAAATAATGCACCGTCCTAGGGCTTCATTCGCTAGGACCGAAGCGATTGCATTTCGTGGAATGAAATGAGTGCTAGTTTGTCGTTGGGCTTGAACCGTCCGATTGCTTTGTTGCCTGCTTATTGTGCTGATCGTGCTGAGGGTGACCTGCTTTGACAGTTGCGTTCTTTCCGCATGCTTCTTTCTCCGTACCAACGATTTTGATTTGTCGTGGAAGAAAAGTGCATTTTCAGAAGATAGTTGTCTTTCATTTTGTTATTTTTTTTATCGAAATAGTAATAGGATCTCATAATGTTGGTACAATTCGTGAGCAGCTACATGTACCAATGCAATGAAACGTTGTTGTCGTTTCATAATAAGAAAAAAAAGGAAAACATGAGCATAAACTGTTGGTTCGAAGGTAGGCATTTCCGTTCTGAAATCTTACACAACAGTACCAACGCCCATATCGTGGATGTTTCCACGCTTTCATTTCCGAATGTTCTTCTACTCCCACGCCGCCAATCGACCGATCAAAAGCAATTTGGAGGCCACAGTCATTCCATTCGGGGCAGGGACAGACGACAGCGTGTAACCGGATGTACCAATTTTTTTTTCGTTGTTGCTTATCGGAAATGATTGGAAAATGGAAAATTTGCAAGCACCATCGGTATAAGCTCGGGTCGGGTGGAAAAGCGGTAGCAAAGCAAAGCACGAGAATTGGTATCGTTTGGGAAATAAGCTCCGGGGAAGTGAAATGCGGAAACCTCCGCGTACCAGAAGGATGAGCTAATCAATGGGAAAATGCAAAATACGAGATTGTTACCGAAACCCCGAACCAAGAGGGGTGAATCGACCGATCGATATCGTTTCCCGGCTGCTGCAAAAAAAAAAACAAAGAGTTCCGGTACCCCGGGGGGCGAGAAACTAATTTTATTTATTGAAATTGAGTTGCATTTTTAAGCGCGATTTTGCATGGTTGGGCAAATATCAAATTGCAGCGATTGCGATTGGCTTCGAATAATAAATGCGATACGATAGTTGACGGGTGGTTGGAGAAACTTTCTCCTCCCCAATGTGATTTGCTAGGAAAGGTTTTGGTACATGTACTGTGAATTATTGTAACGTTTTTTAGAACAGTTTGAAAATAATGCGGGATTTCGGTAAAAAGAATTCTTCGGATGGGATTGAGAGATTCAGTCATTTGAAAGTCATTTGAATATTGTGCAGTGTTTTAAAAGATTTTCAAAGGATGAAATTCAAATCGCAATATAATTGAAAACTGAAAAAAAATCTAATTTTGTACGTTTTTCAATGAAATTTTAATAATCACACAATTGAATGAGAGAATTTGATCACCCTATTAAATATTTAAGGTTGTTTTACTTTTAAAAAGTCACAAAAAATACCTTGCAGGAAGTTTCTGAGTAGGCATACTCATACTAGGCCTCAAGTAGACGTACTTGTAAAGGTTCAACGAATCACATACCTTTGATGTTACATTTGATGTTAAAAACAATAAATGTTTACAATAAAACATGTTCTTACAATTATTGCTTGCAAAAGCTCTAGTGTTTAAAAAATCACGAACGTCTCTCATCACCGTCACTAATATAGTAAGTATTTGCATCGCAAAAAAGGAACTACACATCATGCTTTCCGTGCATGTAAGCAGCTTAGTTGTGCAAACCAAACCTAATCTTCGTGGGATCGACCGGAGCTAATAAAAGCATCCGTTTTCAGACCACTCGACGCCAGTACGCGAAGCTAATGAGGTTCCGAAAGCGCCACGGGACTGGCCCGTTCGCGTTGGTTTGTTCGATTCATGAATAATCATGTGACAACCAAGTGAGCAGCAAACGGGGAATGTTCGCTACTGTTTCGCTTACTACTGGTCCTATTGCAACGATGACAGCCTTTGTTACCCCTTTTGCACGTCGAACGAAAATCAATTAAACGAAAATCAAGTTCCGCTGCAGGGAGATGCATGGAACCATCGTACGCTCCGATAACCTAGCTGTAATACCGTGAACGGTGAACGGTGCCTTGCGTTATCTTGTGCAGTACGCTGGAGTACCGTGCAGCGCAAAGGGATCTCGATATCAAAGGCTGAATGGTTGGGAGTTGGCATGCAGTAACGATGTAGTTCACTTTCATGTATCGAACAAAAATGAAAAGTGGCAAATACCTAGGCCATTGCGCGGACAAAGGCGTGTGCCGTTGGCATGCCTCGTAGCTGGTAGCCAGCACTAGAAACTATTGCAATCGTTGTGGAAAACGAGGAAAAAAAACTCATCACAACCCGATCGATTACGGTTGCACGGAGCAGCAACGGTACGCACTGTTGCGATCGAAACCATGTGATAACAGGCAGGGAGACAGTGCTTTCCGCTTCCGACCAGTGCTGCTGCACGGTAACTAGCAAGGCACACCTAATTTGATTAAAGACTTGAAAATGAAAAGATAATTGCTTTGTTTGAAAGTCAGTCGGTGCAGCAGAGCAACGTCCTGGTACGTCCTTCAATCAAAATGTCCAATGGTAACAAACCGTACAGTGGCAGCAGATGGATGTTTCTATGAAGAATCTCTCTCTCTCTCTCACTCTCTCCCTCTCTCTCGCTTAAAAAGTTTATCCTATTAGTCTTGCTGTCTGTTTTGGAGCGGGGATCTTCGAGGTTACTTCCGGATGTAGAATTTGAACCACCATGCGGAGGGTGATGGCAGATAGTGTGTCTTCTGCGTATCTCGAACCTTGTGATTGCTTCGCTGATATCAATCAACGAACGCTGCTTGCACGAAACAGAACCACGAAACAACGGCACGACATTACCAATGATGATGGGCAACTGCATCACGGAGTTCGGAAATACCCAAGAACTCCGACAGTGTCCGCGTGGTGAGCTTAAATTGCAATTTGTTACAGAAAATTAACATCGCATCGAACGTGGTCCCAACGTGGGGATTGCGTGTGTCGTTCGCTATGCGTACGTGCGTCAAATGCCTTCGGAACGGACAACGAAAACGCGTCGAGCCGCTGCCGATGATGATGATGATGATTAGTGGTAGCCATCAGCTGCACTTGTTTGGGTTTTACTTGCTCAAAGGTGACGCTGGCTCGTGTCAAGTTATCGCCCGGATGGGCTAATTTTCTTACCACCTACCTACCTGCCACCTACTGCCCGAATGCTGCTTCGCGCGCGCATGTTAAGGCCAAAAAGTCGATCTATCGAACGAAGGTTTCATTATACGGGGGAATTTCTGGCCGGTGACTGGGTTGGGGACTCGTTGGGGACTTTGTCTTCTTTCGTTTGACTTCGACCGTTCGAGTCCGCCCAGTTTGCCCAGTTTGACGCAAAACGAGTGCCTCATCAGGGCGGCTATTCTCCACCGGCCGAAGATCCGCCTCGGGTGATTTATCACACCTCAACCCGGCGCACACCGCGCGTCCGTCCGCCCGCCCGGTCACAATGAAGGCGTCAAAGTGTTTGATTATCTTGCTGAAGATCGAGTTAGTGACGTCGTGTTTTGGTGTTGGTTTTGTTTTCGATTTCGGGTGTTCCGCCATGCGTGCGTGTACGACACGGCACGGATCTTTCGGGACGTTTGACACCCCCGCGCCCTGGGAGCAATTAAGTGATGTACACGAACCGGCCCGCCGGCGTTCGGTGGCCTGAAGTGAAGTCTCAAGTGGGAGGCGTGTTGCTCAAGCTAACAGATCGAAATCGGCACAGCAGCGATCATCAAACGAGATGGCCTTTGGCGGGGTGGGGTGGGCAAAGGTAACTCAGTAGTTGTAGATGAATAAAATGGAATATGTGAGACGGTGCTTACGTGATACGTAAAAGCCGTTGGTACATATGATTTGTCATGTCAAAGATTTGTTTTCCCCTTCCTTTGTCTACCGTGCAAAAACTTTATGTACTTCCGTATGTACAATTTATGTGTAAAGTTTTCTTTTGCCGTCTTTTTCATTCGACTCTACTCAACCTCTCCGTTCAAGGCCACTTCCGGTAGGCCAATCATTTCGTTCCCCGCTGCTTAATGATCATGCATCAGCGTCACGTTCGGTGGCCGGTTCCACTCCTTATCGTAACTAATACAAAAGCCATAATTAAACGAACCTTCAGTTGTGTTTCAAATCAGGAAACAAATGGACGGTAAAAATTCTGGCTGTCGTCAACCGATCGGTTGATGGGTGCGCAAGTAAGAAAATGAGGGTAGATTCTGATTTTAGACAGGCTCATAATGAACCGTGCTGTTTCGGACCCAGTAAGGGTTTCATTTCGTTTCCTGTTTGGTGAGCGGAAATTTTGTTCGATCATTACGTGATAATGTTGGTGATTAGTAGAAGGAAATGGTGCTTGGCACCGACACACTATTTGGATCAATTTGATTAATTAAATAAATGTGTTTTGTGTTGAGGTTTTTAAATAAAATTAAATAACCGTATTTGGAGCTAAGGTTATTTTATAAATATTCTTTAATTAGTTGTAACTTCTAATGAAAAGCTTCTTAGAGCGAGTATTCAATAGGTTTTTTTTTTGCTGGATTGATTAAAGTTGAAGGATAACAACAAAATATACATCAAAACATGGTCAATGTCGACATAATGCATTGCTGTACCGCCTAAGTAGGTCAGTGATCATAAATTACTTATTTCTGGCGCCATCCGAGTCGGTAAGAAAACATCCAGCATCCTTACTTGCCCGCTCTTAACTCTCGCCCGAGATACCGAGACGGCCTCGGACAGCAAGTTATGCCCCCAACCCCGCTCCAAAATAAGAACATGATAGTGCGGTTGGAATTCATTGATGGCTTGCGTGCGCCATCACGTCTAGACATTTGACGCCTGCCGATGTTGGCCGCGTTGGTTGACACGATGGCACAATTTTCTTTCCATTCGGTAAGGCTTCCCCGCGCAAAAATGTAAGGATTCGGCTGCTTTTCCTGCTGCTTCGTTACTGTGGACAAGCATTCGTTGGCTGTTTCGTGGTGGGAAAACTGGAGCAAGTGAAAGTTGCGGGAAAATGGAAGCGAGACAAAATCGAAACAGAACAACAACAACATGTTTTTTCGATTGTTTTTGTTTTTTTGGTTTGGTTTGTTCCGTCGGACAAACTGTGTCAGCAGAAGTTTTTTCCAGCGTAAAGCGGATTAGGGCTTTTTGTTTTGGTGCGCGTAGCTGGCCTATATTTTCGGTGATATTGTTTTTGTTTGTTTACATTTATTACCTTCGAAATGGTCACTTGGAGGTGTGTCATGAAATTGGTTTACTAGGGGGAGGGGTTGTATCTTCTGAAATTTCGTCCATTCGGTACGCACCTTCAGTACAAACGGTACAACTTTCTCCTGAAGTTACCAACTTCCTACTCGGTCTCAGTTAGCGCAAGTGAAATAAATTACGAGTTAAAATATGTACTTAATCTTGCCACGCTTAAACAAATAGAACGAATTTTTGAATACAGAGCCGTTCGTTTTGAAGTTGAAGGTTTTCTGTTTTCCGTTACTGCAGCCCGTCGAGAGTGGGAACGAGGAGCGGCACCGTAACGGCTTTGAAATGCAAACGCATTCGTTACTTTCCATCTGAAGTCGGTGTGCCGGGTTACGTACTTGTCATAGTGTCTTCCTACTTCCTTCGGCCGGCGCGCCAAATGTAGCATAAACATAAATAAATTCTTACCCCATCCGCGTTGCAAATGGGTACGCGGGTACGCGGGAAAAGTACGGAATAAAATCTACATATTTTGATTAAAATACATTCACCCAAAAAAAAACTCCCTCTTTCATCTTGCCTCCTTCTCCGCCTTCTCCTCCCGTGCCAGGGAGAATGTGGCGTGGACGGAATGGACCCATCGAAAGTCAGGGTAGTACAGCACATAGCGGAGGTCCTGTATCGCGAGCAGGGAACTAGCGTGCCAGCAGCCAAAGAAGCTCAATTTCGGCCAAACAAACTTATTTCGTATGCAATCGTACAGCAAGTTTTTTAGCCCAACCGTGCTCATCGCTAAAGTGGATGTGGGATGGATGCTTCGTTCAACCGCTGAAGCAAATGAGGCAGGCACAGCGAGGCTGACGGTGGTGGAAAAGTTAGTCGTGCTTGAATTTCGACGAATGCATTGCCCTTAAGCTTTGCGGTGCTCTTTACCTCGCGCGGCACAGAGATATCGGACCCGGGGCGGATTGCGATTTCCGAATGTGTCTTGGTTATTTATCTAGACGCGAGCTCCAAGACACACAAACGGCGCCCCCCATTTGTTGTAGTGGGTGGGTGGGCCCACAAAGGGCAGAACCGTCGGGGTACAAGGACAGTAATAAATAAGCGAAAGTAATTCAATTGAGGCAAGCAACGCGAAACACAACCGCCCCATCGCAAACAGAAACTAGAATATAAAAACAAACCAGTAAATGTAAAGAAAAAAATAAAACCCCGGCGAGAAGCTTACTCCGTGAGTGCTGGCGAGCGTGGGGTGAGTGGTGGTTGGATTGAAACTGACAAACATTTTGCCCGGGATTCTGGTATTTTTGGTGGAAAAGTTTTCACCACGCCACCGGGAGTTTTCCACCTTTCGATGTGATGGTGTTTGGAGTGTATGGTTTTTTGCATGTTGTGTGCTGTGTTCACCGCATACAGACTGAAACGCGAAATGGGCTCTTTACTATTTTGGAATGTTTAATTTATTGGAGAAATGTTTTACTGGAAATGTAAAATAGTGGGCCACATGCGTATGGATGTATTGATGATGGTGTTAACGCCGATTAACAAATATTCGGAGAGAGATGATGAAATCTCACTGAAAGTATCGCTTTCAGGGCTGCTTTAGACCTGAAAATGGTTCACTTAACATAAATGGTTTGTATTTAAATGCGGTATTATGCAGAATTTTTTTTATTTAATATTTTAATATTTATAATGTTGCCCATTAACTGCAACACAGAAGGGCTTTTCGAATCCGTAAATACTTCTCAACCCTGCTTCTACTGGTGTGTAATGCGCTTAAATGCGTTGCATGGTTTGTTGTTCTTTTTTTCCTGCTAAAGAGACAGCTTTTCCATACAAAATACCCTGGGAAAATTCGGTCAAAATGCAACCCATGTGATGACCTATAGCGTGGGCAACGTGAGCGCGTGAGGGCATCCCCATTAACCCTGCCAGTCTGTTGAGCATCTGAGCCCCCTATTAAACACCATCCCAGACCGACACGATTTATCAACACACGAACTGTCAAAAGTCAACCAACAGTCGTTTAGCGTTTTAAGAGACACCATTTTTCTGCCCCGCGTATCCACCCCCCAAACGTAGGATTTTCCCTCTGCCCGCGCACCGTGTAAGACAACACCCTGTAATCTTAATTAAACACCCTTCCCCTGCTCGGCGGTCGGGGAAGTTTGCATTGACAAAAAGAAAAATCCCACCCCCCGGTGAAAAATCGTTACTTTGACCCTGTGTAACCGTGTGTAAATGAATCGGACGGTTCTTCCGTGTTTTATCACCCTCCAGCAACATCCCCCCCTCTCTGCCCCGGGCAAAAGTGAAGCCCGACGCTTGAGAAGGCGGTACCTGACACCGGCACAAATTGTCTTTCGCCAATAATCGTTAAATCGTGAGAGGTCGTAATTAGAGCGTACCACGGTGCCACGTGTCCTTCCCTCGGTGGGTTGGTGGTAATTTGGCACACATTCTCGTTGATCCATTTTGTGTGATGCTAGCGTTTTTGCAATTTCCTGCCTGGTGAGCTAATCCAGAGGAATCGTTCCGCAACACGGCCCGACTAGCGACTCGCGCCCGGCACTCGTACGGTATTGTTGGCTGAAAGTTGGGTTGTAAAAATTCACTTTTCGCACCGCAAACTCGTACTCGTAAGATACGCTTAGTTCAATGAATGGCTGGAGCATGGATGGGAGAGAGAGAGAGGACCTTTGGAGGAGATAGGTGGAGGACGGTAAGCAGAGCAAGCGGGTAGACAATTAAACTTTCACCGGGAATAATCTTTACCATTAACATAATGCAGTCGTACTTCCGGCGTTGGTGACTTTTGCCAGCGCGTATGCAAAACATCGTCCCGAAGGGTTTTGGGTTGCGAGCGAGCAACAGTAGCCGCAGCGCGCATTATTGTTGCATAATTTATACCCACCCCGGCCGCCGGTGCTATCTGTACAAACGCAGGTGGTTGCATGAACATGACCTGTTTCAGGTTGCTTCCGGCATGTTGTTGGATGGCAATAGGAGTCGGTTGGTAAATGGTGATAATAATTTTCACAAACCTTTCTTAGCAGGTGCAGACCGCTGCTGGGTACTGCTATTGTTTGTTTAATTGATTATAATTAAAGTGAAATATTTCCAATCGTCGGCTCGCTTCTCGCTTGTTCCCCCTGGAAGTAATAGTTTAAACATTTGGCTTGCAGCGAAATGTTATTCTTCATTTCCATTCAATTTTTCTTCTGTAAACTTCACACCCCAAGGCGAGCGTGCTGACAGGTTCTTGGTGTGCGGAAAGATCGACATTTTTCATTCTTAGCAAACTATTTCTGCTATTGCGCAACTTTAAATTCTCCAACGAACTTACGGAAGCCAGACTGCAATAACGTAAAGACACGACGACACAGGCGAAAGAATGTTCATTTTCCAGGCAAAAACTCCAGCACATTGCTTGGTACTTTGTGTACGTGGGCATAGCATGTGTGTGTGTGTGTGTGTTTGTGGCTTGGGAAAAGTTATTGAGCAAAGTAGGACACAAAATTTCGGAACGTGATTATTTGCATTCTACTCATAGCGCAGCGCAAGTGATCATCACATGGTAGAGATTCTATTTCCTTTTTTTTCCTGTGTCACTCAGTTTAAGTTGTGTCTGCAGCTCCATCCCTGTTTCACGCTTCCGGCAGATGGGAAGAGAGAAAAATTTAATAAGTAAACCAGTCATTGCGGAGAAGGTGCAGGAACGGTCGGGCCGAGGTGCGGGTACCCAAAATGGTGTCAATAATGGTGCGCCTTCGAAGTTGTGCGCTGAATACCCACGTACGACAGTTTTATGGGATCTGTCTGGTAACGTAAAGGGCGCGGGAAACTTTTTAATTTCTGCAAGATGAAAAGCACGAATGGGGAAAAAGCTTGCGTGGGTTTTGGGAAAGTAGTAGTAGAAGCACCCGTAAAAGTTCTTACGATTTCCTGACTATTAAAAGTCTGCAGGGATGTAAGCGGATTCGCGAGCAACCATCCAAATGGGGCGTGCCGCGTGTTTGGTAGATTGAAACGTGCAGAGTAAAAGTTAAAGAAACAAGATTTACGTTCTTTGACAGTTTCAGCTTAAAACTCGCTTCAATCGTGATCGATTTTTTGCAAGTTTTTTCTTCTTCCTTCGACCGGGGAGCTTTCGCGAGCTAGCGGCTTCGAACACAATTAATCTTCCGAACGGAGCATGAGGTATTGGACCATCGCGTACGACAGAGGGAACATGAAGTTTAAAGATGAATGTCAATAGAAATTTCGACAGTTGGTTTTGTTTTTCAGTTGACAAAAAAAAAAAAATCGACAGTTTGATAGAAATTATAAATTATTCTTCTTTATAGGCACAATAACCTTAAGAGGTCCAGGCCTGGACTTACTGGCTTTATGTGGCCTTATTTAGCTGTGACTGAATAGTCAGTCCAGCATACGGGGGATTGATCCTGATGGGATTTATTTATGGGCGATGGGCGCCCCATTTTATTAACAACGGAAAAGTTGATTGGTCGGTGCAATACAATGCGTTTAAGAAGTCGGGTCCGTTCTTTTCATTCACTTCACTTAGCAGTAAAGTATTTTTTAAAAGTTAAAGTAATAACTGTCTTTTTGTGGAATTTTAATTAGCTGTAATAAACTCAAACTCCAAGTTCCTATTGATCCGTCTGAAAGATTATGGCTTAAGAAGCAATCTGTATGCGATCATTAATACACAAATAGTATTAATTAGGTATGTGTTTGCCGCCTACCGTCATTAAACTTCACAGTTGGCAGAATGCGGTAAAAAAAAACTACGCAAGTAATAGTTAACGTATGAGTGGAGAACATATTGTTGATTATTTATTAGCCGAAACGAACCCCGTCATACGGCCGTTTCAACGCATTATTTATTGCTTCGTTTTTATTACGCTTGTTAGCATATTTTTATTATTACGTTTTTATTGTTGGTTATTTTCATATAAATCTGTTCGGCATTTACCTATCGTGACATAAAACTGTTAACCATTAATTCTGCTCTCGGTCGGGTGTGAAAAAAAATTAATCTGACCATTACCCTTTGATCGTTATGGTTAAGTTGGTTGATTTGATCATACAACCTTGGTAGGCGCAGAATTAGTTTGTGGGTAATTATGATCCGCAAGTCTGATCCGCAGACAGTTTGCTACACAAATCTAACTAGTGAATCATTCGAAAAATGGTTCCCGCTGTTAGTTCGTTTTTCAAGGATTCTGACAGTTGGTCTTACAAGTACAGTGTATAGTTTTACGCTCGAAATTGCCTAAGACACGAACAATAGTATAAACTAGGAACTTATAAACTAAAGTGACGGTAATTTGAGGACTACCCACCACAATTCCGTACACAGTTGACTTCAGTTTTACACTTATTCGTTTAGATAACTGAGTCTCTATATTATGTTTCTAAAGATTTAATTAACTTTACATTGTTTTGAAACGCTATCGAATTTAAACAGGTATGGGTAACTTAAGTAAACCAAAATTTAAAAGTGGCACCTGCCGAGGCTTTTTTTTTTAAGCGGAATTTATTTTTATTTTAACAACAATTCCTCGCCTGACTACTGCAAGTACTATCCCTGCGAGGGTTTTCATTTTTGCAGTAGTAATCTGCCGTTGGCATTACAACGTTATTAAACATTTTGTGACATTTTGATATAGCTTGGTATCATTTTGTTTTCTATTTACGCATTATCTGCTACTACAGTGTAGTATCTCTTATTTCTGTATTATTTTCGGCTCGATATTTTTGGCTTGCATTTTTTTTGTTCGACACTAGGCTCTTTAGCGACCTGTTAGTTCAGCCTCGCTGGCCGCTGCCAGTTCAGCAGGAGTTAGCCCTTCTATTATATCCTCACTCTCGCTATCGCTACTAGTGAGCGACAGTCCATCAACACGACCCTGTAATAGTCGCACTAAACTACTCTCCGGACATCAACGTGCGACCCGCTGTCGATTAGACACCTGCCGAGGCTGGAATGTCACTAATGCAGAAAAATGTATCGTATTCTAATATTAAAGTCTGAATTCGAAAAATCCCGTAAAAAAGTATTAAACAAAAAATTTTGCAAAGCAGAGTTGTACGGGTGAAAAGTAAGGTATTAGAGATAAAGTAAATTAGTTCCACGAACTGGAAGGTCCCAAAAACAAATGTGGTGACGAACAATTTCCATCCCGTTTTACACTGTACAATGTTCCAATGGTGCAATAACCACTTAAAGCACAAAGCAGAATTGATTGGATCTGTGTTAAAAGCAAGCTACCTACCGATGTCGAGCTGTTATGTGGATGTTTCATGAAAAGTTTCAAACCAGAAAATGAATTTCAAATAACTGTGTCGATTCCATCATCCAGCATGCAATTTCACTTAAAGCTCAGCATTTATCTTCACTCGGCATTAGATTGCACACGGAAGGAAAACAAACCAGATATGTGGGGATGAAACAACCTGCGGATGTTGTCTATGCAAATTGTGTACACATTCGTTTGTTCGAATGTGCTGTTGGGCCAAACCTTGTGCCGTACAAACAGTTGTCTTTAGCACCTGGTCTTTGTAGTCCCGTATTGTCGGACTCCAGCGTAATGGTAGCTGTCTTCCCTGAATCAAAAAAAGGCAAAGCACCTGGCAAAAGTGCAACGATTAAGGATAGCAACCGTGTCATGGTTGCGTTGCTGGTTTTTTTTTTGTTTTTTTAAACTCCGTTTCACATTGCCGCAGGTTCCTGTTCGGGGTGGGCAACAAACATTTTCACAAAACTAACTATTGCTCACCGGGAAACAGGGGTTTTATGCAAAAGGAAATCTGCCGTCCAACATGTTGCGATGCACGAAATTTGTGCGCTGAAACAATAAGCTTACAGCGGATTTGGTTTCCTCGCGGTTTTTGTCCGTAAAGTTCAGGGTTCGGGCTCTCACGTAAAAAAGTTGGTCTGTTGAAACCTGGCTGGTCCTGGCGACACGGGGGGGAGGGAGGGAGGATGGGGTCGTCATGACATGATAGTATAAAAATGTTAGCGTAAAGTCGTTTTCCGTTTCTGTCATGCATCCTCGTTCATCTCGCAGTTTGTGTGTGCGGTGGCATTTCTTGCGGCAAAACCACCCCACCACCTGATGGGGAAAGTTGAACGGTTCCCGAACGAAACGAAACCGGAACCGTACCTAGCGGCCATGATGGGGGGGTTGTGTTGCTCTTTAACGTTAGCTCGTTCTCGTTCGGATTATCAGGTTGGTTACATCCGCACCGACCAATCCATTCCCGTTTCGTATTGCAGCAAATTGGAGGAGAACTTTTGCAATCGTTATAGTTGTAGAATAAAAATACATGCACAAAAGCCACTGCACACATGGCCACATTTTTGGATATGTGGAAGAAATATTTTGTTCGTAAGAGGATCACAAAAAAAAAGTTAGACAGTATAGCATATTATTGTTCCACTTGCAGATTTTTTATTCCGCACTGTATCGCACGTCGCCTAAGGCAATGTAGTTATTTCATGTTCAGCGTTCCATAGCAGTTGAATCGTATCGACACGCATTTTTTCGTTTTTTTTGGTTCGGTTTACCACACCCCCAAACGCATATATTCTCCATTTGCGGACGGTGCACTTTATCAAACGGCCTCGTCCGAAACGTTGACAGATGACAGTTGAGCCTGTGCGCGCATGGAGATACGACGGAAGCTGTCAAAGAAATAGACTAATGGAACTCCACGAATCGGCTGACCGACTGCGTACGGGGATAGTGTTTGTGACCGGTGGGCGTAAAAAAAGTGTAACAAAATTAAAACAAAAAAAACAGCTTCAAAAGCAAACCCCCGACAGTGCAAAGCTATTGATTGATTACATTTCAAATGCGACGACAAACTAGCGTACACGCCATGACACCATTAATAAAGGCGGCGTTTGCTCCTCGCAGGAGGTTTAGCTTGTTGGCAGCGGGTGGGAAAAGGATCATACGCTATCAGAAAAAAAAACAGGATAGCATTGGTATGCATCCACAGTGGGGCAGCAAATGGGCAAACGGGATAAAGCCACCAACAGTTCGTTAGCTGTGGTCGAAATTTGATTAATCAGCGCCGTCGGTCGCTCACATCCATCTCACGTCCCTCTGGCCAACACGCACAGGACTAGTGAAATCGACTCCCTGTGCGTCGTGGGGCAGTTCATTGGGCGTGCAGTAGATGGAGCAAATTAAAATGCAAATAAAAACCGGCACACGCAAACGCACATACCAATCGGTACGGTACATCACCTGGGGAATGTAATTACGAAAACGAATTTGTATGCACAAATATGTGGCCGAATAAATTTCGCTTACTGCGAATGAAATATTACAAACTGATAGGGGGGGTGTTGGGTGTTGTTGTTGTGTGGCTGTTATCGAGTGATGTTACACTGGAAAGGCTGAATTAAAAAAAAAACACGCTTGTTTGTGGCATGGTTCATCAATGTGCGCTGATGAATGTACCGGCTGCAATGCAATAATCGACTCGACCTTCCGTTGACTCCGCCACCCACACGTACACACACACACGCACTTCCAGGAGCGCAAAAGTTGCATCACAACGGGGAATCAATACGTACGAGTGAGCAAATAATGGGGTTAAGCTAGTGGAAAAGTTGTCCAGAAAGGAAACTGATCCCATGTTACAGCATTGTGCGACTGTGAGACGATTGAAGTTTGCCAAAGGATGTACGTGGCGTACGGTCTTGGTGATAACAACTTCAAGCCCTTCGGATCGACAGCAGAAAAGGGGCATCGTTTTTTTTTTTTGGTACGGGAAGATATTTCAGCGTAGCATCTTTGGCACCGTTACCTTCACGGGCTGTGGCATTTTAGGACGAACAAATGGGGCATGCCATTCGGTGTGAGCTTCTCGTGTAAGCATGCTTTTTTTTCACTATCTTACAAAATGATGTGCACGATGGATGGCTCGGAACGGAAAAAAGAGAGCGGACACGTAAAGAAGTAAGAATGGCATGGGTAAGAAATTTGAAATTCAGATTTTAAAACTTCCTCACTGGTAATCCATTCCCGCACAAGGCAGGGCATGGGTTTCCAAAAGGGATAAGTGACCTGTTGGGGGGGGGTGGCGAAGCATAGAACAAGGCACACAATCTGTTCGTGTGAAGCATGTACCTTTTCTTTTGCGGGTTTGTTGTTACGATCATTCTTCCCCCGAAAACCTAACTCGCCTGAAGTAACACGGAAAACTGATGCTCGAACATTCGCACGTGTAAAAGTTTTTCCCCCTCCGAACGGTTCAAATTTGTAAACAAATGTTACAATGCAAAAGTGCAAATCGGCAGAATGACATGGAAATGAGCCATCGAACGTTCTAGGGGGGGGGGGGGGGGGGGGGGGGGGGGGGGTGTGTCGGTTACGGAAAAGGGGTTCCCTTTTTATATGCTGCATACGAAATGAAGCGAGTCGGTCACAAGGTTAATACTTTTGGAGGCCATTGGAATTACGTTAGGAAGAGCGCAACCATTAGTTACCACACACCGGAGAGTTAAGGAGTTTCCGTGTTTTCGAGGCCCTTGAAGTTTTAGCCATTTATTGATTATAAGTTAAACTGGAAGGTGTTGTGATAAAATGGAAATATTCTGGTTTTCTAGAACTTTGGCTAACTGAAATCTATCATGTCAGTAAAGATAGCTTTAAACAGAATAAATTTAAGTTAGCAAAAGATCCAGAAATTCCAGAAAGAGAGGAATTCCAGATATACCTCGACACATACTGGTTTTAACTTGAGCAGCTTTACAAAATAGGCGATCGGCTATATCGATCGTTTGTGCTCCATTTATGGTATTTACGCGTTGCTCCCTTTTATAAAACGTCCCTACCATCCATCCTCACTTAATCATTGTGATCTGTTTTGCATGAAGAATTAAAAGTTCCACCACCATAAAACCGTGGCACTAATTGCCGATTGCTTTAAAGCGAACTGTACGTTTGGGCATAAATAATCCAAGCAAATCATATAAATCTCTCGCACCCGTGATTACCTTTATTTCGCACATACGTGCGAGTGCCTTAATGGTGGTGGAACTATTTCAACTGCAACCTCAACTGGCTTAGAATGTGGGCATTAGTAGCTATATCTTAATTCGAATCGTAAAACTTTCACAACTCGCACCGTTGGAATGGGAATTTTCTTGGCACGTGGCTGCTTCCAAGACGGAATGTATGCCAAGGTAGGTCCAGTTCATGTGAGGAAACTATTTCCGGCGTGAAATATTGGGTGGTTGAAATGGAACGAATTTGCTACACAGAGTTTCTACATTCCTGCAATCTACCTGTTCGGTAAGATTTCGTGGATTTGGGTTGTAATTTTCGTGTGTGCGGTTGTAAGTATTCAGATTGATAAATGGTTTCCCCATGTGTGTGTGTGGAATATTGATTTCTGCATTGTTTTGGCGTTACAGATCGTTTCACATGCAACTTTATGGTAGGAAGAATAGTTTTAGTTTTTTTTTATTAACGGAAGAATGGTCTGGTCGTATAGTTCAGTATTTTATTGGCAATAATATTATAGTTTGTTTTACATTTATTGAAAATAGAAACAAAAATTACAAAGCTGCTGATGTGTTGATGGAAATTTTTGTCCTTTGAATATATTTTAATTTTGTTGCGAATGCTTTAATTGCTTTTTATCTTTTCAACGGATTTTTTCGCCTGCGAGAACACATTGTTCACGAACTGTAATTATTGCTATCAATTATTTTTTCGGTTCCCTTTCCAAATTCTATTAAAGGAGGTTTTTTCCCCCCTCAAATTTACTCTCATCTTTTAACACCTTCGTCAGATGACAGTTTTTTTTTTCGTTTGGTTGGTAGTGGTCTCTTATATTTCATTTAAAATCCAATACTGCTCGCTGCTAATGAGAATTGAAACAAGCGACCCGCTCGGCAAATTTCGGCCCTAATCGGCAAAGCAAAAAAAAAAAAAGCAAATGCGAAATGATCGTACGCAGGCAAGCAACCATGCAATGCCCCGATCCGCACGCAAACGAGCGAGAAAATCAAATTAAAATCTGAAAGCATTTTTTTTTCTGCTCGCATCACGGCAATAGGCTGGATGGAAGATGCCGACAAGGTGCGATCTGGTGAATCCCGGGTGGAAACCCCGGAGATGGTGTCACTTTTATTTTTCCCGTGCCCGCATCGTAGGCACTGTCTGTTCCTTTTTTTTGTTTGCTATTCTGCCGGTTATACCAAAAACGAAAACGATGGGCAACAATCTGGATCGTGGCAAAACCACGAAACCCGAAGAGCGTCCGTTTTTTTCCAACAACAGCAAGCAACCCGCCGTCGAAAGAATCGGACGGAAAATTATGACCTTATCTTTCGCCATGCCACGCGTGTACGCTCGGTTGCTTCATTGCCAAAAATGATGTGGGCTTTGGGTTTCGGGGTTTGGATGTCTGGCACTTTCTGGGTTTTTGGGAGCCTCGTTTTGTTACGCTCGGTTTGCTGCTGTTGCTGCCATGATGTTGGCCGAAACGAGCGGGGGAAAAAAATCAATAAACGCTACCGTGGTGCGGCAAAAGGACCAACCATCAAAGGCTAGCTGATGGAAAAGCAAAGACAAAAAAAAACATTGTCTAATGAAAAGTGAAGGAAAAATGATATAAACCAATTAATTACTATCGGGTTTGAAAATTCCATATTCCTCCAATTACCGGCTATGTTCGTAAATTATTGTGTTCAGTTTTTGATCCCTTTTCCATACTGAGCTCATATTGTTCGGGCACAAAAACGTCTCCACACACCAGCTATAACGGATTCGTTTCTGCAGCGCACATATTCGATTGTCGTTTTTAGTTCAGACGGGGTTTTATCGTGTGTGTATGTATGAAGAGGAAAATTATTTAATCCATCCAGTCCGCTCTGCAATAGCATCCAGCCAAATCTTCCTAACGATCGTAATAACAATTATTTCTCACTCACCAAGAGCGTCTTTCGTTGTGCCGAGAAGCTACATTCCGAAGGGTTTTTCGGTTGCCTCGTTAACAGACTTTCTTTGTTTCTCCCAGCTTATCTACCCCTTCACGGCAAGATACGCTTGGTTGGGTATATCTTAATTCGGGCGTACTATTACCAAAGGAACAGAATTGTGGGTGTCACACTCCAGAACTTGTCAGCTAACTAACCCTTGCAAAAGGGCAACCCCAAGCACCGGAAAGCGCCATGGGGGCCGGTAGCGCGTATGGGAAAAGGTCTGCCGAACATAAACATGCCTTCGGTACAGTGGAATTACAAACGAATAGTGCACGACCCCAATCGTTCTGCTGCTCGGTTTCGACTGTGTGTTTTGATCGTTGGTAGAGAGCATAATTTCGAGACGATGTGCTTTTGGGAGGTGCTGCTTATGAAAGGTCCTCCGGAGGGGTAACGTTATGTACGTACAATTGAGTTGGCGTTTTAATTAATTGAGCAGAATGGTACATGAGCAGAGTGGCGCTCGAAGTGCGATTTGTGATGTGTGAGCTTGGAGAATTGCTTGAAGAATTTAAAGCTTTCCAACCGAGCGTGATTGGTGAAGGAAACATCACATGCATCCTTGACCCATTTCCCCCTTGGCTGCTATAGGTAGTAATTGCCTCCATCCGTGAGGACGATCTTAAAAGACCTCTCCAACGGAGTCGTCCGGCGTTATTCGAATGACATGATCAAGTCTCCGGAACTCATGTGAAGACATGTCACGGGACAATAGTGAGTTCATCGTACGACTAGTATAACTCTTGTGGAAAAATTGCAGAGGTTTTTCTTCTTGTCGTTTTACACATATGGGGTCAAAAATCCATTAGAGCAACTGTATTACTATCTCTCATTGGCGTATGGGAGTACAGTAACTATATAGGTAGGTTCTGAATGAGGAAATTTTCCTCAGATCAACCGGTCTAGCAGCGGGTTTTTGAGCAACAATGTCGGTAATTGACTTTCTAACCAAAGCAGGTGAAATTTTGAACGACTTCAAAGGTTAGACTACCTTTTTCCTAGATTATCCCTACGTAGGTCGGGAATTATGTGGATGGTGGAGCTATCTTCATCATTTATTTTTGCTTGTAAATCACCAACCTCAAGATTTGCTCAATCCTCTGGAAAGCATTCGCCTCCGGGAAGGCGAGTAGTAAACCAATTACGTCTTTAATGTCAAGAGCATATGATTGTCTAGAACGACTTATTGAATATGGTCTCTAAAAGTTCCTTTCTATTGCAACGTGAAAAGGGCATCTAAATGGCGGAAATCTAAGAATTTTCCATCTAGCATCATCTGGTATGTAGTGATGTTCAATGTCCTCGTTATGTGTATGGTAAGCTTGTCCGGTATTGCACAAGAGCCCATTGCGTTGTTGCCTTGGAAAATACCTATGCTAACGTGTGCACCCTTGAAGTTAGATAAGGGATGGAAGGAGTCAAGCAGCCAGCTTCATCAGCTTCTCCAGCATCACCCCCACTCTGATAGTTTCCAACTAAACTAAACCTGTTTTTTCTTTCCATAAATTGTCCATAAAATTCCCGCTTCAAGTGCAATTCCAATTCCGTCCGTCCTCGAAACCTCATTTAATGGTACATATCTTTAAAATGGGCTAAAGTGTTTTTTTTTACGGACACATCCCAAACCCAGCAACGTTCGTTCACTGGACCGCTTAATGTTACGATACTTTAATTTGAACGATCAAGCTTACCCGCCGACCTCCAGCAGCAGCAGTTTTTCTGTGTGCTTTTCCACGGCACGCTCGTTTTTCCGATCCGGGGGTTTCTCCGTTGCTTACCCACACGATCACCCGTGTCTTTCGACCGAAGGGGGAAGAATTTACTTGCTTCCACTAAAGCGGTCCGGAATCTGATTACATCATCAGTTTGCACCCGGTCGTCCGTCCACTCGTTACGGTCATCCCCCGCTGACGCTTCCACGCTATCCACGCTGAACGATTTGTTTGTGTAGTGACCATAAAATGTTGTATTTGCGATTACCGACCTACCTAGCACGGCAGCCCGACCAGGCCACAAAATATCGCAATGCCTTGCTTGTGGAAGCATTCTACCCCAGCTCGGCCAGGGCATAACCTCCGGAAGCTCGAGTATGCTGGAGATTGAAAAATTTCGCCAATTTGTATCATCATTTCGTTTGCGGCGGCGGCTGCTGCTGCTTCGGGTTGTGCGGTGCTTGAGCACGGACTCTCGCAAACTAGACTGTGTTTGTTGACGGTTGAGTTTGGTTGCCGTAGCGTTGCGGGCTTTCTGCATGCCAAGGTTTATGTAAGCGGAGCTACCAAATCTTTCCCCCTTTGCCGTACCTTATTTATCTCGTCCACTCCTGCTATCTTTTCCTGCCGGATGTCTTTTATCGATTCAGAAGTTTTCATACACTCGAGGAACAAGATGGAGGCAAAAAAAGGAAACAAAAATGCCTTTTCATCCCGAAGCATACGGAAGCGGAGTGTGCAGCCTCGCTTGTACTGCTAATGTATGCTGAGCACCGTCTTGTCATTTGCCGCAGCGGCGCTGTACGATGGCGGGGTGCAAAATGTGCCGGACATAAGCAAAATCAAGGACTTTTGGCTAGTTCCCAACGTTGCCGAACACGAAGGACGGTGTTTCGATCTATTTTCAGACCGTTCGCGGGCATCCCGTTGCAGTTCGGGGCAGTGATGGAATGGGTCGGTTTCATTTCTCGCTTCGGCTCGTGGCGATTCGGTGCAGTCGAGTAGCATGCATCGGTCGGAAAGAAGTCGGTTAAAAGGGGTACAGAAAATAGGACAGCAGACATGCATTCGTTAAATATTTAGAAACTGCTTCTAGGGAATTAAATTTGCTTGCCTATGCCCTGGGACGGTAGTCAAGAGGCGGTTAGCGTTGTACACCGTACCAGCCCAGCCGTTGGATGAGTCAGGCTGTATTCGTGTGTTGAAAAATCAATATTGTGAGACCTAGAAGAATGCCATTAAGAAAGGGCAGCGTGCAGCAGGTGAGCGTCTTTTTACGGCATTACGGTTGTGCAGAGCATTTATAATCAGCAAAGATTTGAAGGTAATCAGTAAAATTATTTTACTGAGAGAGGATACGAGTTCTTCTTATTGACTTTCTTAAGACTTTACGATCCCAATGTACATTGCAGAGGTTTCGATTTCTTATCGCAAATAAGAATAACTTTTGGATTATTTTTATATGTCGAGGTAGATCTAGAATTAGTCCAATTTTTAAATTTTCTGCATTTCGCAGTTGAGCATTTCTGATCGGAGCGAGTTATTTTTTTGTATTTAAAACTATTTTTTTTATAATTTTGTATAATGATGTGATATTTTGTCATTTATTCTCAAAACTTGTTAAGCAATATGGGATCCATTGAGCTTAATAAAACATATTTCCTTTCTTTTTGAATGGTCATTTCTTTATTTAAAAACTTTCAAGCAAAATTGCCAAAAGCAATTCGCTAGCTCGTACCATAAACATGTGAAACTATTTCGAAACAATTCGCATTCCTTCATTATGTTGTCCTACACTTCACCGTGCAGTCGTTAGCGGTGTTTTTGTCTGCAGCTAGCAAGAAACTTGGACTCGTGGACTTATCCTTCCCAACTGTGCTTGAAAAATTCTTTCCAAAAACAGCAAATTCTCTAACTAACGCAAACCGTGTTTTTTTTTCTCTTCTCTTTTCTCTCGAACACATTTCTTTGCAGGTTGCTCATACAGAGCGTTCGTGGTTCGTAAGAGGCAGTGAAATGTGAAGCCGACCATCCAGCAACTGCACCGCTGTGGAAAATTTTGGGCTAATCCATGAGAAGAAAGCGGAAAACCAACGCAGCTTGAAGCAGAAATAAAATCAGCGAAACATCATCAAAACCTGTTCCGATCATGCTGCGGTCCGATTGTCTACAGTTCTCACCAGTTGAAAAATTATCTGAACAATTTTCCGTGTTTTCTTCTACCCGGAGAATTTTCGGACAAAAACACTCGGAAACGGAAAATTTTGGAAAACACACACACACACACACCCACACACACCGACAAAATCTGACCGACCGTGGGCTTAGTGGGCTGGTTCCAGTTGTGCAACGAAACAGTGCAAACAAAATGAAGCAAAATATCGTAGCTAGAAACTCCAGTTCATCGTGCGCCTCCATCCGAAGGCAAACGCTTAAAAGTTCTGTTTTGCCCAGTTCGGTGGTGTTCGTTGTGTTGTCTTGACGCGCGGACGCCTTGGGTTTTTTTTTTCGTTCGTGTCCTTTTTCTGTTAACTTAACGGCTGTGTAATGCGCGGACGAACACGACACACGAACGGTCCACAAAGAAAGTGAGAGGGAAAGAATGGTTTTAACGGACAGTTAGATGGAGGACAAAATCAAAGAAAACGTTTAAAGAAGAAAGAAACCCAAACCGAGAAGCATGGCTTGAGAATCTTTTTGTTGGTTGTTTGCAAGGTTTTGTGTTAGTGTTTTGGGTTTGGCTGTGCGCTAGCATTTCGTTAGCAGCACGCAGTTTATTGTCGCGCATTGCCCAACCTGTTCAAACTTGTATCCTTGCGTTAGTGAAGACTGAGGTGTACGAACTGTTTCATGTCAGTTGCAAATACGACGCCTACTTTACGCTGTTCTAAAATGAAGTGCAAAAAATAACCCATTTGATTCCTGTGAGGTCTGGTGAATATTGTATGTTTTTCATTAATTTGTGTGATTTATTTTTCCAGCATAAACAGTACCGTTTACTAAGCAGTAAACTAATACACGTGCAGCGTGAGTGATATTGATCGTTATTAAGTGTGTAACAGACGGAGACGCTTTCCCCGAAGCGATAATACAGTGTTCAAGCGTTACACCCGTTGTATAAGTAACCCGGACGCAAAATGGCCGCATTCGTCGCGAAGCAAATGGTCGGCAACAAGCTGAACGCCGTTAAAGGTAAGTGTAAGCGTGTAAGGCTAAAAGGATTGTATGCAATAATCACACCCGTGCCACGCCACATTTGTCAAACCAGCGGCAAGTGTATGTGTGCGCCTTTGCTTTTGCGTTTGTGTATATAAACACCTCAATGGAGGGTGGTGTCGGTGTGTGCTGGCCGGGAAGAAGCCCTCTCGATTCCAGAAGAAACTCCACCCACAACAACAATCGTACTAGGAACAGACCACACAGGCTCACGTGGCACCCGTCATTAGAATCTCATTTTCCCCCCATTGAAAGCAATATGTGCAGCATAAATCATCGTAAATAATGGGCTCATAAATTATTCATAATTCGGCATCCCCGGCCAGCCTGGATCCAGGCTGGACTGCTGGCAAATAGACGCAGGACCACCCGATTTCGCCGTGCGGTTGTCTGTTTGCCGTGCGTACGGGAGCTTTAAAAAAGCATGTTTTGCCCGGCATTGTCGTTTCATTATGGCTGTATCTGTTTTGTTTTATTTTCAATTCGCTTTTTGGCGTCACTTTGGTTTCGCTCCATTTGGCAGCAAACGGTTAATCCACCAACCGGTTGTGCGAACCGGAAAAATGGGGTTTTGTTTTCCGAGCCGAGTCGTCGTACCGGCATGAAATGAATGCACCGCCACTCTCTCGGTTTGTGTGTGTGAGTGGAGCACATGACTCTTTAATTAAAAATGTGCCTGGGCTTTCTTTAGGCCTCCAGAAGCGGCAAAAAGCATTCCGGCTGCAGGAAGTACACTGGCGCTGGTAGTGGTGTGGAGTTTGCTGGGCGAAGAATGTACGTTCGATTCTGGATTCTGGTAATTACGTCGAAAGAATGTATTGCGCTGCAGGTATTGCGCTTTACCCACATTATTGGTGATCCGTTCGGATGTGTTGGGTTCTATCGGAAATACATCTTTCAACCTACAATTTAGTGCGTGACGATCGTGTCGTTCGTTGTAAAATAGCAATTTACGTGAAAATGGCTATTGTTAGTGGGATAGAGCTATTTTGCATTGAAAATATACATATTTTACGTATACAGCAACAAAAAGTCCATTAAAGAATACACGTTTTTTAAGTACTCAGCGAGTAAGTACTCTAGTACATTGTGTAAAGAACTCTTGATAAACATGTCGGGTCAAATGGTTTTAAAAATTAAAAAAAAATCGTTATAGTAATTAGCGACGAACTACGAACAATTTGAGATATCAATTATTAACATTGTTCTTACAGAAATGCCTATTTGAAGGATGATTTCATCGTAATATTATTTTGAATTTTGTAGAAGATTTGGTAACCAGTAATTATTGGGCATGAATATGATTAAATTGACAATAACGCTCAGTTTTTGTTGTTACTGTTAATGTTTATATCGGTACCATATGTTAGGCATTTCAACCTGTGCTTGAACTGTTCATATATCCTTAAATAAAGCTTGATTAAGGGTTTGAAATAGTTTCTAAAATTACCACTAGATCTCAAATACTCCAAGAAAATATTTTTTTAAGCATTATCAAAAACTTTGCGAAGAGAACCATTAACTATATTCGTCAAAGCTGATGATTATTACCAACAATTCCTTTTGAAGCGATCCTGCTGTCTGCTATCAATATCGCTTACATGCAGTCTGTTACAGGAAGGAATAATGAGGAGATGGGAGTTTCAACACGATGGTACAATATCTCTTTACTTATGTAGTGTCGTAATTCAATATAAACTGGCACTGGTATAGCATCGTTGCTGCAAACTTCCATCGCCCAGTAATAAAGAAGACGCAACGGATGTATACGACCGGCATGGTCTTGTTTGTTTGAGTGACAGCAACGATGAATATGGAAGCTGATGGATGTTATATCGGCAAGTAAATTGATAACTACCAAATGAAACTAAAATATATATTTTTACATGGGGAACTTACTGTAAACTACATCGATAAAAATTACGAGTACAGCACACGTCGTACCACTATGTTACCCCAACTGGTGGTAAGAGTTTATTACCGTTATGTTGTTCCAGAAAATAAAAAATGAAAACCCAATTTGGAAAAATGCCTCCCATTTCAAAATGTTCTTATCAAGGGAAAACGAACATTTACCATCCGCTCCCATTGTCGGATATAAAACCAGCTCCGGCACTGGCACAAATGTTCGCATCATGCCAATCGTTTATTCATCGTACGCACGTTATGCTCTGGTCGAAATTAACTTGAGACCTGTGTGTCTGTGTGTGTGTTATTTTACTCGCCCACCATCGCTGGGCCAAAAAAATATATATATATATATATATCCCGCAACGCTAAAACAAACGGTTTGCTAATATTTCCTTCTCGCTGCTGAAGCTTTATTCGTACTCTTTTATGTTTCAATGACGTTCTGGATGCGCTCTATCGTTATGTGTGTGTTTTGTTTTGTTTTGTTTTCGGCAATTCGAGCTCGGCAGTTTTATACTTTCCCCTTAACCAAAAACCCGGAGCTCCCAAAAATATCCGCAAACTTAGCGTTCCGCTGCGGCACAGCGATATGTATGCGAACAGCGTTTTGAAAATGGAAGAAAAGACCACCAAAAAAAGTGTAGCACCGCCGTGTCCGTTCGGGCAGGACCACTGTTCGAAAGAGCCAATGTGTGTACTTTGTTTTTCGCTTTGCCGCGCGCGAACAGGAGGACGCGCTGGGAAATCACAAAGTTTTGTAAAATTCATGAAAATTTTCCTGTTCGATTGGCTGGCGGCCGAAGAATTGTTGAAGGTTCAGCTGACTGATGCTGAAATGGATGGAAAGAAGCAAAAACAACAACGCAAACTCCGGAACGGAGAGTATCCATTGTGCACCACGCGCACCTCCACGTGTGCTGTACGGCTGTACGCATGTACGGGCGCAGAGCGAATGTACGGGGGCGGCTATATGCCATCAACTGCAGCAAAGTGGACATATTCAAAGTTCAGACATCATGCTCGTGTGGGACATTTGAAAGTTTTTACGAGCTGTACATTTTTTATGGCCATATTTATCCTTTTTTGGTCCCCGGGTAGCCAACGGGGTGGCAAAAGCGAGAGAGCTAATATTTCAAACACGGGGAAGAGTTTTGCTCCCAATCTATTGCGTAGGTTGGACGAATTTCGCACTCCAGTAGTCGTTGGTTTGATAAGCATAGTTTTGTGTGTTTTTGTTCACTCTTTCACTTTTTGTTGCAGAGTCTATGTATAGCCCGGTTAAAATGGGTGTTTTTATGCTGGTGCGCACTAATGAATGTTATTCACACATCTGCGCTGGAAGCTGGGAAGGCTCTTAGTAGGTGTCCGCTCAAGCGTTATCGGTGACAATGCATGACGGCTAAGCGTAATTTAATACCCACGCGATAAATGGTACTAGAAACTTTATTTCGAACGATATCATACCATCAATTTTACCGCAATTGCGCGATCATATACAGTTGAAGTATTTCATTTAACTTTTGCTTGCGTTGTTTGTTTTATGTCATAGTGGATCTAGTGGCCGCTCTTAAACTGCAATCTCACACAGTTTATTACCGTTTTCACACCGTTTTTCGTTGGCAACATAAAATGGCTAAATCATGGCTTTGGGTGGCATACCGTACAGCATAAAAATGCTCCAAAACAACACCAAAACAAAAAAAAAGCAACAGCAACACATCTATCGGTTCGCTTTTAAAACACCCGCACCGAAATCTTAATTCAGTCACGTTTCCGCGTCCAGTCGACCGCAGCCCGACCGTAGCAGCAACCCCAGGGCGTGTGATGGTGCGGTTGCATTTTTTCCTGGACTTCCGTTGCGATCCATTTAATGCTTACCTTCTCGAACGCAAATAGAATTTCGCCCGTTCGCTTTCGCAGCCACCGTCCCTGCTGCCGGGCCACGACTGCCAACCGGTGCAGTGGAGTAGAAAACTTCATTAGAGCAACTCAATCCCGGTGTGGTGAATTCCGGGTGTTTTGATCGTATCGAGCACCGATTCAATAGTTGCATTATCGCGGCTAGTCGGTATAACACTGCAAATGGTTAAATTCGATCACGATTCGGTCATTCTCTTTTCTCACTGCACTACGAACGCTTACGTTGTGGGGCGAAAGACTGTTGGTAGTATTTTTTTTTCTCGTGCGGCCAAGTACAGATGAATTTGCTCTGGGATTTAGGGAAGCGGGTGATAAGATTGGTTAGTATGCTTGAGCAAACTAATGAATTTTAATTCAGATTGAACGTCTGCGTACAGCAAATTGATGTGATTTGTGTTGAATGAATCTGGTCTGGGCTCTAGGTTGCGGTCCCATGCTGTCGAGATATAAGTTTAGACAGTCACACAATAGGACAGTGAGGTTAAAGCTTAGTTAAGCTTCAGTGTGGTAGATATGATGCAATTTGATTGTTACCCGAAATGCCAAGAGAGGATGTAATTAGCTTTCTAAATTGTGGCTGTTTAGTAACACTGATCATCTGGTTTCAATCACGATGATATATTACCATAGCTTTCATAATCGTTTGCTTCGCATTTGAGTTCCAATAAGCTATGAATAGCATTGGAGATCTCGTAAACATTATTTTGATCTCAATGCCTCTAGAGGATTTAATTTAGATCTTCAACAGATCTTCAACAGATCTTCAACTCTTCAACAGAAACTGTTATGACAAGTCTGGAACATTTGCAAAGCTTTTATTTTTTTTTTGTTTCGTTAGAACGGCCTGGCCGTATCGACTTATTTTACCACGTAGCAGGATAGTCAGTCCTTGCTACGGGGGATTGGTCCGGATGGGATTTTGGTCCGGTCCGTTCGTGTGAAGACCGGTTCCGCTACCATCATGCCACCGGGCCGCCCCAAAAGCTTTTATTCGAATAAAGAAACCTTTGTTTTAAGTTTTCTAAATTACCAGCTACTGTTTGGATAGCTTATTTACAGATGCTAAACTTGCTAAGATACTGTTCTAAGCTTTCTCAATATACACTTTTTGCAAAGGATTCAGCATTGTATAGAATCAAAGTGATGTTCAACTACAATCACGAAAAGGGGAAGACTTTCACATCTCCTTCTGCGTAATCCACTTAAACTTGAAGAGAGTTTAGAAATGGCTCTAGCTTTACTACACGAACTCGAACTCCACAGCATGAATGTTTGATTGTTTTGCTAAGAATATAATGGGTAGATATTTACCACCGCATCCCCAGAGTTGATCTGTGTTTAGTACAAACAATCAATTGTTTCCCCCCCCGTTGTGCACAATATGTGCGTATGCCCTTGTTTGCTTACAACCCACCCAGAGGTAAGCCGCATAATAAGGATCTGTTTGGGGGCTGAAGGTAAATATTGCCTTTGGAGATTTTGTTGTTCTCCGCATCCTGGTTGCTGTAGTGATTCGAAATGCAAATAGATCAAAACCACCTCCGTGCAGGGTTAGGTCAAGCTTATTGTTTTCGTGCCTTTGGTTTAGATTTTTGCATGGGTCATGTGTGGGTGCTGAATACTTATATAGTTATAACCATGTACTTACACTAACTTGCTTACTTTCCGCTTACCATTTTTTACCAGCGGAGTTTATATACGTTACGGGAGTTACATATGTCATTCTGCAAATGGAGAAGTGTGAAAAGCTACCTTATATAAATCGCGCTTTTTGCAACTAATTTATATCAAGAACAGTGTTTTAAATTAACATAACACAGCTGCAGCAAAACAGCAAGGGAATCTATACCCCTTTAGTAACTTTTATAGCATTCTTTCACCCAAAAAATGACTCACCTATACGATGCACCATGGTGGCACTTGGTCTGAACAATCCTTGAAATAGTTCATGTGCAAAAGCGTTTGTAAGCTGTCGGCGAAATATGCACCGGCTGCAGGCATTGTTTCTCGCCGCCATTAATTTCCACCGAACATCTACACGTATCCACACAACCCAGCCGGGATTTCCTATTACAACGCTACGCTACGGTAATGAATTCGCCGTATTTCTGTATCCCGAAAAACCCCCCACGGGTGCTGCTGGTAGGACGCGTGAAGAGAAAAGCTGGCAAACAAAAAAATAAAAGTTTCACCATTGGTGCCCAGATTTCACACCAGCATAATCCAGCAGCCTTCCTGTTTTTTTTTATTATTTGCAGCAAAACGTGTGCTGGCAGGAGCGCACACTACACCTATTGTTTCCGATTTCTTAGTTTATTAATCTTCGTTCGTGTCGTTCACGGTTCACCACGGTTTGCCCGGTTTGCCTGGTCCCGCTGGTTCCATTCGGGATGGTGAACCGTTCCGTGTGCTCAGTCACGTCTTGGACGGAATGGTGCCCTCCATCGCTACGGCATCCTTTCAGCGCGTTCTGGCATCGAACCCCCTGAGCTTTTCGAGAGGGCTACAAATCTCTTCCCTCTCCTTGACCTAGATGAAAGTGGTACTCGTAAGTGCGCTAAGTAGTGGCAGGGAACACGAACACTAGCACCTTCCCGCGTGTTCTAGCCAGGTTTTTCCGTCTGTTCACTCCCGATAGCTGTAAGGTTTGAAGGTTATTGTACCATAACCAGGCTCGGAGCACTGGGGGGTTTTTTTTTAAAAGAAAGCCCGAGAGTAACGCATTACAAATGTTCTACCACCTTTACTCCTATTTTGGAACGTTGTCGAACCGGGTGGATCATATTCTTCCTAGGTTGGCGTGTTTATTGTTGCTATACGTAAATTTTCTATGAGTGCCGCTTCCCGGTTGCCGGTTTGGGAGAAAATGGTGCGACAAATGAAAGTTTTGGGATCTAAAGGGACCTGCTCATTTACAAGGCTGCAAGGTGTACTACCCCAACGAATGGTAAAGCTACCGTTCCTTACGTGCGCCGGAGCACTAGAGTAGGGTTGAAATCCGGTGTGAAACTATACCGCATGGCTAACAGTCGCTGTCGTTGCTAATCCTCAGTTACGCTTCCGGAACGATTATCCTGTTGAGAAAACGTAGCTTTTCACGTTTGTTTATATCCGTTACGCGGTGCGATGTCGGTGTAATTGTAATTAAAATTCTAAACCCCTCGGTCCATTTGTTTTGCCCGCGCCCGCTATTTCAAGAGGGGCGGCAGAGTTCTTTAGAACCTTATCGTGTGATCTGTATCCGTGATGTGTCGCTTGGTGGAACGTGTTAAAAACGATTTTCCTCTCAAAGACTCATTTGAGGCAACGTGCAATTCGTGAAACGATAGTTCCAAGCGACTAGGGTTTATAGTTATTTATTAGACAATAAATACGGGACACATTCCCATCTTGTCCTAATACCGTCGCTGGCAGTTAAACTCAGAAAGAATATAAAAAGCAAAGCTGTACAGAACGGGGGTTTTGTGAGTGTTTTTGAAGCTTAGATGCTGTATTAAATTTTCCATCCAGTCTCATTAGTGGATTCTGGATCATTAGTAGGTTACTTAGCGGTGCCGGAGTGTGCTCTAGTGAGACAACGATGCTGCAGAAACCTCTTTTCTTCTGCTAGGACATTACATTTTTATCCCCATTCACACACACCATAAAAGCACTTCTGCTGCACCGTGCCATGTTTCCTCCCTAGCGGTACGATTTTCAAGATCACAAAATGTCGTCTCACACGAAGGGGAGACGTGGTGTGTATTGTCAATGCTGGGCGAGCATCGTTCACATCGTTCGTAGGCGAAGCGATCATTATGGTTTCAGTGGGGACTTGGGAAGGGTGGCTTAATAACAGGCGTTCGCTTTTATTCTTTCACTTTCCAACACGTGATGATGGTGACAAAAAACAAAAAAGCGGAGTAAAATAGGTAAAATCCTGCGCGATGATGATCGCGACTGCGAGCGAATAGGGACACGAGTACAGCCCGTTCGGGTAATGCGGCTAGCAAGTGATGAAGATGGCGCTTTTATTTCGATGTGAGTATAGTTATTTACAAAACAGTAAGAAAAGCCTATTTTCGCTTACCGATTTTTTTTCCCGCTACGGTAATACGGCACAATAGGAGACTTTCCCTGGTTGGGGATAAAGAAAGAAACGTACTACCATACAGCTGTTTATATTTACATTGCCACCCATTTGCCCATTTGGGTTTTGGAGACGATGGATTCATAAGCAGCCAGAAAGGTTTTCCAGTTGCGTCACATGAAGCGATAGAACGCAACCATCGCCGAGAGAATGCCGCTTCGCGGGGCTGCGAGCTGAATAGTTGTGCTTTCTACTCGAAGGTTATATTTTCATTTTTATTCTCCTCGGCAGCAACCGCACCATCGCCTTTATCCCCTTTGGAATGCTGCTTCAACTTCAATCCACTTTAACCTTTCCCTGTTTTGTAAGGTTTCAGTAAGTGCAAGTGCGCCCTCAATGTGCGCCCCCCCTACCCTTCCAATTTCGACCACGTGCTGCGTTCGCTGCTAAATCCAATTCAAACATCATCAAGACTTATGCGCAGAAAGCATATACATGTCTGAAGGTACCCAGGGTGGCTCCGACGCGAGAATGGCGCTTTAAAACTTCACAATAGCCCCGAGCAACTGCTAAGCCCCAGGAATGGAGACGGAACGCAAGGTTTGGCCACCTTCCCATCCGGTCGCAGCGTAATGCACTGATAAGCACAGCCCACAGGATACGGTGGTGAGGGTTCAAATAATGGGATAAGGGTATGGAACGACGTCCCCTTTTGTTCGTCTAACCCGCGCGACTGGGACGCATACTAGAGTCGCGAATTTATACGAATTGTGCTTGTATGTTGCGCGAAAAAGCATTCTTAGGAAGGGATGGAAAATGTTTTCTCTGTGCGCGAGTATGGTGGCGAAGACGCCATTTTTTTTTCTTCGCCTCCCTTCTTGAGGTCCCAAACCCGTTCCAGCAAAAAAAAGGGCAATCTCTCTGTGGGAAATTTATTTGCAAATTCAATTTATCCCGATCGAAATGGAAATCACGGGTGCGAGTGGTTGGGTTTTGTTGATATCCTTTCCCCGGTATAAAGTAAATGCTTGCTGCAGATGGAAAGCTTTCAGCCACTAGTGTCGAGCGGTGCTTGTTTTTTACACTGCATACACTTTGAAGTTTTTTTTTTCACCTTTTCGATGAAAACGAATACAGTCACACAACAGTTCGACCGGCACACGGGAACGGGCATTGTACATCCTTCTTCCCTCCTAATTAGACTGGGTTTTTGGTGTAATGAAATAAGTGCGCCATATTGACACTTTAGCTTACGTCACTCGGCTCGCCTTCTGGGAACTTGATTTCGCTTGATTTTTGTTATTTTCCGTGAGTCAGCGAACGTGAGATTCGTTCGGCCAAAACGATCGCCAAAACTTTTCAAAACTGCGACAAGTCATTGTTAGCTGCGTATGAGTTGCTGCTGGCTGGTTTTTTTTTGTCTGTTGCCTTCAATTAGTTCCCATTTCGGCTCGTCGGCCGTTCGACGTACACGCGAATTCGGCGATGTTTGATTAGTGTCTGCACGTCCGGTAATCTTCAACCGGTCAGCGTCTCTTGACCTGGCTCAATGAGATCGGCTTCGGTTGGTCTATCCCCATTTGTGACGCTTTAATTCTACGCATTCTCGTACCGAACGATGAATTGTGTTGGTCGTGGGTTTTACCACGGCCGGTCGTTTTGCATTAATCAAGCGACGTTATTGGAGTATGGCAGCGGCACCAAAGCAAACAACAGCACCAATGTAAGCAAAAAACCGTCTGCCGGGCGTACGATACGCGTCAATTACCAATTTCGTCAATTCTGTCGCGGCTGATGTGCGGCTGGCAGTGTGTTCGTGTTTGTGTTTGCTCACCTGTCATATGCCATTCGGTGTGTCTCAAAATCCGTCCTACACCCGTGCTAAGCGCAGCGTTACAGCTCGTTGGCCAAAATCGAGACGGGTTTTGTTTAATTTAGAATTCCTGGATAAACCGAGACGAGATTGATTGATAATTTAACCGTTGTTTTTTTGCGTTGCATCGCTTACTAACCACCCACTTTTGCAAAAATAAAAACCTACAAAATACTCGATCCATCTGCAGACAGATACGTAATACGATGAATTGGACAGAGTTGATTACGTTTAGGAAAAAGCTTGTTTTAATGAGATGAATCTCCCGGCAGTGTGAGTGTGCGCGAGCAAAAGTATTTGTTGCTGATTGCAAAAAAAAAACTTTTTCAGAATGACTGTGTCTTTAGTGTGCCTCATGCACAGCAAATTATGCTGTAAAAAAAGCGTGCCGCGCCTATTTGCACGTTTCCTTTTTTTCTGTTGTTGCAAAAAAAAGGCGGCCACTATTTATCATTGGTGTATTCAATTCCACCAGTAAGGAAGCAATTTGTTTGGCGTTTTGCAGCGTTGAATGATAAATGATGGTACTACAGCAGCGTAAATGTAAGCGTGGGACCGCAAGAAAATCATTAAAATTTAACAAATGTCATCTTGGTCGTCAAATGGATCTTCCGCGCGATGCGGTTCCTCGCACTCGGTTGCGGTTAGATTCATTAGCAAAACTGCATTCATTGCTGTAACAGTACAGGAAAAGAGACATCGTTTTTTACTTTATTCCTTCAGGCAAACAGAACTTTTTGTTTCCGTTCGGGTCCGGTACCGGAATGAAATACTTTTATGAACAAAAAAGAAAGAAAAAAAAACGAATCTTTATTTTAATGTCGCCCACACCAAAGTACCGATAGCAGCGGCGCAGCCTTGCGAAAGTTCATTTGCGCTACCGGGCGTTGCGTGTTGGCTTGGTGACGTTTGCTTTACCGTTTGGCAAAGGTGTGAAAAATACGCAGCCGGGGTAATGCAACCCCAATCTGCACACTTTACGACTGCGCTGTCCGGTGGGGCAACCGATGGGTAAGAAATTAAAATGAAACGTCTAATTAAATACAACCTTTTTCGCTTGTTCGCTAGCAACAACGAATAACAGTGGGAGGGCACAAAACAAGCACGAACAAAAAAAAAAACCAACCGGGTGGAGGCTTTACCGGTGACATGAAAAAGAGATGCTGGTACTTTTATTCCGACACGGGACGACTTTCGTTTGCTATCCCGGTCGAAGCAGTTGGTCCCATTAATTGCGCTTGGTGGAGATATTCTTTCGCAGTTTTTGAACCCCTTTTTTGTTGCTTCTACGTTTCTTGTCCATCTCACTAAAGTGTCCCTTTTTGTAGCAAGATAGATACAGCGAAAGGTAGGAATGGCGCTTTCCGCATTTCTTGCCAATGTTTCCGTTGATAATAGTATGAGCAACGGTTGGTGGAGGATGAACACGAACCATCCCTTGAAGGACCTTTCACAATTAGTTGCGAACGTTAAGTGCTCTTCGATTTTTTGATGATGGACTGTGTTCGCATCTCTAGGCCAAGGTAAATACTTGAGCGATTGGAGCATTTTTTTCTTTTTCGTAAACGAAGCAAAATCAAACCATGAAAAATCGCACTACCATTCCACGGAGAGTTTGGTTCCAAACGTCTGTTCTTTTTTTGTTGTTGCTGCTGTGGTGCTCCTGTCGACAATCAATTCCCGCTTGACTTCTAGTTTCTCGTCAGAAGAGTAATTTGAAAGCCACCGATTACCTATTGTCGAAAACTTTGCCATAACGGTTGGCGAATCTGTACGCTGTAGCGAGCACAGACGGTTCAGTTGATTTGTCCCAGCACGGAGCGGATTCGATCTGCAATGAGGGAGGTACCTGATTGTGGATGGAACGAACCTATTTTCTAAATTTCGAACGTCGATCATTCTCCCCTGCCCCGCTGGGGAAGGGTGACGGAAGGGATGGCTGACACCGGAAAGGTCAACGAGCGACCGTAAGAATGAAAGTGGCAGTGGCCCCCGAAAAAGTGGCCCCCGAAAGTCGTGACAAAAAAGTGTTGTTTTCTCGATTGCACAAAACGGACGATCCCAGCAGTTTTGTTCCGTGTCTATCTTTGATTTGATTGAAAGTACCGCAGGGAAAAAGGGACTCCGGTTCTCCGTTCTCTGGCCACCTGCCCACCTTGCCTCGTTCGGGGATGGTTTAGGGTTTTCCGGAGCCCGGGGTTTTGCAATAGTCACTTCCAGAGCGTTTGCTCAATGTTCATTTCAGGTTGTTTTTTTTTTTTGGTTACTCGAAGTCCTTTGCTTAAGGGGTTTTTAGTCGGGATACGACGGTTGTTTCAAAGTAAAACCTTTCTTGGGATACGGCGGATCGGAAACCGTAAGGTGATTTTTGGCGTATCTTCGTAATTCCGAGAAGTTTTTGTCATTTGTCTTGCAGTTAACTTTGGAGTGCGTCTGTGTTTGAGGAGGAATCAGAAATGTTACCTTCGTTAAACAGTACAAGGAAAAAAAAACCATAATCCAGTAGTTTTGTACCCTTTTCAGTTGAATTATTTTCGATGATAGTCCGTTTTGTACGAGAAACCAGAATGTACGATTTCATTGATGAAAGTAATATTGGAGTAACGAAGAAACATTTTAAGCTTTTAAAGGGTATCAATTAAAATTTGCAAGTTGCAAAAATATGTAGAATCTTTTATGGGCACAGACAGTGGCGGGTTTAACGGTAAGCAAACTAAGCAATTGCGGGGGGCCTCGAGCTGACGGGGGCCTCGTGCTGAGACAGGCCGAGAGTTGAGGATTTACCTTTCTGAGGAAGCGGGTTAAGCAAAAATTGGAGTAAGCAAGCTAAAACTGTGCTAGTGCCGCTGAAATATTTTAGTTTCATTCAAAACTTATATACATGTCTTTCTTCTTCCACACACCGTTGGAACAAATTACAAAACAAATATAAAATTTGCAAAACTCAACTTATAACTATTAAAAGAATTTCTGATACAAGGTATATTTATCGATGAATTCAGAAATGATTTTGAAACGGTTGTAAAGCAATGAACCGAACTTAGTGGGTTGCTATTTGAAGCGATGGATACTGACAATGAGCGGAAACGGAACTGAACATTTAGGCAATGCATAAAATAACAAGACAATTGCATAAAATAACAAGACGTACTTTCCTAAATATTGAGATATTATTGAAAATTTTCCTATCAATCCCAACGTCAAATGCTTCAGCGGAAAGATCGTTCTCCACTTTAAAACGTGTTAAATCATATTTGAGGTATACACTAGGAGCAGAAAAGCTAAACAATTTAGCACTTATGTATGTAGAGCAAGATTTATTAAATGAACTAGATACAGAGAAAACTATTCAGAACTCGCCATTAGCAAAGTCAGGCGCAAACATATTTAGCTCATACTTATTGAAAAGTATAATATTTGAAACATAATTAAATACAGTTGCAAATTGCCAAAAAGACTAGAGTCAAATTTTATTCTTTTCCTTTAAACGCAAATTTAAACTTTAAAAAATAAAATCAATACGTTTAACCAAAATGAAATATTTGAATTAAATTAAGGAAAAAAATGAACTACATGTATTTTCCATCTTTTTCAAATAAAACGTCAGATATATTTAATATTAAAAGCATTTTTATTAGGGGCCCTAAAACTATTGTTGCTCAGGGCCTCTGCACTCCTAAATACGCCACTGGGCACAGAGCATTATAAATGATATAGACAATTAAAAAGCTTACTAAAATGATTGAGCACATTAAATTTGGTAACAATTAATTTCTATTTAAACAGCAAAATCAGTGCATGAAAAAGAGAGGACTTCATGGATTTCCCTTCAAATTGTACATCAACTTCTCAAAGGGACTAAAAATTGCCTCAACTACACCAATTGAGCTCGAAAACTCAACATTGTGCAGCGTTCAAAGCTCAACTTTGAAGTAATGAAGTAATGAAGTAATCACTTTACTTAAGCAACATAACCTGGCCGTTGTTTATGAAATACACAAAAAAACGCTTTACTTCACTGGGATGTAATTAGCAGCTTGATGTTTACCTGTGCAGTTTGATACATTTGTTAAAGATAAATATGTATACCTATGCTTGTTGTCCCAAGCGACAACGCCAATTTTGCAGTGTTTTTATTTGCGTGCAAATTATTGTGTGCAAATAGCGACAAGTAACGAAACAAGTAGCATCGGCAAGCATTAATGGTGCTTTAAATTTGAATCCATCACAAATCCCATCGAAACAGTCGTAGATCGTGGGGTAGATTACGGTTGAATTAAACATTGCATATATTAACCTTGTCTGGGGCAGTGGAAAACTGAATTAATGGCTCATAGCTATGGCTCGTTCATAAATATCCATCAGGTTGAGGTGTGCTCGAAACGTTGAAAATAATGCAAAACGAGAAAAGGTTCATATCTGTTGGGTGCAATATTAAAGTAACACGGTTCGAGCGCGTCCAAGTTCCCAATTGGCAATTTTCTACAGTGATGTTTTTTTTTTCGGGGAGTTGTTGAAAGAAATTCAAAACTCAAACCCCTTTTAAATCGTCAAGATAGAGCGATATGGGTTAAATGAGACCATTCCAATGGTCGGGAGGAATGAAATGTCGAACAAAAACCATTATCATAAATTGAATTTTTGATATATTCATCACACCGTAGGTCTGTGCTTAAGGTGGCTTACGTTATTGCCGTGCCTTTTCATTACTCGCTCCAGAGTGCTTTGTATCGAGCGTTGTTGTTTTATGATTCTAACCTCGCGCTATTTATCTGTTGACCTTAAGTGTGCTAATCAACATTCGGTTGCGCTGCGTGTGATTCTGCTAGGCTTAAAGGTAAACAATAAACTAAAGGTGCTCGTAATTTTCATAAATTGCGTATCCAACATCTAAATATTTTCAACGATGCACGAAAGTGTCCCTAACATAACGATTATATAGCTTTGGGTAATGATTTATGTCTATACCTTACACGTGTGTGAAGGTGCGTTAATTAATTTCACCATTTCGAAATACACCCAAATTATTGCCAATACCTCTCAATGCTCCACGAAAAAAAGCGTACAATTTCCCATCGTTAACCATTAAGAGCGGTAAACGATTTTTGATTCGCTTGCGCAATGAATTGAAGTGGTAAATAATGCGTAGACCTTTAACCGGTGCGGTGTGACCGCATGTACCGCGGCAGGCTTATCTGTGCACGGGCAATCGACACACGGTAATCAGTGATAAATTACGTTATTACATTACGAACGGTTTGTAAAACCGAGGCAGCGGTCCTTTAAACGCAGCGTTGCCCTATGCAATGTTAAGCATATACTAAAGATTAATGGTTTCGCTTCCGGAAAATCAATTTCAACCATACTACCGTGTATCGCAGCATCGCCGTGATCGAGCGTTACTAAATGGTTTTACCGTCCAGCATCGAACGCGGGCATAAGCGCCGAGGCGAGTGAGCTAATCCTGTGTCACGCAGGTTAAACTGCTGCCACTTTTTGGTGTGTTTTTTTTTAGTTGCCCCAATGTACGATAGCCTATTTGGCACATGGATCACAAGCATCACCAGCTCGGGCGGTGGATAGCATGGCCACTGTACCCATGTCGTGTACATGCGCGGGTCCATGGGAATATTTATGACGCTTGCGAGTCGTGACCGTTTCGGGGGAAAAACTCCGTTTGAAGGGGACACTCATTCGCTCGTAGTCCACCGATGGGTATATCGGTGCGATCGGGATTAAATTTGATTTTTAACGCGAAAAGGCTATAATTCTTATTCCGAGTGCATGGCCTCGGGCGTGGGACTCTCCACTCGTGCGATAGTACCGCCAGTTGGTAGCTAAAAGCTTCAGCAGTAGTAGTATAAACCGGCCAGATTCTGTATGTGTGTGTGTGTGTGCCTTTTTAATCGATTTCTCATGTTTCCGTTAAAAGCATTCGGAATCATCTCTGACCTCATTTGGGCTCGTGTCGAATCACACAAACGCATACATATAGAGCCAAGCGTCGAGCGAGAGGATGCTTTAGGGTTCGTTTTGTTTTTTTTTGGGCATTTCGTCCTTTTTGGGCCGCCTACCGACAACTGTCACAGCTGGCTAGGTGACGGGACGTGATTGAATTATGTATTGGGGCCGGGTTCTTGGTGGCGCATCGTTTGCTTCAAGCTAGCAAAAAAAATCCGTTCGAGTGAGTTTTCCAAAGATGGAAAACTAGCGGGCTTCCGGGTGATCCCGTACATGAGGATCGGTATTCACTGCATGAAATGAGGCTCCATACGCTAAGGGTGCAAAATCAATACACACATCAACGTTGTGTGTTTGGGTCTGGTCTTTATCGCTGGCAAATCAACAATTTACTAAGACGTAGGGAATGATTTCCGGAATTCACAGGATGTCAATATTGGGTATTCGATTGATACCCTTCCCGCGGGGTGGTATCATTGCTTCGCCCAGCAGGGAACACAAATACCAGAAGGCGCAGTGCTTCACAATTTAAAAAAAAGTCTTTTGTCTCAAGGACACAATGAATGGAGAGCTGGTTCCTACAAATCGTTTGGTCAAAATCGACCATCGACTGGGACAGCTAGTAAATATTTTCCGTTTTGTTATTAAAATAATTTGCGATCTCGTGCTATGAACGATATGCGCACAATAATAGCCCCGTGAATGCTCCCTGGATGGCCATAATTGCTTTCTGCAGACAGAATGCCATCAACAAAACTCCCCGGTGTACGTTTTATTTCACGAAGACGGTACCTGAACCGCAAGAATTCCATTCCCTCCTGGACAGGGCATGTATGCAGTTCGCGTTGCTTTCACCACGGAACCCGCGTTACTCCTTTCCCGGTGGAGATCCGGTTCTTTGTTCTCCCGTACCGGGCAACTCTTTACCTATCCAATCAACGCATTCTTATTTCTGCAGACGAAACGTTTTACAGCATGGTTGAGCAGGGAAAATATTCATCCGTGAATGGCGTGCGGTGTGCAGGGTAATGGTGGATATTTCCCTGCGGTACCTTCCAATCGGCTTGGGGAAGAGAACTAAAAATTAAATTCCATAACCGTTTTGCTAGCTGGATATGGCACGGAGGGGAGAATGTTACTTGGGGAGTTCTTTTTCCATCGTACGAACGAGATCGGTACGTTTTATCAGCACGTTTGAGAGTTCATTTAGCTGTAAGGGTAGCATCCGGGAAGAATTCTTACAAGGGAGTATAGAGAAATATTTCATATGTACACGGATTTGAGTATTTATACCCGTATTGGAATGCTAAAACCGATATGGCTTTGAACTATTAGCATGAATTGTCTTGGATTTCAAATTTTGATCATAATTCTTAGAAGGGATAAATACAGATCTGTTCCAATGAACTGGTTTGAATGGAAAATTTGGATTAACGAGAAGTAGACATAAAAACATAAACAAAATATTACAGCAACATCAAAGTGTTGTATGCTTTTCGGACATAATACTCATTGTGTTATTGTAGGAGCGATCGATTCTCCGGAATTGTTTGCTAGAATCATTTTAAATTTCCCTGCTTGTATTTTAAGAAGCTTCTAGGTTTAATAAAGAATTTGACTATGTTTCGACTAGGACTCTTAATATTTAGTTTAATAATTTGTGAAGCGATCGTGTTTCTATTCTTTTCTCCTAACCCTATAAATTAGTTGCTGTTGGCTAATCTATACGGATTTTAGATATAAAAAATATCACAAATATACAAATATCTAAAATTTGTAACCGTGATATGGGGATATTTTGATTTGGAAACCAAAAGGTGCGGGAAATATTACGCTTTAATCAATTTGATTAATAAAGGTACTCAGTTTTAAAACTCGTAATTCATTCTGACAGGTTATTTAACTTTAACGAGAATATGATTACTATCAATGTCAATCCACCCATTGATTGTCTTTTCAACTCCTCTGAATAAATATATAAGCAGCCATTTCGTAGTCAAATTGATATTTTGTCTATGTATGTGGAATCCTATTGCTGCAGGTTTGCTGCTATCTGAAACCAATAAAAGTGGTACCACCAATGTACAGGACGCTCGAAACCATTCTCATTTAATCAGGTGGCCCGTTTGAAGTAGATGTGGTTTTGCACGGTGAAGTGTACGAAACATTCAAGTGTCTGCATTGGAAACGAGACACCGCTTACAGAAATGGTACCAATGCTACGGTGCTTATCTCGTTGGTTGTGGTCGCTGCTGGCACCCGATTGCTGCCACTGACAGCATGATTATTTCCATATCATTCTAGCGGCCAAAGTTGGAGGACATCCTTCCCTAGCCTTATCGTATCTCGTACCGCTTGGTTTGTCCACTTGACAGCGAGCACACTACGGCGCAAGGAACGATAGCGTAGCGTGCGAGTGAAGAAATTTGGAGTTTTTGGGAGAATCTGCCCGTGTTGGTCGTGTTGCTGCATCCTTCGTTTTTGGGACTTATCGTATGCCAAGGTTCGCTCGCTTTGAAGTTTTCCTTGCTGTTTTTTGTGCTGGAAGTGCAAGAAAAATAGAATAATGGTCCGTTATTTCCATCTACTTCGTTGTCGTATTCTTGGTCGATTTCTCGCTACTTGCTAATTTGCCTCAAGTAGCTTAGACTAGTCGTCATCGTTGCTGTCGTTTTGGTAGTAGCCATCAGTGCGCCTCAGGCGCTTACGGTTTCATTTGTTCAGCTGTCTTATTAGATGCTTTTGTGTTTTATCTTGTTTTTTCTTTTCTTCTAACCACTGAATTTGTTGACGGCTGTCGGGGACTTCACTCCCCGCAACTTGCAGGTCACGCGAACTCAAGTGGAAATTCGGAAAGCGGTCGGGAAAAACTCTAGATTTTGGGAAATCGTAGGAAAACATCGCGCAACACGGCAATCGCGCACGTTCATGGAGACGCCAAATCAAAGATAATCATTTTTGTAAACCAAACGGCACACGAACGTACTTGAAGTGTGCCCACGCTTCGTCGCTTGTTGTTGTTGGCGAGTCCAATTCTTTCATTTTGAGGCGCTGAAATGCTTTCCCTCGGAAGTTCTTGATGATTATATTTACTGCGATGTAAACTCATCACCCTCGCGAACCGTAGCGATGATCATCATCGCCGTGGTGGTCAAAAGCATAATGAAATCTTCCTTTCAAAGCTCACCCAATGTGCTAACAATGGTCAGTCCGCTTGTGGGTTTGGGTTGCGCAGTAGTTCGTGTGTTTGAACGACGCACGAAATTAAATTAAATGAATAATTCAACCAACAAAAAGCAACTGAAGACACCGTCGTCGCTTGGAAGTGTTTTGAAGCACGCGCTTTTACCACCTTTTTTGTTTTTCAACCGTTGACAAGGACTTTATATGGACAGGGAAAACTTAAATGAGATTTCACCTCCTACACCGGCATTCCCTGCCCGACGATGGTGGTTCGCTTTAAGCGCGGTTCTCCTAAATGTGGGGCTGAAATGTCAAAACATAATTCCGCAAACACCGTGTATTGTGAGGAGCTGCGTTTTATGACACTGTTTTATAGCGACCCTTCGTTAGATTGAGGTAAATATATTTTTCGATATTGGGACAAAAATAAATTACTTACCGAGGAGACGTACCAACCATTGATATTCGCCCCGGGGCTGGTGTTGTTGTTTAATGCAAGTCCACATTTAATAACTGTGTTTTTCCAGTTTTTCGTGTTTTTTTGTTATGTATTCTCGCCAAACTTGGTTTTATTTCGTCAAGTTTTGTCAAACAAGTGATTAATGACTTCCGAGGTCAGCAAACCGCACTGCCCCCAGATTACCGCTGGTGGCCGCTGACTCGGTGGCGATTGCTCAGTGAAACAACAAGTCGTAAATTTTAGGATATTAATGGCCTGCAGGATCGTTCTTTTTTTGTGGGAGGGTGGAAACATTTTCCTGTTTTTTATATGTTTGCTCCATCTTCGGTTATCTTCCCTGGATCGTTGGACATGGTCCGGACGAAGCGCTGAAGGAACGTTTTGAAAAATTGCATTTTGATGCTCGACAATGGTGTCAACGGTGGCGTGGATTAGGGATCTTTAAAGTGGCTACTTTAAAAGCGATTAGTTTTGCCCTTTTGCTTGTCTTATTCCCAGCGAAAGTGTATCGACTTGTAAGTTTGTGAACACGATCGTTGTTGGGTTAAATCTATAGAAAGTCAGTGTGTTCTAATTTAGTACAGTTATTGTATGTGCTAATAGCACAGAATATACAATAATAATGCAATATCACTTTTTTTACATAACATCGTGCTGTTAGTTCGTTTTAGAGTACATTTATGGTTTAGTACATGTAGTACACACAATGTCAAAAACACAAAACTTAGAACAGTAATAAAATCAAATTATTTAATTGGTTTTACATAAATGCTGAACTTTTGCGAATTTAGAATTTTTTAGAATGTGGAGAGATTGTCACAAATGCGATAATAATGTGATCGTAAAATAAGAAAAAAAACAGAACAGCTTACGAAAAAGAAGAAAAAACTTAGCATAAATCACATTGATTATTCAACACATACGTTCGCTTTGTTTGAGCTTTTTTTTCTCCTTCGCCATTGATATGCTTACCTGGCGCTTTTATTATAATTGGCATTGTTCGCAGTACCCGGGGACAGGATTTTCCAATTTCTTATGAATTATGATTATGAATTATGTATACGGCACACAGCGCACGACGTGTTCGCTTGCGCTCGGCTTTATATATTCTTTTCGCCTAATTCACTCGCCATGAAATGAGTACGTTTACCATCACCTGGCTTGGGTGATAATATTTTTTTTTGTGGGCTTCCCTGTACGCCATCATTTGCTAATCGCTTAGGAAAATCCAACGATACGGTTTGCTTTTGAATGTAATTACCCAAGAACTGGATTCGTGGCGGCTTTCTTCTCTCTCTCTCTCTCTCTCTCTCTCTCTCTCTCTCTCTCTCTGTCTGTACTGCTTTAATACACATCTAATCATCAAGGTTGACACCGGGTACGGTTGATTATCATTCACCGAGCGTGGGGAGCTGCGTTCGATGTTGCTTATTTTTCTCCCGCTATCATTTAATCCTTAACGAAATGAAAAATTGAATGTTTTCAACAACTGGGGTGTAAAAACCATAGCAGATAAATCGTGGCACCACATCCGCGAGTGGAAGGATTATATGGACGGAAATTTGGAATCAGGGATGGTTCGGCGCCGTGTGTTGTCGAAAAACGAATATCGAAAAGATAGCGAAAAAAACAAACTCCAACCACCCCCACGAGGTTAAGTATCCGTGTACGGGATCCATCCATCCTGCCCCGTGGTCGATGGTTGGCTGTATTGTGCATGATAAGTGTGCGAAAAATTGTCCCCACCATTGTGCGCTCGGGAATAAAATAATATCCTGCCATTGTGCAGCGAAATGGGATGGGTGCGTATAAATAAGCACAGGAAATCCGATTACTTGTTAAAATATGTGCAAAGGCCGTATGTGAGCGGCGTAACGTGAGCGGCGTTGTGGGCGGAAAGGAAAACGGTTATAAATGAAAAAAAAAAAATCTCCCGCTTTAATGTTCTGTCACAGCACAGGCAGCCGCCAACAATAACAAAGCCAAAAGGGACTAAAAAGGAGTGGGTTGCGTTTGGCTGGATGAACGAAAACGAGCTTTGGAGATGTTTTAGTGTTGATTGTGCTTCCTTTTGTTACATGTAAAGGATTTCCTGCCTCTTCGTTCTTTGACGAACACCCGGGCACACTCTCGTACGTGTCGTTTTGCTTATTTGGTTGTGGCATTGGTGGATCCGGATGGTACGGTTTTCACATCTTCCTTTTTTTTTTTTTTGCTCGAGCTACCGACAATGTCCTTATAAACAACACAAAATTTAGACATATCTGGTGAAAAAGTAATAAATTTCCGGTACCGAAAAAGTTGACCGAATTAAACTGATTTCGTTGGGGCCTCCTAGCGGCGGAAGTGTTGCCGTAGCCAGATTTATTAACTGTTTTTCAGCTGATCGGTCGAGACGTTTGAAGCAATAATACCAACAACAACAACGAAAAAAAAACTTCACCAAGCCGAACATCTTTGACGCATCTTTCGCAGCATAAAACGCCCAAAACATTTCACTTTCAAACACCAACACAGCAGAACAGCGGAACAGTTTTGGGTAAAGTTTGCAAAGTGGATGGGTGGGTTCGGTTGGTAGTGAATGTTGTTGTAAAATTAAACGACACAAACATTGTTCGCAACTGTCAACCGTAAGATAGCGGAACACCGTTCCGTAAAGGGACGCAACGGGGGAATGGGTTGGTGGGTGCTATAACCCGGTTCGCAAAGCTCGTTTGCACGTGTAAGAAGCTCCCGCCCTAGGTAGAAGATTCTTTACGTATCTGTTTTCTTTTTTCTTGCGCCTCCACCTAGTGGCCGGAAGTTGGCACAATCAAGGCAGAGGATTCGAACCTCCCCGGCGCTATGGCGGTATCATGTGGGTGAAGTTTTCTAACTTGTTCACCAAAAGTCTTCGTTAAGGGGTTTCCTGTGTCGCCCTGTCGTTTAGCGTGTAAAGTCAACGGCGTGTATGTGTGCTTAAGCTTGTGTGTGTTCAACGTTCAAGCGAATCAAGCAAAAGGGAATCTGGTCCGGCAACTGTGAAGATTTTCTTTCGATTTTCTCATTTTCGTTTTGGTTTCGCTAACAAACGAGAAGCGTTGGAACGGAAAAGGTGTCTTTAGAGCTGTTTTCTCGTACGCCACGAACACTGACTCTTACGAGCAGACCATCTGTTTGCGACAAGTATTTTACGAAACAACTCATAAGAGCCGGTGCTGCTTACTTTCGCAAGGGAAAGTTGTGACAAGCCGCTCAAACATCCCGAGCTGAGCTGTAATGCTGGGTTTAGTAACAATGTACGGTAGAAAGCGGTGGAGGGACGGGAACAAGGGTCAAACACAACTGGTGCGCGCTCATTCTACTTGCGCAAATTGTTTCGAAAAGGCAGATATGAAAATAGTATGCAAAAGCACGTGCACGGAGCGAAATGTGTGCTCGAGATTTAACCCAAGCCTCTGATGGGGCGATAGATTAGTGCCAATGTTACCAGATGACGTGGGCCACAAATGAAAAGTCAATAGTGTGTACGCTTGAATGATAGTTTTGTTTGGATGCGCATAATGCACTGCCATGCTGGGTTATTAGTCTATTGTTTGGTTTGAACTTTATTATCGCCTGCATTATGTATATGCATTTGTGTAACATATGCATTGGCAAGAAAAACTGGAATAATGTTATCGTATACGAGTTCACTGTTTCTTAATGGTGAATCTAGCTATTGTAACTATGCTACTCTTTGTACTGTATACTCCACACCAAAGCGAAGAAGTCATCATGAAGTTCATATCGTTCGGATATCGCCAATACGCCAAAATAACTACTCCCTTTCTAAAAGGCATTAACGTCTAATAGAAGCCTTTTCCACGAAGTGACTAGACAAGATGGACATTGCTTTGAGAAAGTTTCCGTCGAGATCTCTGCATCAGCACAACAGATCACCTAGAAGGAGAGGTTATAGTTGTTGGTAACATATTTTTCCGACTAAAAAGCAATGTGAAGGTATTGATGGTTATCGAAATGTATTGGACTATTAATGGCAACGATAGGTTTCTTCTACTATCCACGGCCTAAGGAGATAAGCATCTTCTTTTAACCTACAGAAGACCTGGTCTGCCATTTTTGACTCTTTATTTACTTTATTCATGCAATGCTGGATAGTCAGTTCTGCGTACGGGAAACTGATTTGAATGTAAATGTTGTGTCAGTCCTATCGTGTGAATTTGGCGCTGCTACTAAATGTATCACCGGACAGATAAATTTCTACCTCCAAACGCTTTTCGCGATAAGAAACAATTTTCCCTGACTGACATGACTAACGACAGTAGTTGTGATGATCACATAGCGTGTTTCAGTCATTGATGCTTTAATCTGAAACTTTTGAAAGATTATGTCATCATTTTGACTAACACAGTCTAGCTAAGCATGTACCTGGTACCAAAGATTACCTGGTTAATGTAATCCTCCGATTTCTAATCATGCTCAAGTAGATGGGATTCAAAAAGATCCCATCCGAAACGGATTGGGAGTCGATCGTTAAGGCAATGAAAAAGCTAAATCAAATGCTGCTGTATTTTTCCATCTAGTTTTTCTTAAGTCCTGGTCAAAAGTCTAGGAGAACTAATTCTGATTATGAAATGATTTCATTTTTTGGATAGAAAAAAAAAGATCCCTAGAAGGATTATCAAACAAATGATTCCAACAAGTACTGTTTTATTCAATGATTTAATGATGATGAACATTCAATGGAATGTTTCACAATGGACGATTTTCAACACGCTTAACCACGATTAAATATTTCCATCATCATTACTATTTCTGCGCAAAAATAGTTCCAGATGGTATTTGCATCCCAGACTGTAACTACCAAGCCACACACACACACACACACACACACACCAGAATCCCTTTTGACAGTCCATTGAAGCTAATCGTAGCGTTTCCAGCCACTGTCACACGAAAGTGGTGTGCTGTTTACCACACAGGGATAGTCACACACGTTCCATCGCTAGGCATTAGCGTAAATTTAGCAAACACGCAAACAATCTCCAGCCAGAGGTTTGATAGCAGCCAGTGCGGGAGCGGGGTTTGCCGCGGGGTGGATAAATGTTTGACAATTGGTTTCATTTAATTACATTCCAAAATGAACCGCCGTAGTTGTAATGTTTCGGCTCTGTTGTGCTGCTGAACGTGCCAGCAGCGGTTGAACGGGCTGCCATGGGGAAGAATGCGTAAACTCTCGACTCATCAGGATTGTTGAAGCGCAAGCAAAGTTTCCACACACTTTTCACTCTGGCGAGAAAGCTTGGTTCTTCCACCGTCGATTGGTGGAAACTACAACAAACAATGAGCAGTCGTAAGCCAAACCTCTGTCGGAGGATGTGCTGCACGATGGTTGGGTTGGGGTTAAATTAAATTCTGATGAAAAGAGAGACATTCCCGCGTAACGCTGGCTTGTAATGAATCGCATTGGAAACGATTGGAAATGATTCCAAAATTACGTGTGCGGCTTGGGTGCCTCGCATGTACCGCATGCTCCCCCCAGGGTACAAACGTTGAACGCATTGAACCGGGGAAAAGTATCGACACGGTTCGGGCACAAATAAGCTTTGAGGGCACGGCGTTGTACATGTCTAATCTTCGAAGGATAATGAATATGTTTAGCCGTGTTTGAAGTAAAATTGGAAATCATCACGATCTGTACGTGCGTGTATTGTTTCTGCTTTCATTGTGCGTCTGATTGCAACAGTAGGAGGAAATAAAAACAAAAACACACATCGCTCCAGGTGTTGAAAATTCAATTTCAATTCTGCACACGACAGTGCTATGGAACGACATTGATGTTGCATAATAATTCGTTCAAACATATCTTTTGCTTGAATAAAACACACAGTCTCAGCTGCGGATGGAAACAAATTCATTCAAATAACGCGTTTTTTTTTTGGTCCGTTGTTGTCCCGTTTTCCAACCTTTCCACCATTGTGTGACGGAAAACGCGATATGTAGCGGCGCATGCTGTGCCGATACGCAGCAAGACAGCGTGGTGTTAAATGATGTTGATGAGAGACGGAGACAATCTCTCAGCAACGCTACATCCCAAATGTCTCACACGACCATTTGCTGCATGCGCTTGCTACAGGCAATGGCAAGTACAATCGAAAAACAATGTGAAATTAACATACAACAACAGGCAACGGAAGACATAACACAACAAGCGAAAGGACGAAACGGCGCGTAGATCAGTACGAAAGTGTGTCTGTGTGCGGTTCATACTTTGCATCATGCATAATTTACAGCCAGCTGAACGAACAAGCTTAAATCTTGGCTGCGCGTATGGTTTCCGTTCGTTGTGGCTCGGGAAAAACGGATCGCATAATTCGGTGAAACAAGATACAGCCACACCACCGTGGCATCCCATCGCAGGATACAATATTCCGCTGGCTAAATATTGACACAAGACATTCACGAAAACGGTAACAATACCACCCGGCCCCGTTACGTTCCGTCGCCGTGTCTTATGTACCCGAATTGTCCAACGCCACCCATTCGAACAGTGTCGCTTCAAACCATCCACCCAGCTATCTTGTTGTTTCATTACCGGCACGCACTAATATTGTCAGCCGGGCTGAGCAGAATGCAAACTTCATCCGAGCTGTGTGCGGTGCTTGCTAATTTATGCTTCAATGCTGGGCTGGGCTATCCGTTTCGTCGGAAGGATTTAGTTTTGGAAGAATTGTTGTCATAAGTTTGCTGCTTATTTCAACACCGTGATCTAGTGCACCGTACAGGGTTCGCGGTTTGTATAATTAGGCAAACTATTATTCAATGGCCTTCGCGTGCCTGGTTGTCGTTGTGGTTCGAGCTGCAAAACTTTTACGCAAAAAGGATGTAATCAGGGTGGGGTTTTTCGCGCAAGTATCGTTTTTTCGTATATTGTTTTAAAGGATTAGATACACGAAACAACATGAAGTAATAGACTATTGTTTTAGAAGTGTGTTCAAGTTTACAAAAAAAAAACTGATGGTAGTATAGTTATACTACTTACTGTAAATAATATTTCACGATTCATTTTGTTTAATTATAAGCTTTTATTTAGTTTGTACAATTTACTGTTTTCTTTTTGAGTTTGATAAAAATACTACTGATTGAAGTCACGTAGAAAATCAATCCCCACGATGGTACGAAAGCTGTGAAAGCTTTAATCGAGGTCCATCGATTCATGAGGTCAATACTTTATTGCGACGCTTTATTTATTTGACATCGAAAGTTTCCCACGATTTCTCAGTTACGGGCTAAACACCGATTAGGGTCGAACAAATTCGACAGTTTCTAGCCGATTGTAACCGTTGGGTTTAATTTCACGAAAGGGAATGGATGAAGATCGTTCGAAAGCAGTGTGGTGCCATCGCGATGGTGGACGACGATTGCTGCAGAAAATTGGCTTAATCAACGAGCACGGCACCTAAGAGCTCACCCCTTGTCCCGTTTTCGCTCTCGCATCCCCGTCAAGACGTTATGACGCGACGCGATCGTTCGGTGTTTGTTCGATCCTGGCGCCAACGGTACGCGAGACCCAACCAGGCACGAATCTTTAATCTTTCTTCGCGTGCCTTCGTATGAAGGATAATTTCGTTTTCTTCTGTTCGCTGATGTGTGTTTGCTTTCGATGTTGGTACAACAATTTACTCTCTCCCCGAAGCAGTGTGCGTGTGCCGCACACACACACACACACACACACACACACACGCACAAATACATTGGATGGAGCCTGCTTTTTTATAGCAGTAACTTGCAGCCATTGCCAATTCGTTGTGCGGCACCCTCCGTCCGTACCGTAGCAAAGCAATCATTTTCATCCAGCATTGAATGTCCTTCGAGTACGCCATTAGGGGTAAAACAGAGCGCTCGGCAAAGGATGGAGAGCCATAAGTTGTTTGTTTGTTTGCACATGCACGCACACGTACAGGAACACGTCCATCGGTGCGATCGTTGTCGCAGCCGTAGCCGGTTCGTTTGCCGTCTAAATTGGATTCCGTAATAGAAACTTCAAAACCCGGGGCCATGGTGTAGCCGGGAAGATGACGACATCGGGGGCGCCATGCCGGTGAACCCATATTTGTTAGATTCCTTCCATGTCCACCGCTTCTTGTGGACGGTACTGGTCAGTGGCACATCATGCCGCCGGTTGCTCAGTCTCAGTGGGGTTTGGATGGCCTGGGTGACTTTGCCTTCTGCAAGTGATTAATCCTGCGGAAGCTGGCGTTGAGTTAGTTGATCGTTTTTATTCTACTTCTCGTTCGTCTTTGTTAGTTGCATTCTACCTTTTGTACGCTGCATTACAAGATGACATTGAAGCATACACCGGAAATGTAGTCCCCGGCTGTTTGCACTGCTCGGCCAACGGTCGGTGAGTATCGTACGGATGTTTCAGCATAAATCACGTACCGGGTTTCTGTTGGTTTGTTAGCCCCTCTTTTTTCGTCCCTGCACACGGCACAAAGTCACACGGGACATCGATCATCGGTGCGGAGCGGAGCGAAGATTCTTCTCGCGGCGGGTTATTGCAGGTTTTCTTCTCCGCGGCATAAAAGGAAACTCTAGTAGCTCTAATTGCTTCCGTTTTGGATGGCAAATTTGCGATCCGAAGCCAGAACTGGGGCTAGATGGAAACTAGAGGAAGTAAAATAGCCCCCCTTGTCAGCCAATAAATCATAAACCGCGCCAGACGCGAGATCGAGTTGAACGAGTCGGTCGGTTCTGGTCGGTGAAGATTATTGTCCGGTGGACGTTTGGTGTTTAGCCGGGACGGGATGGTCGTTTATAGTTTCTTAGAAATATGTCCATTCGCTCGCAGCATTGCATTATTCGGACTGGTAGCTTTCGGTTAAAGTGAAACTTCTTGAACCACCGAGACCGTGATATATGGAATAATGGGTTTTTTGATCGTGAATTATTGCTGCGACGATGTAGGACTGTGAAGTTGAGCTTATATTATTGCACTGACGTCGTATTTCTTTTTCATAGTCTATTTTTCAATCAAAAATTGTGCTAATAGGAAAAATAATGAAACATTTATAGAACGTCGTATTTCTTTTTCATAGTCTATTTTTCAATCAAAAATTGTGCTAATAGGAAAAATAATGAAACATTTATAGAACAGTGATGAAATTATTAACTGTTTGGAATAATTTCATGTAGTCATTTTCATATCACCGACCTCCTCATTCTGCATTTGATAAAAGTTCGTGTATCAACTCCATTTTTATCGCATTAATTAATGAAAGAATCTTACTTACCTATTATTCACATTAATTTTTGAATGGTTTTGAAGTAATTGAATATAGTAGAATCTATCGGGATTTCTATTTAATGGCATAACCTTTGATAAAGCATTCCAATACCAGTTGGGTACCAACAATCTGTTCTCAACCTCAAATTTCTATTCTCAGCTAAATCTTCACTGTGGGATTGCGCTGCGTATTACTGTGCGATGGTGTGCGAATTGCCTACTTTTAGGCGTGCCACCGATCACGGTCGTAGCTCGCACTGACGAATCTTTATCATATTTTGGCACGCAATTTCCTGCGCACCCTTATCCCTCTGTCACACCGTAAGGTCCCCTGTCTCCTTACTCCCCCCCCCCTCACGCTATGTGGTACGTTTGTCGCGATAACGAGATATTCATTCAGATAAACTAACAACCTTATTCTATCTTTGCCATGCACGGGCCACATTCTAGGCTTGCTGGGTTGCAGCGCCGTTTTGATTAATACCCGCAAGGCAATACCGGCTGTAGACCGATAGGCGAACCGGTACCACCGTCGTCTCCTTCGCCAGAAACTTTCGGCTTATAAATTTTCAATTTCGATCTCATCGGAGCGCAACAAAATGATGGCTTTCGATTAGCACGAGAGCAAAGTTTCACTCACCCTCACGTACAACTAATGCTTGGTTTCGTTTTTTTTTCTCTCTCTCTCTCTCTCTCTCTCTTATTTCTTTCTCACTTTAGGTAAGCAACACTAGCGTAGAAAAGGAAATTATTGCGGTTTAGAACCGCTCGACCAAGGACCGTAAGGATTTTGACGAATTAGACCCGCCCGAAAATAGCCCGAAGTGAGATTTGGTGGCGCTGGAATCGGCACACATCTCGAAACGTACACAAAGCGTCGAGCTACATAAGCATCGGCGCCCATCAGCCGTTGACTCAAACCAACCGCACAATCCTACGCACGGCTGGCGAAGGTATCGATCGACTCCCCTGTTCTCGAGTGCCTCGATCTCGGGGGAAATTTCGCTTTCGCAAAAGGTGAAGAAATTAAAGGCAAGAACACCTCCAACCCATGCCAGACATATACGGGCACATACACCCACGCACCATTCAAATAATTCCCCGGTTCCGGTGATTCTGGGTCGGTGTGTGTGTGTGTGTGGGTGGGTGAGTTTGGGATACCGTACAAATGGAAGTTCTTGGAACATTCTTGCGAAACAATTCCGTTATAAGATTTTTTGCATTTTGTTTTTGCTATTCGCAAGTCAACCATCGTGTCTCTGTCTCTCGCCTGGTCCCGGTTCTCGCAAACCCGGCACTGCGTGAACTTCTTTCGGGTGTGCCCATCGTACCGTGCATAATGCCACCCCACCACGGCTAACGATGATGATGGAGACAGATTTAAGCTTTCCACTTTTTTGTTTTGTTTTTTGCTATTTGCATATCGAGTCGACACTCGGCATACACCCGCCGCATGCCACGAGTCTACGCGGCAGGAGAGTAAGAACTAAAACCAACAAGAATTGTTCAAATATTAAAACAACGTCTCAGGCAACCCTAAGCTGAATGCTTTCCCCCCGCAATCCCCACATTGCAGCGCATACATAGAAAGACCTGTGTCTTTCGTTCTCTCTCGCTCGCTATACAGGGATGCAAAATATAGCCACCCGGGCTACATAGATCCGTTACAACAGCTTGGAGGTATTGGGTAGGCATGGACCGTACCGGCATGAAATCGGTCTCACTTCACCGTCCGGAATGGTTCCGGAATTCCGGAAGATGAAAAGTACGATCAAAAGAATGTCATTGTCAGAGGTTTTTTGCCTATGTTAATGGAAAACTCGGCGCGCCCGTTTCACCGACCCCCATCGCCCGGCCAGTGCAAACTCTCCCCCCACACAACCCATCAGTGCAACCATCCATCCGGCCGACGCCGAGTTTTGGAATGGCATTCGCTTTCTTCTATGCGCAAGTTGGTGGTTTCGTGGGGCAAAAGTTAGTTCCCTGGCAGTGGTTTTAATTGTTGTTCGTTCCCTTTTCCGGCACGCTGATTTTGCCGACTTGTCGATATCATATCTGTTCCCGGTGGGGGCAATACATCGGGTAGTGGTATCGTGGTATGAATAATTTATCACGATCACAGAACGATATGCCATTGTCCCAACCAGTGCAGTGGTGGTGGATTCGTTTGCTTTTGGGAAGCAAAACTAAAGAGGAAGCGAAATTTTCCCCCTTCCCCCTCGAAAGCTCCCACAATGTCACGTGCTCTTTGTTGCGCATTCTGCGGTGCAACGGGTACAAGGGATGTTGCAAAATATGATGACGCGAGCGAGCCTACGGTTACGACTTCCGGTGAGTTTCGCCTGCCGAGATCGGGGAAGTCAAGGAGGGAAGCGAATTGACGGGGTGGGAGCAAAAGGCACTGGAATGGGGAACCGATCACAAACTAGAAATTGTAAACGACCATGCGCCTCCATCCGGTGTTGGAGTGAAGAAACCGGGAAACGTGGATGGCTTCGTCATCCACTTCGCCGGTTGTGTACCGTACCATTTCATCCCTTCAACCGTGATGATACACCGTGATACACAACATTAAATTACTTTCATTGTAACCGAGTCACGTACGCTGATTACAAACTTTTGTGCTACACATTCACAGCGTGCATGTTGCGGATCGGTGTTTATGTGCGTGCGTCCTACGCCGGTTACGACGTCCATTTCTCCGCCTTCGAAAGTAGTATGCTCGTTTGCGGAAGTTCTTCAGTGCTTCGGGCAGGTCTTAGCATCCTCTCCATCCCCATTGATCCACCGTTTCCATACCACCCATCTTACCATATGGGCGATTTGACAAAGCATTCGACTCGAGATGTGGCAACCAAACGGAAGCTGAGCAAACCGCCCGGACTCGTCAAGTCATCGCAATTTGACGCATTTTACCGTATTTGAGTACGTCCTGCTTGTTCGGCTTCCGGTTTCTGCCCGTCGCCACGGCAAACCGCTTGCAACAACGTATTTGTCGCTGCCTTTGCTAAATCTGACGACGATTGATAGTGGTTCATGATGCTTATCCACGTCCGGCGAACACGTAACATGACCGATAGCCCACTGCCGGCCATTGTTAGCATCGAAAGCATCGGGATAATAAAGTGGACCGGTGGCGGTGCCGTTCTCGTCGCGCGAACTCCACGCACCATGGGTTTTTGATGTCTATTCGGTGTGACACTAAGAAATGTCTCTCCGGAAATCATCATTTTTCCAGAAAGGATACTTACGACAGGGTGGCGTCAACGGTAGCATGATGTCAACATTTATCCGCTCCGAGAACGAGCGATGGCAGCAGGCAGAAAGTCAATACACGCTTACGCCTACATTCCGCAACAATGCATTCAAAGGAAACAAAACTTCTGAGCAGGGCAGCAGTGTGTGTTTGTTTTGCTATCTGGTGGAGGTTTTTCACCGCAAATGGGTACCCGTTACCCGTTCGATCGATGACTCACTTCCAGGCCTTTTTTTCTCCGATCGTAATCGAACGTATTTCGCTTTTATCACTGAAGTCATTTAGCGCTTTTGTTTCCGAGATCACCCGACAGAAGACGTGACGTTCATTCATCATCGACATTCAGTTCCGTATTGTATCCGTAGCCGAGGATACATTCGTACTTGGAATAGTTTATCCTGTGGTAGAAGTCCTTTGAAGTCTTTATGTTGACAGAAAGGAAGGAGAAGATTTATGGAGCTTCCACAGTCCGGAACAAAATTGTACGACCACCTGTTTTACTGAGAAAATTATTAAAGTTGATAAGAAAAATAATACTCATTAATAATAACTACAAAACAAAAATCAATCAGAGTTAAATGGACACTGGTTTTTTGGTTACATATTTAAACCTAAAGAAGATAGATAAAAATGCAGTTCCACACTTTTGCTTATTTTTTTATCATTATTGCATAAGTTTGCAAAAAAGGGTCGAAAAATAAGTACATCGATACTTCTGTTTTGTCATTTCGACCCGTCCGGTCTAAGTGTCAAAAACATGAGTAATTTCCAATTTCAACATTTTTTCAATTCTATTATACTAAAACTTTATCCTTATTTTTCATACTATGACATTAGTTGATGTATGTTGAGAGACCAATAATTTTCACACCGAAGCAATGTATAAATAATGTTACTCTAAAACATAAATTCAGTTCTAAAACGCTAAACATGTCAGAATTACTTCCTTGCTTGTGTTAAAAGGATCATGAATCCTCAAAGGTTCATCCATAAAGATTCTGATGGGTTCATGAGTTCTCAGATTATTAAATCCGCGAAAAGTTTCATTCTACTTCAAGGCAAACTGTATCATCAATGAATTATGAATCCACTAAAAAACCACAATTTGTTAAAGCTTTCTTCATGCTTTAAGAATCCCATATTATCAATACTTGATTCATTTTTTTAGAACAGAAAGTCTTAAGTATTTCAAGTGCTGGTTTACTAAATGCTTAAAATCATGGTATTTAAACGATTCTATAAGCATTCATGAAGCTTCAAATCATACTCCATCTTTGAACATTCATAAATATTTTGCGAAACCGTTCATGGTTTAGATGATTCTGAACAGAAAAATTCATAAGAGTAATTCTCCTCGAAAGTTTCTTTATACAAATCACTCCTTTTAAAAAACTTAAAAGGAACGTATTAAAATATTATGTTTTTGGCATTGGAATTGGAACACGATCGGAAAAGGCATTTAGTGATTTATAATAGGAGTCCTTTATTACAGACAGAAAAAGGGAAAATCCAATGACCGACGAAGATGAGCATGCATGATCGGATGAATGTAGCTTTGTTGTAGGTTCTTGTAGATGGGTTTTTTCCTTAGGCGAAACAAAACTCTTTTTGGCAATGCAAGCAAACAATACATGCCACAGAATCTCTTTGTACTCTTGGTCGGCCATCTGTACCATCTTTCGGCTTGGTGTTGCTCCGTTATGGGAAGTGTGCATTTACAGGTTTCAAATTTACATAAATACTACCTTTTTTGCTGAGCGCCGGTAATTCTACCACTTTTTCATGTTCACATACATGGATGCCTTTACTTAAGGTTGCTCAACGGATTCAGTCTTTCATGTTGCTTGTTATGCTGTTACACACGGCAAGCGCACAAACCGAACAAGGCTAGCATTTACATTTGGCAGCAAGAACAGAGACATAAGTAATACTATCGGGATGTATTTTTCGTTTTTCGCTTTCGTTTAGCGCTCGTTAGACAGGTTGTTGTTTCTCCTTGTAGATTATTGTACTCAATTTTCGTTTCACCCACCCTCCGCTTCGTCGCCCTTTTCGGACATGTTCACTGTAATGCATAGTGTGGGGAAATTTTCATACGGTCATGAAGTAACGCCCGGAAGTACTGATTACCATTTGTTTTCGATTTATTACTTACTATTTGTTTCCGCCCGTCTTGCTTTGGCAATGGAGGGGGAAATAAAATGAATCTGCTCACCCAACGAACCGCATTTGGGTATCAAATAGAATGAGTTTCATGTCCGAAATGAAAGCAGGAGAAAGAAACGCTCGCAAGATCTTTAACCACGTGCAGCGTTCTGCGCACGAATTGGAGCACGTTGCCAGTGTTCCCTTTGCCCATTCTCCGTTGCCCAGCACGTGTGTTATTCACATTCCAGCGTAACAGACAGCACGGTGTGTGCGTGAATGCATTACGATTCACCACGGTGAACGTTTTCTTCTGCTGGAACAATAAGTAGGAAGCTTAGTAAGTGAAGTTGATGTGATTTATCCTCCATCTGCACCTCGCCCTGCCGAGTCCCCACTGTCTACCGGCCCTGTGCACAAAGCCATTTTCCCTGCGGAGAGTGCTCATTGCTGTCACATATGGGAAATGCGGCGCTCGCGCGAGTAGGTGCAGAGTTGGATAGGAATCAAAAAGACTTGCTTCGCCGTTCTGCAACTTGGAAAGGAGCGCGTTTGTGTGCCACATCCCGGAAGCGACGTAAGAGCCATGTCTTTTTTTTTCTCGGGGATTTCCACTCGGCGCCAGCACGAACCGTAAATAAATGGGGAGAAAGATTTATATTTCAATCAATTTTACTTGCCTCACTGACGGTTGGAGGAAGATGGTGTCCAATTTGCTTTCGGTTGTGAAGTGTTACAGTAGCAGGAGCCTTGGCAACGGCGTGCTCTACACCCAGCCCTCGTATGTGGAAAAAGGCATGATTGTGTAAAAATTGATGTCCTATTTTTCGCAAGGTACACTGTACAACATTAAAATTTTGTTGTGAATGGCAAAAGTCAATAAAAACGCAATGCTGGAATTTTAACACTGAAGAAAACATTAAATTTTAATCTGTTTGGATTGTAGAGTTTTGCGACTTATATAATGCGAGCGATTTATATATGTAGATATAAATAATTTCAGATCATAGTGCGAAAATAAGATTATTTCCAAGCCAAATATCTATCTCCAGATGATAGGAGATGAGACATTCCATCTGTTTGCACAACTTTGGAATGTAAATATTAATTTCATATGAAAACGAAGTGGTTTGAATGTATGTCAAGCGAAAATAACTTTCTCCTAAACTGAGTTTTCCTTCTTGTTACATAACTCAGAAATATATGCGCCAATATACCGTCGAAAATTTGTACTTCTGTTTAGTCTCCACACTATGTGCTGCGTTCCGATTGCTTGGAGCGTTGTAGTCCATTTGGTTTGGTTTTCGTTTCGATTTTTAGTAAGTGGTGGTTGATGTAATAACTCAAATTAAACAGCACTTTTTCGTGTTCTGTTAAACTTTAAGATTTTCATCAATAAATGTACAATACATATTTTTCAAGCGCCTTTCCGAATTTATTAGACGATAGTCCTTGGAGCGGATCGTGCTTGGAATGTGCGAAGATCCATTTGTCAGGTGTCTGGTGATCTCTGTTACAAATATTGCTTATCCCACATTTAAGAATTACATATTCTGCTCTATTTCTACTATAAACTTAATCCTGTTATATTCAGTTCATTTTACGAAGACAAATGTCTGATATATCTATTTCTTTAACCCTCAGGTTGATTAGATTATTTGTAAAGTCTCTCCGTGTTCTGGAAACTTAGTTCAATACCATTGTTTAGAATATTCCATCATTGTTTATATTAATGCTGTCCTTGACTGAGGCGTAGTAGGCTGATGTTTATATGGAGTGATCACGTTGATGCGTCCGCCAGAGCGATTTAAGCAATGACAGATGACGGTGCTCCATCGTGAGCCATTTATAGGACTCCTGCACCAGGCTAAGACAAAACTTGATAAATAAGAAATTTTTGCTATTCTATTCGATCGGATTACAGTATTTAAGGGGTAATCTTTCATCAGCTAGTGATATCGATTTGACCTGGGATTGAGAAACACTAGACATATTTTAAATACAGAAAGTAGTGTTTTAATAAGTGCAAAAACTCGTTGTAATAATAATACGAAATCATGAAATGCACCATGCTTCCACGAGACGTTTCCATTTGCAATCTCGTTGATAAAAGGCTAGGTATTCACCGACTCGCTTTGATTGGTATTTGAAGGATCGTAAACCTACACATTTGAAAAAGAAATGTACAGAAAACAACATTTCCTTTTGATCAATGCCCCGATGTATCTCCGCTCGTGCTGTGATAATGGTATTGAAATAACTTGCTTTTACATTTTCCCAAATACACGATCCCAAATACCCGAACCTATCCTTCCACGAACATTCAGCGATAGTGAACGTTCCGGTGAATCCATAAATGTGAATCCCCGGTACAATTGTATCTTGGAGAAGTGCAAATTTGTTTGAATTCTCCTTCATGTGCTCCCTCTCATGGACTATCGTGTGTAATTTATCTTTTAACGCATGCAAACCAATTTTCCACCTCATTCGCTGCCGTGCTCGCTTGAGTAGCTTTTAAATCTTTTTTTTTGTTTGGTGTGTTGAATCCTGCGGCTAAGTGCGTAAAACCAAATTGTTCCATCGAATGGTTGAAAATGTTGCGGTGGTGTTGGAATATATAAAATTGCTGATGATAAGAATCCATTACGTGCGCTTGGTCTGGTTCCTTCATACATTAACCTTATTCCCGAGACCGAGACGTTGGGTCGTGTCGAAATTAGCACACATGGCAAGACATAATAGGAGGGTACTTTTCTCGCCAATTCGCAAAACTTTCCTCCCAAAGATCGAATCTTTGATTGTTCGATGGAACGAAGGTAAAGCTGCTGCCATCACGGGTGGAAAGAAGTTGAAGGTGAAGTTTGTGTAAATGTTATGCAGCCATTCATTGATGAGCGTTTTCAACTTTACTCGAGCATTCTACGAGGTGAAAGCTGAGTTGTGCCGCGTATGATTGTGGCACGTAGAACAGCGAATGCTACTCATGTATGAAGCATAACCCAAGCTAATAATTTGCCACAAGCGGTTCGACACGACAACGGGTTAGACGATTCCCCGGTAGGGGGATTTGAGCCATTGAATGGAATTTAAAATTCAACCATATTCACATGAATAATAACAGATTTGTAGGTACAGGATGGTCTTGTGTGGCCGATAGGGAACGGCACCGGTTACGGTAAATTTGGGTTCATTTATTTCACTTGAGCTTTCCAATTTCACCACCTCGAACCACCCATTCATGCGCGCCCTGTACAAGCGACATATAATCCAAGAAGTCATGCTGCCTTGCAACGCAAGAGCAAACAAAAGGGCGCTTTCGAGTGCCGAAGAAGCGTTCTGCTTTCGGGCTAGAATTAACAATGGCGCCCCTGCCATGGGGTTGCTGCACGTTTTGTTCAAACATTGTTAGAATGTAATTAAATTATTGTTAGTCTTACGTCATGTGTTTGAATTTTGTATCAAGCTGTTCGGTGGTTTGTCTGCGTTTGCCTCCCGTATGCGATCGCTGTTCATTTTGTAGAAAGGTTTCGGCAAACGCTTGACTAAGAATGAATTAGTGAGTGAGATAACTTCAGATAGTGAGATAGCTTTGTATGTAAAATTATTATATGTATATGTAAAATAATATGAGTAAATCATATTCTAAATACTAATATATTTAAAACAAACGAATCTTAATCCTACGTTTGTTTGCCAACTGCATGATCTATATTATTAAAAACAATTATGCTGTGATTGATTTAGAAATCCATAAATGTTCATTCAACCTATGTTACCTACCAACCCACCATCATCATGTTGTATTCCAATTTATGTTGTAATTGAAATTACATGTTGCTGCTGCTGTAATGAGAAAACACTGTCATACATTTAATTAAGTTCATATGTTCGCCACCAGGCGTTACCAGGCGTTGTGTTGTGGAACAAGCCGTGGTTTGGTTAGGATCGCCTTGTAAAATGAAAAACAAATTATATGTAACGAGTAATGCTCAAAAATTTGGCTTAAAGCAACAAATCTGACATGGTTTTTCTACTACGCGCATTCAAACAAGCGCACAAACCGAATTTGCAGCTCATGCAGAATTAATCGTTCCAAGCGAGTGATAATGCAATACAACGGGGAATGATTTTAGGCTGACCCGCTTGAAATCCCTTATTAATTCTTCCTGTACGCCTTCGCCTCTACCGCCGTTACTGTTGTTTCGTTTGCTGTATTGTTCGTACATTCCGGTATATCATCGTGATGGTGAATGCGAGAGGTCGTGAGCTGATTTTTTAATCAGACTTGTAAGGAATGCTCTGCTCCTTTTGCGTAAGTTGCTGTTGCCCCATGCTGGTTGCTTTGCTGTTCACAGCACCGTTCCGTGCACAGTTTAGGTCCGGCCGACCTACGCTGTTTTCGCACGATTGCATTGCGTTTCCGGACGGATGTTGTGCACATCATGGCGCAGCAGCAACGGCGCGAAATGCACCCAAGCGTACAAATGCGTAGCGTACGTACAACGCATTCTAGATCGGGATCGAAAAGGGCCTGCAAGCTGTGAAGATTCGAGCTTGAGGCTTACTAGTCAGCTTTAGTTTTTCTGTTTCCTGCCATGAATATTTCGCATAGAGCCTCCACAGTCACAGGAAACTGGCGAACGAAGGTCGTAGTGGTAAAACTAAACTTAAATTCCACTGTGCTGAATTCTCTAACGCACCGTAGCGCATGCTGAAGGAGCAAAGCATAGAACATTTATTTCGTATTAGCAGTGACAGCTAAAGTGGTTGGCCCATAATTTATGTTTATAAAAAGTGATCATCACCATCATCATCATCATCATCATGACCATCATTGGTGTATATAACAGGGGTGGGTTGGGGGTTGAACGTAGCAAGCAAACCCGTTGCAGCATATTCCTCCAACCCCGCATAGTTGACTTTCATAAATACTGCCCTGCCAAGAAACACTCCCTCTATTGGTGGCGAGGATTCATGTGGGTAAACTGGGAGAAGCAGAGGACGCGAAGAGAGTTGCCCTCATCCATCTTCGGCAACTAACGGCTCCATCCGCAAACAGAGGGATTAAAGTGAAAAGTGCTATGGAACTGGATCGGGATCGTAGAGATTAGAGGCTGAAGCAAACCAAAGGGGAATAGAAATGTATGTGAACACATTCAATGCCAAATCCTTCACATAATGCCCCTGCTGGTGCTGTTTTGTGTTCCAGTTTGTGTCTGGTCCACCACTAGGGCGTACGATCGCTAGCCGGAATTAGCTTCGAACGATCATGCACCGGTGCACATCTAGAGCACTTATCTACACATCTAATTCAGCCTCACCGGCTCACATGGCTGGTGATTACTGAAAATGATTTTAAATTTAGTGCAATCCATCTTTATCCTTCGAGCTGGTTGGTTGGGTACTTTCTGACATCTACATGCCCTTTACCGTGCAGCTTATGTGCCATGCCACCTACCGAAAGGATGATGCAACTCGGAATGCTATTCCAGCCTGCCAGCAAGCTGCTGGACCAAGCTTGTTTGAATGAACGGAATTCTTCGGAGTCTGCTGGAAGGCAGGACGTTTAAGCATGATTAATGGACAGGCTGTTGTTTTAATAACGGTGCGTCACAGCATGGGTTTTAAGCACACTTTTTGGTATGTGGCATGATCATGAATATCTGTTTCATAAATTAATCAAGTTGATTTCAATAGGTTTGAAATAAATCCTGAATTTCGGTTAGGGTTTCGTATTTGTCTTATAATGGAACTTCAATGATTTTTTTTCTGGATTTCTTTAATTACACTGACAACTATTTTTTGACTACATTTTATTAGATTCCATATACTATGTGCTAAAACCGATTCAATTGCAGAAGTTTTTAGTGTAAGTGATAAATTTGAGCCACTTCTGAGTTCTGTTCTGGTTGGAGGTAAATTTGGAGGTCAAGTTGGAGGTAAATTTGGAGTCATTTCAGATTCTGAACTTTTTGTAGCTGAACATTGAATCGATTCAAAGCTTTCTCGTCTGATTGATTAGAAAATTAACAAATATTTGAGTTACTGTGAACAATATTAATATCGACTAATAAAGTTCCAGAAAGTTGGAAGGGTTCCACAGCTACCTTGACATAGTGTAATGCAACCTAATTAAATTTATAACAACTTTATTATTTGAGCTCAAACATCATAAAATAAATTCCAGCTTACAAAATAAATAGACAGTAAGTCGAATTTCACACATACTTTGATATACTCAACTCCACTTTGCACAAAATCAAGCATTTCATCTATTTGGACACAAGTTGGACACGTAAATGCTGCCACTTAAGTAAAACTGAAACAACAAAATGTAAAATCTAATATTGCTTGCTTTTTCAAGAGCGTTTAAGAGTTTAGAGGTGTTGAGTGTAAATTTTATTCAACAAGCTAGTAATAGTCTATACATTGATATTTGTTCTGAATATCGTTTATTTAAAAGATGTCCTATATTGCAAATAATCACTCCAGCGAACTTGTCACCTGCAACAAAAATTTGTTTCGAAAACTCATTGTCTCTTTTTTTGTACCACTCTACAATATCAAAAACTTCATCGTTGTTTTATATTTTTACAATGCAATGGGTAAACAAAATGAAGCGAAGAAAGCAAATTCATTTTTAAAAAAGTTGCATTTTAGCAGCAGCCGGCAGCGCGGAGTATTTTTCGCAGTTTTCGTGTCCAATTTCCCTTTTCTACTTACGAGTGTTTGACGAAATTCGACTGCTGAAGAGCAAATGATTCGAAGACTTGCTACGCAATGGAATGGCGCTTAATGCTCCGGTTGTTCGTGTAAACGTAGCTCAAGATGGCAAAGAAAGTATGTCGGAGGTGTACTATTTTGTTTTCGCCGAATAAAATACCGTTGTCTTTATCAAACGACACGCTACACTTAGGCCAAGGCATTTTCAATCTTCGAAGAAGAGAAGCATTTATTTACTATGACAGCATTCAAACACTACGCTTCGCTCACCAAATTTCCACTGCAAGACTCACACTGCGGTGAGCTTTCTGATTAGGCAAGGTGTGCCCCAACACACAATAAAGTCCCCCTTTTCGAACGTTGCGAGTCTTTTAATCGTGAGTAATTGTACGGCAGCTGTCACTCTTATGTACGGGATTGTGATTCTGCCCGGGCGGTTGTAGTTCTGCCACGGAAAACACGATCCCATCCTTCAAGAATAACATTTGTTGTTCGCTCACGCACCGTTTGCGCATTGATTGTTCCGTTGTTGAGTAGTATATTTGCACGAAATTAACTTCGCCATCCCACGCTCAAACATCGTACCGCACAACCGCTCGCACCGGGGCGCTTTTCCTTCTTGCCACATCAGCAACAACAAAAAAAAAGCGTTCTCTCCGCTGTCAAAATGTGACGATTGACGATGATGGCAAAGAAGCGCCATCCTCAAGTTACCGTAACACGACGCCTAATGCTAACAGCAGTGTGTTGCTGATGAAAGCGGTCTCAAGTAGCAGAAAAAGTGTGTGAAATAAGCCACATGGAATGGTGAGCGAAATTAAAAACAACAAAAAAGACACGAAAAAGAAAAGCACATCATCAAACCGTCAAACCACACAAACCGACAACAAACGGTATGTAAATAAATCAGTTTGACAACACCAAACGTTGCGTCGCCCATGGTGCTTGCGATCAAACAGCAAAGCAGGCGGCGGCAGCTAACGGAAACAAATGGGGAACGATGAAAACGATACCAAATCAAATGATGTTGAAGGAGCTGATTTGGAACAGGGGAATTGTGGTGAGGTGTATTGCGACACGTATCGTTTGATAGATAAAGAAAAGATATTTGACGTAGCGAGAATTGTTGTTTTGTTATCATTTTCGGGAACTTAAATAACACGTAAAATATTAACAACTTCAACTTATGAGCATTTTTAAATCGACACTTACAATGCGATTTATCCTGAACTGCCAAATTGATATTGCTGTAAAGACGAAAAAAATCACTCTTTTATTCGCTTTTTTATCAATTTGGTTTAAGTGACGAATTACATGGGTTTCCCCTGTTTGAGCATATTGCAATAATGGAATTGTTCTTCTTATTTTATAAAAAAGTATGTTTGACACACGTGGTGACACTAAACAACATCAGCAGTAAAACATCATACTAAAAATTGAAACAACATCATCCGACAGCTCCATTTGGCTTTCTGCGACCATAAGGAGGTAAAGTTTTATTCGTTTAACTTTATGAATTAATATTCAACTAGTACGAGCGTGTGTGTGTGTGTGTCCATCCCCTATCAGCAACAAAGAACGAGCAACTTTACCACGACAGACGTCGGTCGTGGGTGCCATCGGGAAAAATGGGAAAAATCATAAAAATATGCACACGAAAAAATAGACACCCAGCAATGCAACAACCGTAAGCAATTCACCATCGTGGCTGCGGTTCCGTAGTCTGGAAGGCAGTACACCTACCCGGCGACATGCAAGCAAACGAGCGACAATCACGACAATATGTTAGCCCATTTTAAAATGTCCGCTTTCGTGCATGGCAAGCCACTGTATAAATATTAATGCACCTATGCGACAGAGTCGGACGATGGTGCGATGGGTGGTGGAGCGAATGTACGATGATGCTTTGGGCGGAGTAGTCTAGCAGTGACGGTACCATTCCATTCCAATAATAATGATGGCCAACTAGTGATGTGCGGGTCGACCCGAACCTACCGGGTCGGAGCGCTCCATAAGCGACCCGAACCCGTTCGGGTCGACCCGTAGGTTCAAGTAGGTGCAACGATTCCGGTAGGTGCAAGCAAACATAAGCGATTCCGACCCGAACTCGCTGCACCCACGGGTCGGAGTCGCTTATGGGCGCTTGCACCTACCGGAATCGTTGCACCTACTGAACCTACTTGGCCCGATTCCGACCCGAACTCGCTGCACCCACGGGTCGGAGTCGCTTATGGGCGCTTGCACCTACCGGAATCGTTGCACCTACTGAACCTACTTGGCCCGATTCCGACCCGAACTCGCTGCACCCACGGGTCGGAGTCGCTTATGGGCGCTTGCACCTACCGGAATCGTTGCACCTACTGAACCTACTTGGCCCGATTCCGACCCGAACTCGCTGCACCCACGGGTCGGAGTCGCTTATGGGCGCTTGCACCTACCGGAATCGTTGCACCTACTGAACCTACTTGGCCCGATTCCGACCCGAACTCGCTGCACCCACGGGTCGGAGTCGCTTATGGGCGCTTGCACCTACCGGAATCGTTGCACCTACTGAACCTACTTGGATCCGATTCCGACCCGAACCCGTTGCACCCACGGGTCGGAATCGATTCCAATGGGTTCGCACCCGACTCCGGGTCGGGTCGCAAAATGAATCGTATGACCCACCACTATGGCCAACACGAGACAATCGCTTTGGCTTCGGGACGACCTGCTCGATTGGTGTCGTGCACGTTGCATGAATGCACGGATGTCAACATGCAGGGGGAAGCAATGATAATGGTGCGCCGGTCGCCGTGAATGACATCCTCCTTGTTGGGACGGTTCTTGCCCCAAAGAACAAAGTAAAAGCTATCCATTTACACAACGCCACCGTGTGCGGTATGCCAAGGACGACACACTGTAGTTTTGATTGTTTCAAAGTGTACCGGGGTGTGCCGGGTATGTGTGTTGTCCGCCTTTTCTCGAACATTGTATAAAAAAAACACCAACAACAACACCAGCAGACGCATTAGCATTTCAAATGATGTGCCAGTTGTAGAATTTATGAATTTCAGCTCCAATTCCTGCACGAACGGTCGCCTGTGCCGTGGAGGGGGCGGGTGGGATATCACCGAGGGGGAGGGATATCACCGAGGCGTGCTTGCCGAAGTCCAGTTCGCTGGTTCAGATGTGCAATAATGCATCCTGTTTTTGAGTTTTTCCCGTACCCCCGTAGTTTCAATTTGATGTGCATTCCGTCGTGCAACGGAAAACAACACTGCGAGAAAGGCGAACTTATAACAAACAGATACGCACACATGCTCGCACAGGACCAGCGCCGGTGGAACGCTTCGGAACAAATAAATGTTATCCAAACGCAAATGCAAATGCCACTGAGTAAGCGTCCCGGTATCGATAACACCGTAACATTTCAGTGCATTCGCAATTGCTGCTTCGTACCGGAGGGCGATAAATTTTCACATTTATAGAATGTAGCTGCTGTGGCGGGACAAGGTAAATCTCTTGCTCAAATGTTTGGAATAAACTTTGGAATAGAAAATTAAATTCCGCTTTCCCTGTGTTCCGGTGCCCCGTAGGGTTACGCGTTACGAGTCACGGTGCGCCAGGTTTTATTTGGAGCTTATAAGCAGCTCAGGTACGGTACATTGAAGTGTTATATTACAAATTGTCTTAGCTGTGGAGAGAATGGTGTTAGTGAATGGTATCATTTTGCACAAAAACTGTTCCCCATCACCCATCTGTACTGTTCCGTAATGAAGCCATCTTAGCTACACCGAGTACAGCTGAAGAGATCTGCCCAAGAAAGCGGGCAGTACATTATGATTACTTCACCAAGAACCTGTTTCCTTTATACACCACATGGCGCCAAATAGTTTTTGGCACGTAATCATTGCATTGCCCTCCAGAGCACATCGCCATATCTTCACGTCTTCATCATGTGTAGGGATCATCGGTGAAATTCAATATGAATGCCACGCTGAACGTACTTGGAAGCTTGCATAACATAGCTGTTGATGGTAGTGCTGTTCAATCTACCATGTTGAGCGTGTTCTTTTTTCCTTGCTGCTGCTTCTGCAATCCTTTTTCTATTGGTCTTCCAGTGCTAGCCTTACATTACACTTCTTGCGCTTCCAAACACCTTCAGCTTGCCTCTCGTAGATTGAGCTGTTTCTTAGTGCAGCGAATGCGAAAGATGATGATACACTATTCACTCAACCTACCCGCCCCTTGAGCCTGCTGTGTACAGCACAAAATTACTAAAACGTGTTCCGGACGAATGCTCATACACACACCCCAAAAACGTCACCCTGTCCACCTCACAACGCGCTAGATGCGGAGTGGATTTTCTTCGCCCCATCTTGGCTATGGCTATGGCATAATTTACATACAACACGCTACACCGAAAAAAAAGGAAAGCACTATCATTCATGCTCCAAAAAAAAGGTGGAGCTTGGACCTTTGCGTGTCTAGTAAAATGCTAGAAAATAATATCACTCATTCAAACGCAGAAAATAACTCCATTCCCTTTTCTGGAAGGGACCGGATCGGACTTTTTTACATTCATTTATTTGAGTTATTTTTATTTGACGCCCCTCGTTTTTTTTCACGGGTCGTGCAGATGAAAACGTCAAATCGTCCCAAAATATGACAAATTATTAGCGCTGGAAGCTTCCAAATCCGAATCGGAGTTCTTTTTTCCTTCTTTCGTCTTGCTCTTTGTCACTTTTGGTCCTCCATTTTGGGAGGGTTAGTTTTTGGGATTATGTATTGCTTTCGCCAACACGTACGACTAGTTTCGTCAGTAGGAGCGTCTTTGTGTGAGGCTCGGTAGGTGTGTTTAGTGACCTGTTCGTTTTTCGTTTCCTTTCCACGTATTCAGGCAGTTCTGGAAATACTCGCATAGGTTGTTTTTTTTTCTGTTATGTTTGTTTGCTTATTGTCAATCGTAAGACTTAATGCTTGCGAGACATTGAATGATCTTTCCAGACCGGTGAGTAAAGCTTTCTCAAATGATGCTCCCGTTTCGGATGAATTAAAGCTGTTAGCTTCTGCAATATTGGAGATGTCAGCAAATCTTCTTAATACTTTTCACTTTTTCAGTTAAGATCAAGTGACAGTTTTGCTTGTTTTCGGAGCGAATTGTATTGAATGTTCAACGTGTTATTAATCAATTGATTCAAGCACTATATCGAAATCTATAATCGAAAGCCGTTATAGTTTTATATATTTATATCAGTAGTAGCTTTTTGTTATATATGAAACAATACAAAAACAAATTTAATATAATTTATATGAATAAATATAAAAACGTAATCCTGCCTTTTGGGACGGCCTGGTGGTGTATTGGTAGCGGTGCCGGTCCTCACACGACAGGACCGGTCCAAAATCCCATCCGAACCAATCCCCCATTTGCAGGATTGACTATTCGGCTACGGATAAGTTAAGTCAAAGGAAAGCATAAATGGTAAGCAGCAATAGACCTCTTGAGGTTGCTGTGCCGATAAAGAAAAAGAATCGAGTTTTTTTATGATATTTTTAAACATTAAAGAAAAATAAAATAAGGCGCTTTAATCCAGTTTAATGTACAATATTTCTCGTATAATTCCGTCAACTCTATAAACTTCTGCAACTAATTCCTAGAAAGCGATTCAAATTCTAACTTGCTGCTAACTAACTGTCGCTTAATTTTCATCTGAGATCAGTTCCCATGTACTCCGATTATAGTTATGCAGCATCAGGCAGATGCATCTACCACTGATAGGAAGAATATCCTTGCCGCGCGTGTAATGAACATCCGCCATCACACTCTTTGCTACTACCATTAACATAAATCAGACAAATCAAAACCGTTAATAGACAGGCGTCAATTGTCGTATCGTGATTTTGCCTCCCTGCTGCCTTCCATTTGTAAACGGCACGCGAAGTGCAGGCGAGCCAATCGAATGGTAATTAATTTTCTCGATTACATGGCCAAACGATAATGCTGTTGGTAATAAATCAGCACCAATTAGCTGCAGCAGTCTAGACGGTGCGCGCTGTACCACGCGCTACACGGCGACCGCGGTATGGCGTCGGTGTAGCAAGGGGAAATTCGCTTCAATGTTGCGTACCGAGACGCGGCCCTGTACTAAATTGACAACCCGTGATGTAGACGAGATGCTGCTAAAAGGCACTTACCGATACCTGGTACCGAGGTGGTGGACACTCGTAGACCTTCCCTACCAGGAGTAGTGCTATCGATAATGAATTGCAAACGCAAACGGAACAGAACCTAGAGATCGCAATGCGCCTAATAGCACTCGAAACGCGAGGAATTTGTCTTAGAGAGGCGAGAGAGAGAGAAAAAAAGCGAGCAAAGTTTACCCGCGTACCAGCATCCTGTTGAAGAGGGCCGTAGGGAATCTAGATTACATTCTAAGGGGGTTTCTTGTGCGTTAGGGTCAAGATTCTTTTGCTGCCACTAGTGTGCTTCACTAATTAAGCATTTTCCTCCTCCCCACTCCTACAGAAGATGTACAGAAAAGGCTGTACGGTGGCAATATGCTCGGACGAAAGTTCATGTCCGGTGAGCCTTCGCCTGGTGCTCATCTGTCATGGTACAATTAACTCAATTCTCTTCGCTGTGCTTGGCTGCACTTGGAGGTGATATTTTTTCTCTGTCGCGTTTTCTCGGGCTTTTCGTACAATCTTGAAGACAATCCATGGATCGGCGTATCACGTAAGGACCTTCGAGACCCATTTGAAAAACGGAGCAAATCACCCAGGACAGATATCTCTTCTGGAGCTACCGACACTGTAGCCAGCAAATACCATCTGCTCCCGCACCAATCCGGCGGATCGTTCAACGTGAAGGTGCCTTGCGTCTCGGGTAATTGACATCGTGAAACGCGAGGCTTGTCTTTAATGGCTGAGCAGTACACTTCCCAACGTGGGGTGACCGTACAGCGCTCCGTTATCCTTTTTGCAAGATTTATCCCTCGAAAGATGCTCACACCCATTCGCTGCACCCGGTGGACACCGTAGCTGGTTGGCTGTTACTACTTCTCAGCTAATGAAGAGGGTTGTTCCATCTCACGGTCAATCCGCCACCGACTCGACCGGCATCGAGCTGGCTTCCTGGATCTTGTCCTTGTCGTGCGCGGCGACCATGCCGGCGACTAGTGTCTGTGGTGAGAATATTGCACGGCTGCCGGGAGAAGATTGAAGTCGATTTGATTACGCTGTGCGTCGTCGTCTAAGCCATGTTTCTTGTGTGCGAGGAAAACCGGGCACAGTGGACATTCCGCACAGTGATGAAGCATAATTAAATTGTACCCTGTCGTAAGCAGCTTAAATTGGCTTATAATTAAAAATTAATAAACTCCGTGCCGCACTATAAACTAAGAAGGGCGAAAGATTTCCCGCCGCGCGTGTCTTCACTGTTTCAAAAGTAGCGAAACCTGTAAGTTTACGTTATAAGGACAAGAACTATCAACTGACAGACAGTAACAGCTTTTTCGAACTTGGCTACGATTAAATTTTAAACCATACCCATAAAAATCCTAATAATGTTTTTTTTTTCTATTTTTTCGTTCTCAGGTAAGTCACCGACCCACCAACGAGTGGCAATGGTTCGCCATCCAGAAACATCCACCAACGCGCTCCAGCATGATACAAATATTTTTCATCATTTTGCTTCCACCAACATTTCATCATCGCGCACTACTGCTAGAGGAAATGCGCAAGTAAAGCAAGTGTTTTCCGATTTAATTTTTGTATCGTTTCCATCAGCTTTAGACGAAGTTGCAGAAGTTAACATTATAATCACAGCCGGTGCCACTATTTTCCGCACGCTCAACAGAACAATATACCAGTGTGCCAAACCCATTGCCATCCGAATGCCTGATGTTCTATAAATTGGCACGCTATATTTCTACAAATGTTGTAGCATCATTTAAACACATATTTCTTACGTATTTTGTTTTTGAATTGTTCAACTATTATACAATTACTTCTCCGATCACGTTGCTCTCTCGTAGTGTATTAGTTCGTGCTGCGCCAGCTGAATGCGACCGGAAAAGAAGCATCTTTCAACTAGCTTTCTAGAATGCCTTGAAGCGACATCAAGTATTATGTACATATTTGTGATAATTAGCACCATAAATTCAAAACTCTAGAAGGTAGAGAATCTAATAACAAACAGTAGAAACTTTACTGATCATTTCAACTATTGCAACTGACAGCCGCTATTGATCTTTCACATTGCCATAAAATCAAAGTGTCTTTGTCGCGCAGCTGTGGAAATGCGACCAAAACCGACGCGTTTTTTAATTCGCTGCCGGAGTGTTATCCGCGTACGGACTGACGGAACGCTCGGTGCGAATCTCATTTGCATTTGCAGATTTTCCAATTTTCTACCTATTCGCTTCTTTATTAATCTTAATTTTACGCTCCGTCGAACGAGTGTCGTAAGCGACGGCCATGCCAGGGCCTTTCCGCACTCTCTGGGACGACGGAACAAATTGAGTAACAGGCAACGAAGCAATCCGGCAGCAAAATAACTCATTTTTGCTACCTTTAAACAGTTTAAACCGAACAAGGGGCGTTGTTTGGGGGAACGTCTCCACAACCAACGCTCACAAAGTTTACCTAAAGTTTAGAGATGATAAAACAGTACGCGCACAAGTGCAGTTAGTAAAGTTTACAAAACCTGCAAACATAACAATTACTGGAACACGTCGGCAAAACACGCAGGGACCAATGACACAGATGGTTCGCTTTCATGGCCCCACCGCTCTAGCTTTTTAGGTACGCTCTGCTAGACTACGACATCAGCTCAATTACGCTAGCGATGGCAAGATTTTATCCCTGTGGGCAAATTTGCAACAAACTCTGCATCCCCGTACCGTAGCGTAACGAAGTGAAATCTGTAAAGTAAGGGAATGAACGAAGAAAACAACAGCAAAAACAAAAAATCTCCCCTGATGACCTCGTGAAAACTAATGAGACTTTTCTTTCACTTCTTCACTGACCGATGAGTACGGGGTTCGTTTTTTCGTTTCCTCTCCTGCCCTTCCCTTCCTTCCTGCCCGGCACGACTGCAATCTTGGCAATTGTATGAACGAGTACTATAACAAAGAAGAGAAAAGAAGCCCTTTGCTTCCTAAACCACTCTTAACGCTGGATGCAAATTACACCGTGCGTCGTCCAGCAAGGCAGCACCGAGACAAGGGTTTGGTAAACATTTGCACTTTGTTGTTTGCCGTAGATACAAGAATGCACAAAATGAGAAAAATGGTGATGGGTGATGCCATCAATTCAGCGATCGTTCCGGAAGCCCGGAGAGTTGGGAAAGTTATTGCAATGCGTAGCAATGAGCAGTTTGTTTCGACTTATGGCAAATAACATTTGCATTTCTACTGCTTGGGTTAGGTTGTGATACAGCAATATTTATTGCAAACATTTTTCTTTGAGTTCGAGTATTCGTTGACCTCCGTATGGTTGCTTTGAACATCTTAAAAGTTTGGTGATTCTTGTGAAATTGGTCAATTCATTCTGTTGGTCAATTTTCTAATATGACGTAGGGTTTAGTTCAATAATTTAAATTAGTTTCAATCAAAATTCTAAAACTAATTATAACAGTTGAATCATGTAATGCTTCGAAAACTTAGTTTTTGCAGAAGCAAGAAAAATATAAAGTCATTGCTCTCCTTTCGTATTCAATCAATGATCTTGGAAATATAAAAAACCCACGTACCAGATACGTCTCATTTCGATCTCGCATACCCAAACCCCTAATCAATATTCAATGAAGTAACTTACCATTGTGTCCTGCAGTCACACCTGTGTCCGTACATCTTCCGGCGTTCGGTCAAAGCCATTGGTCGATCTTCAAAAACTCCCCTCCTTCCACATTTCGTCCCACACAAACAGTGCGGACTGCCTTCGTTATCGTTGCGAGCAATTTGCGTTCGACTACCGGGATCAACCGGCCACAAAACGCAAAATTGCAACCCCAAACCAAAGCCCAAGGGGTGGATCCATCCGGGGGTGGATTTTTTTGTTGTTGCTCCTCACGAATAGATGATGGATGCCGAACGTTCGGCAAATTGTTCCTTTGCAAATAGCGGCACGATTTACACAGCCCTCGCCAACACCATTCTTCTCCCCTTCCCGGGATTGCGATGAAAAACTGAAGAGCGTGAAAAAAAATAAATGCTACGGAATAAATTATTCAAGAAATATCACATCCTTCCGGTACACAGGATAATATAGCAAAAAAAATAAATCGAAGAAGAAAAAATGAAACCACCTTCCCGGGCCGGTCATCCATCCGTCAGCGTTCCGGTTGATGGTACCACTTCCGCCAGAGTTCGGCCAACAGTCGTGGCGTGGATTTTCTTGATTGAACCTTATCGTGTGTTTTTTTTCTGCTATTGGTTCAACGATCTAAAAAGAAAAATAATCTTACGCTCTGTGATGTGGGCCGATAATAATATCGTTCGCACCGCTGTTCACCCTCAGCGTCAGCATCACAAAACTCAAGATCCATCCCTATCGATTATCGGGTGTCGTGGACGTAGCTGTAGCTCCGTGGCAAAACCGGTACGGTACTGTGCGAAATGCTGGTGCCTTTCGGAAGGGATTGGGTGCGTACGGGAAGGCAGCATGAAATATGCATAATTTTACCGCACAGCAAGTCGACCCGGGCAACGTTCCCGTTCAAAACAATTTCAATTAATCGCAAGTATTTGCGAGTCGCCGGCAGACGAAGTTTGGCCGAAGTCGGCCGGTCGGTGCCGGAACGGTGGTGGCGAGGTGTTGAAATCAATAATAGTGCGAATGGGAAGAGGTGAAAGGCATGTAGCCAAGATGCCAACGTGAGCCCGATCATCCGGAATGCGGAAAGGGGGGGTGTCTTGTCCAAAGAGGTGGTGGCGGTTGATAAGTATGTGGATGGAAATCGAGGCACGGTTCATCTCACCATCATTATTACCGAGTTAAGGATAATGGGGATTACGATTGATGCTGAACTGCTGTAGCTGCTAATGCTGCCTGCTGTTGGTACTGCTGTCGGCAGTCGAGTAATCGGGAGCATATACCAAAGGTGGCGGAAGAACGAGGAACCTTACTAAAAGTTCCTAGAAACGTTGCGGTATGTAGGCGACACTCTTCGGTCGGGTACTCGAGTGTGCTTATCAGCGAGGGGTTTTCCAAGGCACATTCCAAGGCCGTAAAGTATAATGGCAAAAGGCACGGACGGACGGCGGGCAACACCGAAGCGTACAAGTAGAGTTTAAGAATAATGATACCAATAACGGCATACACAGGCCCGCTGTCCTTTGCGACACGGACACCGGGCAAGGTGGGATGTTTCAACCGGTGAGGCGGGGTGCGAAGTGAGCACTACAATCTCTCAAGGTTCATTCCGGGGTTCTATTTCCTTCGATACCGGGGGTTTCTTTCTTTTTTTTTGCATTCCCGTTCTTTGCCCAAACCCCCGACAATACATGCGGTCCTCGCTACCGGAGGGGGGCGGCCCATTAGTCTGCATTCTTTCGTCCTTCTGTCCATTGGACGCTCCCTTTCTTTTTGTGATGGTAATGCTCTTGACGTAAGCTTCTTATTGCTTCCTGAGAGTTACCATTCGGCCAGTCCGGTGCTGTAATTGAAAATGGTTTCACAAGAGGTTTCCAGAACCTCACACATTCGCTGGCCCGGCGACTGCCGCCTGGATGCCACATCTTCCGCGTGCACTGGAAAGAGTTGGTGGTGACTTCAGGCGACATTAAGCATAATTCGCCATAATTCAACTTGCGAGAATGTTCCCCCCGGCACGGCCAGCCAACGCCCGTCCGGCGTTTCTTTTGCGCGGCGAAATTGACATCTTCGCTAGATTGCGGGATTTATAGCATCCTAATGATGTAGAACAATTTCCCCAAGGCGATCCCTACTGCTGCATCGCGGTGTACTGTGCACGGCAATTGGGACGGTACAAGAAAGAGGTTTCCTGCTTTTTTTTGCTGTTCCTTTCTTCTTTGTCGAATGTAGAAAGTTTCTCTTCGGGGTGAGTTTTTTTTTCCACCGGTGGAAGCCAGCTTAAACGTAATAATTCCCGACACTGGGCAAGCCATAGCAGTGTTAGTTAGTTGGAAAAACTGTGACCGGAACGCGCGCTGGGAACTATCAATTGGATTTTATCTCCATTTCCATGGATCCGGTAGATGGTCATTCTTTACAGTAACTATACTGTTGATGTCTCTTTTTTTTGTATCTTCTCAAGTTTAGAACGCAATAGCGTTTTTAACGTGAAATTGGTATCATAAGTGTTTTAAAATGCAATTCCCATTTTTTGCATTGTTTTTAAACTTCTTGTATGCTGTGGAAACGTTTTATATCCCGATGTGACTTTCATAGAAAAGTTGTACAGCTATTTCCCGAGATCGGTTATTAGATCGTGTAGATTAGAGTACCTCGAATTTCTGCGTATATTTAATCCGAGGGTTATGCATTTTACTCTTGAAAGGAGTAGCGATGGCTATACTATTTTTGTATTATATTTAGCATTTTGTGAAGTTATTGGAACGGACTCGAGGGAGTTGGTATTCATTTTGGAAATATTTGAACAAACTGTACAATAAACTGAACTGTAAAATGTCAAAATCCACTTCTCTGCTAACCTACCTATATCAGGGAAACAATGTATCTCGAAGAATATGTGTAGAATTAATTTTGAAAAAAATGTATTTTATTTTCTCAACCATTTCTTAACAAAATTATTTTTATGAGTTTCGTTTACATTTGAAACAAATATTAAATTCCTGTACATAATAAACTGTTATATTCAAGGAAGGATATCAAAGTTGCTACTCAGAATGTGTGCAGAATGTTATAGCCATCTTTGTTATTGGTTCGCTTCATTTAGTTATCGGGAAAATAATATTACACTCCTTTTAATAGAATGGAACTAACAAGACAGATATTCTTCATAACAAATACCAATATAATTAAATTAAGACTTATTTTCTAAGATCAAATTTATTTCGATCGTGCACACGCCAAGTCTTTCAATTTAAAATTGAAACGTTAAAACCTCCTAAATACGTATCCGATATTGTACCCTTTAGATTCACATACGGCTTCCTGTTCAATCAAACTCCAATTTGCGCTTGGTGTAATCAAAAACAGCACAAGATCAAATTCATTCCATTTACGACATTGGCCCAATTAAGCCCGAACGTCATTTATCTGAACACACTGTCTGACGGGTGGTGTGACGCAGAGTGTGTACCCGGCCCAGGATGTTCCTGGCCAGAAAGGATTCAGTTCCGACAAATGGTTCGACACATGTAGGCACTTTCCACGGCTAACGCTCACCGGCAAACAGGCATTTATTCGGCATTTCACCAAAATCCCGCATAAGTCACCATAAATCCACACGGGAGCGGCTGTCAAAGAAAAAGCACTGCCTGTTTCCGGCCGTTTGATCATCGCCGGCGTAAAAGCGTACCCAGTTCATTAGGATAAATCCCGTCCTCGGATCTGGCGCAAACTTGGACGAAGAGTTTGTTATTTCTTTTGAGAAAGTCTACCCAACAGCGTTGGTAAACAGGCAAGTCCCCGGGGTAGATATTTACCGTAAGTGCGATCAGTTCGATAAAATTTGTATACCAACTTTTCTATTACCATTGACCTGCAGCTTCGGCGGCGTTGTGTTAATGCTACTTTATGATAATCTGTAAGAAGTCTTGTCCAGAAGTCCACCGGGGGCGGGAAAAAAATACAGGGTGAGGGTGATGTTAGCAAAATTAACTTCACCCGGCTAAACTGAATTATGCTCCAGTAAATCATTGCAAATCCCTCCCAAGAACTTAGATAATGCATTGTGGGTACTGCTCGCGCAACGCAGCGATGATGGTCCATTGCGTTCCATTGAAGTTCGCTCCCTCGTACAGTACATGCCGTGCCGTCTCGTGGTTGTTTTGTGCCCGTGGTACTCAGGCCACTGGGTCAGTTGGTATTCCCTCGCGGAACCCCTTTGTCTGGCTGCGGTTTCGATTGACAATCTGTCGACGCCAACCGCCAGTCACTGGCATCGGTTTCCGTCGTTGCCCTCCTGCGTGTGTGTGTGTGTACTCGTGTTCGTATCTCCCGAAGGAGGAGTAAATCTTGGGCGCGATTTTCCCACTGGTGTTAATTTATACAAACCTCTTCCGAAGGACGGCATTCGATACGGGAACACCACTTCCACATTCCGTGGCCCCTATCCGAAACCGAGCCACTTCCGGCTAGCCCTTCGGTATCGCTGAGTGCCAGAAAACCGAACGGAACAGTACGGCCAGCGTCGGTGTGTGTTTGCTTGGTACATCGGTCCAGTTTTCTCGCGAAACGGATTCTGCGCAGATCCGTGGACATCCGCTTCGGCCGATGGGAACTCACAACGCTGCCCGCTGCGTGTCAGAAGTGCCTGGGAGCCCAAAAACGGAGCGGGACAGCTTTATGCCAGATTTGCACATCAAATCCGACGCGGAGTGCCCGTTTTCTTCGGACGGGTTCGGGCGGTGTGTGGCTTCGTGGTCTCATCGGACGGAGTTTTGCTGCCGGAGCGACCAGCTTTGGAGACTGCACCGTGTGCGGTCGTTGCTTTGGTAAGACGGCGTTGCTACTCGAGAGTTCAGTTCAGTGCACACAGCGCGTCAGTCAATACCAGCGTGCGCTGCTGATCTCCGGACTCCGGGTGTTGCTGATCTGATCCACTGTGGTGTTGTGGTGTGTGGTTCTTTTTTTTATTGGTTAGCACCCGCAATAACAGTACACCAGGCCCGACGTCATTGCGCACACCGGCCAGTGTGTGTTTAGGTCCCCGATCTCAGTACCCAACATAACCAGTGCCTGTGTGTATGTATGTGTGTGCCTGTGTGCTTGTGACGGAGGCATCGATATATCGCTGGACCCGGTGCGTACTGACTTCTGTCTATTGCCACGCACAAGTCTGAAACCTCAGTCACAACCGTGTCCGTCAGGAGCGTTAACGTTCGCGACCCGGAGTTGGAGCCCGCAAACCGCAACCGACTAACACAAAACTCGCCCGCAACGAAGGACAAGAAGTAGAGCCAGGGGAGAACGAAGAAGAAGAAGAAGAAGAAGAAGAAGGGGTAGAAAACAACCGCAGTCACCACCGTGCCAGCCCGACGGTAGCTTCACCTGCCAGCCAACACGGCGCCCAGTGATAGATAGTAGTTAGTGAAAGCAACAGCGCTTTAGAGAAAAATGAATTTTCTCGGTACGGTAGGGAACATTCGATTTTTCATGCTCTGTATCAATGTCTATCATACAGCAACAAAACAACCCTTCCCGAAACCCAAACCCCTTTCCTTCCTGCTCGGAGTGACCGCACTGTGACGCGTCCGCTACTGCATCCCTTTGTATCCTCGCTGTAACCGCCCGTATTGATAAACATCGATCGTACTTAACACCTGCGACTACGAAAGCGTTTTCTCAGCTCATCGGTTTCGGTGGCCAAGCGTGCACACTATCCATGTGCCAGCTGGAGCTCGCCAGTTGTTTGTTTCTAGCTGCTTGAACGTCGTCGTCTCTATCGCTTCCTGTCGCGATCCTTCCGCCGTTTGTACGCTCTTTTTGTAGGCTGTGTATTTCGATGTGTGTATGAGTGTATGTGTGTACCGTGTAAATCGTTGTATGTGCGACTCGTGTTCGCTAACTTGTAGTTATGTAAAATGAACCTTTTAGGACCGATGGGCCAGAAGGAGTCCCTTTACATCCGCTGTATTAAGCTTTCCCGTTTGAAATGTCCAGCTTGAAGTTTGTTTGAACCCTCCAAACGCGCTCAATGCAGTATCTTCCAAAGAAACCTACATCAGCCCTACTTTACTGCCGTGAATAAATCTCGGTTGAGCTGTGGAGAGTACATCCTCCAATCAGCGAATATCCCCGCGCTGTGTAATGTCATCAAGGGTTGCAGCCATCATTCCGCTGGCGTGAAACATACGAACCACCCCGACGCGAATGGGTTGTCATTTCGAAAGGCACGCACCAGTCCGACTGGAAACAAATGGTGATAAATGCCAGGCGCCCTTTCGCTTGCTTTCTCGTGCGCCTACGCGTCGAACTATGCCGCGCCAGTCACATGTTCGCCGAAAACCGCACTAGCACACTACGGCATTGCGGCACTGATCCTGGCAGCCGTTGTCCGGACGGTGGTGAATCCTTAGTCACAAATTCACACGTTTCGTGTACGGCGACCCGTGACCAATTCGGCACTTGCTATCTCTTACGCTTTCGCTTCCCATTTTCATAGCCCGTTTTTCTCTCTGACACGGCTTCTGTTCCAACACTATCCCGACGCTAAAGTACACATTTTAACGATCCTTGGCCTTTACTTCAAACATAGGCAATCGCCCGTTCTGTGGAAACGAGCCCCGAGCGAGAGAGGACCAGCGAACAGAGTGCCAAAGGGAAAGAGAGCACCAAATTGTGCCGTTTGCTTCAATGCGGCACACGTAATAAAGGGCCGCGCTGCAGCGCATGGTGGTGCGCCTAGTACGCGACTAGGTCCACAGATGACCGAAGGGAAAATCGATCAAACAGAATCATGCTCGATGTTTTAAGGGCGCCCGCGTGTTGGTACGGCCGCGTACGCGTACCAGAGCGAACACAATTGCATCGAGCGCGTTCGAGCACCTTGTGATAGAATCGAGGACAAAATCTCGAGATTGTGAGACTGAACCTCCGCTGAAGTAGGGAAAACCCCCGAAATACAATGGTCCATTTCTTCAACTCTTCCCGAGGTCGTTGTGGTGTGATGATTTGGATGACAGAACGATAATAGGTCACACTTCTATGCACGCATTATCCCGCAGTTGTGAATCAATGCGAAAGCTCTTCCGGATATCAGTGTCTCATACCGAGGCTGGTTTCCTTCTTAAGTTAGACGAATCACATCCCACTAAATGCTGACAACGTGTTGACGGTGTCTTTTATCTCTTCATTTATCTGCCCAAAAAAGCCTTCTTTACGCGAATCGACAGTCAAATATGTTCCAATCTCTTCCTTTAAACTATTCATTGAACAACTTTATCTGGTATCCGAAAATTCCCCCAAATCAAGATGGTTTGATGCATTTAAAGTGCACGAAAAACTAGTTGGAATTATCATTTTTATCACCTTCTGACATATCTATTTGAATTGTCTTCCAACTCACCTGTTGACTTATGTCACGTCAAAATGTCAAATACCTGTTGCATTAGCTGTCATGCTTATTGACAGCGGCCAACTGTCAAATGTGTGTGGGTTTTAAGCCTAACCAGGCTTTTTAATACTAGAAATACTAATTATTTGAAGAATTTCTATTGATGATCATTTTGCAAACAATTTTGCAGTGATGCATTGTGAATTAACATTTATTGGGTCCTCACTGTAGAATACATATCTAAAATATTTGCGTTTGCTGTGACAGAACTGTTCAATCTAACATAATATTGTTGTTTATTGATATATGTATTTATTGTAAAAATGTTACAATAGCTATGGGAAATTAAATTCTTTACGGTCTCAAGCTCACAAAAGTTAGCCTAACCTTAATCTAGGTTAAGTAAACTTTTTTTATCATAAAAGTTTTAAACAATGCTTGATAATGCCGTCTAATTCGATACAACAAAATTTGTTTGACATATTGTCAATGTTTTCTTTCAAAAAATTATCTTATCCACGGAATGTATCACGATCAAAGCAGAAAGTATACTTTATAACTTCCAAGAAAACACGACATTCTCCCGGATTTGACACACGCTGAAATTTGTGTGAATACGTTGATCTCTCGCGGATTATAGAAATCCGCCACGAAAGTGCTTCTAGGGGACTACTTGTTACATGTTGTGCTACTTTCTGCTGAATTAATCCGTACTATTTTTTTTTCTCTTTTAATAACAATTCCCGCAAGCCTTAACTACTCAGTTCCTTGCATTTCAATGTACAGGAATTAATCCCGTGTGCAAGTGAAAAAAAACTAAGCTGAAAGTACAGATTTCCAGATGGCTACAAAAGCAAACTAACTGCACACTATAACTAGTGATGTATTTAAAAATCCTTCCCCAAGGATTAACGTTCCACCAAACGGTTTCATGATCCACAGTGGAAGCGAAAGGAATTGAAAACAAAATCCCAATTGAACCGTCTAAAGAAGGGATCCTCTCGAAGTCATGATACAGTAACGCTAAAGCGGAATTGGATCGTTCGTTTAAAAAATCGCCAAGCTACTCGTACGGTCACTTGGCTGAAGTGGGAATTAAGAATGTACAAATGAAATCTTGTAAATTAGAGCATTGCTTTACTTTTCCAAACTCCCTGCACTGCTCGAACCTTCTCAGTATTGCTCTCGGGAATGTATGTTGGATGAAATGAAACGACGCTTTCCTCTCAACCTGCACCTCCTAATGGATGATGGCACTCTGAAAGAAAGGCGGAAAGCCTTTCCGGTTTTGTTTTTTGCAATTGCTTTACAGTTACAGATACCCGTCGTAATTTCAATGAAACGCACGATACTGCACCAAAGGCGCTTTGATACAGGCATGCATGCTCGCTGCTAGCGATGCGCTAGATCTCGTAGTCATTTTGTACCCGGTTGCTGCTGCTGTTGCTATTCATTTATTTCAAAGGTATTCGAAGCTATAAGGGACTAATACCCAACCCTTGAGGGAATCGTTCATCGAACGAGTATCGTAACAGGGTTCGACGATAGCGTTCGACCGTATGGTTGTGGTGGATTGAGCTATGTTTCCCCCCAAAGGAAGCTTTCATTCGTTACAAACTACTTAGCAAATGAGAAAATAGACGAACTTTTTATTTTTCCCACACTCACTCCCCAAGTGAGTGGGGTAAGAACTTTTCCTGTGGTCCCGGCACTGCATGTACTCGGGTAGTGGGCATAGTGGGGTAAGCAGTAACGATTGAGAAAATATCCTTCCCGGTGTACAGAGCTTGTTGCTTGGAACGATGAAACTCTTTTCCAATTTCCTTTGATCGATACGGAACGATCGATCATTCGTTCGGGGAGAAAAGTTGATGCTATCCGTTCATGGCAGTGTTAGTTGTTTGCGTTGCTGTTCCACCTTGCACCCATGCTTGACGGATGTTGATCGATGTCAGCACAGCAACTGCATGGGCAGAATGATTCATCTGCTTTTGCGTGGTATTGTGCCCGGGAGCGTAAAAAAAGAGGTACAATTTGGGTTCGTTTGATCCTCCATCAAAGTGCATTAAGATGATGAACGGAAATGATAAAATGAGGCAATATTTTGGTAAAATTATTTAATTTATATTATGACGGCAATGCCGTATTTTCACTTTGGTAAAATTGTAGCATAGTATTTTACCAGAACACTAATGATATTCAATGAGCATATGCTATGCAAGTAGATTTTCATGAAATGTGATGTACAGTATGCATATATATACTGCCTGTCGTAAGTGTTCTTAACACACACGCGTTAGAAACATTCATCCAAAAATCAAAAATTAACAAAGAACCACAAACAAACTAAACATAAAATACCTTTACGCCAACGCAAAAGTCTCGACAGCAAAACAGCGTAATTCGACGATTTGATGTAAATAACACCACTGCCGCATTTTCCCACCAGATGGAAATTGTTTTTCCCACTGGAAAACTAACCTCCAACAAGCACTTGAGGGATGTTGAGCTTGTGGAACGAATAATTCTCGAGTCGAAAGCATTTCACATCTCTCTGGCAAACGGTCGGCAAATGGTACGAAACGGAAAACCGCAGCGCGTAACCTTTCCGCATGCAAACACGGTACCACCGCGCCGGGTGTCAACTTGAAGCGCAATGGACAGCAAACCTCCGGTGCACGTAGTGGGAAGATGTGTGATTGTGAGAAGCAAAGCTGGAGCACTTCCGAGAAGCGCTTCCATCGTGCCGAGCTAGCGGATGCATCACACTCACCGAAACAGATCGAGAGGTTGACATTTCGGAAGTTCGTTTACTTGTTTTGTCCGCTCTGCTTACCGTCCGTCCATAACGGTTGGTTTGTTGGTTTTATGACCGATTCGTTATCGGAGCATATTTGCTCCATAATTTCGTTTGCTACATCGTCCCAAAAAAAAAAGAGAAATAAACAAAATCGACCACCGTTCGATCGAGCATAAGAGCACGGTTTACGGGCATTCCACGAATCCCACGACCACACTGCCAACGCTACCGTAGCGCTTGTCATCGTCCCTCACGGTCAGATCCTGCCATGGGAAAATACGATGGGAAAATGTAAACTTTTTCAATTTACTTTTGCAAATTAATTGCGACAAGCAGCCCAGCGGTAGAAGTTGCTTAAGTGGCTCCATAGAAACACAGCCCTGGGATGATGTTTGCTGCCATTTGTTGATGAGCCTGGATCGGAAAGTTTTTAATTCGTCAAGATTTTTGCCTTCTGCCATTTGGTGGTCAAGCGTAAACGAAGACGCGAAAGGGGGGAGGTGAAGTAGGAGTGCAGGAAAACCGAAACCGTTCCGAATAGCCCGGGATCAGGACGCGGTGGTGGTGTATTTATTAAATTCCCGTGTACCGTCCAGCTGCTGCTCGGCTGCCCGTTCGGGTAGGGCGGCCTGGTGGTTGTAAAGTTTGTGCCATTGCGTGGGAAATAGATCTCCCCCCTCAGCAGCAACGTCTGATGAACGATGGACGTTGGATTGAAATCATATTAGCAGGAATTACTTGCGCTCTATTGCCGTCAACGATAAGCAAAACGAACGGTGCCTTCATCATCGCCCGGGAAGAAGTAAGATTTTTAATTGAATTTCAACGTTCATTACTGTTACAGCGCTGAGATTGAGTTTCAGCTCATCCCCAAGTGTCGTCTAATGTACCGGAACTTGATTTTACGTTCGATTATTTATCCACCAGAAACAGTTTCAGCTCAATTACTGCATTGGTATTGGGTGGAAGTGTAATTCACTTTGCCGTAACTTATACTTGAGTGCACCGAGCAACCGAGACATTGTCCAGGCTGGTGACTTGAGAACATCCCGAAGGGTGCATCACTGCTCAGCACGCTTGCTTTGAGCCATCTTGAAGCCATCGAAATGGTCATGCAATTTCTACCAGTTAAAAGCTCTCTACCACTCGAAACCTTCGACGCTGATGGAGATTGGTGATGCTTTCAGTACACATCCTTTTAACTCACTAGTTACGGGGTATTGTCGTGGCTTCGACAGTGACATGGAATATGCTGAAGGAAGCGGGTTCTAACAGGAAGGAGCCAGTCTTCTCCTGTGCTGTTGGTTGAGAAAAAGTGACAGTTTCAATGACACTGAGCTGGATTCGCTTTCAATCGCTCACGTCACTAGCAAGGCATGAAGCAAGCTGTCGGAAACATTTCCCTTCTATGCCATGTCGTTGTATGTTGCAGCATAAATGTGTCATGTTGCTTACGCCGGATGCACGCTTCCGTGAAATACTTTCAACGCTACGGTACCACCCTCTATCGTGCAATGGTATAAAATTTCAATAATTATACGAGAAAAGCGAAACCCGTTCCTTAGAAGAAGAGGATGCTCGCTGTGAAGATGGTACTCGAAAGCGTACACCGTTCGGCGTTGCCATAAACTCACCCTATCGTGTGCAATCATTAAAGCTTTGGTACATTTTTCGAACACCCGCCCGTGTCCGTGTGTCGTCTACGACGCCTACCGGGTGCCACAGTTCCGGTTGCGTGGAGTGGAGCAAACATAACTGGTACATTCGAAACCTCCCCATACTAAACGATGACAGCCAACACTGACTTACACGGTAACACGCCTCACAACCCAGTGTTTATGTGTCTGCGAGTACCTACTTTATTATTATTTCTTACCATGCATGTCCATATGCCTGACAACGACACCCGTTTAGGCAGGGCTGGTTCACAGTTGTCTGGGGAGGGGGACACCCAAAAAAGGAATAAGAAAAAAAAAACGCATGTAACATGACTCCTAGATGTCTGCCAACAGCTGTCACTGTCATCTATGGCGTTGCCGCCAACTGGGTGGATGAGGAAAATACTTAAAAGGCCACATGCAGGAAAGTGCCCGTGGAACGTTGGAACGAGAAGCTGTTTTACATGCAAACTTATGTTCTCCATGGGACGCGCGCGATTGGTGTGTGGAGTATTTTAATGACTTCCCAAAAACCAAACCACCATTGCAGCAAACTTTCGCCACGGTGGCGACTACAAGTGCGTAAAAGAACGACTCCGCACAGCCTGTGATGTCTGTATACGCGTGTACTTAAGGTCGTTCGGGCGTGATCTGACACACCCAACCAGCTATGGCAATGGAACGGCATTCAAGGGTGCGAAAGACTCTTACGCTATCTGCTGTGATGTACGGCCTGGGAAGCGTGATGTTTTTATTTTGGTTATTTTCGGCACAGTCATATTTCTCCGGTGTGTGTGAACCAATTGCCGTGAAACAGTTGGTTAAGCTGGAATATAAGTACCGGCTGTCGCACGGTTTTGCGCTCCTTGCGCGCTCTAACGTACATCGCACTTTATGATGCATACAACTCCATCAAATGGTGATCGCTGAACAAAGTGCTGTGGCGGCAGCATTTGTGCCGCCACCTTACATTTGTCAAATTTTTAGTGCTAGTGAAAAGTCTAGATATTGTTTTTCTTTATTTCGTGGGTCTTGCCGTAACAGGCACGTCAACGTTTTGTGTAATAAAATAGGTATCAGGTTGTAGAAAACAGGTAAGACACAAGTGTGCGTGCTATTTTGAAGTTTTTCATTGCCTAGCCACCTCACCAAAGCTCATTGGGAACCAAACGTTAATGTATTTCATTACTGCTGGTGTATGAAAAAATATTTTTAAATTGTTTCAGTTTTTCTTCTGTAATTTAGTTCCTTTAGACACAATTGTGTTTTACTAAGGTTTGATTTCAAACAAAAACCGTAGTTGCATCCTTTATATAACGCTTGCTATCTACATTTTATCGACTTCTTTCTGCATCTATCTATCCATCTCTATCGTTCTATCGCTTCTATTTGCTCTGTAATCTTATCTACCTATTTCAGCAAACACCCGTACAGAAGTAAATACTCACACATTAGTATGCACACAGACTAACTTTTACTTCGGTTCTGTGCCGGACCAGGCGTCTCCATCGAAATAACGAATGTTTTTTTTTGTACACAAATTAATATTTATAAATAATAGTTCAATCAATATTTATCAATAACCGTTCATCTTGTGCAATTTTCGCATTAGAACAATTTAATTACATTCTTAGTTACATGAATTTTTGTTTTATTATACAATTTTAAACTACGGTAGTAGCTGCTTTTCGCTTATAAAACATACCAAAAGTTTTTGCCGAAATGATCATACTAATCATGTGCCATAGTGAAACATATCGTAGAAATTAAGAGCAAATAAATAATCACGCAAATAAAACGTAGCCTGTTTTAGACACATCAAGCAAACATCATTACACTAGACAGACATATTCGCTTTCCCTCTTTTCGCTGTCATCCATTAACTTCTCTTCTAACTAACAGTGTTCTTCAAATACTAACGAACTTTTCTCTTCTCTTTCTCTCCCTTCTATTTTCCCCTTTTTTACCGTTTCCGATTATCCTCTGGTTTTTTTTTTATTTTGATGGTTTTTTGTTTCGTTATGTGTGATAATGTTTTGACACAATTTTACAATTTTTCTGTTATCGTTTTTTATGCTAATAAATTATTTTTCAAAACAAAATCTTACAAAAACCAAAAAACAAACAATTTAAAAATTTAAATGCTAACATGATTGGTCCTTGATATTATTTTTTATTTAATTTTGTTCTTCCTATTGATGCTTTTGGTTGTTTTTCTGTTGTGTTTCTATTATATGTTTAGGAGCTGCTGGAGGTAAGTTTCTTCCCAACGAAATCATTTCGATCCCGGCCACCGAACGGAGATCGAATGAAATAGGGCCTCAGCATTAAGTGGTGTTGTAATTATCATTCGCTCGTTTGAAGCAGTTCAGCTGTACGTGACGCGATGCATGGGTCTCACATGTCCATGTCCAACTTACGTATTTTTACCCACTCTCTCTCTCTCTGTCCCTCTTGAATCAATGAAGCCAATTAGCTAACTGCATCGTCAGCAACTACACAACCCCACATCGTACACATTCAAGCCGATCGTTGGCGATTAACATTTTTACGACCAGCTTGCTGTATTTTTCTTTACACTATTATCGCGAACGGAATGTAATGTTTCCAACATTTCCCCTCGATCGGTTTCAGGCAGAAACCCCATTAATGGGCAAAGCGAATGATTTATTTTGCCCGAGAATACTCGTACGTGTTCGGAATAGTATGTGCGGAAAAACTGAAGCCACGAAGAAAAAGGCAAATCGTTTCGAAAATCGAATGACCATCGCACGGTATACGACGAACGTTCGTATCATGACGTCTTCCTGCTTGCGATCATTTTTCATGTAAAGGTTTCCGCGCGTATTTTCTAAGAATCGTTTGCGCGTTTGCCACTGCTAGCGTAAATTCTTGGCTTCGGCAGAGCGTAATAGAAATCCAATGGAACGGTCCACATTCCGTACGCTAGACTCCTTTCTGGTAACGCACATACCAGCGGTACAGCGAGTGGATATACATCCGTACCGGCATTCCAGCTCGACACCAGGAGAATTTCGCCTTTCGCGTCGGAATGTTCGAGATGAGCAATCAAATTGTTATTCAAACGAGAACGAAATGAAATTGATTAATGCCATTTTTCCCGACCATCAGAACGCGCTCCACAGCGTACCAACTTCATCCACCATCCTTGTTTACATCCCGCTCATCAACCCATCCGACCGTGGAATTGAATGGTAAACATGGTCTCTATTCACACGATGATGTTCGCATCCAGCAAAATGGGTCGGTTTTATTTTCGATTATTGACTAAAGAACTTTTAATGTCATTCCTGGGCGCACTGCATACAGTGCGGCATGGGTCGCTCGGTAGCAACGATGTTCCTTTCCGGCAGTTCCCGTGTGATGATGATGCATGTTCCCGTACCCGGGAACATGAAGTTTTGCCTCACTAATAAATGCCACTTCGTAAATTGCATAAATTTAAGCGGAATGGTCGGAATTCAATTATTTGCTGCGTGAAACACTCGAAAGGGCGTTGTGTTGTGCACTCGCTGGCATGGTTGAATGGAAGTAGCGCCCTACGGCGGTTTGAGATCTTTTTTTTGTTTGTTCCTTCGACTAGCACATACGATACACGCACACATTGTATATCATCATATTATCATCCCCTTGGATGTTGCCGGTTTCTTCCCTTTTGAACAAACCATAGTTCCGGTCCGGTACATCCCTTTTGGCAGACAGATGGCAGCCCCATTTGGTCACATTCGCCTAGCCGTAATTGATAGGGAAATTAATACAATTTTGATTAATTGAATTGTGGTTGTACATATGCTCACCCTGAGTAACGGATCTGTCCATCCTCACACAACACGTTCGTCCCATTCTCTTAAAGGGCGATATGTTCGATGATATTCCTCCATCAATCGGAGCTCTGTAGTGGAATAATGATAAAATATACACAAAACTCGGTCATGCATTCCAAAGCATCCATAAAATGTAAAGAAATTATAAATTCTTATCGAGATCGAGAAGTAAATTCTGAAAAGTTTATACCTAATTTTTACATTATTTGCTGTAGTTTTGGTATGAAAGCCGATGTAAATTTAATAAGTCGTTGCTCTGAGTTCTAATTACCACTGTTGCCTTACCCGCTGATATTTGGAGAAGGCTAAAGGAGGACTAGTTACTATAACGAGGTGTAGGAGCTGCAGGATGAATTCAATATTTTACAAAGAATTAGTTGTTCTCATATCATTTGAATGACACTTGACGCTTCATCTCGTAAATTCTTTTCGGAGCTCCCAAGTGGATATACAAGCTTTGATCTTTAGTCGTTTAAAATTGAGATGAAGTATTGGTGTCTGTGTGATCCTCAGAACGGCGAATGGCGACACTCGACCGTGAATAGTTCGTAGGAATTCTGGAGCAGATTAAGATGGTATTAACACCTGACTGCGGTTGTGAATCCTAAATAGTTTGATTTGGTAGCCATCGATACCTCGTCTAAACTAACTTTAATGTAACTATCAAGAGTAATTGAGCAGTGAGGTAAATTATAGTTTGAAAATGTTTCAAATTCATCTAAACAAGCGTTAATGTAACTAATGGAAATTGTTAAATAAGAATGTCGAAACAAAGGGATTTTTACCCGATTCTATTTTCGTCCAATACGCTTCCCATGTTTGGGAAACGCTTTCGAGCATCCGGAAACTTAATTAAATTGCACCCTTACACCATTTACAAGCCCCTTTTTTTCTCATCATGCACAAAATGCGTGGGGCGAAAACTTTGACTTCCTTCGTATAGATAGGGAATCGCTACGCCATGCTTAATTGAGTTTTGAGTCACATTTTCTACCGTGATGGCTTTTTGTGTAACAAACTTTTTTTTGTTTCCAGCACGTTGTGTGCATCCAGCACACATCATCGAAAACTTGTTCCACGAACCATCATCACGGCCAAACTAAACCCTCCCCACGCCGGGAATGAATTAGTTTGCCGTGCTGTTGAAAATTTGCTATCACAAAAGCTGCAATCACCCCTTGATTGGTTTTTGCAGGATGATAAATTATTTGCCAGCCATCTGGCTGTTTACGGGGTCGAAGGTTCTGGTGTTTCGGGACGTTTACGGTTAACAATTTTCCGGGTGAAAGTGTTTTGCGCTGCTGCTCACTTCAATACTAATAATTAATTTTTAATTACTTTTATTAGCCCCTTCACTGTTAAGCTCTCGGCTATTCTCACTTATCTGCCCGGACATTGTATCGCACTGTGTGAGGAGCCGATCGATTCCGGACCCACTGTCTGTCGGCAATCATCCCCAATATCTCGTTTGTCAACAACGTTGGAAGGGTTTGATACGAAAACTCCCCCCTCCCTCAAGCTTGTTCATCTACATTGGCCAAATTGTGACATACGGGCGGCAGAAACCTAACCCGTTGTATTACTATTCCAGACACTTGTCACCCTCACTCACTCCTTATCGGGCGAAAATGCCCAACCGTTTCGGTAAGCTAGTCAGCTTAGGTACCGCCCCAGAGCGGCTCTAATCTTATCAGGACAGATTCTCCATTAATTCTTCAACACACACACACACACACACACACACACACACACACACACACACACACACACACACGCCTTTCGTGTATGGCCTGTATTCCGTTCATTCGCTGCTCGTCCAACATTATCTCTGAAGATGCAGCCATGTATCCCGCAGGGAGGATCGACTAATAGGATGAAGGCACATTCTACCTAGCGGCGCCCATGCGAATAGTGCCCTCTAGTGGGGGAGCAAAACAGATAAGAAACAACAATCGAAAACAACCGAACCATTATGTGGCACAGATCGCTGGCAAACGATAGGGTACAGGACGCTTCCCGATGAATATGTATGAATATCCAGCATCTGTCAAATGGGGGCGAAAGGACCTTTACTGCGCCAGCTCTAGCCAGTATGTTCCCCCGGCGTGTGGTCAGCCAAAAGGTTCATCCACAGCACCCACAGCAATGACAGGGCCCTCATTGTGTAATTTCCTGCCGGTTTGATTTAATTCTGGTCCGGTCGCTCTTCGTGACGAGAAGATGCCGGGGGAATTGACATGTACGAAGCATCCTTTGCAACCGATGCAAATAGCGTGCTACTTCAAACACACACTCGCTTAACGCTCATTCAACGTTTATAGGATGGCATCGAATAACAAAAAAAAAGGTGCACAAGACGGTGATCCTACATGTAATCAAGTAAAACGTTTTCCGATAGCGGCTTGCACGGTCGTACGGTGTTAATGAATATTTCATGTCACTGTAAGCGAGAAGAGAACCGCTCATCCTTCCGGCATTAGCACGTGAATACAGTGGCAAGTACGAAAAACAAAAAAATCCACCCGAGATGTCCCATCGGGATGGGCCGACTTCTCACCTCGAAGGGACGGTCCATTTCGGTATCACGGAACAGTAATATTAATTCCATTCCCAGTGACAAGTGGAACGGGAGTGATTTAATCCTCTTATTTATACCTCCCCGAGGTAAAATTTTCCAAAAGCATCTTTCAACCCCCTAATAGCAGCGATGTCCACCATTTGGTCAACCGATCACAGCTTCTAATCAGCTGTATTTAAAGCAACTACAGCGTCTAGTGATGTGGTACGTTCGTTACGCTTTGGGTGATTTTATCCGCAAAAATTAAGTTTATTTGCGGTGGCTGAAGCGGTCAGCAACTCAGCAAACAAATCTCAAATCCATTAACTGGTTTTGTTTAATTTACGTAAAAGCTTGACCCTTCCACCGTCTCGCATTCCATCGATGCATTTATTTAGGATGTCTATGGTTGCTGAGTTGGTTGGTTGGGAACTCAAGGTCCACTCGTATGGGAAGTTTCATTACTAACCTAATGCAAATAGGGATAATTCATTTCTAATCTCGCTAATGAACAGCGACACAAAAAATAAAACAAATTTCGAACATTCTCGTACTGCTGCATGCATTTCCATTGATGAATAATTTATTATCCACTAGCTTTTTGCTGCTAACAGCAGAGTGCAAATTCGCAGAGATAGGAACGGTAAAGCAGAGAACAAAACCGTCTACTGATCGTTAATTGCTTTGGTTGATTGAAGTTCTTTTTTTTCTCAGCTTCGTCAAATTTGCTCTCCCAAATTTAAACGTGTTCAAAAGCATATTTCTTCCCTTCCCCATGTACGGCATGCATTGTGTCCTTGCCGCGGGCCGCGTTAGAAGGAATGAACACGACAAATGAATGCGGAATTTTCATCTTTGCTCGCACACAGCGCACACACGATTCCCTTGCGGTTCAACGAGCCAAATCAATATTCAATCATCATAACGACAAATCAACGCTCTTTGAATCTCGTTCGTTTCAATTAGCGACGACGATTTGGTATCTGTGTCTGTCGCTCGATGTACGTACGCGGTTCTGTGTGGTTGTGCAGAAGCTACACCATCGGACATTTGGGGCCATAATTTTGGGATAATCCAAAATTCCCTCCACCTGTTCGTGATGGATCGAACCGTGCTGGATCAATAATCTAATGTGGTCCGGAGCAGAGGTGTATACCAGGATTACCTTCATGGTGCTGTGGTTTTATCGAACCTGTGTCAGAAAATTGCTGTCCTGATTTGATATTTTGTGGGGTAGTACAAATTACACCACACACAAACACACACTATTGACGGGTTTACCACCATCGGACGCGGCAACGGACGTAACAGAAAAATCAATTTCGAAACGATAAAATAATGGGGGCTGACAATGGCGGCGACACATGGCCCGATGGCCGGTAGAGCGTATCGCCCACCGGGATAGGAAATGTGAACGAGCGCGATACGTCAACGTGACAGAGGCAGCAGTCCGCTGCCACCGATTGGTCGCAACTTAGTATGTGGCCCCGACGCACAGGGGGTTTTCTTCTCTCTCTCACCCTTCATGTGAAGCGCGAAAGAAGCGAAGAATTGATGTACTTTGTTTGGCCTTGTTTTTTGTTGTTGCTGTTGATGTTGTGCCCCACTGTTCCTTACGTCCTAATCGATATGTTCGCAAGAAAATCGAAAGCTAACCAATGTAGCTTGTGTATGGTTTGAATCGCTTCCATCCTGACCCGACACGGAACGGGGAGAAAAATGATGTTACGAAGTCGACTATCGTACGGGGATGCCCTCTTCAGAGCCTTGACTAGCTGATTTTCACCGGGAAACTCATACTGTGTCCACATTGTCAGTGTGTGACTTTCGCCAGGATACATGAACAGGCAAAACTCACTCACTCATGAAATGTCATAATCGAAACGATAATAAACGATTACGGTAGAAATGATGAAGGAAAGTGATTGGCATTATGGGCAGCGTTGTGACAGGCCTCGTGAGCGGTGTGACAGATTCAATTACCGGTTTTGCAGCACCGAATGCCGTGACACATAGTGCCATCGATCCGCAGTTTGCCGTACCGGATTATGGCTTGACTTTTTTTAAACTAAGCAGAAAGAAATGTCACCACGTCTAGCGTTCGATAATGGTTCTCCTGTGAACACCTTTCCCATCCTTCTGGCACAGTATCATAACCGGTGTCGTTACATTTTCCATCCAGTAACATTGAGCAACAAAGAGCCAAAAAAGAAAGCGAAACTTTAACAAAATTGATGCTTAAACAGTGTCCCAAATGGGGGGTTCCATTTCACAATCTCTCTCGGTGGCCATTATGATGCCGCACAGTCGTCTACGCGGCATAATAAAACAAAAAAATAAATCCTAAACTACCACCGTAAATGATTTTCGAAGAAAAATCGGAGTGTATGTGTGCACCGGTACGGAAGAAGCGAACCACCCACCCATATTGGGGGGCCTCATCCTTCATTCTGCACCCTAACGGTTCCCATGCATGCCATCGATCGTCGTCGTAACGCTTGAAGAGGTGCCGCACGATGGTCATTACGCGTTTGTAACGTTTGCTAACTTTTTGCCTTCGTCGTGCCCTCGTCGATAGCGAAGCGATTACGGTACGTAACAGCGATGCCAAAAAACAAAAACGAATACACAACACGCAACTAGCACGTTATCGACTTTGCACACACTTGGCGAAGCTGCTGCTGCTCCTGTTCCTGGCTGATGTGATTTAAGATCAAACCGATGAAATAAATCACCCGTCCGGTTACATCACTGGATTGTGGCTGGAAAAAAAAACATCCGGACAGAAGTAATCGGCGTGTCGATCGTTCACTCACCTGTGCAGTGAGCTAGAAGCACTATTTCGCCAAAAAGCGGATGATGGTGGGGAGATTTTCCTTCCACGTAGCTTTGCAATATTTCCCCACAAAACAAACTGTCCTCGTTCTTAATGGTTGAACTTCATCAGCTTCCGTACTGGCCGGTATTCCATTTGTCAAACGGTCACACTAACTCTTCCGTTCGAAATCAGATTGCATTTTGATTGATCGACAATCGCTGAGATTGATGAGTTCGACATAGTTGGGATTTTTGTTCCTCGGAAGGCACGTCGATTTGTCAGCGCTAGCGCTAACGAGACCGATTGGGAACGGTTTTGTTTTGCGGACGCGGAATCCCGTACCGAACGATCGAAAGTCGAAGATAATCCACTTCCGATGCTCTCCGGCTAATGAGCTAATCCCGCGCTTCTAGCTAAAGCACACAGTAAAAGCTTCCCGGTGACATCTCCGAATCAACTGTCAGCTGTCTCAATGAATGGGACATTTCACGTGATAAACACGGCCTTTATGTATAACACATTAACTCGCTTTTCGGCGGTGTCCGTGTCCGTACCGAACACGGTGACACCAGTACCCATGACTACGAACCCCGCTGCCGCTACACAGTGTCCCTGGGTGTAAGCTTCAGGAATGAGGAAAAGCCCGTTCGACCACCGTAGCCATTTACGGCATTAAATATGCAACGGCTGTCTCAGTCTAATGGTACCAGATGAACACGGTCCTACAGGAATGTCTCGGCACAGTGTCTGTACAGTAACCATTCTTGGTAACGGTGGTTGTGATGGAGGGCCACAAAAGTTAGGCCAGTAGACCTCCCGATGGGAGGTGTGTGTGTGTCACCTTTACCGCCCGAGACGACGCGTGTACACTCTTAATTGCGGAGTAAATTTTTCATTAATATTTCATCCCTACCGTAATTAGGTAAGTCGGTAATGGAGAACTGCGCTCCGGGGTAAGTCGGGCGCAAGTCTTCCCCATTTCCCGATACTATCTATATCTGCGGAGGCCCTCCGTTCCGACGTGAGAAACAAACCTGGCTACGTAAATTGACTTATGGAAAGCTTTTAAGATGCCACGGTGCTGCCTTCAGTTTGGGCGGAAATGAAGGCAGCGGTCTTTTCATTTTTTTCCCCTCCAGGATGCTTTCTTTGATGGTTCATACCTGTGTCACTGTCAAGCAAATGACCATAGCGAGCGGTACGGTACCGACCAGCACGCACTGGTAACTTAATTTTCGATACCACATTTTTTTTCGTTGGTTTTGTTTGTTCAAAAAAGTTACAGACACAAACACACACACACACACACACACACACACACACACACACATAAATACTTCAATTTCCTTCTACTTTCCGGTCGAGTGTCCGGTGTAATGAAACCAAAATATTTTATCAAATTTCCTTATCACATCACCGCTATTCCTTCCGCTGACAGTAACTTGCTCGGTGGGAGACACTGCGCGACTCCTGGATAAAATAGACACGAGACTACCCTAGGGTCTAGGGACTTTGAAGGGGAAACCGTCAATTCATAAACTTGAGTTCTCGAGTTGAACAGTGACCGTTGTCTGGCCTCGCTGCGCAATGATTCATCAGTACAGAAGGGGCGAGTACATAACAAGCGTAAGTAAGATTCAAATTCCACTGCCACGCTTGGTCCTTCGCTTCGGTCCTTCCGGACTCGTGTAACTCCCGCGCGCTGGCGCCACCAATGTGCATGATGGTGCCGCGTGATGGTCCGCACCTCTGCAGGGGTAATTGAATTATTCACTTTCACTCCGACTTCCGCGTGCGACAGTGGCTGCCGCGCACGCAATTGCCCGTCTCCAGTGCCGCCGGGAGGGCACTTGCACTTGGGTGATGGAAAACGTGCTAGCGACAAACGCTGTCCCGCTGTCAGCCAAAGGGGACACCCAGCAGGGAACGGTCCCGACGAGCCCGACAGGATTCTTCCATTTAAATAATTAACTTAGAAGTGTTTCGAGTATTTCGGGTAACAGTTGTTTTTTTTTTTTGGCCGCTTGTCATCCAATCTTAACTTCATTTCCTTCGGCATCCCGCTGGTTGGTGATACAATTAGATCACGTCTCAGGGGGAGGGTTGGAAACCCATGCGCCCACGAAAGCGCTGCTACAACCACACCACACATGCGATTGAATACATGCACAGAATCTAAGCAGCCCCCGCGTGTGTGTGTGTGTGTGTGTAGGCACCCAACTGAGGCGATCATTGATTTTACAAGATTTTGTGCCACCTCTTATCGATCGAATCTTCTACTCAAAAACTCCATCGAGGCCACGAGACGAAGACGAAATAAAGCAAACAAGCAGGAAACACAGTGAAAACAAAATAATACAACAACAATCCTAAAAGCAACGTGCTGAGAAAACGCTGGGGCCCCCGCGCAAGCCGATGCGCTTCCATATGTTATTCCCCCTTGTAATGTGTGCTATAACTTGCAGGCGCTGTTGGAGGTGATGGAGGTGACGATGAGAACGACAAAGAGAAGGAAGAGGAGGCAGAGCGCGAACGCCAGGAGGCGATCCGCGAGGCCGAGGAACGACGCAAGGAGAAGCACCGCAAGATGGAGGAGGAGCGGGAAAAGATGCGACAGGAAATCCGAGACAAAGTAAGTACCATATATACCACACACGTACACTAACGAACCGTTTCTTTGCGCTTGAACTTGGAATTTGCTTCGGCAGGGGTGGGAAAATAAATAGCAGAAGGGTGGGTGTGTGTTCATTTATCCCCCGGCCGGTGACTTTCCAGTAATCAATATCGAAGTAGATCTTTATGTTATTCATCATCTCTTCTGACATCCCCCAGTGGGATGGTCGGTCTGACAGCATTATGCTTTTGTTAAAGAGAGTGCTCGACTTACAAGTAGATGTGGAGGGTGGGTTTATTGATTTAACCGGCGACAGTCAATCTGAAATTACCTTATCAATTTAAAAGTGATTGAAAAAATAAGTGTTAAAGACATTTTCAAGAGGATATTTCTCTAACTTTTTTGGTTACAAGATATGATCGTCGTCAACATTTGATACGCATGTGTGTTTCTGGGAAATATTAGTAATCCAAGAAGTAATTTACAAAACAAAGCCATTTTTCGATCGAAGCTAGCCAATCCTTATGAAAGGATCAACTTTATCATGCCCAAGGTAGGATTTTCGATCGACTTGTGCGGTCAATTAGTTAATTTGAGCTGAGTAATTCTAACTCTAATTAATTAATTCTAGCTGAGTAATTCATTGAAATGGAACACAACAATTTCCCAGGAAAGGTTCTCCTTAATTTCAACAACTCATAGCAGTTTAAAATGTACTGTTCGGATGCTCAGCAAGACCTTCGAGCCATTAATGTTTGAAGATATTTCCGATAAATCCTCAGAATATTTCTCGTGTTGGATGTGCTGAAAAGAATCCACTTCTCATCACCCTACACGATTCAATGAAGGAATGTTTTCCTATTGTTCCGTTGATGTTGCTATACGCGGTTGATAAGTCAATGCTCAACTCAGGGGCGCTACGCAAACAAAGCGGCCGCACGGAGGGCTTCAAGCAGCAAGGACCCTGAGCACCAATAATATCTGAAGAACCTCTCCAACTGATAGGCCTTAACAGGCCTCATCTGACATTCCGCTTAGGGTCGCCTGCGCCTAAGCTTGATCCGCTAGTAGCTCAACAGCTCTCTCAACATTTCAGTTCATGGTGAGATCCATGTTTCATATAAAAATGACGCAGCTAGTTACTTACAGCATTGAGATATGCTCATCCTATCTGTGGATCGTTTATCATGTACCTCAACTGTATGTGGAATGGTCGTCAGCTGCTTCTATTTCTACTAGCCCAATTCGTTGTGCACATAAAAAAAATGTACGACATACTCACAAAACTGCAGTAAAATAATCACATCACAAACATTTCCCGCTAACATCGTTCCATTCAAACGCCTTCAAGTAATGCGTTAAACAGTTCGGTTTTTGCTGCCGATAGTTGTTTTTGAAGCTAAAAATCTTTTCCCGTTCACTCATCCACGGTCAGAACAATTTCCCATTAACTCGGGGTAAAACTTCTACACGGTAAACTAATAAAACTTTGTTAGCTCGTGGAAGAATAATTATTCAAATGGTGAGCTTTGCCAAACACACACCTACACGTGCGCATAAAAACATGATGGGTTGGGGTGGAGGGGGTTGGGAGGGGGGAGGGGTACGCTCGGTATAAGAACAGTTAATTACGCCAAAGCCATTCGCACGTCACGCCATCTAGGGCACACCGGTAGCAATGTCCGAACGGTGGAAAACTACTCACTACGTGTCCTATTTTTTTTGCAAAAGGTGATTCTATTCCTTCGTTTTTATCTTCTTTGCCAACATATAGCAAGGCAACGTTCGGGCGAAAAATGCATGACCGCTTTTGCCTAATTGGGAAAACATAAAACGTAACTGAAGGTGCCGCCTCACTGAAAAGAGTAGTAAAAATACGTCGTTTTTCCCCTGGGTATTAAATTTTATTCTTCGTTCCTTCGTCCTACGCTTCCTTCTGGTACTGCTGCTAAAGCAGATAAATACATCCCATTACGATCCGGTTGTATAAAACAGCATTTTGGTTAGCCTAACGCTTCACATTACAAAAATAAATTGCATTTAAAATCTTTAAAAGGTGGCTGATCGCCAGAAGAAAAAAAAAATATGTAAACGAACCACACACAATAAGTGCAAAATAAAAACGAATATCTTGCAGTAGAATTAATATTTGATCGCCAAATGCGCTACAGTACGTGCCACATGCTAGTGAATGGTGAGGGAAATAACTTTACGCTAACGAAGGGTTTTTGTCTACTTTCTCATCACTAGCGTTCTGACGCTACCGAAGGAGGACCCGTGCACGTTTCCTGCGAGTGTCAGCAGTATATTGATGTGCTTTCTGATTTCGGAGTCCCTTTCTTGAGCCGGCAACACAATTAAAGTACAGCATAAAAAACAAACTGTAAAAATCCATCCTTCATATCTTGTATGGTTTTACTTCCACTTTTGCTGCTAAGTGGGCTTAAAATATTCTTTTTTTTGTTGCCTCCCTTTTTGGCCAACTGTACGCCGAAAAGCTTACAAGAAAAATGTTGATCCGCCCCTGTGCTTGTGCTTGTCTGATCCAGCATTTTCGCTTTTCCAAACTTACTTATGACCGGTTGCAAAATAAGAAAAAATGTTTTTTTTCTCTTCTGCTGTTGTTAGAAAGAAATCTGCAAAAGAAGCAACATTTCGCGCTTCATTCTGCAGTTCTCTTGCCTGTCTTTTGTCCTCACGCTAGTGGCTTGGTTGGTTTCCTACTTCTTGGGGATTTTTTTTTTGACTGTTTTACAACAAATAGTAAGAAAAACACACACACTCACAAGTTGAAAGAAAAAAAACGGCGAAAAAAAAGAAAAAAAAGTTTTCTTTTTGTTTACTGTTTACTTCCGCTTGTGCATACTTTTTATCCGCTCGTTGACCTCCTGCAGCTCATTTGCACAAAGCTGAAGTTCGGCTTGGCTTTGTTGCTCCCTGAGTGAGCGAAGTGCCGTTGTGAAACGAAAGCAAAAGGAGAAGAAAAAAGCAAACATAACTCTAAAGCACAAGAAAAGACCGGAACGATGGTTAAGAATTAAAATAAAAATGAAACACCATCCGTGTAAAAAGAAAAGCTGTGGCGGAAGCGGCGTGCGGCCATTCCGTTTTTATCGCGGTACACACTTTATTTACATGCAATTAAAAAGTTTCACTAGCATTAATTTAGCATAAAAGTCGTGTAATGGTGACGGTGGTGACCGGTGACAGGGCTGCAAGACTGTTAGCAGCTGGACTTGGAAGCGTAAGACTGAACCCGAGCTCGTTACCGAGCTTTTTTCTTCCACCGAACTCGAACGAAGTGTTTCCAAAATGGCCTCATTCCTAGCGAAGGATTTATGAGCTTTTCAATTACAAGCAGCAACTTCTGTTGTCCTTGCCACCTCCAAGTACCGCTGAGCACGTACAAATAAGCAACCGGCGGCTGCGTTGCTTTATTAAAGCTGCTTATAAACGTCCCATAATTGAGGCTTTGGAGCGCTTGGGTCGTTTACGTAAAAAAATAAAATAAAATTGTAGCTTACTGCAAAACTATCGACAAAACTTTCCGTACTTTCCGGACGCGTTTTCAATATACGGCAAAGTGGGCGAATTCCCTTCGACCCGACGCATTCTTTCGGCTGTGGAAAAACAAAGGTTCGATAACAATCTCGCCTCCCATGGCCCACTTGATTAGGCTGCGTGTGGAAAATTGCGTGCCGGCGCTCCGTGTAGACTGACGATGGCTTATCAACGTCAATCTTACTAAGCCCTTAGTTTCGTGCAGTGCGCACAGGGGTTTTTGATGGCTAACGGTTTGATAAGGGCTAAATAATTTGCACAGGACGTCGCACCACAACACGCCTATTTGCTTAAAATAGTACTTAAATACTGACGCTTTACTTCACGAACGAACTGAAAAAAAAACATCCCTTGAGAGCAGCCAGTCACACGTTTGGTTGACTTGTCACAACGCTACACTCCATCACCACCGGAGCGCACATCGGACTGGAAAACACTATGGTTCCGGTGTCCCGTTCAGCCGTTGCAACGTTTTAATAATGCAAATTCTAATGACTAATGGCTGCAGGCAAGCGTGACACAGCTCTTAACCACGTAAGCGTATATGTGAGGCGGCGCTCGTTGCATAACTTCCAGGCGCTCTTATCCGGTCAATGGCATGTTAAGGCTTTAAACCCCTTAATACCATTCTGTATTTCTATTTGCACCATTTGTTCACAATCCACAGTGATCCAGAGGATGGACATTTGGTTAAAAATTGGGAAATGTTTAGATATAAAAATTAAGTACATTGAAAATAATACAATTAGTAAAAAGTTTGGCTTTATTTCAACCGTTCCCTTGAAAGCTATGACTATGATCTGATTTAGAAGTTTATATAAAACTTCGGAAAGGTTTTGACATTTAAGACTTTAAGACTAACCTGCAAATATTAATAGTAAATCTATTTGCTGCACAATTTCTCATTGGAAAGCAATACTTACCTACCATCAAGGAGTAAGTATAATATATCCAGTATTTCATCACTACTGGACCATAAATATGTTCAAAACTATTAAATGTTCAGTGGTGTTACTTCCTGTGCTTAGCACTTAGTTTGACATTTAGTTTATCTTAACTTTGAAGAAATTACTTAGACATTTTTACTATTGTTAATAAAGATATCGGCTGACGTCCATTAACTTGATCTAGTTCGCCGAGTGAGGCATCTACCGTCCATTTCACATGCAATTTAGGATTTGTCTTGCGTTAAAGTTGGTGGACCTCGAAATGGAGTACTTTTGCTGCTACTTTTAAAATTAATTAAAATACACAGTCCACACGGATTTCTGCTCATTCGTGCTGTTAACAATTAGTCTCGCAGACGGAAAACGTAGGGTAACGGTTGTATATTCTTTGTCCACGGTAGGCACTTTTGCATTCCCAAACTGTGTTCAGTCTGTGCAGTGAGCGTAGAAAATTTAGTAAGCTGCTTTGCAACCACCACCACCAAACACCAACATTTTGCGTGTTTTAGGAAAACTTCCCGCTTATACTGCTGGACCAAACCGACCGCTCGAAACAAAGCACCATCCAGCGAGCAACTGACCATCGCTCGCACCAACTGCCATGTTGGAATGCAAGGTACACTCTACACCGACCGTACCAAAACTAACGAGGTGGGGGAAAAGATTAGTGCGCCATCACTTGGTGGTGCATTAGAGTGTATGCACCGGGCAGATTGTGTGCTGATGGGGTGATGTACTGTAAAATTTTACACCTACTTACCGCTTTTAGTTGCCGCCGTTGTTCACTGTGCCTCTCGAGCGACCCCGGTGGACTTGAAGGCTGCTACACATTTCGACCCGCCCAAAGTACGGGGTTGGCAAAGTTTATCTGCCGGAAACTGCTATTTTGCTTAACGCTCCATTGCGTTACCGAAGCGAACGGTGCCCGGGCCATTTGGATGCTGGTTGGAAGATATTTCCTATATAGTCCTTCACACAGATCTACCGGTTTCTCAAGGGGACCGGTCATCCTGCAGCAGATAAGCATGGCAGCGTTATCCTCCTTCTGCAAGCCGTTCCATTTTCTCCCTTCCTTGGCGCGTTGTGAGTAAGTTTCGTTCCATTTTCCAGTTCACCGAATCGGTAACTCGGTCCCTTGAAGCATTTAATAAAATCTTATCCTGCACTCCCAGATCCTCCCAGGTGTACGCACAAGTAGACACTTATTTATGGCTCAAGGAGCTTTGGTGATCTCCTTTCAATGATATCCACTGCGAGTGGGTGGAGGAGCTTTCGGGCACTCCTCCGGTGCCCTCCATCGTCAGTGCAACCTTGATTTTTCACTCACCCTGCTGATGTTGTTACTGCTCCGTTTTGTTTCCGTTTTCTTCTGACCTCTGCCCGATCACACAAACACTCACACACACACGCTTGTCTTTCTTCCCCATTGGTTGTAAACATTAATGACCAAACATTATCCTGCTTCAGTACCGCTCCGTCCGTTCGACAGCAAACCTTAGTACAACAGACACAGCGTGGCGACAATGGTCTGCCGGTCATGACGCGCGTGCCCCACACCATAGGACCGTCCTGCCGTGTGCGTGCTGATGTGCGATGGCACCAAACCATTTTCTATCCATTACATTCGGCCGCTTCTGGCGAGTGCTTCTCCAGCAGCTCACCTAATCAAATCACGTATCGAAAATAATCGTAGATTTGCTATCGTTTCGTAACAAATCCTCAAATAACTGCGTTTCCCGTTTGCCAACATGTCCACATCCGCAGTCCATGCAGAAAGCCCCACAGGCCCCATCAGGCCAGCTTATTATTTTGGGTTTTTTTCCCCAGCAAAACCACAACATTCTGAAGCAATATTACGCATTTGCTATACGCGATCGATCGATGGTTATCGTTTCTTTTCCTTGAGTGTGTGTGTTGCCTGATATCTCCAGCATCATTCAAGACATTTTTTTCTTCTCGAAAAAGTCCTTATGTTTTACTTACTGTACACTCAATAATCTTCTCGTTTATAGAAAAAAAAGGTCAGTTAGAGGTCGGAAATAGCATACTCACGACCATCAGGCATACCATTCAGTGATAAGCTTTCAAAACCCCTACAATGCTCTCCGTAGTAGTTTTCCCCCAAAAGCACACCGGAATGGTTGTCACGGGAAAACTTATCATGGGTTTTAAGGACCGTCATATTCACCGCTGAACGGTCCCCAAAATGTAGCAATAGCTTCTTCTTTTTTTTAAAGGAAAACATCAAAAGATTTGATCGATCTGTGTTCCAGCGTGTGTGAATTCTGTTTTCCTACGCCTGAGGTGATTGTACTTAAGAACTAAGCTTCGGTAAGTCTATTGAACCACGAAAGGGACGCTTTTCTGGGCAGGTTCGATAGTTGTAAGCTAACATCGAACCGCCCTCGTTCGCAGGCTAGGGCACCATGACCTTCCGGCGAATTTACCCGTGAAGTAAGGTCATGGAAGTGTGTGTTTGTATAGGTGCACACAACCGATCGGTACGAGTAGTCATCGATGCGTAGCATGGGTATGCAAATGGAATTAAATTTACAATCCCCTCAAGGGGTGTGGTGTAACCGACCATGGCAAGACTGTTGAACGGGGCCCATTGCAAACAAACTAATCGAAATATTCGATCATAAAACCTGAAGCCACATCAAACCTGGGCAGAGGATGGCCGGGACGACCCGGTTGGCTATTTCCCTTGCATGCGCTTTAATCCGATCAGAAAGAATTTATCCAACAGTGTACGGGTGTACCCACGGGCGTTGGATGCGGTAACATGTGCAGCAATGCCGAAGGAGGTATTTATATTGCACAAACAAATATTTACTTTCATGGAGCAAACCGTATGCACTTTGCTAGATTTTGCTCCAGAAACTATGCAAATTTTAACTCAATTTCGTAGCATACGAACCCCGGTACGGGTGAAGGGCTTGTTGTGAATATTGAGGTTCTCACTACAATACAATGCAATACAATACAACAACCAGACAGTGTTGATAAACTTTTGAAACAACTTGTTCGTTGTGTCGCATGCGTTACAATTGCGCATTACAGGCACTTTATCGCGGTTTTCATCGGCAAGCAATTATGTAGCCCTAAACCTTTTCCACGAGCAGTGTTCAACCCGAAGAAGCTTTCGCGTCGATCCCACCGACCGCAAATAAACCCTCAAGCAGCGAAATCCGTGGTCTTAGATGATGATAATGATTTTGAAGGATTGCTAGCTCTCGAAACCCTTTTCGCCCGCATATCCGCGCACAAGGGAAGGGTTTTAAATTAAATTATAAAAGGGTTTATCACTTTACTTGAGCAGCGCCAAGTTGAGGTTGATATTGTTTCGGGGCATACACCGGCAGGAAACGGCAGCGGCCGCGTGTACGCGAAACGGGAACCCGAAAATAGAATCCTTGCATGAGCGAAACGGCTAGTGTTGCAAATGGGTCCCTTGTGGCGGAATTGTTTCTCAGGATTATTTTTTGGCATTTCGGGAAAGCGGATTGAAGCGTTTTCCCCACGATCGCGACCTTCCTCTCACACCCATTGGCAGCTTTGCCCATGGTAGAAAGAGAAGGTGCAGATTATTTGGGAAAATATTTGTGCACCACTCCTCTAAAGGCTAAAGTTACCAACCATGGCTAGAAGGCACACATACTCATTTGGATGTTTGACGGGTCTGTCGAGGCTGAGATATATTCCGCATCAGATGGTGCGAATGGATGCGATGGTTAGGTTTCTTTCGCGGAAACCCTTACAAGGTTTGATAATTGTTTGGTACCAGATTTCTGACAACGGTTTCTTTGCGGGATTTACCCAAAATTGGTTGTCGTCGGTGCGCAGCAAATGGTGGCAAGAGTGTGGTATTCGTTCTAAAATTTTCGTAATCCGATCCTGGGTGGCACATCAAAACAAACCCAACATTTTATAAGGCTTGCTGATTATATTACAATAAATCCACAAGAGGGCGGTTTCATTATGCGCTGTACTTCTATGGGATCAGCAGCTTCAAATATTTTGCCCAAGGCATTGCTTTTACGCTGTTAATACATCTCATTTTTGGTAGAATATAACCGCATGAACTTTGTGAACATGTATAGTTCAACGTGAATTTAAGTCTTGCTTTAAAGCTAACCAGTCGTTTATACAGAAATAATAAAAATCAAACAGTAGAAAGTATAATAAATCCCCTACACATTTTTTTCTAACACTGCAATGTTCACTACAAAGCACTTTTGTACGGAAGATGGTGACTGTTTGATCTCATCACCAACAAATGGATTTTTTGTTTCACTACATCGCCCCAACATCTGTCATAAAACATACGATGGAAGCAACAAAAGTTGTTCCAATCGTGTCATTCGTCAATAACAAGCATTAGCGAGCATTACGCAGCACCGTTCCCATGGATGAAGCTGTTATCGGGGATTATGAATGTTTTAATGTTTCGTGGGCTTTTCGATTTATAACTTCCTCGTTTGCTCTTTAACTATACATGTTATATCGGACTTTTCATAGATATTTACCACAAAAATCCAGTGAATGGAAGTTTACATTGCAACGACTGTGCGTTTACAATGTATTTTAATTTATTTTGAAATTTATCCAACTGCTATATGCATCAACTTATTTTTTATTTTTATCTGACAATTTGTTTTTTTTTCATTCACAAAAACAACACGAAATCACATCACTGTTAAACATTCACATTCTGTAATAAATGCCTGTCGACATATGCTAGGTTAGCAACCCGACTGGAACATTAATCTCAATTTACAACCCTATCTAAAACACATATCCGTAATCTAGGGTAGCTGTAAAACAAAACAAAATAAAACCTTCCAGCCGGCATGTATCGTGAACTTCTAAACCAACAGATCGTGCACCGATCGCTTACAAAATGAACGCCGTATATCCGTGCATGCGTTGGTGCATGCCGTACGCGAGCAACGCGAGTGGTAAATTAAATCAATAGAGCCCATCTAGTGCTGCCTGGCATCCTGCCAAAGATGGCTGTCAAACACAGCGGTGGCACAATTTATCCTAAATTGGTCTACATGCCGAAGCAGAGTGCATTCCGCTGCCGAACGGCCAACACCGTGAATATACAGCTCGTGTGTTATTCACTATCGCTTGCAGGGCGGACCGTTGTAAGCTCAAGTACGATTAGAGCTTTTGGGAGCGAGTGATGCGTTTCTATGTAACACGCTTGGTTAGCTGGATGCAAAATACCGAAAGTTCGCCCTATTGGGTCATTGCAGCTCGTAATTGCTTCCAATCACTCACTCAGTGGTCTCTCACGCCTCGTCAGCGGGATTGAAATGTTCCATATCAACTACCGGTTATGGTCGATTAGGAAAACGAGACCAAATCACATTGTCTATCCTAGTGTCGGTTTATTGGTAAATTGAGTAATTTAATAAAAGCATTTGCTAAACATACGCTTCATATAGTGAAGTAAATTAAAAATAGTGCTTTCAAGCAAAAATATATTATCTCCACGTTATGTCGTGCTGTACTAACATTGGGTATTCCACCTTACCATAACGTCACGGTAAATATTATTTCAGGCTATGAAAACAATTATACCTTACAAAGTTGTCCCAAATTTGCTTCGACCGTGACTGGAAAATGCTGCGTGACGCTTAAATACTGTCTGATGTTTTGATGTTCCATCGCCTCTTCAGCGTGCGCTAACTTAATTTAAGCGCACAAAATGCTGTCAAATCAGAAGTATACTGTGGTGGTTACTCCTGTAACGAAGAGCATAAAGCACCAGCAAAAATTTTCTATTTCTGAGAAAAAAGCAAGTTAAAAGGCTGTGTTTCCGTCCGTACAAGAAACCTGGACGAATTTTCTTTCCTTTATGTTTTTTTTCTGCTGAGGTTAACCGTATAAAACACGGCGTAACGCAAGAAAAGTGAAAGGTTCCGCCACTAGTGGAACACATCGCAGCGAGGTACGAGAACGTTGCGACTTGAGAAACGCACCAAAAAAATGCGTACGTAAATTAAATTTTCCCGCCCAACCATTTCCCTTTCTTTCTCTTGTACACAATCTTCCACCATACCACAACAGCATCACAATGGAGTTTGTGAGCTTTCGAGCCAAACACGTCAGTCACAAACAGTGGCAGGTGAAATGGTTCCTTTCGTTCACCTGTCCTAAAACACCTACACTGTAGGTGGGTTTTCAGCTTGTTATGCGTTTTATATTCCATATTTTCGCAACTCCACTTGGGAGAGTTGCAGTCAACTGAAACACACAGTGTGACGGGTTTGAAAGGTTAAAGTTCACTTTAAATTTGTAATGTATCCAAGTTTTGATTTATTTGTTCGCTGGACATTGTTTTACATATATAATTAAGAGTGTTACAACTTGCTTTTAACATTCAATTAAGGTGTTGTGATGCTATTCATACTGAAACTTGCAACAATTGGTAACGTCATGCGTAAATCAAAAGTTTAACAAAAGACCCTTCTTAAATCAATAAATTTTCCAAGGTAAATTTTGCGCTTAATCCACCATCTACATTGTTGAACTAGCGTCTGCAGATGAAAGTGCAAATTGAAGCGAATAATCAGATGTAATCGAACATGACGCCGGCATTTTGATGATGGCGTTAAAATGAGAATAATTTAGCTTCCACTCTGTGTGCGAAGCGCACAACTGAAAGGGCAGGAAGAAGCGCACCAAAGAATACACTCTACCACGGCAGAGTTTTGTACTCTTTTGGGGGAATTTTTTTTTGCTTCATGCTCCAAAGGACACACCACAGCATTCTGTGTCGCTGGCTGCAAACACGATCGGAGGGAATTTTATTGCCAATCGAGCGTAAAAATTATCCGAAAGCATCGCGCTGGAGCAGGGATGCTTAATATTAGTTTCCTTCTTTTTTGTGTTTGTGTTAATATTGAATCAAATACAAGCCAATGTTTCTTAAAGCGTTTGTTCAAGCACAGCTATTTGTTATTCGGTGCATGTCAATCAAAAAATTGTTTTTGGTTAAGTTTCACTGGGGTGAATCCAAATGGATCATTGAACCGAATAAATAACTCTGGATCTGGATAATGAAGGCTGATATTTCTTCAAAAATTTAACATTCGTTCAATATCAAATCTCTCAAGACGAGTGTATAAAGATTCCTAAATGTTTAAAAATTCAGAAATTTTAGATGATTCTGATTTTGTTGAGTTGCTTTAACTTCTACGATAAACAACAAAATGCGAGTAAAAAACGTGACAAGAGATCCATGAAATGTAGAAGATGGACCTTATTATCGGAGCTTTTTACGGTGTTGTTTGCATCAACTTGCTCAAAAGTTGAGCCAAATTAAGAGTCTCAAGAGGAGTTTCGTTCATTACTACAGCAACTCTCGTTCCATCATGAACAAACTCTTACGCAAGCGTAGAAAATAAAAGTTAGATAAATGGTTTTGATAGCTCAATTGAAAGTTTATGTCGCATCATACAAACGCACGATGCAGAGCATGCCGCAGCATGAATGTATTTTGCCCGCCAGCGCTAATAAAGCGCCAGTTCTGTCGTCTGCTTTGTACCGCGAGCCCTAGCAAAAGCTTCCATTTTGTAGTGGTGATGTTGGTCCTATTTCGATGGCGATTGTTTCCCGTCTGTGCTATTTGCTTTTGCCTTGCGGGGCCACAACTTTGTGCCACGGCCGGTCAAGACGAGATGGTTGTGATTAATGACTGAACGCGGCATACACAGCAAGAAAGTTGAGCAGAATAAAATCGGGAATGTTTGTTTTTCCCTGGTTGCGGGAAATCCCCATTCCCGTTGGCCGTGTTTAGAGCGGTTGGTTTTGGACACGGTTTTTGTATGAAAATTAGAATTAATGGCCGAACGGTACCGCTGATAATGCTACCCCGGGGGTGTTGTCGGACGAAGCCAAACACCGCGGTGGGGCACGAGTTTAATCAGAGAAATCAATTTTTCCATTTTGCAGCCAAAAACCCGTAACCAAAGACAGTAAAGTACAAAATGAAGCCCAAATAAAGCACAGCTCTGCACACGCTGCGGACAACCGGCAATGGATGGAAACGTTCGTGGGAACCGTTATACTTACCGTTTTGCTTCGAAACCATGATTGATAGAGGTTACCACGACAAAACACAACGAGATCATACCGACAAACCCGTAACAACAGACACGCACACTGTCTCCCACACTTTCGGTCGTATTTTGCGTTCGAAATTATTAGACTTCACAACAAAAATAAACCTTATTTCCCATTCTGGGCTCAAACAGTTCCTCGAACCCCAAGCACCAAACATTTTCCCGAACGTTGGATGGCCCGATTCGTTATTTACAACCGACACCTCGGCACCGGAAAGCGTGCACTTTCCACAACCGTGCCACCGAGAATCGCCACGGATCGTTGAATAATTTATCGCAATCAAGCGCAGTTCGGTATCGGCGTGGGCCTTTTGCCTTATCATATTCGCACGGCTGGTTCGTGTGGGTGGGAGCCCCACGCCAAGCTAATGCCATTTGTCTCGCCGAAGGTTGGCGGGAAAATCAGATCCTAGCTATTCGGATCCTAGCCCAGTGCTGTGGCACTGTGCTGCTCAGCCGGGGCTGCCCCTTTGGTATCGCGAATCGACAACGTAAAGTCTTAATGTTGGGCGGGCCGGGTTCATAGCGCAAGATGGTGATAAATTATTCTGCAGCATTACACCTTTACCCATACACTTTTGGTGAAATTTTGGTGTGACTTGCAGCGCACCGCGGTTGGTTTTAAATATGTAGTTCTGTCCCAGGCAAAGAACAGACAGCAGACAGCACCGGAGAACGGGGTTTGGAGAACAAATATTTTTTGGCAGAAATTTGTGCTCGCTGTGCAGCAAACGAATCTTTTATGTTGTGATAATAACGCCGCAATAACCGTAAAAGGGCGCTACCCATAAAGGGCAATGTAAATTATAAAACTTTACCCGTTTGCTGTGGATAGCAATGCCGGGCTGACCATAATTTACGTTGTTCTTTTACGGCGGCGAACAGTTTTCTTTCTTCATCGGAAAAAAGGTATTCCGTGCTGATTTGACTGATTTGCTTTTTTCTTCCGTTCAGTTTTACCACAACCTTAGCAACCAGTACGCTTATTACTTGGAAAATATTCCATGTTATCGTGGCTATTCTTTCTATTCTCATTAAGTTTAATGCGACAGAACGAAGATACTCGGTACAATCTGGTGTGTTGCTTTCTGCCTGAAACTCGCCATCAACAATATCGTCCGGAAAGGGGTCTGGTTTAAAGTTCTTTTAGACAACTAAAACACACGCTGTACGGTTTGCCAAGATTTCTCACGGTCTTGCATGGTCCTAGCGAAGAAAAAAAAACAACCCCTCCGTGGTTCGTTAACACCGTATCCGCTCATCCCATTGGGATCGTTTAAGGTTAACTTTGCCATATTTTACCACGTTCACAGGCCATTCGCATGTCGAAGTACATTAATTTTACTTACCTTGGTCGGTAAAAACCTTTCTCGTTGATGCTGCTGGCGCGTTGGCATAACACTGGCGTGCTGGGTGCAACTGTACCATCTGGGGAAAGCCAAGTAATAAAGGATAGCCCCGTTTCATGCTGTCTATTTTCATCAACGTTCGCCTTGCCCGAACCCACCATTAAAGTGGCATGGATTTTTTTTTCCTTCGTTAGGATTCTTGTTTCGAATCGCTGTTTCTTCGTTTGTTTTTATAAAACAAAAATGTATGCACCTTTCCTTTCATTCTTTTTTCATTATTTTTTTTCACCAGTAAAACCGTGTGTTATGCTTTACACTTTTTGTTTTTGCTACGAAGGCTTTCCATTCGATCCCGCATATTTTTGTGCGATTGTTTGGATTCCTTTACCTTTCCTTTGACTTTCGTTAGCTTTAATTTTTTTTCTGTTTCCTTCGGTGAATAACGAAAAGTGAAAGTTTAAAGTGAAAGTATAAAGCCCAACTCTCGAAACCGACCGCAACAGTGTAATCAGTGTGGCTTCTGGTGTATAAAGGAAACTGTTGGTGAGGAAGCGGATAGTGAACGCTCCGATTCGGTGTATGCCTACGCGTGGGATTAAATTGACTCTAGTAGGGAGTCCTTTCATACGAGAGACTCCCTAACGGAGTCAGATTGATTCCGGTAGGTTCCACGACAACAACAAGCTTAGTGAATCTGTGTGCAAACGATTCTCCGTGCGTGTGTTTTTGTTTTATAGCTTGTTTGTTTTTTTTTTCTTGCCTTCTTTGAAGATTCGTTGACACTTTCTTCGTTTTAATTTTTTGATCCGTTACTTTGAACAATGTTTATGTTGTTTAACGATGTATGAAATTATTGTGCAAAAATAAAATATCAAATGTACTCATGGAGACGCATGGTCGTTTACACTCCGCGTAATGGAGACGCCTGGTTGCCTATACACTCGTGTAATGTGATGATGGAGACGCTTGGTGTTTTTCAACGAATAAATGTGATCCTGCGTATTATTTCTCAACATGAGATAAATTTTATGCTGATGAGCTATATTGATGGGATGCGGAAGAAATAATAGGCCTAATTTCATCTACCTTTCCTCTACACCTGCACCCACCGTTCCCTTGCCTCCTGCCTCCTATCTGTCATCTTAGTACTTCTGCTAAAAGCTCAATTACGCAAGAGTTTTATCTGCAACATAAAACAACACATCACGGTAATACGCCAAACTTTGTTTCCTGTGGTCGTGCTTTACGCTTCGGTCAATCTTATTATCCGACATTATTCATTACATTACTTGCGGCAACTTACGGTCTGCGTGGGATCAAAAGGTCGCGCAAACAATGAACTGTGGCGTGACATGATACGTGCTGCCTGTAATAAAATATTCTCCCCGCTCCATGTTGGTTGGTTTAGGGCTGAAATAGATGGGGACTTTCGGTTAGCACTCACATGGTCTCGGTGATTATGATTAGGTGCAAGGCGGCAGATAAATATTAAAGACCGGGAATAAAAATTCAACAATAAATGTCATAAGAAGGATGTTTACCTTGCTGACATGCTTTGCAAAACACCTGAAAGTATGCTGTTAAAATCATTTTCGTTATGATAAAGATATAACAGTGCCCGCATGTCGGCAACATTGCATTGTGTGAGTGCAAAATTCATTTGAAAGAAAATACACTTGCGTAGCTTTTGTTATTGATTTATCTAATTATCCAAGTGCTGTAGAAGTGTGCAGCTGTAGCATGCATTTGTGCGCTTGTTTACCAGGTATACAGCTTTGCAAAACTGGAAAAGCATACCCGTCGGCGCAATGGCTTGAAACGGTGCAAACAAATTGGAAAATGTCAGTCCAATCCGGATTATCGTTGCAGCTAAGCCAACGGGATTAGTTTGAAAAGTAGAACAATGCTGCCGTATCTTTTTCTGTGTTCATTGTTTTCACTCGGAAGTTTACATTATAGGCCAACGCTGTTAGCCAAACAGAGTTGAAAAATACGATTTTTGCATGCAAAAAAAAAAGCTTTAGACGTATTCCGCGTGTGTAACAATATTCATTTCAAAGCTTTTATACCTTTTTTGCTATCAACAGCTTCCACAGAAGAGCACTCCCTTAACTTTGTTAAAGGTTTTTTTTTCCTGTGGTTCATACCATTGTTTTAATTTTTGAAACAGAAATCCATCACAAAAGGTTATAAAACAAAAGCAGTAAGCACCACAGAATGTCGTATTATTTTTAACGACACGTTCGAATGGCACTATTAATCAACGCGGATGCTGGCAATTCATTAATGTTAATTAAAAGCAATACGCCTGACAGGAGCGTGACATCCACGCAGTAATATTGCACGGATGCAAATCAATTAAATGCATGTGCTTCATCAGTGTAAAAGCGTGTAACAAAGCGCTCTAAACCATCGACAGCATTACAGTCCAATGTTTAGCTATCAAATCCATGCATGATCGCTGAAGTTCATGTATCTGTGGAAACCTGTGGTTCCGTTGACAGGTTAAAAAGTGTTCAAACAACACACACTGAACCCATCGAACCCCGGTGAACCCGGTGTGTAATCGAGCAATGTAACAACGGAAGCTGTGTTAGTATGGGGCGAGAAACGTTGCACCATCCACTTGAAACTATCCGTCACGTGTGGTTAACTGGCTTCATGCGAATGGTACTCGCACGAGGCTAAGCGTTCTCGGATTTGCATGAGCAATCCCTGTTCCGGCTGGCGAGGATGAATAATGTATCAAGCTGAAACGGAGAGCACCGGGCGTTCGGGAAGCTCTACTGTGAACGGTGCTGCACTCGAGTGGGTACGGGGTATGAGTGTATTTACATCTACTGCTCTTCAGTCGAGAGGCTTCCTTAAAAGGTCCGGATGGAGACGTGAAGACGGCATGTCTGCTCGCTAATGATTTCTGCAATCAAACCACCATCGGACCATCATTGTCCGTTCCATTGAAGGAAAGCCCTCCAACCTTGAAGGATGTCTGCTTTAACAATCTCGCCGCTGCGAGCTCTTCAAACCGGTGTTTGATGAGCAGTACGTACAGCAGAACTCAGAGTTGCTATCTGTCATTTTGCACATTCTCGATCCTGGCCGTCAATACTCGCTGTGAGGTGAATTTTGAAATAGAGTTTGGAAAGCTACCAACGAGAGTTATGAAATTTATCTGGAATGAATTTACAAAATAATTTAAAAAAATTCATGAATACATACGAATTGTTCTCAGAAAACGTGGTATCAGCGCATTTTAAAATTTGACAACAATGTCAACTCTCCAACTTTGAAGTATACACGAAATGACACCCAGGTTTGACTTATCCAGATATTCGAGATCTCCAGGAGCCACCTTAACAGTGTGTTTCGAAATCTACCTTTCATTGTAACATATCTTCGGCTGGAAGCCATTATGAGGCTATACGATGGCTAAAGTCAATAAAATGTCTCCATTTTCATTCACCACCAGATAAATTGCAACACTACATTATCAATCTAATACGTCTCTTAACGATGCTAACACGTTCATTAGGCTGCGCGGAGGAACATTTCGTGCGCTACAAATTACACGAGACAGCGGCCAACCAGGGCTGGCGAACGCTCATTTCCTAAGCGAAATCTGCCGCCATGCATGAAGCGCCCGTGTTTGTCTTAACGCTGTCCGACACAATCAAGAACAACATCGAACAACCGGATGCACGGGAAACCCGTACCGGTGCGCTCGGGATCGCTCTGATGCTGCCACGTTTAGCCATGTGTGGCCGCTTTTGCTCCTTCGCTTATCGCACACTCCGGCACACGCGGAGCATACCATCGTACCGGCGTTCCTCCGTCCCGCACGCATACGTGCCAGTGTCAAGCACTCTCGTGCGTCTAATTTAATTATGAAGGATGTGTAATTAAAACCATCCCCGGGGTTGGGTTTTGCGGAAGGGGGGCAACACAAAGGCAAACAATTTTGTCACAGCACACAGCACAAGGGCTTATCGGCGGTCGCCCGTCAACACTGGCAGTAGTTTGGTGAAATATGTTGCACTCGCAACCGCCGTACACTCGGGCCGTACCCGGCCAGCAAGATGGATTATTCGTGTGTCTTATCGGCAGGACGAGCACATTTGTTTAGGGTTATGCAACGAAGCGTACCAATGCTAGACACCGATTTGCCTTTGTAAGGTAGTTGCATTCTCACTGATGTACCGTTAGCAATTTAAGCTTTCACGTCGTGAAGGTACTGAAGTAGGTCGAGCGCAATTGTTTTATGAAAATTGTTCATTCTGGGTGACACGGTACAGTGGGGATGCAGTGAACAGGGGTAACGAATCTCCACGAATCAGCCTACATGCTTGCTTGTAGATCCATTAATATCACTGCTCGTTTCATTTTTAATCGTAAGAGTGGTTGGTGAAATTAATCTTCCATTTGTACCATGTTTTTTTTTGGAAGCCACAAACAAGTACTGCGTTCTCGTGTATTTACCTGGTGCAAATGAGATGCATATACGGAAGAGAGAAAAAATCACATACGAATATAAATATCAATCGTTCGGGTCTTATCCACCCGCTTCCCTGCAGCTCCCACAGATTGAAATTAATATGAACAGCGATTACGCGATATTTCCCAGCTCAAACGTTAATACGCTACGAAGCCCGGTTTGGTTGAGATGAAGCAGTCAATTGCAGCTCAGGTGCACTTTATTTTGCTTCCATCATCAGCGAACTCAGTCGTACCAAATTTTAATTAAAAACCGGCCCACCGAGCCTGTAAGTCAAACCATTGCAATATTATCACCCCTGAACATAATACAATTCAAAATAAATAATTCCCAGTTGCTCTGTTCTTCACCGGCACAGATAAGCAACATTTAATCCTTGCGCATTTAACCCACGCGCGCCATGTCAAAAATGGCAAACGACCAAATGATGTCGTAATCGGTGGACGAACTTTTCCGATTAACACTAATCCCACTGGCTGTCAACACTCAATGTTGGCTTTTTTTTTAAGGAAAAACTTTTTCCCCTTCTCCATAGACAGAAGAATAAATCACACAATTAGACGGTCGATTTATACCGTAAATGTGGGAAGAATGGGAATAGATCGTTCAATTTATCGTTCGCGTCACTGACGGGCCCAATAGTTTCCGACAGCGCGCTCGTCGGCGTCGGCTAATGTGCCGCGTAAAGTGCTTCTGGCACGTGATTATGTAACGCCACATTGGTACCGTCCGCACAATCCGCTGTCGGTGGTGGTGTAATCGCTTTCCGACACCTTCCGCCAGGGTGAGCCTAAAAGCTGACGGTGATTTTGTCTCCCAATCAACATCATTGCCGGTTCGTTGGGCAGCAGATATTGCGTTTGCCGTACCGTTCCACTTAAATTCCACCTGGCAATTGCCTTGGACTCTACTTTTGTGGTCACTTCTGGTTCGATCACCGGGAGCATAGGTTGACGTCACCATAAAAAAAAATTCCAACCAAACAAGAAAATGTCTCAAAAAGGACTTCGAACGGTGCAAAACTGTGTGAATCTTACCAAATAGGATGACAGAATTTACGTTAATGATCGTATTCCTTCGGGTTCGGTGATGGCGGAAAATAATGGTGATTACGGGCAGCATTGGTACAACGCGTGGGCAACACGCTAGTAATGATGATGATGATGATGATGATGATGATGGTAATAGGTGCAGGGCCACGAGAGCTGACAAAAATGTGACAAATCTGACAAAACGGAGCTTTTGTCACTTTTTGTGAGCTTTTGTCAAATTTTGGTTTGTAGAAAATCCACGAAAAAAAGTTGACAAATACATGACAAAATGTTGACAAAATTTTGACGTTTGCTCACAACGACAAGTGCTACCAAATGTAAACAATAAGGTACAATACAAGACATAAATGTAGCACCGCTTGCTAATTAAGGCATTAGGTTAATATTATTTTTCTGCAGTTTTTCGTAATTTGTAACGAAAAATATTTTTTATTTTGCAATTAAATTACATAACCATCATTTTTAAGCGGATTATAACTTTCAACTAAACATTATTTTTCAAATCTCTTTACATTTTCAGAAAAAAAACTGAGAAAACATTTATTTATTTTTTTGGTAGCGACTGTCGAAAGCTCTTTCGACCATATGTCTATTTTTGTCACTTTATTTTGTCAACGAGTACAATTGTGCGCGCGGCCACGGTAGATGTAGTTTTGCGCAGTTGACAAGCTGTTTTTGTCATTTGTCAAATTTGTCACATTTTTGTCAGCTCTCGTGGCCCTGCACCTAATGATGGGTATGGGCATGTTTGCAGCCTAAAAGAAATCTATTTACGCTAAGTACCTTCATGTGGTGGGGCAAATCTTCGGGAAAGGTATGGAAATTTTCGAAAAAAATGAACGATCGCCTCCCTCTCAATGCGACCGTCGCTGTGACGGTTACCATTATGTATTTTGTAATCGGACAAAAAGCAGCAAAAAAACCTAGTAATACACAATGATTTACAGCAATCATCCTAATAGACCAATCTGGCGCGTCGTACTCCACGCTCGAAAACCACATTCGCTAACCACACACACACATTCTTGCTTCACCTTCGTTCTCGTTCCAGTATAACATAAAGAAAAAGGAGGAAATCGTTGAACAGGCACCCCAGGAGGAACCGAACCCGCTGATGCGGAAGAAGAAAACGCCCGAGGAGCTGGCGGCCGAGGCGGAACAGGAGGATCTAGACGACTTCACGAGTAAGTATTGTGGTCGTGCGCGTACCCTGTTCGGTCGCTTTGCCTGCTGGAAGTAGAGTTGAGGCGAGCGCCTCAAAATGGGCTGGGAAGCACACGAAAAAAAAAAACGAAGGCCAACACTTAGGAACACTGTTACCCAGCGTAGTCATACCATACGCAGTGCATTTACCAAAATCCGGCCATTTGCATTTGAGTGCGAGTGCAGGGGTATCTTAGTGTTGTAATCGTAGTGTTTTCCCAAGTCTCCCATAAACAACAGCAACAAACAGCAACTCTTTCTCCCTCTTACACATACACACGAATGGGACACATTTGACACTGTTGTTGTTTCGGGGACGGCAAACGACATATTATACACGATGGGAAAACCACAAATGACAGCCCAGAAAATGAAGCACAAATGATTTTACCTCAAACAGATAACGAATAATGACAATAGTGCGATTTGCCTTCCAGCCGTATGGAATCGAATATTTTCTTTTCTTTTACCTATTATTATGTTGGATTTTGTATATTTGTTGTAATGTAATAAAAATGTATTTTGTTCTGGTACGTTCGTGCTGTTTATTTTTTGTTTGGTGCTTTTTTTGGGGGGTTTCCGCTTTTTTTCGTAAACCATTTAAAAAACGTGCACCCTAAGTGATCGTGCTTTCGATTGCATCGATATTGGCGTGTGAAATTCGTTGTTGGGGTCGAATTGTTGTTTGAGCCACAACTGAAACTGATCAATAGTTATGTTACTAATTTCGAAAATTGATTTATGAGGTTAACAATTAATAATTTACATTGCATACCCTTTAACAACATGAACTATTAATCAACATTAATATAGTAAATAATAGTAAATCAGTACAGTCTTCAAAATAATTTACAAACCAACCAAATTAATTTATTCATGCAAATCATTGCTTAGAGTAAACTTAATACTTACGTTTGTTTTAAATATGTGAGATACAAAATTTGCAATATACAACAATCGTAGAAATATAGGACTTTAAAGATTACTATCAGTCATTTAAATCTTTTTTACATCGTATTAAGAACTTTCGTCAATTTGTTTAAATTTAAATTTTAAAAACCTGCAAATATGTATTATTTCAATATATTTTTATTTTACATCACTGATGAATGTTTAACACATAATTAAATTTAAAACGATCAGCATTAAACGACAACTCCAACAGCGATTATACCCTGGTACTAATTATGCGCCTGTATGGTATGCAACCATCTACACGCCCACGAGTCGGGTTGTTTTCAAAATGTTTTACACCCTCTTTTTGTATTCGCATTCTTTCTTTCTTTACCATCTTATAATTTCATTCATTACACGACAAACACCGTTTCACCATTTTACAGCTCGAGTGGAAAGATCACTTTACAGATCGTAAAATATTCGCTATAATAGATTGTAGTTTCCACTAGCCGCACCACAACACGGGCTCAAACGATATGGCATTAGTCTAAGTAAATGTTAATGTTGAGCACCATTTAAATGTTGTGATGATGCATTTGATGTTATTTACAATAAGCGGCAAGCTGATACGAACCATTACTCGTGTGTATACCGTAGATTAGATCGAAAAGCTCTGAATGTCTAATAGTAAATAAGTGACACGAGTGCAAGTTGACTAAACTTACTGGCAAGCATTCACGTTTTGCGCGATGCATATTGAGTATGGGTTGGATTAAAATTTTGTGTTTATTTAAGTGGTTCATATGATTGGTTTTCAAGTTTTGGAATTTCACACTACTCTACAGAAAACGGCAACATACTACCCAAGACCCTTGACAATATTAGGTAACATACTTCCGAGCTTACACTAAGCAAAAGGTAGCTTTATTATTCCTTCTTATGATAAGAACAAAATGCTACTCCTTGAAGATTATGTAGATGCAAAAGAACCGTATTGCCGTACAGTGTCTATACAGAGTCGTACACCGAGAGCAGAACGAAATTAGAACACCTATCACGTCCCTGTCCTAGCGTTATGTCTTCCTTTTATGTTTTGCTCACACTCACACACCGTAGCCGTCTCAGTACGACTGATCCTTTCCATTTTGCACCGGTAGGAGCGCTCATAGGCTTCCTTAGCCTCCGACCATGCCACACGTGCACACTCTACCTTCATACCACCACTCTGGACAGATTGCTACACTCTACCCGGCATACCTTACCCCATCTGCCTTTCATGGGCGCTCACCCTACCCTCCTCCAAAAAAACACTCCACCGATCCCGTCACACCAAACACATCCACATCGCCATCGAACGCTCATCGAATGAACTACCCACCAAAGAAAACCATTTTGATCCCGTTTCTTGTAGATGGCGAACCATCAACCGGTAACCGAAGTAAGTAGTAAGATATTGTGTAGTGTAACACTTTCTGCTAAACAAAACATTTAAAAAAAACTCTCCAAGAGATGTTGTTCCATTTTTTCTCTTCTACTTACCTTCTGCCCTGTGTTACGATCCTCCCCACTTATCTTCCCCCTCCCAAACCTCGCCCCTACCATCTCTCTTTCTCTCTCTTTCTTTCTCTCTCTAACCCCGTAAACGATACCGGGGGATTAATATCGTGCCCATGTTGTGAACGTTTTGCCGTACTCACTAATATCAGTGTGTGTGTTTGTATTTGTGTATAGTCCTTCAACATGTTGACTTTAATCTACCATAACTAACTGTAAACTTTCAACCAAATAACCTCACCCTCCCAGGCTAGAAGAAAGCGTAACTTAACTAAAAGCAAATCCTTTTCTCTTGAGCGTACAAATGGCATATTTAATCGCCCTCGATCGTGACTCGCCCGATGAGGTCGTAGTTCTCATCGTGTTTCCATGAATCTCAGATAGCCACCATTACGATCACTAATATCAATATCTAGCAGTTGTTACTTTCATTACTGTAATTGTCACTAACGTCACTACTACTACTACTACTACTAATGTCACTGCCATGACACTAAAGCCACCATCGATCAAAACGCTCAAGAGAACAGCGATCCTCGCCAAAATGTACAACGATAGGGTTCTCTTTCTCTTTCAAGTGTATGTTGTTACGGTCTGAGTAAATCTGTTTCACGGTTTTGATCACAAGTTGGGAGCACCGTTTCCTAGCCGTGACAGTATTTGCTAACAATAAAGCGACACCTAGCGGTGAAGCAGATGATGTGCTGTATGCTTTCTTTACCAGTTAGGTTTTATCCTTTTTGTCCTAGTTTGTTATTTTCTTTCTCCTTTTTTTGTATCTCGCTTCATACTTTCGTCTCTTGATCGCACTTTATCTTTCTCTCTCTCTCTCTTTTCTTCTTCTCTCTATATATTGTTATATATTGTTATAGCTTTTTTCCCCTCATTTCAAGTTTTGTGTCTGTCTATTTTAACTAGCTAAATGAATCGTCAGTTTAGCTGTGGTACGATCATTCACATATTTGCAGCTCTGTTTCTCACGTACCTTTCTTTCACTTTGTTAAACTTTTTGTCCATCTTTTCCACTGTTTCTTCGTCTTTTTTTCCCTTGCGGAATTTACTAACCGAATTTACTAACCAGCTATGTTCGTTTTTCAACCACTTTGTTCTACGTTTTCAAGTTCAAAACACACACATATACACACTCGTTTCGTTGTTTCTCTGTGTATGTGTTTCCGATAGTTTGTTTACTAGCATTACTTAACCCTTTGGACTGTTTGGCTTTTTTCTTATCCTATTCTTTTATAGTTCGCCAATCCGTGCCGATTGGCCGCTGGTTTTATTTAATACATTTCTTAACGAATGAACATTACCTCCCGGGTCAGTAATTGTGAACATAACTCTACTCAAGCCACAAAAAAAAACACTCAAACTAATATTCGTAACTTCAAACTACACAGTGATACAAACCTTCTCTTAATCACCAAATCTTTTAACCTTCCGAGCACTGTTTATTTCCTGGTTTTCGTACCACAAAGAAAGGGCTGCCAACTGTTATGTTGTCCTCTTAGTTCAGAATCGATCGCAAAGATTCTTACATTATCGGTTTGCTTCGCGCCTGTTTCGATTTTTTTTTCCTTTTTTTTATGAAAACTGTTCGTTTGGTTTGATATTTGTTCCTTCAATAAGGCCAAATAAGGTAAAAGTTTCAATTTATTTTAGCGGATTACCGAAATAGGAATTTCTTAGATTGCTAAAAAACACATTACGAAAGAAAGAGAAAGAGACATAGAGGACAAAAGAGAGCGAAAATTGGAGAGAAAAAACAAAAACTAATTTTATTCCCCTTTAAAAGCGTCTCGTTTTATTTATATCCTTTTCTATAGCAAATAATCTTTTTTAGAGAAAGAAACATACTTCAAGGCGGCACTTTCTTTGCAAGTGGTTCATTCAATATCTTTCTACCTTCTTCTGATATCTTTTGCTGGCCAGAGTGCTGGTGATATACTAATGGTACATCATTTCTATCATAAACTACCCATTCCATCTTATACCATCTTGATGCAATTCCTATTTTTCCTATTCTGAACTTCTTCCCAGTGTCTGTCTATCTATCTGCTTATCTATCACACCTAACGATTCACCACAACTACCTTACTCAACACACCACATGCCCATAGTGTTACGTCACCTCGTTTTGGTCTCAAGTCTGAATGTTTCACCATTAAGCGAAATACCACAACAAAAATCGTTATCGAACGTGTCATAAAACGTGTGTTGTTAAGTGCTTCATCAACATGAAGCACTTAGCTAATCAATGACATAATGATACCTTGGTTGATAATTAAGTGCGCCAACTAGTGCAAAGGCACTCCTGCGTCACGGACATCACGTGCGAGTTCGCAACACTAGATGCATATGTCCGATACCACACCGATCAAAATCGGTGGCAAAAACCATCACCCCTCATATAAACCACGCTGTCAAGCAGCAGTCAAGGTTCAAGTTGGCATTATTGGTATGGAGAGCGCACGGTTTGACAGATGTGTTTATTTCATGAGACTATGTAGCACAACCTTTCGATGGTGCACTATTGCGCGAGTGTGTGGTACACAACTGGGTCACTGTTTCGGACACCTCAACAACGCAAACACTGGTGGGAACACAGTTCAAGAGGCATTCTGTGCCTACTTAAACTATCAGGTTTTTAAACACTCCAACAGCCAATCGTTTCAAATGGGTCACTATTACACGCGACACAGACGGTAGCGGGAGGGTTATGCACTACTACTGCACAAAACATACCGAGATTCCTCCGAAAATCGTATGCGCCTGATTAGAACGGAGCTAATAAACTGCTGAAAGGAAATCATTGCCATACAAGTTGCATAACTTCGGGCGGTTTGTTATGCGTGTTGCATACTTTCAGGCAACTTTAATGTGCGAATTGATTCTTATTCAGTTTTGCGCCATAAAAAAACATAATTTGCTTATCTTTGTCCTTGTTTGTTCTGCCTCTTAACTAGACATGCCGTCCATTGAACACTACATGGTATTACAACGAAAGCCCGTTAAAAACACAATAAATTAAGTTTCTTTTATTGTTTTGTGTGTGAGTTTTTGTTTACACAATACACCACTTAATGGTTGGCTGTGACTGTCGCTGTATGTGTATATGTTGTTTTTTTTTCGTTATTCCCAACAATTAACTTCCTCACTCACTCTCTCTCTCTCTCTCGCTCTGACTTGTCTTCCACTTGTCTATCACTGTCTCTCCTTTCCATTAGCTGTTTATGTGTCTCTCTGTTTTAAAGATTTTTCTGCAAAATATAAATATGTTTATATATTATACCCTAGCCTTTGCTGCTCATCGCATCTGAACAGCTTGTGTTACATAACAAAACGTGCAGACAAACTCTATATAACCGAACAAACAGACAAACAAAAACTCTACACACCCAATGGCTGTAAGAAACTGGCTGGATGCCAGTTACAGCTATATTGTATTTCTAAGCGAACGTGCGCAACCATTTTGCTAATGAGTACATGTTTTATCTTCTCTTTTTTCTCTATTTCCTACCACTACTACTACTACTTCTACTACTACTACTACCACCACCCATTACTACTACTACTACTACCTCTACCACTGCTTCGCTACGTTACCTTTGCTCAACTAACTCACCAAACATCTGCTAACCTCGTGCGGCGTATCGACCATCGCATCCTTCCACCCGGCCAGAGTTGAAAAACTCCATAGAGACGCAGGTGAACGAGATCAAGACACAAATCGAAGGCAAATGCTCCTTGCAGTGATTGTGCAACGTATCGTGCGTACTCTACCAACCAAGTATTCAGTAATATTTGATGACATCAGTCACATCAACACAGTCACATAACATCAACACACACCCGGCGTGTACAGTGTGCAGCAGACGAGTCAGACCACCAGGCCAAATGTATGTGCAGCGATCGTACCAGTTAGATGAACCAGTTGCAGAAGTCAACCCCTGCACAGGGATCGATCGAAATGGTGGAGCCATTTGCTATATAAGGCACACAGCCGTACCAACCTAAACAAAACCTCATCCCAGCACCTCGACAACGTTCGAGCAGGAACCTGACAGAAGAGCAATAACTGATCGTACATCGGTGTGAGACGAAGGCAACCAGTAACACGTGTGATGAATCTCACATTCTCCCACACAGTTGGGAGAAGGAATTATTGCATCCGATTGGAAGCATCCGGTCTGTGTAGCTGCGGTACAAAGATTCAGCAATTTAATGCTTCACCAAATTTAACTGGTACTGTACAACAACGGCGACAAAGTCAAACTGACTAACACACACACACACGTACACCCACACACACATATTGTACACAAGAACCAGCGTCACCGAAATGAAAGCCAAACACGGAAACCACACAGAGACACACACCCACGCACCGGACATTACGAACGAATGTGTGGAAGGCTTTCGGGACGGGCGCGTGCATTCCACCATGAAGTAGTTGTGAGTAGCCAAGCCCGTGTGCAAGGAAAACCAAACAAACGAAAATCCAACGGAGAGCAAAACAAAAGTAATAAAAGAAAAATATTCCCCAAAATTGTTAAAAAATATTAGGAGCCCTTTGCGTAAAAAGGATGAAAACAAAACAAAAACAAAAAAAAAACACAAAAAAATAAACCACTTAGCGAAGTAAAAGAAAAAACAAACAAACAGTAAATTAGTAGTGCAGTAAACAAAAGTAAAGTAAAGAAGGAAAAAAAAGAAATTGAACTTACATCAGGCAAATAAATAAGCAAAAATTGTGATTAATCTCCCCGAAACAAAAAGAAGTAGAAGAAGAAGCGGAAGAAGAATACACACAACACACAAACGAAAGCTTCGACTAACCAATGGCAGAGGGGCAGTGGAAAACTAGAAATGTGGAAAAACTTTCGTTCTTTCAATACTATACAAAGCAGACAACACTCTGTTTCTTCTATCTCAAACAAAAAGTAGACTTTCACCCTTCCTCCGTATAAAAAACACACACACACAATACAGAGATTAATGTAAGCTTTGTTTTTGTAGAGAAACAATCGTTATCGCATCATGACGTGCCGTCGTGGTTATGTTAGCAAATGCCCTTTTCCGTTGAGCTTTCTGCACGAAAGCGTTGTTGATTACGTTGCTCTGTTTGCGATTGCTGAAAATTGTATATGCTTGATTGGCCACAAGACGACGAAGATGAAACTTACAAACAAAAACAAATGAACACACCTTTCGCGAGATTCCTTTGGGGATGGTCGTGTAAAGGGTACAGAGATGTAGCAACTACATCAGATCGGTTTCAATGCGTTGCCGGTTCGGGTTTTTCTTTGCGAAGGATTCGAAGCGACTTGGAATCGCTTTTCCACTATTTCCATGCCACGGTATCGCAAAACTTGTCGGTGTTGTTTTCATTTGTCCTCTAGTGTGGCTCGTGTGCGCTTTGCCTACCACTTCCGCAGGAATACTACTGGCGCGTGCACATCCACACACTACTGTCCCCTGTGGACAACTTTCAACCAGCTTCACCTCCTTTTTCACTTGCTACGTTTCTCTTGCTCTCTGTCTCTCTTTCTCTCTCTCTCTTTCTCAGTCTATTTCTTCGTCCTTACCTTTACAAACCCTTAACCGCGTGGTAAATGTTTGTGATAGAGTTCCAAAGTGATAAACAGAAACAAAAATGGCAGACGAGTAGAAGTGCTACGCACTGAGAGCAAGAGCAGTGGGTGTGTGTGTGTGTGTATGTCAGCGGTTTTTTGGAGCAAAGAAGCAATGACAAGTGCCGCGTCAAACGGTCGAAAGTGGTTGGCAAACTTTATTCTTACTGATTCTCCAACAGGAAGCGCAAATCCCCCGCATACGCTGCTCTAGCGCAGGGCAGCTGCAATTAAGAGTCATAAAAAATAGTAACCATAAACGCCCCGCCTCGGCAAAACCAACGGAAGCAACGCGGCTCGCCGTAGCGCTTGTGTGCGTTTGTGTGTGTGTATGCTTGTTGTGCCCACCGGGTGGCACATTTCGTGTTAGTTACAAAAAGAAGAAAAGAAAAAAAAACACAACAAAACCCAAAAAAAAACACATATTTTTCGCGTTGTCTTTTTTGATCGTTAGCCCAGTTGATTGAAAGCGTTATGAAGTAATGGAAAGCAAAATAAATAAATACATAATAAAAAGAAGAAGAAAAAAATGCAAACATGTTTTAACTTTAGCGGCAATGCAGCAAGTACTATGCACTTATCAAAGCAGTAACTAAAAGCAAAAGAAAGAGAGAAAATACATCAACCCAGACACTTACACACGGAACTGGGACACAACATTTCAAAACGAACAGAAAGAAAAGAAACAACCATCTAGTGAGTGAAAGGAATACAAACACCTTGTGACAACTTGTAGAACATTTAGCAAAAGGAAAATACGAATGCAAGCGTAAACCGTTAGAAAACAGCAAATGATAGCAGCGTGTGGACAAAATGTATATTTAGTGCGAAACAACAAAAACCAAACCCATAGTAGATAAATGAATGCAAGTCGAAAGAAAGCAACAGCGGAGCGAGTGAAACAAAAAAAAAGAGGGACAACAAAGCAGAAAAAAACTTTAGCGTTATTATTATTAAACAAAAAATATAGCTTGAAATTTGTTGAAAATTTAAATATGAAATTGACAACCTGCAGAAACGGGAAGCAAGCAAAACAACAAATCCGCAAAACCAAAAACCGCAATACGAAAAAAAGGACAAACAACTGGAAAGAAATAAAGAGAAAAACACACACAGTTTCGGTGTAGTTGTGAACCAGTAACGAGACGATCTCATCAACAAGCCCCAGACACCTTTACACACACATACATGTACACGGAAAAAACAGGCGTCTATGGAAAAATGGTGGAAATGCAGCATGTTAACCATGGTAGACAGGAGAAAATAGACAGCAACTGACAGCAGCTGGTTGAAAGCGCCTGTTGTTGTGATGGATCGTATGATGGACGTCGGACAGGATCTTTGTTTGCTCACTTACTCATAATTCCACCATAAACCCCACCACTCCCACCCAAACCCTCGTCACAAGTGGGTTCGACAGGGGAAAAACGATGAAACAATGGCAATATATATAAATGTATGTACGTTCGAATAAAACTTCCGTTCGAGGTTTGAAGAAAGGGTTTGCAAATTGAAAAGATGGCGACATTGGCGGCAACGCAACAAGAAAACCCTGCAGCAGCCACTAACCCTGTTTTCATGTTGCTCAGTTATATGTCTACTTAAATCTGTTCTCCCCGTAACACCCATAGTCCCGAAAACTGTATGTTTTGTGTTTTCGTGTTGTTCACTGGTATCGCTGTATCACAATCTGTCCTTCTTGTATTACCGTACATGTGCTGTGGGCTTGTTTCTCTGTCTTGTGTGTGTTCAAGCAGCTCGTTTTGTGGGATTTTCCCATACACACACACACATACACACACACATACACACACATAAACATGGACACGCATACCAACACACATTAATCATTAATAAATCCTAAACATCGAATTGCAGCATGTTCAAGTGCACTTCCGAAGAGACAGTGGAGAGGAAAATTCCCAGAAAGAAAATAAAAAATCACACAAATCGTGAGAGCATAATTGTTGATAAAACACGACAAATGATAATCGTGTACAATGGATAGTAATCTGTTTTCCTTGCGAGCTAACTACTTCCTCTTGGCGTAGTGCCCATTTGTCAGAAGATGTTACTCAAAACTGACGCTTCTTGGCGTCTTTGCTGTGTGTACTATTTTTCCCCCTTATGCGTGTGAAATATTTCAAGGTTTCGGTGTTGAATTATTTCACATCGCTTGATGAACGTGGCATCGATCCTTCGGTTTCCGTTTTTGACAGTTTACTACCTGTCAAACGCTACTCTGCCTGCTGCGATTACTATTTACTGTTGCATTCTTCTACACTCCTCACTGGCTCTCACATTCATTATCCTTTCTTAATGCTCTCGCTTTCGCATACACACACACGCGCGTGCGTTTGTGCATTTTCTGTCGTGTCGCGGTTGTTTCGTTTTGTTTCGTTCGTTCAATTATAGTTGAACACGATCAATGTGTAAATGAGCAATAATATAACAGTCGGCAAATATCCTGTTTGCAAAAGGAAGCGAAAGTTAAGAATTAATTAAAAGGCTAGCATGAAACGCTAGCTAAATGTTACATAAAGAGGAAAATTAACGACTAACTTACTTCACACCTACACACACACACACTCACACACACACACAATCGCGCGCATTATGCACCACACGACGGTTTAACCATGATAGTTTGCGTAATATCCGTATCGCTGTCAATCTATCTTTTACTAAAGCAAAATGACATCTTTTTTCAACTTCATCGCTTCCGTTTACTATTTTCGGGTGAATGTGTTTAGTTCATTCTATACTCTCTCTTCTCGCTTTCTCTCTCACTCTCTCTCTCTATCTGATTTTTGTGTGCATCTATCACTATGCCTATTGATCCCGTGCGTGTGTGTGTGTGTGTGTGTGTGAGTATGTGTGTGCAAGTTTGTGAATGTGTGTACTAGTAGTGAATGTATATTTCTAATAATGACGAAGCAAGAAGAAACATACAGACCAGCGTTACATTCGAGTGAAGAAACATATAAAAAACACACCCGAACTCCACAACCATGTAACGCTAAACATTGAAAGAACAGAATTATACACATATTACCCAAAAAACACATCTCGCATTTAACTAATTACATTAACATGGTATAAATAAATCGTCACAAATTCGCCAAGATAAAACAATAACACACAGTTAAACAATGTTATGCTAATGATCGGAGAAGTGAAGAAAAATACCGACAAAACACAAAACCACACACGTACACAAAAGCTTCCACAACCGTGAATCGTTTGCAAAACAAGAAGCGTATATATCTTTCTATCTCTATCTCTCTTATCTTTCGATCACATTCTAATCTAGCGCTAATGGGTGAAACAAATTAAAAAAATCGTACGAGTGAATATAAAAACAGCAAAACACAGCAGAACTAGCAAACAAACAAACAAACAGGAATAACTAGTTGAACAGCAATGTAGTGAAGTAAAAAAACGATATGCTTTAGAGACAAACATAAACACACACTCAAAACTGGTTAAGGAGAGTGAAAATACAGGCAATGTTAAAGTTAGCGTTTTGATTAACAATAATCCGATCAAGCGTTGTCAAATTTCATTCGCCGTTTCATTCGCTCCCATTACTAGATCGGTTTGATACTTCGTGATATTTACTCTTTTTTCAACTCGTATTTTTATCCTTTTGTTACTTTATGTACATTTTCTGTATTATTTTCATCAAATACAGTTAGTTTTGTGTGTTGTACAGATTATTTGTTGTTTTATGCATTTTTCAATGCAGTTTTTAAAACAAACTTTAACATTTCTTCAGTATTACTTTTAAATCTAAAATCTTAACGCATCGAAATGTATGTAAGCTGCTAGTTCACTCACTCCTCAACACAAGCATTTTTCACCATGAAGGATACTGCGACCATTGTTTACACTCCGATCGCTATCCCCGGGTTTCCCTGTTCCGTGCGCATACCCTCTTCACCCGCTCTTAGCAATATCGAAACAAATATATATAATAAAAAATACATAAACATATAACGAAACTACATATGTGAACATATTTAACAAAAAAAACAAGAAAAAGAAACCAGTACTATCAAACAAACAAAACCCAAAACACACACACATCGGCATACAGAAACTTATAGTGAAATAATCGAAGTGCAGTGTGTTTTAAAGTTTTTTCCTGTGTGTGTGCGTGTATGTAGTCAAGCAATGCAACTCACTCCTGTAGCTTTACATCATTATCCCGTCTGTTGTTTGCTGCATAAACAAGCACGATCTAACAATTTCAATGCTGGCTTCTTCGCTCCTACACATTCTAAAAATACAGAACATAAACAGAACAAGATTTCGAGTGAAACTAGCAATGGAAGAACATGTAAGAAAACATAACAGAGAAAAACAAAACAAACAAATCACTATACAACACAACCACTGTATGCGCGAAAGACGCAGAGTTTTGGCGAGAAATAGCAACAAACTTACTGAACCAAACATAAACCAGAAAACATTAAAACCCAGCGGTTCAGAGAAATTTAGACCACTTGCACAACACACAACCACAACCAAAACCAACGCAAAAACTCATCATCCACCTAAATCACCCGATCACCAACCAACATACATATGGCATTAGGCATCGTTTGTTTATAATTGTTACAACAAAAAAGGAAGTAGAAGGAGAAGAAAGGAAAGTGGTTTAAATGAGTGAACAGAAAAATGAAACAGCGTTACACATTGAAAATGAGATTAAGAAATTAAGGAATAAAACACAAGAAAAGAAAACTGTTGAAAACAAACTAAATGGCCTTTTTAATACGCGCTTACTATTTTTATATATGCATTATGTTTTCCTGTTACACACACAAATTCTCTCCGTCTCCCGCTCTCTCACTCTCTATTCCTCGGTGTATTTATTTTCTTTTTCGCATACACTGCATACGTTTACTTAATCGCAGTTACAAACACAACATTACACACGGCTCTCCGGGACACTGACACAACTGAATGTGTCCCGAACGGAAGTGTTTGCTGTAAGTTATATGGTAAGCTGCTAGTATGTTCTTTACATCTTCGTTTTCCATTGTTCGCACACTAATTTAAACACACACACACAAAACAAACAAACAAAACAACATTCACATGTACAATTCAACGTCGTGAAGGCTTGAAAATAGCTTGCATGCTAACGCATTTGGTGTAAATTGTGCTTTGTTCCGATTGTCTGCTAGATTTTATTGTATTACCAGTTTGTAATGTTTTATTTGTGTGTGCGTTAATCAACGTTTAAAAAGCAAACAGTGTGAGAAGAAAAGCATTTAACAAAAAAGAAGAACAAACAATGGAATAGCCTGAAAACATCGCTAAAACAGTAGCACTATAAATATATATATATAGACACACAAATATATATACATAAATATATACACAGAGCCATATAAACAATAGCGTATGGTGCGGGAAATAGGAAATGAAAAAGAAGAAATAGTATTAAAAAAAAACAAAACACAAACTGAAGGTAAATGAAATGCAAATGGAAAACAATATACATGTCAATTACTGTAGGGTGGGTTAGTGGATTAAAGATTAATTATCTCTTGCAAAACGGGGCATGAGAACCAAATATACACAATATATTATACACATTTAATGACGCCTAGTGCAGTTAGCGCGTAGCAAAACAAAACAGACAAGCGGCAAGTAAACAGATGCGATAGAAGTGAAACTATTTAACTATATAATCCTGTCCGGTTTCGCAAAGTATTGTTTCGTGTTTTGCTCTCTCTGTTGGCGAGCGTTATTTAAGTTTTACTGCATTTAAAATTTATTACACATATGTTAGTTCTTTTGTTTCCTGTTTTATTAACAACTTTTTTTCTTACTGATTATTTATTGTATCGTTATTTTGTAAGTTTTCGGTTTGTTTTTTGGTTGTTGCTTTTATTTAAATTTCTTTTTTTTTATAAACGTGTGAAGTAATAGAGTTGTAATAGATTATTCGTGTACTCTTATATATTTTAACATAAACTTTTAATATGCGAATTGGAAAAAAACGAACACGAAAATTGTCTTAGTAGTGAGGTAGTAATGCAGACCCATTAAATAGTTGATACAAGTTAATGATGAGCTAGAGTTGAAAAATTGTCGCAGATAAACAAACAACACACAACCACCCAAAGAAGAAGAGTCGTAAAACCATGCACCCATCGACAAAACGGACACGGTAACATAACTAGAGGTTTCGCGTGAGTTCAGTTCAAGGAAAACATTTAACTTTGTTAATCCCTTTCCTTCTAATTCACCATCTTCCACTAACACTAGTTACACTCCATATTTACTAACGTTAAAAACGAACAGACATGAAAATACTGCATTGTTTAAGCTCACGTTCAATCGGGAACGGATATAATGCTGCTACATTTGCCACAGTTCTTTTCTCTCACATCCAAACACAGCCCCGAAAACATCACTCAAAACACTAAAGATGCTACTTATACTAACCATTTCAATCTCTAGAAACGCGCTAGTTGCTATCCCATGCTTAGAAACAATGCAAAAGAAGTAAAAGAACGTAAATGACGTAGCCACAATCACACCACTACGTGCGTATTGTATAACCTATTGCAAGTTGTAAAACTTATTATCGTAACTACTTAAACATGCGAAATGCGAAAACCGCTCCCCCCTAACTGTTTGAAAATGGCAATTGCTGACACATATATTATACTCATCCTTGCATTGTAGACAAAATGGAAACCGAATACGAACGAAGTAACATTGCGCCCCTTAATTCGCGCCCCCCACGTACACTTTACCTTCTTCTTGCGAAAGTGAGTGGTGTGTGTGTTTTATATTGTTTAATTCAGAGTTTGCAAATCAAAGCCAGAACATTCCCAGGTTTTAGCACCGAAGAGCGAGACGAAAACCATAGAACCAAAACCAGAACCATAAAATAAAATGGCAAATATTAAAACACCACCATCACCAAGAAATGGTGAAAAAAGAACGGAACAAAAAGAGAATGACATGGAAACAGTGGTATGGAAGAAAATGCAACAAAGAAAGAGAAAAGGAAAAACATATTTAAGGAAAAAACAAACAAAAAAACCCTAACCCACACCTGTGTTTGTTATTCTATTTGATGTGTCTGTGTGTTTGTAATTTTGTGTTGGTTGATTGTGTCGGTGTTTAATAACTTTCATGTGCAATACTTTGTTGTTTTGATGTATTTTCATTACTGTACTTAAAAACTTTATTAATTTGTATACTGTGTAATCTTGTGTGGTGTATGTGCTTCTACTGTTCGTCGTTGTACTACTTGATGTTATTTCTTCATTTACTATTTCATGATTTATTCCGTATTTTGTGTACGGTTTGTTTTTATTTGTTTTTCATCTTTTTTTTAGTTTTTACTGATTTTTTCCATTCTGTTGTCTTCTCTTTGATGTTTAAAAAAAGCTCTCGGTGCTGAGTTCATTCTGCGTTGTAAGAGTGAAACATGCACCTTTGCAAAAAGTATGATAAAGGTAAGGTAGGGTATCCGAAAGCATGCGGTAATATAATTTGTCACTCTATCTCTCTTCTCACCACTCTATCTATTGGTGTGCAATAAAACACGTCAAATAAAACTACACACATACAGGAATAAAACACTTGTTTTCCCTTCGGTGTTCACTAGGTTGTTTTGTGTATTATTGTCGTCCGTGGAAAGAAATGATGAATGTAACTCTTCACTTCACTTCTACTTCTTCCATTTGCTACTACTAAATGTGCTAAATGTACTACACATACACCTAAACAGATTGCTTTCAAAACCGTGTGTATGTGTATGAGTGTGTGTGTGTCTTTGTGTCTGTTTAATTTGCTTTAAATGTAATAAACCGTAACACTGTTCTACTACACTGTGACGTTTAAATGTCACGGTCGGTTCCAAATCACCAAACGCGATTACTAACCTCGAAGGGCTTTCAGTCCCTGTATGGCGAACTCAACGCTTACTTTTCTGTGTGTTCCTTTCTTGATAGGCAGCACGTTAAGCTTTATCATCAAGTATTCAAATTTGTTCATAATGTTCAATTTGCGACATAGATGATAACTGACCATGGAAGTTTGGTTGGACGCTTACATTGTTTACGTTTGCTATCGATACATGAATGTTCACAATGAACGGTCTTTTCTCGAGTTGCGCCGATTAAAGAAGCGCGAATTTTAAAATGAGACAGTAATGAAATTTTTTATGCAAAATTTAACCTTTTTTCAATTTATTTTTAAATTCCATCATGCTGCCTTTTTTTTTAATAGCGTTCAACTTAAAATGATAACATTAGTTGTGAAACTGTAAGGTTTGATTGTGCTGGTACGAAGCACACAAATAATTAACAAATAATCGATCCCTTTACACGAATTATAAACAACAACTATTTGAATAATATTTGACCAAAGTTCACGTTTGAGTTTATCGATGCAATTCGGGAAACGACAGTGTACTAGTTGCGCGCGAGTTACTTAGACCCCAGTATATGGAAATTTTGTGGCAACATTTCTGCAATTGATGTCAAAATGGGACGGTACATGAATTCCATTTGTAAAGAACATTTGTGCGTGACACAAAACGATTAGTTCCTCTTGCTACGAAAATGTTTCCGCAGCTTGAATCGGACAATTCATCCATACGATTTGACAGCTATTGTTTCCGCCACATTTTCATAGACCCAACCCTTAACTGTTTGTCAATAGTTTATCATGTGCATGTCAATACCACACTTAAAAAGGAGAACTACAACTGAACCATACATCGATTCGTACACTTTAGTGTTGCAAAGTTGATTATCATTTCTAAAAAGTTAAAGTTAAAGTCCAACATTATAATACAACAGTAACGCCAGGCAAATGTCAAAGCTTTGATCGATATATGTATGTGAGTTGACATTGTAGTACACCCCTGTGTACTATGCAGCAAAAGGATGCTGTAAGTTAATTGTTTTATTTGGATAGGATTGAACACTGTAAAGCTCCTCTCATTGTGTTTGTAATGATTTGTTTGCTTCTTCAGTATTTGAACACAGAAATGCTTTTATTGCGCATTAAAAACAAAACGAAACCCTCCGAACGATCCATCAAACGAGCTGTCAAAAAATGGAACAGGAAAGTTACAATACATCACACACACACACACACACACAGACACAGACACACATATATACAAATGCACAGTGAACTGATGAATGCCAGAAACAAATGCACACCTGAAACCAACCACCTGTACGCCGTCATAACGGATGGTGATGTAGTGAGTAAAGTTTTAACGAAAGTTTTAAACGCATCTGCACCCGCTATGTAAAGGGTGGTAGTAAATCATAATTAGAATATAATGAAACATATCCTTCTTTAAGCCCCCTTCCACCCTTTCCTCCGCACCCAACTCAGACACATTTAACTAATGTATTGAATTGAGATGCTTTTGAGACGCATCCCGCTGAGCAGCATTGCTAGCGAAAGAGCATTAAAAGGAACTAGACAGTTGAAGTCCTCAAGCAGTAGCGTTTTTCCCTATTTAGCTGTTAGAACGATCGCAGTACTGACAAACGTACCGCACACAGTGCGCACGTGATAAAAATCGTAAAAGCAATCTAAACGTTAAAGTAACCTGATGAACCAAAAAAAAAAACGTATATTTAAATTGTATTGCCACACCAAATGCGCTGTTGATTTATCAATGCACCTGAACTATGATAGAGTAAGCGAATGTGTTGTGGGTGGATGAGTAGCAGTAGATCCAGTAGACCACGCAACTTTTATCAAGTGTTTTAACCAATTCTTCGTACCGTTGTACCGTGGTTTTGCTTTGTTCTTGAACTACATCGTGCTCGACAAAGCGTATTGTAACATGCCCTGGGAGTGGGAAACAAAACAGTACATTGTACACCTGTTTGGCCAACAGTGACAACATTGTTTTATCATTTTTACGGCAGTCCTTTCAACACTAATGCTTGTAACTAGCTAAATTCTAGAGCAAAAAGAATAGCGCACCCAACCAAACCAACTTCTAGTACCCACCAAAGAAGAGCACCGAAACAAACAACGACATTACCAATATTTAGCGTAAGCGTACCAAAACAACCACGTTTCCCGTTTTGAAATGAACATATAGTGATAAAACGCAGTAAGTAAAAGATCCGAGATTCCGGTGCGGCACATTTGAGTAAACAAAACGAGGCTGAAAGTAGACATGAAATTGTAGTGAAGAGCAAAGCGGTAGCGAATAGTAAAACCCCTTTTTCCCACTGGTAGCAAAGCCCGTTAAGTAGTGAAATAAATATTGTCTTGAATTATAAAAACCAACGAAAAATGGTAAAAGAAAGCCTACCGTACCCTTGTATATGAAAGGTAGCAAGGGACATCTCACAAAAGGGAGGAACATAAAATGACCTCACAGAATAAACCGAAGCTAATTAATACCAGATACAATCTGAAAAACCCGCAGCAAACTTTACGCATGGAGCAAAAATTTACCCGAGTACGGAGTCACCTCGTCGTAGTTATTGTTGATACATATATATGCTAACGAATTAATATACATCTTACACTACAGGAACCTTGTTGTAGTCAGCACACAGAAGTACAGCTTCTTCACTAATGCAAGCACGATACTAGCCCCCTTCCTTTTACCGATACATGTAATCATTTCCACTAAACCCCGACACTGGACACTTAATGGAAAATGGGAACTCGGGTTATGAGGAACGACGATTTTGTTCCGATTTCAATTGTGTTCCGAAATTTCTCTCTACTCGACATAAAGCTCCTTGTGGTGGCAATCGGATCGAACCGTATGGGACGCCATTTTCGCGCCGATTGTCAATACTGGAGAGACAGTAGAAGGGAGTATATGATACCGGATGATGGTCTACTCCGCTTTACGAGGAACTTTCAGCAACTCCAGAACACTTAAACTCGCCTGTAAGGCAACGCACTAAGCTTGCTTACATCCATTAGTAGCGTTTATTAGTGAACTGACGACAAACTGACAGCACTCTTTACAAATTCATATTATCTTTTACTTTTGTTTTAGTTTTGCGTTTCGTTTAGCTCCATATGACTTGCTTAACATGACTAGCATAAAGCTGTATGTTTGTGTGTAGAAACTTAATAAATTTAAGTATAAACTAAGACAAAAAATTCTGAAAAGTGCACTACATTCTAAAACATAAATTATAGAAAAGTCGTGAAATTACACAATTTGTTCAATCATTTTTATGAATGAAAAACTTTAGATAAAAGCTAAAATGATGATGATCATTTAATGTCTTGAAACAAAATGATTTACACCTTCAATGCTATTGTTTGCCTTGGGTTCTAAAAACTGAAAACAAAACAAAACGGTAGTTTAATATCATGGAACATATTCAACCAATTCCAACTAGAAGCCTAATATAAGACAAACATTCTTGAAACTGTTAAATAATGTTTACAACATACCGTGAAAAGCTTTTATCAAATGGAACAAAATAGATAAAAGATAAACATAAAAAGGCTAGTACGTTTCTAAAACTCAAACATACCACAAATCAATACATACATGTAAACCCCCATTCAGGAATGTAGAACCATCGAAAGCAAAAGAAAAGGAAGTAAAAAAGGAAAAAAACCCGCACAAAAAAAGGTATGAAAAAGAGCTAAACAAGTGAAACCAACAAAAGGAAGCTTTCCTTTAATTCCGCTCCAATGGAGCTTTCATGTGTGCGGATACGCAAAGTTATGACAGTAGAGGACGATTGTCACCATACGCAAAACACACTCACATCTAGATTCCTTTGTGTGTATGTGTGTGAGTGGTATACCGGTGGCTGCGCGGTTGCCATGGATACACAGTTGCAGCAGTATGTAAACACTAGTAACACCGTTTTACGAAAGTGATTCAATAAAATCAAATGCCATATCGAACTATTTGTTTGACTTATTTTTTTAAAAACTTTGCTATTGACAGCAAATAATATTTGATAAATGATTATACTGGTGTATAAATAGATATGCAATATATGAAATTGTACTAAGAAATATTCAACACATTCAGTTCAAGCCTATTAGAGAACCAAGTTGAGGTATGTTATGTGAAAAATATTAATGAATCTTTGAAACATTCGAAACTATATTTTTTTCGGTTCAGAAAGGTGATTACATGCACATTTTCAAGTAATATGTTTGGTTACATACAATATTAAAAAGGGTTAAAAAAACCTTGAAATATAACGTGTTTTTTAATTTTCACACAGGCTCATAGTGGTATCGTGTCATACATAGCACGTATTAGTGTGAACAAATGATGATGATACTAATGGTTACCGCCTAGCAGTACCACTCAAAAATGACTGATGTGCTATAAAAAATCCAAAACCTTTGAGAGCGGCCCCACGGTAGCAATTTCGATTTTTGACACGGCGCAGAACTCGTTAATCAACCGCATCCATAAATTACTTGGCGGCTCCATATATGACTAGGTCTATCCATAAACTACTAGGCGTCTCCATCGGTTGTCAGGCGTACCAAACCTAATTAGGAATAAGGTGTCTCCATAAGAAACTTTTTTACAGTTTTGTTGTCATCTTTGGTAAGCATTTTGTACCACACATTTTCAATTAATCACATTTTTTATTGTTTATGTTTATGTTTTTATATATATATATATATATATATATATATATATATATATTGTTTATGTTTATATATATATATATATATATATATATATATAAATATATTTATTTGTGGGGCCGCCCCACAAAAAAACATAATACTTTGGAAATAGTAGTTTTTGCAATACTGTAAGAAATTCTTGGTGCTATACGATAATTTTTTGATCGTACTAATCGGCCCGGTTAAAGGGCTATGCAATAGAACCCCGATGTGTATGCAAACTCAATGATGTTCAAAAAGAGAGTTTCTTCCCAATTGGTGAACGTTGTTAATTTTATTTCATTTAGTTTAATAAGCTGTCAAATTTCTCAGTTCGGGCAACCTCATAAAAAATTTGGCTCTTTGGCTTTCATTAAAGCTTTCATTAAGCTTATTCTAAGTCATCTATAACTATTAAGGTTTTAACAGAACTTGAGCCATGATGGCTTCTTACTTTTCTCACAGCCATTCGTCTGATCTGGACATCTTGCATCGTATTTTAGATAATTGGTCATTGCAGTAGTTTAGTCCTGAATCTTGGACAGTTATCACGGCTGGAATGTTTCGTAAAAATCTTCGACACTTTGTGTTTACATTCATCTCCCATCTGGATCATATGCAACATATCATCTTAACATGAGTATTCCAAATTACACTTTTGTGTTCTTGTGGTTGGAACACAATTTTAAAAATGCGAAGTTACTAAAACGGCTACAATAGTTAACACGTTTTTATTACATAAAAGGAACTAACATTTAACGTCTAACCTAACGCACATGCACCCTGCTTGACCGCTTGCCAAATGTCGAGTGTCCCTGGTGTGTGCTCGTCCTGCACACACACGATCCGCGATGGCCGCGCCCTGACGTTGCACGTGGACCGCTGTCAGCCTAACGTCTGATGGTTTGTCACCTGTAGTGACAAACGCAAAGTGGCATGTTGCGCGACGTTCTGTCCACAACATACACTTAAGCACTTCTTAACATTTTTGCGTCAGATTATACCCCCTGTTGCTTACTATGCATTTACGCTTTTCGTAGACATCGCACATAATTTCGTCGAAAGTCAACGTCTTTCACAATTAGAAATATGCAACTGATTGGATATGTCTAAAGTTAAGTAGCGATCCTTATTCAGGTACCACAGATTACCCAATTTTTTTCTGACTCTTTCCTCACATAAAGTATATTTGAGTCATGCTTTAGAGTAACAGGCACATACATGTATAGATTTCATATGTTGCCATTTAATCAGAAGTTCCTGGTAATGTAGTTGGTAGCGGCGTCAGTCTTTATTCGATAGGACCGGCACAATATTACATCCGAACCAATCCCTCGTTCCCATGAACAATTATCCAGGTTACGGGTAAATAAAGTTAAAAAAGCCCAGAATTAGCAGGCCAAGATTTCTTGATGTTGTGCTCAGCTTGTGTAATGGATTATTGAAGCACATACTATCTGCAAAAAAAATAATTAGCCCTACTAAAAATTTTCTCGTCCGTAAACTCAAAGATGTTTCAAAAGAGGGTTTCTTCCCAATTGGTGGAAGCTGTTAATTTTATGGACATGAACTTGGACTGCAATCGCAAACCCAAAATATCCGGTGAAGAACAATGATCAATATGATGATGGAAGTTAATTCTCTTGGCTAGTGTGATTTAAACTGACAAACCTATCATAATAGTCTTGCTAAAACATTGTCGTACGTGCTAAAAGCGGTCTCGTTTTTTTGCATTGAAAACTCAGTTGGTTTGAGAAAAATTAGTGAGTGCTTTGTGGTGTTGTATCCCTATAATTTGCTACTGACTATCAAATTGTGCCGGAGGAGCACATAGTGTGTTTCATACTAATGTAAATGTGCAAGTATAAATGTGACGAAATTATCGCAAGTGTCTTCACAATGAGCGAAGAGATCGGCCCAGAAATTCTTGTATTTTTTGACGCACGGACAACCGACCTAAACTTGGAACATCAAACTTAATACGCGAAAATCAAGCGAACGATCGAAATTCAAATTAATGTGTGCCACTAGAGTTGACAAAATGCTGACAAATTTGCCCAATGACAGAATCAGCTGGGCAACTGTGAAAACCACTATACCGTTGCCGCGCACACAATTGTTTTCAGATTTCCGATACCAGGAGAGCATGGTTTCCCAGAGGTGACATCTGCAGCTTGAGACAAATTTGCCCATCACAATTGCTAATGCATACTATCAAACACGTGAGAACGATCGCTAATAAGTAATATCAATAAAACGGAAAGCATCCTTCATCTCGCTCAAACTTTCCGTCGGCTGGTACGAAATTCCATACAATCCAATTTCCATTCCAATTCCATACATTGGTATTGGTGACTGTTGACAAGTGCAGTTCAGTGATTGTTAAGCTCTGTTTTGTGTTTCGTTAAAAATAGTGCAAAATATAGCTAAGTGCTCAAATTTATTGGTTCACTTACTAATGAATGTCAATAGATTCTTTCGATGTCACTGTGAATGTGTTTATTTGTGTTAGACTGCTGGAAACAGGAGGATTTGTTTTGCCTGAAGCAGCGTCGCTGCGTGGGCGACGGCGTCCAATCTGTTTGGTTTACGGCAGTGTTTGTGTCCTTTTGTAAATGTATATGTAATTGTGTGAGTGACATCGTAATCTAAGTGTAGATCATTAGTAGAGTAGTGTTTGTGTAACGTACTGGGACGCTTGGGTTTGATATCCTAGTAAATATTTTTAATAAAAAATAGTTCGCCCGGATTGTTTTCACGGTATGGAGTGTTTAAAATGCTCCGCCGTTGTTTTAATTGGTGATGACCCGATCGTTTGTGCTGGGATTTGTGGTGGTAATTTTCACCGCCGCTGCATAACTCCCATACTCTCCAAGCCAACAGCAAGGCTAATAAGTGAGAATAAGAATGTGCTTTACATGTGTGATGCTTGTTTAGATAAGAAACCGGGCTTGGCAGGTGCAGAGATTGATGTGAGTAAAACGTGCGATTTACTCTCAGCATCTCTTAAAGATTTTGAGTCGAATGTGAGCGTATGGATTTCCAATGCGTTGGAGAAGGGTATTGAGGCTCTCAAAACTGAGCTTTGCGCACAAGTCGAACGCAAACTGGAGACAGCATTGCGAGAGACTTTAAGTGCTATAGAAGCCGCCCATACGGCAAAGGTAGCCTTGCGTGCAGCCTCTGACTCTCCGAAAACCAGCGTTACAGTGCTGAACGAAACTTGGGCTACGGTTGCAAAAAAAAGAAAAAGGACGAATAGTGGGGACAATAATGTTCAAACTATTATTAGTAGATTTGACGAGGGTTTTGTTAAACCAACACCCGCAATTAAGAAAACGGACTTTGCGAAGGAACCCAAGGTTAAAAAAATAACAAAAGAAAGCAAAACTCTGGTTATTGTCCCTAAAGTGGCTCAATCTTGTGAGAAAACAAGAGCTGACAAGCAATTTTGCTTAAAAACCGCCGAAAGGTATGCAATGTTTAAACACTAACTTTCCCGTTGGTCGTGAAAAATTTCTTGGAAAACTACCAGTTTTTGAATGTATAATACCAGGAGAGCATGCACGGAAGAGGTAGCTCCTGGTACAGCGCCGGAAGGTATGCAAGCAACTTGCAATGAAAAGCGCCGTAAGGTATGCAATGTTTAAACACTAACTTTTCATACAAACCAGCTGTTTTCAGATTTCCGATACCAGGCGAGCATGTTTTTCAAGAGGTTACATCTTCCATCCCCATCCCCCCTTCCCCACAAAGAAGGCGGCCAAGATGGCGGCAAAGATGGCGGACAAGATGGCGGACAAGATGGCGGCCAAGATGGCGGACAACATGGCGTCCAAGATGGCGGACAAGATGGCGGACAAGATGGCGGACAAGATGCCGGACAAGATGGCGGCCAAGATGGCGGCCAAGATGGCGGCCAAGATGGCGGCCAAGATGGCGGCCAAGATGGCGGCCAAGATGGCGGCCAAGATGGCGGACAACATGGCGTACAAGATGGCGGACAAGATGGCGGACAAGATGGCGGACAAGATGGCGGACAAGATGGCGGACAAGATGGCGGACAAGATGGCGGACAAAATGGCGGACAAGATGGCGGGCACAAGATAGCGGACACAAGATGGCGGACAAGATGGCGGACAAGATGGCGGACAAGATGGCAGACAAGATGGCGGACAAGATGGTGGACAAGATGGCAGACAAGATGGCGGACATGATGGCAGACAAGATGGCGGCCAAGATGGCGGTCAAGATGGCGGACAAGATGGCGGACAAGATGGCGGACAAGATGGCGGACACAAGATGGCGGACAAGATGGCGGACAAGATGGCGGACAAGATGGCGTACACAAGATGGCGGACAAGATGGCGGACAAGATGGTGGACAAGATGGCGGCCAAGATGGCGGTCAAGATGGCGGACAAGATGACGGACAAGATGTCGGACAAGATGGCAGACAAGATGGCGGACAACATGGCAGACAAGATGGCGGACAAGATGGCGGACAAGATGGCGGACAAGATGGCGGACAAGATGGCGGACAAGATGGCGGACAAGATGGCGGACAAGATGGTGGACAAGATGGCGGCCAAGATGGCGGTCAAGATGGCGGACAAGATGGCGGACAAGATGGCGGACAAGATGGCGGACAAGATGGCGGACATAATGGCGGACAACATGGCGGACAAGATGACGGACAAGATGGCGGACAAGATGGCGGACAAGATGGCGGACAAGATGGCGGACACAAGATGGCGGACAAGATGGCGGACAAGATGGCGGACAAGATGGCGTACACAAGATGGCGGACAAGATGGCGGACAAGATGGTGGACAAGATGGCGGCCAAGATGGCGGTTAAGATGGCGGACAAGATGGCGGACAAAAGATGGCGGAAAAGATGGCGGACAAGATGCCGGACAAGATGGCGGACAAGATGACGGACAAGATGTCGGACAAGATGGCGGACAAGATGCCGGACAAGATGCCGGACAAGATGGCGGACAAGATGGCGGACAAGATGGCGGACAAGATGCCGGACAAGATGGCGGCCAAGATGGCGGTCAAGATGGCGGACAAGATGGCGGACAAGATGGCGGACAAGATGGCGGACAAGATGGCGGACATAATGGCGGACAACATGGCGGACAAAATGACGGACAAGATGGCGGCCAAGATGGCGGCCAAGATGGCGGCCAAGATGGCGGCCAAGATGGCGGACAAGATGGCGGCCAAGATGGCGACCAATATGTCGAACAAGATGGCGGCCAAGATGGCGGACAAAATGGCGGCCAAGATGGCGGACAATATGGCGGCCAAGATGGCGGACAAGATGGCGGCCAAGATGGCGGACAAGATGGCGGACACAAGATGGCGGACAAAATGGCAGACAAGATGGCGGCCAAGATGGCGGACAAAATGGCGGACAAAATGGCGGCCAAGATGGCGGACAAGATGGCGGACAAGATGGCGACCAAAATGGCGGACAAGATGGCGGACAAGATGGCGGACAAGATGGCGGACACAAGATGGCGGACAAGATGGCGGACAAGATGGCGGCCAAGATGGCGGCAAAGATGGCGGCAAAGATGGCGGCCAAGATGGCGGACAAAATGGCGGCCAAGATGGCGGACAAGATGGTGGAAAAGATGGCGGCCAAGATGGCGGCCAAGATGGCGGACCAGATGGCGGACAAGATGGCGGACACAAGATGGCAGACAATATGGCGGACAAGATGGCGGACAATATGGCGGAAAAGATGGCGGACAAGATGGCGGACAAGATGGCGGACAAGATGGCGGACAAGATGGCGGACAAGATGGCGGACAAGATGGCGGACAAGATGGCGGCCAAAATGGCGGCCAAGATGGCGGCCAAGATGGCTGCCAGGATGGTGCCCAATATGGCGGCCAAGATGGCGGCCAATATAGCGGCCAAGATGGCAGACAAGATGGCGGACAAGATGGCGGACAAGATGGCGAACAAGATGGTGGACACAAAATGGCGGACAAGATGGCTGACCAGATGGCGGCCAAGATGGCGAACAAGATGGCGGACAAGATGGCGACCAATATGGCGAACAAGATGGCGGCCAAGATGGCGGACAAAATGGCGGCCAAGATGGCGGACAATATGGCGGCCAAGATGGCGGACAAGATGGCGGACCAAGATGGCGGACAAGATGGCGGACAAGATGGCGGCCAAGATGGCGGACAAGATGGTGGACCAAGATGGCGGACCAAGATGGCGGACAAGATGGCGGACAAGATGGCGGACAAAATGGCGGACAAGATGGCGGATAAGATGGCGACCAACATGGCGGACAAGATGGCGGACAAGATGGCGAACAAGATGACGGCCAAGATGGCGGACAAGATGGCGGACACAAGATGGCGGACAAGATGGCGGACAAGATGGCGGACAAGATGGCGGCCAAGATGGCGGACAAGATGGCGGACAAGATGGCGGACAAGATGGCGGACAAGATGGCGGAAACAAGATGGTGGACAAAATGGCAGACAAGATGGCGGCCAAGATTGCGGCCAAGATGGCGGACAAGATGGCGGCCAAGATGGCGGTTAAGATGGCGGACAAGATGGCGAAAGAAATGGCGGCCAAGATGGCGGACAAGATGGCGGACACAAGATGGCGGTTAAGATGGCGGACAAGATGGCGGACAAGATGGCGGACAAGATGGCGGAGAAGATGGTGGCCAATATGGCGGACAACATGGCGGACAACATGGCGGCCAAGATGGCGGACAAGATGGCGGCCAAGATGGCGGCCAAGATGGCGGACAAGATGGCGGACACAAGATGGCGAACACAAGATGGCGGACAAGATGGCGAACAAGATGGCGGACAAGATGGCGGCCTAGATGGCGGACAAGATGGCGGACAAGATGGCGTACACAAGATGGCAGACAAAATGGCGGACAAGATGGCGGACACAAGATGGCTGACAAGATGGCGGCCAATATGGCGGACAAGATGGCGGCCAAGATGGCGAACAAGATGGCGGCCAAGATGGCGGACAAAATGGCGGCCAAGATGGCGGACAAGATGGCGGACAAGATGGCGGACAAGATGCCGGACAAGATGGCGGCCAATATGGCGGACAAGATGGCGGCCAAGATGGCGGACAAGATGGCGGACAAGATGGCGGACAAGATGGCGGTCAAGATGGCGGCCAAGATGGCAAACAACATGGCGGACAAGATGGCGGCCAGGATGGCGGACAACATGGCGGACAAGATGGCGGACAAGATGGCGGACATGATGGCGGCCAAGATGGCGGCCAAAATGGCGGCCAAGATGGCGGACAAGATGGTGGACACAAGATGATGGACAAAATGGCGGCCAAGATGGCGGACAAGATGGCGGACAAGATGGCGGTCAAGATGGCGGACAAGATGGCGGACAAGATGGCGGCCAAGATGGCGGACAAGATGCCGGAAAAAATGGCGGCCAAGATGGTGGCCAAGGTGGCGGACAAGATGGCGGACAAGATGGCGGTCAAGATGGCGGCCAAGATGGCAAACAACATGACGGCCAAGATGGCGGACAAGATGGCGGACAAGATGGCGGACAAGATGGCGGACAAGATGGCGGACAAGATGGCGGACAAGATGGCGGACAAGATGGCGGACAAGATGGCGGACAAGATGGCGGACAAGATGGCGGACAAAATGGCAGACAAGATGGCGGCCAAGATTGCGGCCAAGATGGCGGACAAGATGGCGGCCAAGATGGCGGTTAAGATGGCGGACAAGATGGCGAAAGAAATGGCGGCCAAGATGGCGGACAAGATGGCGGCCAAGATGGCGGACAAGATGGCGGACAACATGGCGGACAACATGGCGGCCAAGATGGCGGACAAGATGGCGGCCAAGATGGCGGACAAGATGGCGGACAAGATGGCGGACACAAGATGGCGAACACAAGATGGCGGACAAGATGGCGAACAAGATGGCGGACAAGATGGCGGCTTAGTTTGCGGACAAGATGGCGGACAAGATGGCGTACACAAGATGGCAGACAAAATGGCGGACAAGATGGCGGAAAAGATGGCGGACACAAGATGGCGGACAAGATGGCGGCCAATATGGCGGACAAGATGGCGGCCAAGATGGCGAACAAGATGGCGGAAAAAATGGCAAACAAGATGGCGGACTAGATGGCAGACAAGATGGCGGACAAGATGGCGGACAAGATGCCGGACAAGATGGCGGACAAGATGGCGGACAAAATGGCGGACAAGATGGCGGACAAGATGGCGGACATTATGGCGGACACAAGATGGCGGACAAGATGGCGGACAAGATGGCACACAAGATGGCGCCCAGGGTGGCGGCCAAGATGGCGGACAAGATGGCGGAAAAAATGGCAAACAAGATGGCGGACAAGATGGCGGACACAAGATGGCGAACACAAGATGGCGGACAAGATGGCGAACAAGATGGCGGACAAGATGGCGGCCTAGTTGGCGGACAAGATGGCGGACAAGATGGCGTACACAAGATGGCAGACAAAATGGCGGACAAGATGGCGGACACAAGATGGCGGACAAGATGGCGGCCAATATGGCGGACACAAGATGGCGGACAAGATGGCGGGCAAGATGGCAGACAAGATGGCGGACAAGATGGCGGACTAGATGGCAGACAAGATGGCGGACAAGATGGCGGACAAGATGCCGGACAAGATGGCAGACAAGATGGCGGACACAAAATGGCGGACAAGATGGCGGACAAGATGGCGGACATGATGGCGGACACAAGATGGCGGACAAGATGGCGGACAAGATGGCGGACAAGATGGCGCCCAGGGTGGCGGCCAAGATGGCGGCCAATATAGCGGCCAAGATGGCAGACAAGATGGCGGACAAGATGGCGGACAAAATGGCGGACAAGATGACGGACACAAGATGGCGGACAAGATGGCGGAAAAGATGACGGACAAGATGGCGGACAAGATGGCGGACAAGATGGCGGACAAGATGGCGGACAAGATGGCGGACAAGATGGCGGACAAGATGGCGGACTAGATGGCGGACTAGATGGCGGACACAAGATGGCGGACAAGATGGCGGACAAGATGGCGGACACAAGATGGTGGACAAGATGGCGGACAAGATGATGGACAAGATGGCGGCCAAGATGGCGGACAAGATGGCGGACAAGATGGCGGGCACAAGATGGCGGAAAAGATGGCGGACAAGATGCCGGACAAGATGGCAGCCAAGATGGCGGTCAAGATGGCGGACAAGATGGCGGACAAGATGGCGGACAAGATGGCGCACAAGATGGCGGACAAGATGGCAGACAAGATGGGGGACAAGATGGCGGACAAGATGGCAGACAGGATAGCAGACAAGATGGCGGACAAAATGGCGGACAAGATGGCGGACAAGATGGCGGACAAGATGGCGACTAAGATGGCGGACAAGCTGGGGGACAAGATGGCGGACAAGATGGCGGCTAAGATGGCGGACAAGATGGTGGACAAGATGGCGGACAAGATGGCGGACAAGATGGCGGACAAGATGGCGGACACAAGATGGCGGACAAGATGGCGGACAAGATGGCGGACACAAGATGGCGGACAAGATGGTGGACAAGGTGGCGGCCAAGTTGGCGGAAAAGATGGCGGACAAGATGGCGGACACAAGATGGCGGAAAAGATGGCGGACAAGATGCCGGACAAGATGGCGGACAAGATGGCGGACAAGATGGCGGGCAAGATGGCGGACAAGATGGCGGACACAAGATGGCGGACAAGATGGCGGACAAGATGGCGGACAAGATGCCGGACAAGATGGCGGACATAATGGCGGACAACATGGCGGACAAGATGACGGACAAGATAGCGGACAAGATGGCGGACAAGATGGCGGACAAGATGTCGCACAAGATGTCGCACAAGATGGCGGACAAGATGGCAGCCAAGATGGCGGTCAAGATGGCGGACAAGATGGCGGACAAGATGGCGGACAAGATGGCGCACAAGATGGCGGACAAGATGGCAGACAAGATGGGGGACAAGATGGCGGACAAGATGGCGGACAGGATAGCAGACAAGATGGCGGACAAAATGGCGGACAATATGGCGGACAAGATGGCGGACAAGATGGCGACTAAGATGGCGGACAAGCTGGGGGACAAGATGGCGGACAAGATGGCGGCTAAGATGGCGGACAAGATGGTGGACAAGATGGCAGACAAGATGGCGGACAAGATGGCGGACAAGATGGCGGACACAAGATGGCGGACAAGATGGCGGACAAGATGGTGGACAAGATGGCGGCCAAGATGGCGGTTAAGATGGCGGACAAGATGGCGGACAAGATGGCGGACAAGATGGCGGACACAAGATGGCGGACAAGATGGTGGGCAAGATGGTGGACAAGATGGCGGCCAAGATGGCGGTTAAGATGGCGGACAAGATGGCGGACACAAGATGGCGGAAAAGATGGCGGACAAGATGCCGGACAAGATGGCGGACAAGATGGCGGACAAGATGGCGGACAAGATGGCAGACAAGATGGCGGACAAGATGGCAGACAAGATGGCGGACACAAGATGGCGGACAAGATGACGGGCAAGATGGCGGACAAGATGCCGGACAAGATGGCGGACAACATGGCGGACAAAATGGCGGCCAAGATGGCGGACAACATGGCGGACAAGATGGCAGACAAGATGGCGGACACAAGATGGCGGACAAGATGGCGGACAAGATGGCGGACAAGATGGCGGACAAGATGGCGAACACAAGATGGCGGACAAGATGGCGGACAAGATGGCGGACAAGATGCCGGACAAGATGGCGGACAAGATGGCGGACACAAGATGGCGGACAAGATGGCGGACAAGATGGCGGACTAGATGGCAGACAAGATGGCGGACAAAATGGCGGACAAGATGCCGGACAAGATGGCAGACAAGATGGCGGACACAAGATGGCGGACAAGATGGCGGACAAGATGACGGACACAAGATGGCGGACAAGATGGCGGACAAGATGGTGGACAAGATGGCGGCCAAGATGGCGGTTAAGATGGCGGACAAGATGGCGGACACAAGATGGCGGAAAAGATGGCGTAAAAGATGCCGGACAAGATGGCGGACAAGATGGCGGTCAAGATGGCGGACAAGATGGCGGACAAGATAGCGGACAACATGGCGGACAACATGGCGGACAAGATGGCGGACAAGATGACGGAGAAGATGGTGGATAAGATGGCGGACAAGATGGCGGCCAAAATGGCGGACAAGATGGCGGACAACATGGCGGCCAAGATGGCGACCAAGATGGTGGCCAAGATGGCGGACACAAGATGGCGGACAAGATGGCAGACAAGATGGCGGACACAAGATGGCGGACAAGATGGCGGACAAGACGGTGGACAAGATGGCGGCCAAGATGGCGATTAAGATGGCGGACAAGATGGCGGACACAAGATGGCGGAAAAGATGGCGGACAAGATGCCGGACAAGATGGCGGACAAGATGGCGGACAAGATGCCGGACAAGATGGCGGACAAGATGGCAGACAAGATGGCAGACAAGATGGCGGACAAGATGGCGGACAAGATAACGGACAAGATGGCGGACATAATGGCGGACAACATGACGGACAAGACGACGGACAAGATGGCGGACAAGATGGCGGCCAAAATGGCGGACAAGATGGCGGACAAGATGGCGGACAAGATGGCGGACACAAGATGGCGGACAAGATGGCGGACAAGATGGCGCCCAGGGTGACGGCCAAGATGGCGGACAAGATGGCGGCCAAGATGGCGGACAACATGGCGTCCAAGATGGCGGACAAGATGGCGGACAAGATGGCGGACAAGATGGCGGACAAGATGGCAGACAAGATGGCGGAAAAGATGGCGGACAAGATGGTGGACAAGATGGCGGAAAAGATGGCGGACAAGATGGCGGACAAGATGGCGGACACAAGATGGCGGAAAAGATGGCGGACAAGATGCCGGACAAGATGGCAGCCAAGATGGCGGTCAAGATGGCGGACAAGATGGCGGACAAGATGGCGGAAAAGATGGCGGACAAGATGCCGGACAAGATGGCAGCCAAGATGGCGGCCAAGATGGCGGTCAAGATGGCGGACAAGATGGCGGACAAGATGGCGCACAAGATGGCGGACAAGATGGCAGACAAGATGGGGGACAAGATGGCGGACAAGATGGCGGACAAGATGGCAGCCAAGATGGCGGCCAAGATGGCGGCCAAGATGGTGGTCAAGATGGCGGACAAGATGGCGGACAAGATGGCGCACAAGATGGCGGACATAATGGCAGACAAGATGGCGGACACAAGATGGCGGACAAGATGGCGGACAAGATGGCGGACACAAGATGGCGGACACAAGATGGCGGAAAAGATGGCGGACAAGATGGCGGACAAGATGGCGGACAAGATGGCGAACACAAGATGGCGGACAAGATGGCGGACAAGATGGCGGAAAAGATGGCGGACAAGATGCCGGACAAGATGGCAGCCAAGATGGCGGTCAAGATGGCGGACAAGATGGCGGACACAAGATGGCGGAAAAGATGGCGGACAAGATGGCAGCCAAGATGGCGGTCAAGATGGCGGACAAGATGGCGGACAAGATGGCGGAAAAGATGGCGGACAAGATGCCGGACAAGATGGCAGCCAAGATGGCGGCCAAGATGGCGGTTAAGATGGCGGACAAGATGGCGGACAAGATGGCGCACAAGATGGCGGACAAGATGGCAGACAAGATGGGGGACAAGATGGCGGACAAGATGCCGGACAAGATGGCAGCCAAGATGGCGGCCAAGATGGCGGTCAAGATGGCGGACAAGATGGCGGACAAGATGGCGCACAAGATGGCGGACATAATGGCAGACAAGATGGCGGACACAAGATGGCGGACAAGATGGCGGACAAGATGGCGGACACAAGATGGCGGACACAAGATGGCGGACAAGATGGCGGACAAGATGGTGGACAAGATGGCGGAAAAGATGGCGGACAAGATGGCGGACAAGATGGCGGACACAAGATGGCGGAAAAGATGGCGGACAAGATGCCGGACAAGATGGCAGCCAAGATGGCGGTCAAGATGGCGGACAAGATGGCGGACAAGATGGCGGAAAAGATGGCGGACAAGATGCCGGACAAGATGGCAGCCAAGATGGCGGCCAAGATGGCGGTCAAGATGGCGGACAAGATGGCGGCCAAGATGGCGCACAAGATGGCGGACAAGATGGCAGACAAGATGGGGGACAAGATGGCGGACAAGATGGCGGACAGGATAGCAGACAAGATGGCGGACAAAATGGCGGACAAGATGGCGGACAAGATGGCGGACAAGATGGCGGCTAAGATGGCGGACAAGCTGGGGGACAAGATGGCGGACAAGATGGCGGCTAAGATGGCGGACAAGATGGTGGACAAGATGGCAGACAAGATGGCGGACAAGATGGCGGACAAGATGGCGGACACAAGATGGCGGACAAGATGGCGGACAAGATGGCGGACACAAGATGGCGGACAAGATGGCGGACAAGATGGTGGACAAGGTGGCGGCCAAGATGGCGGTTAAGATGGCGGACAAGATGGTGGACACAAGATGGCGGAAAAGATGGCGGACAAGATGCCGGACAAGATGGCGGAAAAGATGGCGGACAAGATGGCGGGCAAGATGGCAGACAAGATGGCGGACACAAGATGGCGGACAAGATGGCGGACAAGATGGCGGACAAGATGCCGGACAAGATGGCGGACAAGATGGCGGACAACATGGCGGACAAGATGACGGACAAGATAGCGGACAAGATGGCGGACAAGATGGCGGACAAGATGTCGCACAAGATGTCGCACAAGATGGCGGACAAGATGGCGGACAAGATGGCGGACAAGATGGCGGCCAAAATGGCGGACAAGATGGCGGACAAGATGACGGACAAGATGGCGGCCAAGATGGTGGCCAAGATGGCGGACAAGATGGCGGCCAAGATGGCAGACAAGATGGCGGACAAGATGGCGGACAAGATGGCGGACAAGATGGCGGACAAGATGGCGGACAAGATGGCGGACAAGATGGCGGACAAGATGGCGGACAATATGGCGGACAAGATGGCGGACAAGATGGCGGCCGACATGGCGGACAAGATGGCGGACAAGATGGCGGACAAGATGGCGGACAAGATGGTGGACAAGATGGTGGACAAGATGGCGGCCAACATGGCGAAAAAGATGGCGGACAAGATGGCGGACACAAGATGGCGGAAAAGATGTCGGACAAGATGCCGGACAAGATGGCGGCCAACATGGCGGTCAAGATGGCGGACAAGATGGCGGACAAGATGGCGGACAAAATGGCGGACAAGATGGCGGACAAGATGGCGGACAAGATGGCGGCCAAGATGGCGGTCAAGATGGCGGACAAGATGGCGGACAAGATGGCGGACAAGATGGCGGACAAGATGGCGGACACAAGATGGCGGACAAGATGGCGGACAAGATGGCGGACAAGATGGTGGACAAGATGGCGGCCAAGATGTCGGTTAAGATGGCGGACAAGATGGCGGACACAAGATGGCGGAAAAGATGGCGGACAAGATGCCGGACAAGATGGCAGACAAGATGGCAGACAAGATGGCGGACAACATGGCGTCCAAGATGGCGGACAAGATGGCGGACAAGATGGCGCCCAGGGTGACGGCCAAGATGGCGGACAAGATGGCGGCCAAGATGGCGGACAAGATGGCGGACAAGATGGCAGACAAGATGGTGGCCAAGATGGCGGACAAGATGGCGAACACAAGATGGCGGACAAGAAGGCGAACAAGATGGCGGACAAGATGGCGGACACAAGATGGCGGCCAAGATGGCGGACAACATGGCGTCCAAGATGGCGGACAAGATGGCGGACAAGATGGCGGACAAGATGGCGGACAAGATGCCGGAGAAGATGGCGGACATAATGGCAGACAAGATGGCGGACACAAGATGGCGGACAAGATGGCGGACAAGATGGCGGACACAAGATGGCGGACACAAGATGGCGGACAAGATGGCGGACAAGATGTTGGACAAGATGGCGGAAATGATGGCGGACAAGATGGCGGACCAGATGGCGGACACAAGATGGCGGAAAAGATGGCGGACAAGATGCCGGACAAGATGGCAGCCAAGATGGCGGTCAAGATGGCGGACAAGATGGCGGACAAGATGGCGGACAAGATGGCGGACAAGATGGCGGACAAGATGGTGGACAAGATGGCGGCCAAGATGGCGGTCAAGATGGCGGACAAGATGGCGGACAAGATGGCGGACAAGATGGCGGACAAGATGGCGGACTAGATGGCAGACAAGATGGCGGACAAGATGGCGGACCAAATGCCGGACAAGATGGCAGACAAGATGGCGGACACAAGATGGCGGACAAGATGGCGGACAAGATGCCGGACAAGATGGCGGACAACATGGCGGACAAAATGACGGACAAGATGGCGGACAAGATGGCGAACAAGATGGCGCCCAGGGTGGCGGACAAGATGGCGGACAAGATGGTGGACAAGATGGCGGCCAAGATGGCGGCCAAAATGGCGGACAAGATGGCGGACAAGATGGCGGACAAGATGGCGGACAACATGGCGGACAAGATGGCAGACAAAATGGCGGACACAAGATGGCGGACAAGATGGCGGACTAGATGGCGGACAGGATAGCAGACAAGATGGCGGACAAAATGGCGGACAAGATGGCGGACAAGATGGCGGACAATATGGCGGACAAGATGGCGGACAAGATGCCGGACAAGATGGCAGACAAGATGGCGGACAAGATGGCAGACAAGATGGCGGACACAAGATGGCGGACAAGATGGCGGACAAGATGCCGGACAAGATGCCGGACAAGATGGCGGACAAGATGGCGGACAAGATGACGGACAAGATGGCGGACAAGATGGCGGACAAGATGGCGGCCAAAATGGCGGACAAGATGGCGGACAAGATGGCGGACAAGATGGCGGACAAGATGGCGGACAAGATGGCGGGCAAGATGCCGGACAAGATGGTGGACATAATGGCGGACAACATGGCGGACAAGATGGCGGACAAGATGGCGGACAAGATGGCGCCCAGGGTGGCGGACAAGATGACGGACAAGATGGCGGACAAGATGGCGGACAAGATGGCGGACAAGATGGCGGTCAAGATGGCGGACAACATGGCGGACAAAATGACGGACAAGATGGCGGACAAGATGGCGAACAAGATGGCGGACAAGATGTCGGACTAGATGGCAGACAAGATGGCGGACAAGATGGCGGACAAGATGCCGGACAAGATGGCAGACAAAATGGCGGACACAAGATGGCGGACAAGATGGCGGACAAGATGGCGGACAAGATGGCGGACACAAGATGGCGGACAAGATGGTGGGCAAGATGGTGGACAAGATGGCGGCCAAGATGGCGGTTAAGATGGCGGACAAGATGGCGGACACAAGATGGCGGAAAAGATGGCGGACAAGATGCCAGACAAGATGGTGGACAAGATGGCGGACAAGATGCCGGACAAGATGGCAGACAAGATGGCGGACAAGATGGCAGACAAGATGGCGGACACAAGATGGCGGACAAGATGACGGACAAGATGGCGGACAAGATGCCGGACAAGATGGCGGACAACATGGTGGACAAAATGGCGGCCAAGATGGCGGACAACATGGCGGACAAGATGGCAGACAAGATGGCGGACACAAGATGGCGGACAAGATGGCGGACAAGATGGCGGACAAGATGGCGGACAAGATGGCGAACACAAGATGGCGGACAAGATGGCGGACAAGATGGCGGACAAGATGGCGGACAAGATGGTGGCCAGGATGGCGGCCAAGGTGGCGGACAACATGGCGGACAAGATGGCGGACAAGATGACGGACAAGATGGCGGACAAGATGCCGGACAAGATGGCGGACAAGATGGCGGACACAATACGGCGGACAAGATGGCGGACAAGATGGTGGACAAGATGGCGGCCAAGATGGCGGTTAAGATGGCGGACAAGATGGCGGACACAAGATGGCGGTCAAGATGGCGAACAAGATGGCGGACAAGATGGCGGACAAGATGATGGCCAAGATGGCGGACAACATGGCGGTTAAGATGACGGACAAGATGGCGTACAAGATGGTGGACAAGATGGCGGCCAAGATGGCGGTTAAGATGGCGGACAAGATGGCGGACACAAGATGGCGGAAAAGATGGCGGACAAGATGCCGGACAAGATGGCGGACAAGATGGCGGACAAGATGCCGGACAAGATGGCGGACAAGATGGCAGACAAGATGGCAGACAAGATGGCGGACAAGATGGCGGACAAGATGCCGGACAAGATGGCGGACATAATGGCGGACAACATGACGGACAAGATGACGGACAAGATGGCGGACAAGATGGGGGCCAAAATGGCGGACAAGATGGCGGACAAGATGGCGGACAAGATGGCGGACACAAGATGGCGGACAAGATGGCGGACAAGATGGCGGACAAGATGGCGCCCAGGGTGACGGCCAAGATGGCGGACAAGATGGCGGACAAGATGGGAGACAAGATGGTGGCCAAGATGGCGGACAAGATGGCGAACACAAGATGGCGGACAAGAAGGCGAACAAGATGGCGGACAAGATGGCGGACACAAGATGGCGGCCAAGATGGCGGACAACATGGCGTCCAAGATGGCGGAAAAGATGGCGGACAAGATGGCGGACAAGATGGCGGACAAGATGCCGGAGAAGATGGCGGACATAATGGCAGACAAGATGGCGGACACAAGATGGCGGACAAGATGGCGGACAAGATGGCGGACACAAGATGGCGGACACAAGATGGCGGACAAGATGGCGGACAAGATGGTGGACAAGATGGCGGAAAAGATGGCGGACAAGATGGCGGACAAGATGGCGGACACAAGATGGCGGAAAAGATGGCATACAAGATGCCGGACAAGATGGCAGCCAAGATGGCGGTCAAGATGGCGGACAAGATGGCGGACAAGATGGCGGACAAGATGGCGGACAAGATGGCGGACAAGATGCGGGACAAGATGGCGGCCAAGATGGCGGTCAAGATGGCGGACAAGATGGCGGACAAGATGGCGGACAAGATAGCGGTCAAGATGGCGGTTAAGATGGCGGACAAGATGGCGGCCAAGATGGCGGACAAGATGGCGGACAAGATGGTGGCCAAGATGGTGGTCAAGATGGTGGCCAAAGTGGCGGACAAGATGGCGGACAAGATGGCGGACAAGATGCCGGACAAGATGGTGGCCAAGATGGCGGACAAGATGGTGGCCAAGATGGTGGCCAAGGTGGCGAACAAGATGGCGGACAAGATGGCGGACAAGATGGCGGCCAAGATGGCTGCCGACATGGCGGACAAGATGGCGGCCAAGATGGCGGACAAGATGGCGGACAAGATGGCGGCCAAGGTGGCGGACAAGATGGCGGACAAGATGGCGGCCAAGGTGGCGGACAAGATGGCGGACAACATGGCGTCCAAGGTGGCGGACAAGACGGCGGAAAAGATGGCGGACAAGATGGCGGACAAGATGGCGGACAAGATGGAGGACAAGATGGCGGACAAGATGGCGGACAAAATGGCGGACAAAATGGCGGACAAGATGGCGGACAAGATGGCGGACACAAGATGGCAGACGCAAGATGGCGGACAAGATGACGGACAAGATGGCGGACAAGATGGCGGACAAGATGGCGGCTAAGATGGCATCCGAGATAGCGGCCAAGATGGCGGACAAGATGGCGGACAAGATGGCGGACAAGATGGCGGACAAGATGGCAGACACAAGATGGCAGACGCAAGATGGCAGACACAAGATGGCAGACGCAAGATGGCGGACAAGATGGCGGACAAGATGGCGGACAAGATGGCGGCTAAGATGGCGGCCGAGATGGCGGCCAAGATGGCGGACAAGATGGCGGCCAAGATGACGGACAAGATGGCGGACAAGATGGCGGCCAAGATGGCAGACAACATGGCGGCCAAGATGGCGGACAAGATGGCGGACAAGATGGTGGACAAGATGGCGGACAAGATGGCGGACAAGATGGCGGACAAGATGGCGGACAAGATGGCGACCAATTTGGCGGACAAGATGGCGGACAAGATGGCGGCCAAGATGGCGGACAAAATGGCGGCCAAGATGGCGGACAAAATGGCGGACAAGATGGCGGACAAGATGGCAGACACAAGATGGCAGACGCAAGATGGCGGACAAGATGACGGACAAGATGGCGGACAAGATGGCGGACAAGATGGCGGACAAGATGGCGGCCAAGATGGCGGCCAAGATGGCAGACAAGATGGCGGTTAAGATGGCGGACAAGATGGCGGACAAGATGGCGGACAAGATGGCGGACAAGATGGCGGACAAGATGGCGGACAATATGGCGGACAAGATGGCGGACACAAGATTGCGGACATGATGGCGGACACAAGATGGCGGACAAGATGGCGGACAAGATGGTGGACAAGATGGCGGACAAGATGGCGAACAAGATGGTGGACAAGATGGCGGACAAGATGGCGGACAAGATGGCGGACAAGATGGCGGACAAGATGGTGGACAAGATGGCGGCCAAGTTGGCGGAAAAGATGGCGGACAAGATGGCGGACACAAGATGGCGGAAAAGATGGCGGACAAGATGCCGGACAAGATGGCGGCCAACATGGCGGTCAAGATGGCGGACAAGATGGCGGACAAGATGGCGGACAAGATGGCGTACAAGATGCCGGTCAAGATGGCGGCCAAGATGGCGGTCAAGATGGCGGACAAGATGGCGGACAAGATGGCGGACAAGATGGCGGGCAAGATGGCGGACAAGATGGCGGACAAGATGGCGGACAAGATGGCGGACATAATGGCGGACAACATGGCGGACAAGATGGCGGAGAAGATGGCGGACAAGATGGCGGACAAGATGGCGGACAAGATGGTGGCCAAGATGGCAGACAAGATGGCGGACAAGATGGCGGACAAGATGGCGGACAAGATGGCGGCCAAGATGGCGGCCGACATGGCGGACAAGATGGCGGCCAAGATGGTGGCCAAGATGGTGGCCAAGATGGTGGCCAAGATGGTGGCCAAGGTGGCGGACAAGATGGCGGACAAGATGGCGGACAAGATGCCGGACAGGATGGCAGACAAGATGGCGGACAAGATGGTGGACAAGATGGTGGCCAAGGTGGCGGACAAGATGGCGGACAAGATGGCGGACAAGATGGCGGCCAAGATGGCGGCCGACATGGCGGACAAGATGGCGGCCAAGATGGCGGACAAGATGGCGGCCAAGATGGCAGACAAGATGGCGGACACAAGATGGCGGACAAGATGGCGGAAAAGATGGCGGACAAGATGCCGGACAAGATGCCGGACAAGATGGTGGCCAAGATGGTGGCCAAGGTGGCGGACAAGATGGCGGACAAGATGGCGGACAAGATGGCGGACAAGATGGCGGGCAAGATGGCGGACTAGATGGTGGACAAGATGGCGGCTAAGATAGCGGACAAGATGGCGGACAAGATGGCATACAAGATGGCGGACAAGATGGCAGACACAATACGGCGGACAAGATGGCGGACAAGATGGCGGACAAGATGGCGGACAAGATGGCGGACAAGATGCCGGACAAGATGGCGGCCAAGATGGCGGTCAAGATGGCGGACAAGATGGCGGACATAATGGCGGACAAGATGGCGGACAAGATGGCGGACACAATACGGCGGACAAGATGGCGGACAAGATGGTGGACAAGATGGCGGCCAAGATGGCGGTTAAGATGGCGGACAAGATGGCGGACACAAGATGGCAGTCAAGATGGCGAACAAGATGGCGGACAAGATGGCGGACAAGATGATGGCCAAGATGGCGGACAACATGACGGTTAAGATGACGGACAAGATCTTGTCCGCCATCTTGCCCGCCATCTTGTCCGCCATCTTGTCCGCCATCTTGTCCGCCATTTTGGCCGCCATCTTGTCCGCCATCTTGTCCGTCATCTTGTCCGTCATGTTGTCCGCCATTATGTCCGCCATCTTGTCCGGCATCTTGTCCGCCATCTTGTCCGCCATCTTGTCTGCTATCTTGCCCTTCATCTTGTCTGCCATCTTGTGTCCGCCATCTTGTCCGCCATCTTAACCGCCATCTTGCCCGCCATCTTGTCCGCCATCTTGTCCGCCATTTTGGCCGCCATCTTGTCCACCATCTTGTCCGTCATCTTGTCCGTCATGTTGTCCGCCATCTTGTCCGCCATTTCGGCCGCCATCTTGTTCGCCATCTTGTCCGTCATCTTGTCTGCCATCTTGTCCGCCATCTTGTCCGTCATCTTGTCCGCCATCTTGGCCGCCATCTTGGCCACCATCTTGTCCGGCATCTTGTCCGCCATCTTGTCCGCCATCTTGTCCGCCATCTTGTCTGCCATCTTGTCCGCCATCTTGTATGCCATCTTGTCTGCCATCTTGTCCGCCATCTTGTGCGCCATCTTGTCCGCCATCTTGTCCGCCATCTTGCCCGCCATCTTGTCCGCCATCTTGTCCGCCATCTTGTCCGCCATCTTGTCTGCCACCTTGGCCACCATCTTGGCCACCATCTTGTCCGGCATCTTGGCCGCCATTTTGGCCGCCATCTTGGTCGCCATCTTGGCCGCCATATTGGCCACCATCTTCTCCGCCATCTTGTCCGCCATATTGGTCGCCATCTTGTCCGCCATCTTGTCCGCCATCTTGTCCGCCATCTTGTCCGCCATCTTGTCCGCCATCTTGTCCGCCACCTTGGCCACCATCTTGGCCACCATCTTGTTCGCCATCTTGTCCGCCATCTTGTCCGCCATGTTGTCCGCCATCTTGGCCGCCATATTGGCCGCCATAATGGCCACCATCTTGGCCGCCATCTTGGCCGCCATCTTGGCCGCCATCTTGTCCGCCATCTTGTCCGCCATCTTGTCCGCCATCTTGTCCGCCATCTTGGCCGCCATATTGGCCGCCATCTTGGCCGCCATATTGGCCGCCATCTTGTCCGCCATCTTGTCCGCTATCTTGTCCGCCATCTAGGCCGCCATCTTGTCCGCCATCTTGGCCGTCATCTTGTCCGCCATCTTGCGTCTGCCATCTTGTGTCTGCCATCTTGTCTGCCATGTTGTCCGCCATCTTGTCCGCCATTTTGTCCGCCATCTTGGCCGCCATCTTGTCCGCCATCTTGTCCGCCAAATTGGTCGCCATCTTGTCCGCCATCTTGTCCGCCATCTTGTCCGCCATCTTGTCCGCCATCTTGTCCGCCATCTTGTCCGCCATCTTGACCGCCATCTTGTCCGCCATCTTGTCCACCATCTTTTCCGCCACCTTGGCCGCCATCTTGTCCGCCATCTTGTCCGCCATCTTGTCCGCCACCGTGGCCACCATCTTGACCACCATCTTGTCCGCCATCTTGGCCACCATCTTGTCCGGCATCTTGTCCGCCATCTTGTCCGCCATCTTGTCCGCCACCTTGGCCACCATCTTGGCCACCATCTTGTCCGCCATCTTGTCCGCCATTTTGTCCGCCATCTTGTCCGCCATGTTGGCCGCCATGTTGTCCGCCATCTTGGCCGCCATCTTGTCCGCCATGTTGTCCGCCATCTTGTCCGCCATCCTGTCCGCCATCTTGACCGCCATCTTAACCGCCATCTTGTCCGCCATCTTGTCCGCCATCTTGGCCGCCATCTTGGCCGCCATCTTGTCCGCCATCTTGTCCGCCATCTTGGCCGGCATCTTGTCCGCCATCTTGTCCGCCATCTTGGCCGCCATCTTGTCCGCCATGTCGGCAGCCATCTTGGCCGCCATCTTGTCCGCCATCTTGTCCGCCATCTTGTTCGCCACCTTGGCCACCATCTTGGCCACCATCTTGTCCGCCATCTTGGCCACCATCTTGTCCGGCATCTTGTCCGCCATCTTGTCCGCCATCTTTTCCGCCACTTTGGCCACCATCTTGACCACCATCTTGGCCACCATCTTGTCCGCCATCTTGTCCGCCATCTTGGCCGCCATCTTGTCCGCCATCTTAACCGCCATCTTGACCGCTATCTTGTCCGCCATCTTGTCCGCCATCTTGTCCGCCATCTTGACCGCCATCTTGGCCGCCATCTTGTCCCGCATCTTGTCCGCCATCTTGTCCGCCATCTTGTCCGCCATCTTGTCCGCCATCTTGTCCGCCATCTTTTCCGCCATCTTGTCCACCATCTTGTCCGCCATCTTGTCCGCCATCTTGTGTCCGCCATCTTGTGTCCGCCATCTTGTCCGCCATCTTGTCCGCCATCTTGTGTCCGCCATCTTGTCTGCCATTATGTCCGCCATCTTCTCCGGCATCTTGTCCGCCATCTTGTCCGCCATCTTTTCCGCCATCTTGGACGCCATGTTGTCCGCCATCTTGGCCGCCATCTTGTGTCCGCCATCTTGTCCGCCATCTTGTTCGCTCTCTTGTCCGCCATCTTGTGTTCGCCATCTTGTCCGCCATCTTGGCCACCATCTTGTCTCCCATCTTGTCCGCCATCTTGTCCGCCATCTTGGCCGTCACCCTGGGCGCCATCTTGTCCGCCATCTTGTCCGCCATCTTGTCCGCCATCTTGTGTCCGCCATCTTGTCCGCCATCTTGTCCGCCATCTTGTCCGCCATTTTGGCCGCCATCTTGTCCGCCATCTTGTCCGTCATCTTGTCCGTCATGTTGTCCGCCATTATGTCCGCCATCTTGTCCGGCATCTTGTCCGCCATCTTGTCCGCCATCTTGTCTGCCATCTTGTCTGCCATCTTGTCCGCCATCTTGTCCGGCATCTTGTCCGCCATCTTGTCCGCCATCTTGTCCGGCATCTTGTCCGCCATCTTTTCCGCCATCTTGTGTCCGCCATCTTGTCCGCCATCTTAACCGCCATCTTGGCCGCCATCTTGTCCGCCATCTTGTACGCCATCTTGTCCGTCATCTTAACCGCCATGTTGTCCGCCATCTTGGCCATCATCTTGTCCGCCATCTTGTCCGCCATCTTGTTCGCCATCTTGACCGCCATCTTGTGTCCGCCATCTTGTCCGCCATCTTAACCGCCATCTTGGCCGCCATCTTGTCCGCCATGTCGGCCGCCATCTTGGCCGCCATCTTGTCCGCCATCTTGTCCGCCATCTTGTCCGCCACCTAGGCCACCATCTTGGCCACCATCTTGTCCGCCATTTTGGCCGCTATCTTGTCAGGCATCTTGTCCGCCATCTTGTCCGCCATCTTGTCCGGCATTTTGTCCGCCATCTTGTCCGCCATCTTGTCCGTCATCTTGTCCGTCATGTTGTCCGGCATCTTGTCCGCCATCTTGTCCGGCATCTTGTCCGCCATCTTTTCCGCCATCTTGTGTCCGCCATCTTGTCCGCCATCTTTACCGCCATCTTGGCCGCCATCTTGTCCACCATCTTGTCCACCATCTTGTCCACCATCTTGTCCGCCATCTTGTGTCCGCCATCTTGTCCGCCATCTTGTCCGCCATCTTATGTCCGCCATGTTGTCTGCCATCTTGTCCGGCATCTTGTCCGCCATCTTGTCCGCCATCTTGTCTGCCATCTAGTCCGACATCTTGTCCGCCATCTTGTTCGCCATCTTGTCCGCCATCTTGTCCGTCATTTTGTCCGCCATGTTGTCCGCCATCTTGACCGCCATCTTGTCCGCCATCTTGTCCGCCATCTTGTCCGCCACCCTGGGCGCCATCTTGTCCGCCATCTTGTCCGCCATCTTGTCCGTCATATTGTCCGCCATGTTGTCCGCCATTATGTCCACCATCTTGTCCGGCATCTTGCCCACCATCTTGTCCGCCATCTTGTCCGCCATCTTGTGTCCGCCATCTTGTCTGCCATTATGTCCGCCATCTTGTCCGCCATCTTGTCCGCCATCTTGTCTGCCATTATGTCCGCCATCTTGTCCGCCATCTTGTCCGCCATCTTGTCCGCCATCTTGTCCGGCATCTTGTCCGCCATCTTGGCCGCCATCTTGTCCGCCATCTTGTCCGCCATCTTGTCCGCCATCTTGTTCGCCTTCTTGTCCGCCATCTTGTGTTCGCCATCTTGTCCGCCATCTTGGCCACCATCTTGTCTGCCATCTTGTCCGCCATCTTGTCCGCCATCTTGGCCGCCATCTTGTCCGCCATCTTGGCCGTCACTCTGGGCGCCATCTTGTCCGCCATCTTGTCCGCCATCTTGTCCGCCATCTTGTGTCCGCCATCTTGTCTGCCATCTTGTCTGCCATCTTGTCCGGCATCTTGTCCGCCATCTTTTCCGCCATCTTGTGTCCGCCATCTTGTCCGCCATCTTAACCGCCATCTTGGCCGCCATCTTGTCCACCATCTTGTCCGCCATCTTGTCCGCCATCTTGTCCGCCATCTTGTGTCCGCCATCTTGTCCGCCATCTTGTCTGCCATCTTGTCCGCCATCTTTTTCGCCATGTTGGCCGCCATCTTGTCCACCATCTTGTCCGCCATCTTGTCCGCCATCTTGTCCGCCATTTTGTCCGCCATTTTGTCCGCCATCTTGTCCGCCATCTTGACCGCCATGTTGGCGGCCATCTTGTCCGGCATCTTGTCCGCCATCTTTTGCGCCATCTTGTGTCCGCCATCTTGTCCGCCATCTTTTTCGCCATCTTGACCGCCATCATGGCCGCCATCTTGTCCGCCATCTTGTCCGCCATCTTGTCCGCCATCTTGTCCGCCATCTTGTCCGCCATCTTGTCCGCCATCTTGTCCGCCATCTTGTCCGCCATATTGTCCGCCATCTTGTCCGCCATCTTGTCCGCCATCTTGTCCGCAATCTTGTCCGCCATCTTGTCCGCCATCTTAACCGCCATCTTGTCTGCCATCTTGGCCGCCATCTTGTCCGCCATCTTGGCCACCATCTTGGCCGCCATCTTGTCCGTCATCTTGTCCGCCATCTTGTCCGCCATTTTGGCCGCCATCTTGTCCGCCATCTTGTCCGCCATCTTGTCCGCCATCTTGTGCGACATCTTGTCCGCCATCTTGTCTGCCATCTTGTCCGCTATCTTGTCCGTCATCTTGTCCGCCATGTTGTCCGCCATCTTGTCCGCCATCTTGTCCGGCATCTTGTCCGCCATCTTGTCCACCATCTTGTCCGCCATCTTGTGTCCGCCATCTTGTCTGCCATCTTGTCCGCCATCTTGTCCGGCATCTTGTCCGCCATCTTTTCCGCCATCTTGTCCGGCATCTTGTCCGCCATCTTTTCCGCCATCTTGTGTCCGCCATCTTGTCCGCCATCTTAACCGCCATCTTGGCCGCCATCTTGTCCACCATCTTGTCTGCCATCTTGTCCACCATCTTGTCCGCCATCTTGTCCGCCATCTTGTCCGCCATCTTGTGTCCGCCATCTTGTCCGCCATCTTGTCCGCCATCTTGTCTGCCATCTTGTCCACCATCTTGTCCGCCATCTTAGCCGCCATCTTGTCCGCCATCTTGTCCGCCATCTTGTCCGCCATCTTGTCCGCCATCTTAGCCGCCATCTTGTCCGCCATCTTGTCCGCCATCTTGTCCGCCATCTTGTCCGCCATTTTTTCCGCCATCTTGTTTGCTATCCTGTCCGCCATCTTGTCCGCCATCTTGTCCCCCATGTTGTCTGCCATCTTGTCCGCCATCTTGGCCGCCATCTTGTGCGCCATCTTGTCCGCCATCTTGTCCGCCATCTTGACCGCCATCTTGGCTGCCATCTTGTCCGGCATCTTGTCTGCCATCTTGTCCGCCATCTTGTGTCCGCCATCTTGTCCGCCATCTTGTCCGCCATCTTGGCCGCCATCTTGTCCACCATCTTGTCCGCCATCTTGTCCGCCATCTTGTGTCCGCCATCTTGTCCGCCATCTTGTCCGCCATCTTGTGTCCGCCATCTAGTCCGCCATCTTGTCCGCCATCTTGTCCGCCATCTTGTCCGCCATCTTGTCCGCCATCTTGTCCGTCATCTTGTCCGCCATCTTGTCCGCAATCTTGTGTCCGTCATCTTGTCCGTCATCTTGTCCACCATCTTGTCTGCCATCTTGCTTGCCATTTTTTCCGCCATCTTGTCCGCCATCTTGGCCGCCACCCTGGGCGCCATCTTGTCTGCCACCTTGGACGCCATGTTGTCCGTCATCTTGTCCGCCATCTTGTCCGCCATCTTGTCCGCCATTTTGGCCGCCATCTTGTCCGCCATCTTGTCCGCCATCTTGTCCGTCATCTTGTCCGCCATGTTGTCCGCCATTATGTCCGCCATCTTGTCCGGCATCTTGTCCGCCATCTTAACCGCCATCTTGTCCGCCATCTTGGACGCCATGTTGTTCGCCATCTTGGCCGCCATCTTGTCCGCCATCTTTTCCGCCATCTTTTCCGCCATCTTGTGTCCGCCATCTTGTCCACCATCTTGTCCGCCATCTTGTGTCCGCCATCTTGTCCGCCATATTGTCCGCCATCTTGTCCGCCATCTTGTCCGCCATCTTGGCCGCCATCTTGTCCGCCATCGTGGCCGTCACCCTGGGCGCCATCTTGTCCGCCATCTTGTCCGCCATCTTGTGTCCTCCATCTTGTCTGCCATCTTGTTCGCCATCTTGTCCGGCATCTTGTCCGCCATCTTTTCCGCCATCTTGTGTTCGCCATCTTGTCCGCCATCTTAACCGACATCTTGGCCGCCATCTTGTCCACCATCTTGTCCGCCATCTTGTCCGCCATCTTGTCCGCCATCTTGTCCGCCATCTTGTCCGCCATCTTGTCCGGCATCTTGTCCGCCATCTTTTCCGCCATCTTGTCCGGCATCTTGTCCGCCATCTTTTCCGCCATCTTGTGTCCGCCATCTTGTCCACCATCTTAACCGCCATCTTGGCCGCCATCTTGTCCACCATCTTGTCCGCCATCTTGTCCGCCATCGTGTCTGCCATCTTGTCCGCCATCTTGTCCGCCATCTTAGCCGCCATCTTGTCCGCCATCTTGTCCGCCATTTTGTCCGCCATCTTGTCCGCCATCTTGTCTGCTATCTTGTCCGCCATCTTGTCCGCCATCTTGTCCCCCATCTTGTCTGCCATCTTGTCCGCCATCTTGTCTGCCATCTTGTCCGCCATCTTGTCCGCCATCTTAGCCGCCATCTTGTCCGCCATCTAGTCCGCCATCTTGTCCGCCATCTTGTCCACCATCTTGTCCGCCATCTTGCTCGCCATCTTGTCCGCCATCTTGTCCGCCATCTTGTCCGCCATCTTGTCCGCCATCTTGTCCGCCATCTTGTCCGCCATCTTGTCCGCCATCTTGTCCGTCATCTTGTCCGCCATCTTGTCCGCCATCTTGTGTCCGTCATCTTGTCCGCCATCTTGTCCACCATCTTGTCTGCCATCTTGTTTGCCATTTTTTCCGCCATCTTGTCCGCCATCTTGGCCGCCACCCTGGGCGCCATCTTGTCTTCCATCTTGTCCGCCATCTTGTCCACCATCTTGTCCGCCATCTTGTCTGCCATCTAGTCCGCCATCTTGTCCGCCATCTTGTGTCCGCCATCTTGTCCACCATCTTGTCCGCCATCTTGTCCGCCATCTTGTGCGCTATTTCGTTCGCCATCTTGTCCGCCATCTTGTCCACCATCTTGTCCGCCATCTTGTCTGCCATCTAGTCCGCCATCTTGTCCGCCTTTTTGTCCGCCATCTTGTGTCCGCCATCTTGTCCGCCATATTGTCCGCCATCTTGTCCGCCATCTTGTCCGCCTTTTTGTCCGCCATTTTGTCTGCTATCCTGTCCGCCATCTTGTCCGCCATCTTGTCCCCCATCTTGTCTGCCATCTTGTCCGCCATCTTGGCCGCCATCTTGTGCGCTATTTCGTTCGCCATCTTGTCCGCCATCTTGTCCACCATCTTGTCCGCCATCTTGTCTGCCATCTAGTCCGCCATCTTGTCCGCCATCTTGTGTCCGCCATCTTGTCCGCCATCTTGTCCGCCATATTGTCCGCCATCTTGTCCGCCATCTTGTCCGCCATTTTGTCCGCCATCTTGTCTGCTATCCTGTCCGCCATCTTGTCCGCCATCTTGTCCCCCATCTTGTCCGCCATCTTGTGTCCGCCATCTTGTCCGCCATCTTGTCCGTCATCTTGTCTGCCATCTTTTCCGCCATCTTGTCCGCCATCTTGTGTCCGCCATCTTGGCCACCATCTTGTCCGCCATCTTGGCCGCCATCTTATGCGCTATTTCGTTCGCCATCTTGTCCGCCATCTTGTCCACCATCTTGTCCGCCATCTTGCTCGCCATCTTGTCCACCATCTTGTCCGCCATCTTACTCGCCATCTTGTCCGCCATCTTGTCCGCCATCTTGTCCGCCATCTTGTCCGCCATCTTGTCCGCCATCTTGTCCGCCATCTTGTCCGCCATCTTGTCCGTCATCTTGTCCGCCATCTTGTCCGCCATCTTGTGTCCGTCATCTTGTCCGCCATCTTGTCCACCATCTTGTCTGCCATCTTGTTTGCCATTTTTTCCGCCATCTTGTCCGCCATCTTGTCCGCCACCCTGGGCGCCATCTTGTCTGCCATCTTGTCCGCCATCTTGTCCGCCATCTTGTGTCCGCCATCTTGTCCGCCATCTTGTCCGCCATCTAGTCTGCCATCTTGTCCGCCATCTTGTCCGCCATCTTGTCCGCCATCTTGTGTCCGCCATCTTGTCCGCCATCTTGTCCGCCATCTTGTCCGCCATCTTGTCCGCCATCTTGTGTCCGCCATCTAGTCCGCCATCTAGTCCGCCATCTTGTCCGCCATCTTGTCCGCCATCTTGTCCGCCATCTTGTCCGCCATCTTGTGTCCGCCATCTTGTCCGCCATCTTGTCCGTCATCTTGTCTGCCATCTTTTCCGCCATCTTGTCCGCCATCTTTTCCGCCATCTTGTGTCCGCCATCTTGTCCGCCATCTTGTGTCCGCCATCTTGTCTGCCATCTTGTCCAGCATCTTGTCCGCCATCTTGTCCGCCATCTTGTCTGCCATCTAGTGCGCCATCTTGTCCACCATCTTATTCACCATCTTGGCCGCCACCCTGGGCGCCATCTTGTCCGCCATCTTGTACGCTATCTTGTCCGCCATCTTAACCGCCATGTTGTCCGCCATCTTGTCCGCCATCTTGTCCGCCACCCTGGGCGCCATCGTGTCCACCATCTTGTCCGCCATCTTGTCCGCCATTTTGTCCGCCATCTTAACCGCCATCTTGGCCGCCATCTTGTCCGCCATCTTGTGTCTGCCATCTTGTGTCTGCCATCTTGTCCGCCATCTTGTCCGCCATATTGTGTCCGCCATATTGTCCGCCATCTTGGCCGCCATCTTGACCGCAATCTTGGCCGCCATCTTGACCGCAATCTTGGCCGCCATCTTGTCCGGCATCTTGTCCGCCATCTTGTCCGCCATCTTGTCCGCCATCTTGTCCGCCATCTTGTGTCCGCCATCTTGTCTGCCATCTTGTCCGCCATCTTGTCTGCCATCTTGTCCGGCATCTTGTCCGCCATCTTGTGTCCGCCATCTTGTCCACCATCTTGTCCGCCATCTTGTGTCCGCCATCTTGTCTGCCATCTTGTCCGCCATCTTGTCTGCCATCTTGTCCTCCATCTTGTCCGCTATCTAGTCCGGCATCTTGTCCGCCATCTTGTCCGCCATATTGTCCGTCATCTTGTGTCCGCCATCTTGTCTGCCATCTTGTCCGCCATCTTGTCTGCCATCTTGTCCGCCATCTTGTCTGCCATCTTGTCCGGCATCTTGTCCGCCATCTTGTTCGCCATCTTGTCCGCAATCTTGTCCGCCATCTTGTCCGCCACCCTTGGCGCCATCTTGTCCGCCATCTTGTCCGTCATTTTGTCCGCCATCTTGTCCGCCATCTTGTCCGTCATCTTGTCCGCCATGTTGTCCGCCATTATGTCCGCCATCTTGTCCGCCATCTTGTCCGCCATCTTGCCCGCCATCTTGTCCGCCATCTTGTCCGCCATCTTGTCCGCCATTTTGGCCGCCATCTTGTCCGCCATCTTGTCCGCCATCTTGTCCGTCATCTTGTCCGCCATGTTGTCCGCCATTATGTCCGCCATCTTGTCCGGCATCTTGTCCGCCATCTTAACCGCCATCTTGTCCGCCATCTTGTGTCCGCCATCTTGTGTCCGCCATCTTGTCCGCCATCTTGTCCACCATCTTGTCCGCCATCTTGTCTGCCATCTAGTCCGCCATCTTGTCCGCCATCTTGTGTCCGCCATCTTGTCCGCCATCTTGTCCGCCATCTTGTCCGCCATCTTGTGCGCTATTTCGTTCGCCATCTTGTCCGCCATCTTGTCCACCATCTTGTCCGCCATCTTGTCTGCCATCTAGTCCGCCATCTTGTCCGCCATCTTGTGTCCGCCATCTTGTTCGCCATCTTGTCCGCCATATTGTCCGCCATCTTGTCCGCCATCTTGTCCGCCTTTTTGTCCGCCATCTTGTCTGCTATCCTGTCCGCCATCTTGTCCGCCATCTTGTCCCCCATCTTGTCCGCCATCTTGTCCGCCATCTTGGCCGCCATCTTGTGCGCTATTTCGTTCGCCATCTTGTCCGCCATCTTGTCCACCATCTTGTCCGCCATCTTGTCTGCCATCTAGTCCGCCATCTTGTCCGCCATCTTGTGTCCGCCATCTTGTCCGCCATCTTGTCCGCCATTTTGTCCGCCATCTTGTCTGCTATCCTGTCCGCCATCTTGTCCGCCATCTTGTCCCCCATCTTGTCCGCCATCTTGTGTCCGCCATCTTGTCCGCCATCTTGTCCGTCATCTTGTCTGCCATCTTTTCCGCCATCTTGTCCGCCATCTTGTGTCCGCCATCTTGGCCACCATCTTGTCCGCCATCTTGGCCGCCATCTTATGCGCTATTTCGTCCGCCATCTTGTCCGCCATCTTGTCCGCCATCTTGGCCACCATCTTGTTCGCCATCTTGTCCGCCATCTCTTCCGCCATGATGTCCGCCATCTTGGCCGCCATATTGGCCGCCATATTGGCCACCATCTTGGCCACCATCTTGGCCGCCATCTTGGCCGCCATCTTGGCCGCCATCTTGGCCGCCATCTTGTCCACCATCTTTTCCGCCATCTTGTCCGCCATCTTTTCCGCCATCTTGTGTCCGCCATCTTGTCCGCCATCTTGTGTCCGCCATCTTGTGTCCGCCATCTTGTCTGCCATCTTGTCCAGCATCTTGTCCGCCATCTTGTCCGCCATCTTGTCTGCCATCTAGTGCGCCATCTTGTCCACCATCTTATTCACCATCTTGGCCGCCACCCTGGGCGCCATCTTGTCCGCCATCTTGTACGCTATCTTGTCCGCCATCTTAACCGCCATGTTGTCCGCCATCTTGTCCGCCATCTTGTCCGCCACCCTGGGCGCCATCGTGTCCACCATCTTGTCCGCCATCTTGTCCGCCATTTTGTCCGCCATCTTAACCGCCATCTTGGCCGCCATCTTGTCCGCCATCTTGTGTCTGCCATCTTGTGTCTGCCATCTTGTCCGCCATCTTGTCCGCCATATTGTGTCCGCCATATTGTCCGCCATCTTGGCCGCCATCTTGACCGCAATCTTGTCCGCCATCTTGACCGCAATCTTGGCCGCCATCTTGTCCGGCATCTTGTCCGCCATCTTGTCCGCCATCTTGTCCGCCATCTTGTCCGCCATCTTGTGTCCGCCATCTTGTCTGCCATCTTGTCCGCCATCTTGTCTGCCATCTTGTCCGGCATCTTGTCCGCCATCTTGTGTCCGCCATCTTGTCCACCATCTTGTCCGCCATCTTGTGTCCGCCATCTTGTCTGCCATCTTGTCCGCCATCTTGTCTGCCATCTTGTCCTCCATCTTGTCCGCTATCTTGTCCGGCATGTTGTCCGCCATCTTGTCCGCCATATTGTCCGTCATCTTGTGTCCGCCATCTTGTCTGCCATCTTGTCCGCCATCTTGTCTGCCATCTTGTCCGCCATCTTGTCTGCCATCTTGTCCGGCATCTTGTCCGCCATCTTGTTCGCCATCTTGTCCGCAATCTTGTCCGCCATCTTGTCCGCCACCCTTGGCGCCATCTTGTCCGCCATCTTGTCTGCCATCTAGTCCGCCATCTTGTCCGCCATCTTGTCCGCCATCTTGTCCGCCATCTTGTCCGCCATCTTGTGTCCGCCATCTTGTCCGCCATCTTGTTTGCCATCTTGTCCGCCATCTTGTCCGTCATCTTGTCCGCCATGTTGTCCGCCATTATGTCCGCCATCTTGTCCGGCATCTTGTCCGCCATCTTAACCGCCATCTTGTCCGCCATCTTGTGTCCGCCATCTTGTGTCCGCCATCTTGTCCGCCATCTTGTCCGCCATCTTGTCTGCCATCTTGTCCGTCATCTTGTCCGCCATCTTGTCCGCCATCTTGTCCGGCATCTTGTCCGCCATCTTTTCCGCCATCTTGTGTCCGCCATCTTGTCCGCCATCTTAACCGCCATCTTGTCCGCCATCTTGGCCGCCATCTTGTCCGCCATCTTGTCCGCCATCTTGTGTCCGCCATCTTGTCCGCCATCTTGTCCGCCATCTTGTGTCCGCCATCTTGTCCACCATCTTGTCCGCCATCTTGTCCGCCATCTTGACCGCCATCTTGTCCGGCATCTTGTCCGCCCTCTTGTCCGCCATCTTGTCCGCCATCTTGTCCGCCATCTTGTCCGCCATCTTGACCGCCATCTTGGCCGCCATCTTGTCCGGCATCTTTTCCGCCATCTTTTCCGCCATCTTGTGTCCGCCATCTTGTCCGCCATCTTGTCCGCCATCTTGGCCGCCATCTTGTCCACCATCTTGTCCGCCATCTTGTCCGCCATCTTGTGTCCGCCATCTTGTCCGCCATCTTGTCCGCCATCTTGTGTCCGCCATCTTGTCTGCCATCTTGTCCGGCATCTTGTCCGCCATCTTGGCCGCCATCTTGTCTGCCATCTAGTCCGCCATCTTGTCCGCCATCTTGTCCGCCATCTTGTCCGCCATCTTGTCCGCCATCTTGTGTCCGCCATCTTGTCCGCCATCTTAACCGCCATCTTGGCCGCCATCTTGTCCGGCATCTTGTCCGCCATCTTGTCCGCCATCTTGTCCGCCATCTTGTGTCCGCCATCTTGTCTGCCATCTTGTCCGCCATCTTGTCTGCCATCTTGTCCGGTATCTTGTCCGCCATCTTGTCCGGCATCTTGTCCACCATCTTGTCCGCCATCTTGTCCGTCATCTTGTCCGCCATCTTGTCCGCCATCTTGTCCGTCATCTTGTCCGCCATGTTGTCCGCCATTATGTCCGCCATCTTGTCCGCCATCTTGTCCGCCATCTTGTCCGCCATCTTGCCCGCCATCTTGTCCGGCATCTTGTCCGCCATCTTGTCCGCCATCTTGTCTGCCATCTTGGCCGCCATCTTGACCGGCATCTTGTACGCCATCTTGTCCGCCATCTTGTCCGCCATCTTGTCCGCCATCTTGACCGCCATGTTGGCCGCCATCTTGTCCGGCATCTTGTCCGCCATCTTTTCCGCCATCTTGTGTCCGCCATCTTGTCCGCCATCTTTTCCGCCAACTTGGCCGCCATCTTGTCCACCATCTTGTCCGCCATCTTGTCCGCCATCTTGTCCGCCATCTTGTCCGCCATCTTGTTCGCCATCTTGTCCGCCATCTTGTCCACCATCTTGTCCGCCATCTTGTCCGCCATCTTGTGTCCGCCATCTTGTCCGCAATCTTGTGTCCGCCATCTTGTCCGCCATCTTGTCCGCCATCTTGTCCGCCATCTTATCCGCCATCTTGACCGGCATCTTGGCCTCCATCTTGTCCGGCATCTTGTCCGCCATCTTGTCCGCCATCTTGTCCGCCATCTTGTGTCCGCCATCTTGTCCGGCATCTTGTCCGCCATCTTGTGCGCCATCTTGTCCGGCATCTTGTCCGCCATCTTGTCCGCCATCTTGTCCGCCATCTTGTCCACCATCTTGTCCGCCATCTTGTGTCCGCCATCTTGTCCGCCATCTTGTCCGCCATCTAGTCTGCCATCTTGTCCGCCATCTTGTCCGCCATCTTGTCCGCTATCTTGTCCGGCATCTTGTCCGCCATCTTGTCTGCCATCTTGTCCGCCATCTTGTCCGCCATCTTGACCGCCATCGTGGCCGCCATCTTGTCCGGCATCTTGTCCGCCATCTTGTCCGCCATATTGTCCGGCATCTTGTGTCCGCCATCTTGTCCGCCATCTTGTCCGCCATCTTGTCTGCCATCTTGTCCGCCATCTTGTCTGCCATCTTGTCCGGCATCTTGTCCGCCATCTTGCCCACCATGTTGTCCGCCATCTTGACCGCCATCTTGTCCGCCATCTTGGCCGCCATCTTGTCCGCCATCTTGTCCGCCATCTTGTCCGCCATCTTGTCCGCCATCTTGTGTCCGCCATCTTGTCCGCCAGTTTGACCGCCATCATGTCCGCCATCTTGTCCGCCATCTTGTCCGCCATCTTGTCCGCCATCTTGTCCGCCATCTTGTCCGTCATCTTGTCCGCCATGTTGTCCGCCATTATGTGTCCGCCATCTTGTCCGGCATCTTGTCCGCCATCTTGTCCGCCATCTTGTCCGGCATCTTGTCTGCCATCTTTTCCGCCATCTTGTCCGCCATCTTGTCCGCCATCTTGCCCGCCATCTTGTCCGCCATCTTGTCCGCCATCTTGTCTGCCATCTTGTCCGCCAGTTTGGCCGCCATCATGTCCGCCATCTTGTCCGCCATCTTGTCCGCCATCTTGTCCGCCATCTTGTCCGCCATCTTGTCCGTCATCTTGTCCGCCATGTTGTCCGCCATTATGTGTCCGCCATCTTGTCCGGCATCTTGTCCGCCATCTTGTCCGCCATCTTGTGTCCGCCATCTTATCCGCAATCTTGTCTGCCATCTTGTCCGCCATCTTGTCTGCCATCTTGTCCGGCATCTTGTCCGCCATCTTGTCCGCCATCTTTTCCGCCATCTTGTCCGCCATCTTTTCCGCCATCTTGTGTCCGCCATCTTGTTCGCCATCTTAACCGCCATCTTGGCCGCCAACTTGTCCACCATCTTGTCCGCCATCTTGTGTCCGCCATCTTGTCCGCCATCTTGTGTCCGCCATCTCGTCTGCCATCTTGTCCGGCATCTTGTCCGCCATCTTGTCCGCCATCTTGTCTGCCATCTAGTCCGCCATCTTGTCCGCCATCTTGTTTGCCATCTTGTCCGTCATCTTGTCCGGCATCTTGTCTGCCATCTTTTCCGCCATCTTGTCCGCCATCTTGTCCGCCATCTTGCCCGCCATCTTGACCGCCATCTTGTCCGCCATCTTGTCCGCCATCTTGTTTGCCATCTTGTCCGGCATCTTGTCCGCCATCTTGTCCGCCACCCTGGACGCCATCTTGTCCGCCATCTTGTCCGCCATCTTGTTTGCCATCTTGTCCGTCATCTTGTCCGGCATCTTGTCTGCCATCTTTTCCGCCATCTTGTCCGCCATCTTGTCCGCCATCTTGCCCGCCATCTTGACCGCCATCTTGTCCGCCATCTTGTCCGCCATCTTGTTTGCCATCTTGTCCGCCATCTTGTCCGCCATCTTGTCCGCCACCCTGGACGCCATCTTGTCCGCCATCTTGTCCGGCATCTTGTCCGCCATCTTGTCCGCCATCTTGTCCGGCATCTTGTCTGCCATCTTTTCCGCCATCTTGTCCGCCATCTTGTCCGCCATCTTGCCCGCCATCTTGTCCGCCATCTTGTCCGCCATCTTGTCTGCCATCTTGTCCGCCAGTTTGGCCGCCATCATGTCCGCCATCTTGTCCGCCATCTTGTCCGCCATCTTGTCCGCCATCTTGTCCGCCATCTTGTCCGTCATCTTGTCCGCCATGTTGTCCGCCATTATGTGTCCGCCATCTTGTCCGGCATCTTGTCCGCCATCTTGTCCGCCATCTTGTGTCCGCCATCTTATCCGCAATCTTGTCTGCCATCTTGTCCGCCATCTTGTCTGCCATCTTGTCCGGCATCTTGTCCGCCATCTTGTCCGCCATCTTTTCCGCCATCTTGTCCGCCATCTTTTCCGCCATCTTGTGTCCGCCATCTTGTTCGCCATCTTAACCGCCATCTTGGCCGCCAACTTGTCCACCATCTTGTCCGCCATCTTGTGTCCGCCATCTTGTCCGCCATCTTGTGTCCGCCATCTCGTCTGCCATCTTGTCCGGCATCTTGTCCGCCATCTTGTCCGCCATCTTGTCTGCCATCTAGTCCGCCATCTTGTCCGCCATCTTGTTTGCCATCTTGTCCGTCATCTTGTCCGGCATCTTGTCTGCCATCTTTTCCGCCATCTTGTCCGCCATCTTGTCCGCCATCTTGCCCGCCATCTTGACCGCCATCTTGTCCGCCATCTTGTCCGCCATCTTGTTTGCCATCTTGTCCGGCATCTTGTCCGCCATCTTGTCCGCCATCTTGTCTGCCATCTAGTCCGCCATCTTGTCCGCCATCTTGTTTGCCATCTTGTCCGTCATCTTGTCCGGCATCTTGTCTGCCATCTTTTCCGCCATCTTGTCCGCCATCTTGTCCGCCATCTTGCCCGCCATCTTGACCGCCATCTTGTCCGCCATCTTGTCCGCCATCTTGTTTGCCATCTTGTCCGCCATCTTGTCCGCCATCTTGTCCGCCACCCTGGACGCCATCTTGTCCGCCATCTTGTCCGTCATCTTGTCCGCCATCTTGTCCGCCATCTTGTCCGCCATCTTGTCCGCCATCTTGTCCGTCATCTTGTCCGCCATGTTGTCCGCCATTATGTGTCCGCCATCTTGTCCGGCATCTTGTCCGCCATCTTGTCCGCCATCTTGTCCGGCATCTTGTCCGCTATCTTGTCCGCCATCTTGTCCGCCATCTTGTCCGCCATCTTGTCCGCCATCTTGTCCGCCATCTTTTCCGCCATCTTGTGTCCGCCATCTTGTCCGCCATCTTAACCGCCATCTTGGCAGCCAACTTGTCCACCATCTTGTCCGCCATCTTGTCCGCCATCTTGTGTCCGCCATCTTGTCCGCCATCTTGTCCGCCATCTTGTCCGTCATCTTGTCCGCCATCTTGTCCGCCATCTTGTCCGCCATCTTGTCCGCCATCTTGTGCGCTATTTCGTTCGCCATCTTGTCCGCCATCTTGTCCACCATCTTGTCTGCCATCTTTTCCGCCATCTTTTCCGCCATCTTGTCCGCCATCTTGTCCGCCATCTTGCCCGCCATCTTGACCGCCATCTTGTCCGCCATCTTGTCCGCCATCTTGTTTGCCATCTTGTCCGCCATCTTGTCCGCCATCTTGTCCGCCACCCTGGACGCCATCTTGTCCGCCATCTTGTCCGTCATCTTGTCCGCCATCTTGTCCGCCATCTTGTCCGCCATCTTGTCCGCCATCTTGTCCGTCATCTTGACCGCCATCTTGTCCGCCATCTTGGCCGCCATCTTGTCCGCCATCTTGTCCGCCATCTTGTCCGCCATCTTGTCCGCCATCTTGTGTCCGCCATCTTGTCCGCCAGTTTGACCGCCATCATGTCCGCCATCTTGTCCGCCATCTTGTCCGCCATCTTGTCCGCCATCTTGTCCGCCATCTTGTCCGTCATCTTGTCCGCCATGTTGTCCGCCATTATGTGTCCGCCATCTTGTCCGGCATCTTGTCCGCCATCTTGTCCGCCATCTTGTCCGGCATCTTGTCTGCCATCTTTTCCGCCATCTTGTCCGCCATCTTGTCCGCCATCTTGCCCGCCATCTTGTCCGCCATCTTGTCCGCCATCTTGTCTGCCATCTTGTCCGCCAGTTTGGCCGCCATCATGTCCGCCATCTTGTCCGCCATCTTGTCCGCCATCTTGTCCGCCATCTTGTCCGCCATCTTGTCCGTCATCTTGTCCGCCATGTTGTCCGCCATTATGTGTCCGCCATCTTGTCCGGCATCTTGTCCGCCATCTTGTCCGCCATCTTGTGTCCGCCATCTTATCCGCAATCTTGTCTGCCATCTTGTCCGCCATCTTGTCTGCCATCTTGTCCGGCATCTTGTCCGCCATCTTGTCCGCCATCTTTTCCGCCATCTTGTCCGCCATCTTTTCCGCCATCTTGTGTCCGCCATCTTGTTCGCCATCTTAACCGCCATCTTGGCCGCCAACTTGTCCACCATCTTGTCCGCCATCTTGTGTCCGCCATCTTGTCCGCCATCTTGTGTCCGCCATCTCGTCTGCCATCTTGTCCGGCATCTTGTCCGCCATCTTGTCCGCCATCTTGTCTGCCATCTAGTCCGCCATCTTGTCCGCCATCTTGTTTGCCATCTTGTCCGTCATCTTGTCCGGCATCTTGTCTGCCATCTTTTCCGCCATCTTGTCCGCCATCTTGTCCGCCATCTTGCCCGCCATCTTGACCGCCATCTTGTCCGCCATCTTGTCCGCCATCTTATCCGCAATCTTGTCTGCCATCTTGTCCGCCATCTTGTCTGCCATCTTGTCCGGCATCTTGTCCGCCATCTTGTCCGCCATCTTTTCCGCCATCTTGTCCGCCATCTTTTCCGCCATCTTGTGTCCGCCATCTTGTTCGCCATCTTAACCGCCATCTTGGCCGCCAACTTGTCCACCATCTTGTCCGCCATCTTGTGTCCGCCATCTTGTCCGCCATCTTGTGTCCGCCATCTCGTCTGCCATCTTGTCCGGCATCTTGTCCGCCATCTTGTCCGCCATCTTGTCTGCCATCTAGTCCGCCATCTTGTCCGCCATCTTGTTTGCCATCTTGTCCGTCATCTTGTCCGGCATCTTGTCTGCCATCTTTTCCGCCATCTTTTCCGCCATCTTGTCCGCCATCTTGTCCGCCATCTTGCCCGCCATCTTGACCGCCATCTTGTCCGCCATCTTGTCCGCCATCTTGTTTGCCATCTTGTCCGCCATCTTGTCCGCCATCTTGTCCGCCACCCTGGACGCCATCTTGTCCGCCATCTTGTCCGTCATCTTGTCCGCCATCTTGTCCGCCATCTTGTCCGCCATCTTGTCCGCCATCTTGTCCGTCATCTTGACCGCCATCTTGTCCGCCATCTTGGCCGCCATCTTGTCCGCCATCTTGTCCGCCATCTTGTCCGCCATCTTGTCCGCCATCTTGTGTCCGCCATCTTGTCCGCCAGTTTGACCGCCATCATGTCCGCCATCTTGTCCGCCATCTTGTCCGCCATCTTGTCCGCCATCTTGTCCGCCATCTTGTCCGTCATCTTGTCCGCCATGTTGTCCGCCATTATGTGTCCGCCATCTTGTCCGGCATCTTGTCCGCCATCTTGTCCGCCATCTTGTCCGGCATCTTGTCTGCCATCTTTTCCGCCATCTTGTCCGCCATCTTGTCCGCCATCTTGCCCGCCATCTTGTCCGCCATCTTGTCCGCCATCTTGTCTGCCATCTTGTCCGCCAGTTTGGCCGCCATCATGTCCGCCATCTTGTCCGCCATCTTGTCCGCCATCTTGTCCGCCATCTTGTCCGCCATCTTGTCCGTCATCTTGTCCGCCATGTTGTCCGCCATTATGTGTCCGCCATCTTGTCCGGCATCTTGTCCGCCATCTTGTCCGCCATCTTGTGTCCGCCATCTTATCCGCAATCTTGTCTGCCATCTTGTCCGCCATCTTGTCTGCCATCTTGTCCGGCATCTTGTCCGCCATCTTGTCCGCCATCTTTTCCGCCATCTTGTCCGCCATCTTTTCCGCCATCTTGTGTCCGCCATCTTGTTCGCCATCTTAACCGCCATCTTGGCCGCCAACTTGTCCACCATCTTGTCCGCCATCTTGTGTCCGCCATCTTGTCCGCCATCTTGTGTCCGCCATCTCGTCTGCCATCTTGTCCGGCATCTTGTCCGCCATCTTGTCCGCCATCTTGTCTGCCATCTAGTCCGCCATCTTGTCCGCCATCTTGTTTGCCATCTTGTCCGTCATCTTGTCCGGCATCTTGTCTGCCATCTTTTCCGCCATCTTGTCCGCCATCTTGTCCGCCATCTTGCCCGCCATCTTGACCGCCATCTTGTCCGCCATCTTGTCCGCCATCTTGTTTGCCATCTTGTCCGGCATCTTGTCCGCCATCTTGTCCGCCACCCTGGACGCCATCTTGTCCGCCATCTTGTCCGCCATCTTGTTTGCCATCTTGTCCGTCATCTTGTCCGGCATCTTGTCTGCCATCTTTTCCGCCATCTTGTCCGCCATCTTGTCCGCCATCTTGCCCGCCATCTTGACCGCCATCTTGTCCGCCATCTTGTCCGCCATCTTGTTTGCCATCTTGTCCGCCATCTTGTCCGCCATCTTGTCCGCCACCCTGGACGCCATCTTGTCCGCCATCTTGTCCGCCACCCTGGACGCCATCTTGTCCGCAATCTTGTCCGTCATCTTGTCCGCCATCTTGTCCGCCATCTTGTCCGCCATCTTGTCCGCCATCTTGTCCGTCATCTTGTCCGCCATGTTGTCCGCCATTATGTGTCCGCCATCTTGTCCGGCATCTTGTCCGCCATCTTGTCCGCCATCTTGTCCGGCATCTTGTCCGCTATCTTGTCCGCCATCTTGTCCGCCATCTTGTCCGCCATCTTGTCCGCCATCTTGTCCGCCATCTTTTCCGCCATCTTGTGTCCGCCATCTTGTCCGCCATCTTAACCGCCATCTTGGCAGCCAACTTGTCCACCATCTTGTCCGCCATCTTGTCCGCCATCTTGTGTCCGCCATCTTGTCCGCCATCTTGTCCGCCATCTTGTCCGTCATCTTGTCCGCCATCTTGTCCGCCATCTTGTCCGCCATCTTGTCCGCCATCTTGTGCGCTATTTCGTTCGCCATCTTGTCCGCCATCTTGTCCACCATCTTGTCTGGCATCTTGTCCGCCATCTTGTCCGCCATCTTGTCTGCCAACTTGTCCGCCATCTTGTCCGCCATCTTGTCCGGCATCTTGTCCGCCATCTTGACCGCCATCTTGGCCGCCATCTTGTCCGGCATCTTGTGTCCGCCATCTTGTCCGCCATCTTAACCGCCATCTTGGCCGCCAACTTGTCCACCATCTTGTCCGCCATCTTGTGTCCGCCATCTTGTCCGCCATCTTGTGTCCGCCATCTCGTCTGCCATCTTGACCGGCATCTTGTCCGCCATCTTGTCCGCCATCTTGTCTGCCATCTAGTCCGCCATCTTGTCCGCCATCTTGTTTGCCATCTTGTCCGTCATCTTGTCCGCCATGTTGTCCGCCATCTTGACCGCCATCTTGTCCGCCATCTTGTCCGCCATCTTGTTTGCCATCTTGTCCGCCATCTTGTCCGCCATCTTGTCCGCCACCCTGGACGCCATCTTGTCCGCCATCTTGTCCGTCATCTTGTCCGCCATCTTGTCCGCCATCTTGTCCGCCATCTTGTCCGCCATCTTGTCCGTCATCTTGTCCGCCATGTTGTCCGCCATTATGTGTCCGCCATCTTGTCCGGCATCTTGTCCGCCATCTTGTCCGCCATCTTGTCCGGCATCTTGTCCGCTATCTTGTCCGCCATCTTGTCCGCCATCTTGTCCGCCATCTTGTCCGCCATCTTGTCCGCCATCTTTTCCGCCATCTTGTGTCCGCCATCTTGTCCGCCATCTTAACCGCCATCTTGGCAGCCATCTTGTCCACCATCTTGTCCGCCATCTTGTCCGCCATCTTGTGTCCGCCATCTTGTCCGCCATCTTGTCCGCCATCTTGTCCGTCATCTTGTCCGCCATCTTGTCCGCCATCTTGTCCGCCATCTTGTCCGCCATCTTGTGCGCTATTTCGTTCGCCATCTTGTCCGCCATCTTGTCCACCATCTTGTCCGGCATCTTGTCCGCCATCTTGTCCGCCATCTTGTCTGCCAACTTGTCCGCCATCTTGTCCGCCATCTTGTCCGGCATCTTGTCCGCCATCTTGACCGCCATCTTGGCCGCCATCTTGTCCGGCATCTTGTCCGCCATCTTGTCCGCCATCTTGACCGCCATATTGGCCGCCATCTTGTCCGGCATCTTGTCCGCCATCTTGTGTCCGCCATCTTGTCCGCCATCTTAACCGCCATCTTGGCCGCCATCTTGTCCACCATCTTGTCCGCCATCTTGTCCGCCATCTTGTGTCCGCCATCTTGTCCGCCATCTAGTCCGCCATCTTGTCCGCCATCTTGTCCGCCATCTTGTCCGCCATCTTGTCTGCCATCTAGTCCGCCATCTTGTCCGCCATCTTGTCCGCCATCTTGGCCGCCATCTTTTCCGGCATCTTGTCCGCCATCTTGTCCGCCATCTTGTCCGGCATCTTGTCCGCCATCTTGTCCGCCATCTTGTCCGGCATCTTGTCCGCCATCTTGTCCGCCATCTTGTGTCCGCCATCTTGTCCGCCATCTTGTGTCCGCCATCTTGTCTGCCATCTTGTCCGGCATCTTGTCCGCCATCTTGTCCGCCATCTTGTCTGCCATCTAGTGCGCCATCTTGTCCACCATCTTATTCACCATGTTGGCCGCCACCCTGGGCGCCATCTTGTCCGCCATCTTGTCCGCTATCTTGTCCGCCATCTTAACCGCCATGTTGTCCGCCATATTGGCCGTCATCTTGTCCGCCACCCTGGGCGCCATCTTGTCCGCCATCTTGACCGCCATCTTGTCCGCCATTTTGTCCGCCATCTTAACCGCCATCTTGGCCGCCATCTTGTCCACCATCTTGTCCGCCATCTTGTCCGCCATCTTGTGTCTGCCATCTTGTCCGCCATCTTGTCCGCCATATTGTGTCCGCCATCTTGTCCGCCATGTTGTCCGTCATCTTGGCCGCCATCTTGTCCGCCATCTTGTCTGCCATCTTGTCCGGCATCTTGTCCGCCATCTTGTCCGCCATCTTGTCTGCCATCTAGTCCGCCATCTTGTCCGCCATCTTGTCCGCCATCTTGTCCGCCATCTTGTCCGCCAACTTGTCCGCCATCTTGTGTCCGCCATCTTGTCCGCCATCTTAACCGCCATCTTGGCCGCCATCTTTTCCGGCATCTTGTCCGCCATCTTGTCCGCCATCTTGTCCGGCATCTTGTCCGCCATCTTGTCCGCCATCTTGTGTCCGCCATCTTGTCCGCCATCTTGTGTCCGCCATCTTGTCTGCCATCTTGTCCGGCATCTTGTCCGCCATCTTGTCCGCCATCTTGTCTGCCATCTAGTGCGCCATCTTGTCCACCATCTTATTCACCATGTTGGCCGCCACCCTGGGCGCCATCTTGTCCGCCATCTTGTCCGCTATCTTGTCCGCCATCTTAACCGCCATGTTGTCCGCCATATTGGCCGTCATCTTGTCCGCCACCCTGGGCGCCATCTTGTCCGCCATCTTGACCGCCATCTTGTCCGCCATTTTGTCCGCCATCTTAACCGCCATCTTGGCCGCCATCTTGTCCACCATCTTGTCCGCCATCTTGTCCGCCATCTTGTGTCTGCCATCTTGTCCGCCATCTTGTCCGCCATATTGTGTCCGCCATCTTTTCCGTCATCTTGTCCGTCATCTTGGCCGCCATCTTGTCCGCCATCTTGGCCGCCATCTTGTCCGGCATCTTGTCCGCCATCTTGTCCGCCATCTTGTCCGCCACCCTGGACGCCATCTTGTCCGCCATCTTGTCCGTCATCTTGTCCGCCATCTTGTCCGGGATCTTGTCCGCCATCTTGTCCATCATCTTGTGCCCGCCATCTTGTCCACCATCTTGTCCGCCATCTTGTGTCCGCCATCTTGTCCGCCATCTTGTCCGCCATCTTGTCCGGCATCTTGTCCGCTATCTTGTCCGCCATCTTGTCCGCTTTCTTGTCCGGCATCTTGTCCGCCATCTTGTCTGCCATCTTGTCCGCCATCTTGTCCGCCATCTTGACCGCCATCGTGGCCGCCATCTTGTCCGGCATCTTGTCCGCCATCTTGTCCGCCATCTTGTCCGCCATCTTGTCCGCCATCTTGTCCGCCATCTTGTCCGCCATCTTGTCCACCATCTTGTCCGCAATCTTGTGTCCGCCATCTTGTCCGCCATCTTGTCCGCCATCTTGTGTCCGCCATCTTGGCCACCATCTTGTCCGCCATCTTGGCCGCCATCTTATGCGCTATTTCGTCCGCCATCTTGTCCGCCATCTTGTCCACCATCTTGTCCGCCATCTTGCTCGCCATCTTGTCCGCCATCTTGTCTGCCATCTTGGCCGAAATCTTGTCCGCCATTTTGTCCGCCATCTTGGCCACCATCTTGTTCGCCATCTTGTCCGCCATCTTGTCCGCCATGATGTCCGCCAACTTGGCCGCCATATTGGCCGCCATCTTGTCCGCCATCTTGTCCGCCATCTTGTCCGCCATTTTGGCCGTCATCTTGTCCGTCATCTTGTCCGCCATCTTGTCCGCCATCTTGTCCACCATCTTGTCCGCCATCTTGTCCGCCATCTTGTGTCCGCCATCTTGTCCGCCATCTTGTCCGGCATCTTGTCCGCCATCTTGTCCGCCATCTTGTGTCCGCCATCTTGTCTGCCATCTTGTCCGCCATCTTGTCTGCCATATTGTCCGGCATCTTGTCCGCCATCTTGTCCGCCATCTTGTCCGGCATCTTGTCCGCCATCTTTTCCGCCATCTTGTGTCCGCCATCTTGTCCGCCATCTTGTCCGCCATCTTGGCCGCCATCTTGTCCACCATCTTGTCCACCATCTTGTCCACCATCTTGTCCACCATCTTGTCCGCCATCTTATCCGCCATTTTGTCCGCCATCTTGTGTCCGCCATCTCGTCTGCCATCTTGTCCGGCATCTTGTCCGCCATCTTGTTCGCCATCTTGTCCGCCAACTAGTCCGCCATCTTGTCCGCCATCTTGTCCGCCATCTTGTCCGCCACCCTGAGCACCATCTTGTCCGGCATCTTGTCCGTCATCTTGTCCGCCATGTTGTCCGCCATTATGTCCGCCATCTTGTTCGCCATCTTGTCCGCCATCTTGCCCGCCATCTTGTCCGCCATCTTGTCCGCCACCCTGAGCGCCATCTTGTCCGCCATCTTGTCCGTCATCTTGTCCGCCATGTTGTCCGCCATTATGTCCGCCATCTTGTTCGCCATCTTGTCCGCCATCTTGCCCGCCATCTTGTCCGCCATCTTGTCCGCCATCTTGTCCGCCATCTTGTCCGCCATTTTGGCCACCATCTTGTCCGCCATCTTGTCCGCCATCTTGTCCGCCATCTTCTCCGCCATCTTGTGTCCGCCATCTTGTCCGCCATCTTAACCGCCATCTTGGCCGCCATCTTGTCCAGCATCTTGTCCGCCATCTTGTCCGCCATCTTGTCCGCCATTTTGTGTCCGCCATCTCTTCTGCCATCTTGTCCGTCATTTTGTCCGCCATGTTGTCCGCCATCTTGACCGCCATCTTGTCCGCCATCTTGTCCGCCATCTTGTTTGCCATCTTGTCCGCCATCTTGTCCGCCATCTTGTCCGCCATCTTGTGTCCGCCATCTTGTCTGCCATCTTGTCCGCCATCTTGTCTGCCATATTGTCCGGCATCTTGTCCGCCATCTTGGCCGCCATCTTGTCCGGCATCTTTTCCGCCAACTTTTCCGCCATCTTGTGTCCGCCATCTTGTCCGCCATCTTGTCCGCCATCTTGGCCGCCATCTTGTCCACCATCTTGTCCACCATCTTGTCCGCCATCTTGTGTCCGCCATCTTATCCGCCATTTTGTCCGCCATCTTGTGTCCGCCATCTTGTGTCCGCCATCTTGTGTCCGCCATCTTGTCCGCCATCTTGTCCGTCATTTTGTCCGCCATGTTGTCCGCCATCTTGACCGCCATCTTGTCCGCCATCTTGTCCGCCATCTTGTCCGCCATCTTGTTTGCCATCTTGTCCGCCATCTTGTCCGCCATCTTGTCCGCCATCTTGTCCGCCACCCTGGACGCCATCTTGTCCGCCCTCTTGTCCGCCATCTTGTCCGCCATCTTGTCCGCCATCTTGACCGCCATCTTGGCCGCCATCTTGTCCGGCATCTTTTCCGCCATCTTTTCCGCCATCTTGTGTCCGCCATCTTGTCCGCCATCTTGTCCGCCATCTTGTCCACCATCTTGTCCGCCATCTTGTGTCCGCCATCTTGTCCGCCATCTTGTCCGCCATCTTGTGTCCGCCATCTTGTCTGCCATCTTGTCCGCCATCTTGTCCGCCATCTTGGCCGTCATCTTGTCTGCCATCTAGTCCGCCATCTTGTCCGCCATCTTGTCCGCCATCTTGTCCGCCATCTTGTCCGCCATCTTGTCCGCCATCTTGTGTCCGCCATCTTGTCTGCCATCTTTATCGCCATCTTGGCCGCCATCTTGTCCGGCATCTTGTCCGCCATCTTGTCCGCCATCTTGTCCGCCATCTTGTGTCCGCCATCTTGTTCGCCATCTTGTCTGCCATCTTGTCCGGTATCTTGTCCGCCATCTTGTCCGGCATCTTGTCCGCCACCCTGGACGCCATCTTGTCCGCCATCTTGTCCGTCATCTTGTCCGCCATCTTGTCCGGGATCTTGTCCGCCATCTTGTCCATCATCTTGTGCCCGCCATCTTGTCCACCATCTTGTCCGCCATCTTGTGTCCGCCATCTTGTCCGCCATCTTGTCCGCCATCTTGTCCGGCATCTTGTCCGCCATCTTGTCCGCCATCTTGTCCGCTTTCTTGTCCGGCATCTTGTCCGCCATCTTGTCTGCCATCTTGTCCGCCATCTTGTCCGCCATCTTGACCGCCATCGTGGCCGCCATCTTGTCCGGCATCTTGTCCGCCATCTTGTCCGCCATCTTGTCCGCCATCTTGTCCGCCATCTTGTCCGCCATCTTGTCCACCATCTTGTCCGCAATCTTGTGTCCGCCATCTTGTCCGCCATCTTGTCCGCCATCTTGTGTCCGCCATCTTGGCCACCATCTTGTCCGCCATCTTGGCCGCCATCTTATGCGCTATTTCGTCCGCCATCTTGTCCACCATCTTGTCCGCCATCTTGCTCGCCATCTTGTCCGCCATCTTGTCTGCCATCTTGGCCGAAATCTTGGCCGCCATTTTTTCCGCCATCTTGGCCACCATCTTGTTCGCCATCTTGTCCGCCATCTTGTCCGCCATTATGTCCGCCAACTTGGCCGCCATATTGGCCGCCATCTTGTCCGCCATCTTGTCCGCCATCTTGTCCGCCATTTTGGCCGTCATCTTGTCCGTCATCTTGTCCGCCATCTTGTCCGCCATCTTGTCCACCATCTTGTCCGCCATCTTGTCCGCCATCTTGTGTCCGCCATCTTGTCCGCCATCTTGTCCGGCATCATGTCCGCCATCTTGTCCGCCATCTTGTGTCCGCCATCTTGTCTGCCATCTTGTCCGCCATCTTGTCTGCCATATTGTCCGGCATCTTGTCCGCCATCTTGTCCGCCATCTTGTCCGGCATCTTGTCCGCCATCTTTTCCGCCATCTTGTGTCCGCCATCTTGTCCGCCATCTTGTCCGCCATCTTGGCCGCCATCTTGTCCACCATCTTGTCCACCATCTTGTCCACCATCTTGTCCACCATCTTGTCCGCCATCTTATCCGCCATTTTGTCCGCCATCTTGTGTCCGCCATCTCGTCTGCCATCTTGTCCGGCATCTTGTCCGCCATCTTGTTCGCCATCTTGTCCGCCAACTAGTCCGCCATCTTGTCCGCCATCTTGTCCGCCATCTTGTCCGCCACCCTGAGCACCATCTTGTCCGCCATCTTGTCCGTCATCTTGTCCGCCATGTTGTCCGCCATTATGTCCGCCATCTTGTTCGCCATCTTGTCCGCCATCTTGCCCGCCATCTTGTCCGCCATCTTGTCCGCCACCCTGAGCGCCATCTTGTCCGCCATCTTGTCCGTCATCTTGTCCGCCATGTTGTCCGCCATTATGTCCGCCATCTTGTTCGCCATCTTGTCCGCCATCTTGCCCGCCATCTTGTCCGCCATCTTGTCCGCCATCTTGTCCGCCATCTTGTCCGCCATTTTGGCCACCATCTTGTCCGCCATCTTGTCCGCCATCTTGTCCGCCATCTTCTCCGCCATCTTGTGTCCGCCATCTTGTCCGCCATCTTAACCGCCATCTTGGCCGCCATCTTGTCCAGCATCTTGTCCGCCATCTTGTCCGCCATCTTGTCCGCCATTTTGTGTCCGCCATCTCTTCTGCCATCTTGTCCGTCATTTTGTCCGCCATGTTGTCCGCCATCTTGACCGCCATCTTGTCCGCCATCTTGTCCGCCATCTTGTTTGCCATCTTGTCCGCCATCTTGTCCGCCATCTTGTCCGCCACCCTGGACGCCATCTTGTCCGCCATCTTGTCCGCCATCTTGTCCGCCATCTTGGCCGTCATCTTGGCCGTCATCTTGGCCGCCATCTTGTCCGGCATCTTTTCCGCCATCTTTTCCGCCATCTTGTGTCCGCCATCTTGTCCGCCATCTTGTCCGCCATCTTGGCCGCCATCTTGTCCACCATCTTGTCCACCATCTTGTCCGCCATCTTGTGTCCGCCATCTTATCCGCCATTTTGTCCGCCATCTTGTGTCCGCCATCTTGTGTCCGCCATCTTGTGTCCGCCATCTTGTCCGCCATCTTGTCCGTCATTTTGTCCGCCATGTTGTCCGCCATCTTGACCGCCATCTTGTCCGCCATCTTGTCCGCCATCTTGTCCGCCATCTTGTTTGCCATCTTGTCCGCCATCTTGTCCGCCATCTTGTCCGCCACCCTGGACGCCATCTTGTCCGCCCTCTTGTCCGCCATCTTGTCCGCCATCTTGTCCGCCATCTTGACCGCCATCTTGGCCGCCATCTTGTCCGGCATCTTTTCCGCCATCTTTTCCGCCATCTTGTGTCCGCCATCTTGTCCGCCATCTTGTCCGCCATCTTGTCCACCATCTTGTCCGCCATCTTGTGTCCGCCATCTTGTCCGCCATCTTGTGTCCGCCATCTTGTCTGCCATCTTGTCCGCCATCTTGTCCGCCATCTTGTCCGCCATCTTGTCCGCCACCCTGGACGCCATCTTGTCCGCCCTCTTGTCCGCCATCTTGTCCGCCATCTTGTCCGCCATCTTGTGTCCGCCATCTTGTCTGCCATCTTTATCGCCATCTTGGCCGCCATCTTGTCCGGCATCTTGTCCGCCATCTTGTCCGCCATCTTGTCCGCCATCTTGTGTCCGCCATCTTGTTCGCCATCTTGTCTGCCATCTTGTCCGGTATCTTGTCCGCCATCTTGTCCGGCATCTTGTCCGCCATCTTGTCCGCCATCTTGTGTCCGCCATCTTGTCCACCATCTTAACCGCCATCTTGGCCGCCATCTTGTCCGCCATCTTGTCCGCCATCTTGTGTCCGCCATCTTGTCCGCCATCTTGTCCGCCATGTTGTCCGCCATTATGTCCGCCATCTTGTCCGCCATCTAATTCGCCATCTTGGCCGCCATCTTGTCCGCCATCTTGTCCGCCATCTTGTCCGCCATCTTGTCCGCCATCTTGTGTCCGCCATCTTGTCCGCCATCTTGTCCACCATCTTGTCCGCCATCTTGTCCGCCATCTTGTGTCCGCCATCTTGTCCGCCATCTTGTCCGCCATTTTGTCCGCCATCTTGTGTCCGCCATCTCAACTGCCATCTTGTCCGGCATCTTGTCCGCCATCTTGTCCGCCATCTTGTCTGCCATCTTGTCCGGCATCTTGTCCGCCATCTTGTCCGCCATCTTGTCTGGCATCTTGTCCGCCACCCTGAGCGCCATCTTGTCCGCCATCTTGTCCGCCATCTTGTGTCCGCCATCTTGTCTGCCATCTTGTCCGCCATCTTGTCTGCCATATTGTCCGGCATCTTGTCCGCCATCTTGTCCGCCATCTTGTCCGGCATCTTGTCCGCCATCTTTTCCGCCATCTTGTGTCCGCCATCTTGTCCGCCATCTTAACCGCCATCTTGGCCGCCATCCTGTCCACCATCTTATCCACCATCTTGTCCGCCATCTTGTGTCCGCCAACTAGTCCGCCATCTTGTCCGCCATCTTGTCCGCCATCTTGTCCGCCATCTTGTCCGCCACCCTGAGCACCATCTTGTCCGCCATCTTGTCCGTCATCTTGTCCGCCATGTTGTCCGCCATTATGTCCGCCATCTTGTTCGCCATCTTGTCCGCCATCTTGCCCGCCATCTTGTCCGCCATCTTGTCCGCCACCCTGAGCGCCATCTTGTCCGCCATCTTGTCCGCCATCTTGTGTCCGCCATCTTGTCTGCCATCTTGTCCGCCATCTTGTCTGCCATATTGTCCGGCATCTTGTCCGCCATCTTGTCCGCCATCTTGTCCGGCATCTTGTCCGCCATCTTTTCCGCCATCTTGTGTCCGCCATCTTGTCCGCCATCTTAACCGCCATCTTGGCCGCCATCCTGTCCACCATCTTATCCACCATCTTGTCCGCCATCTTGTGTCCGCCATCTTGTCCGCCATCTTGACCGCCATCTTGGCCGCCATCTTGTCCGGCATCTTTTCCGCCATCTTTTCCGCCATCTTGTGTCCGCCATCTTGTCCGCCATCTTGTCCGCCATCTTGTCCACCATCTTGTCCGCCATCTTGTGTCCGCCATCTTGTCCGCCATCTTGTCCGCCATCTTGTGTCCGCCATCTTGTCTGCCATCTTGTCCGGCATCTTGTTCGCCATCTTGGCCGTCATCTTGTCTGCCATCTAGTCCGCCATCTTGTCCGCCATCTTGTCCGCCATCTTGTCCGCCATCTTGTCCGCCATCTTGTCCGCCATCTTGTGTCCGCCATCTTGTCCGCCATCTTAATCGCCATCTTGGCCGCCATCTTGTCCGGCATCTTGTCCGCCATCTTGTCCGCCATCTTGTCCGCCATCTTGTGTCCGCCATCTTGTTCGCCATCTTGTCTGCCATCTTGTCCGGTATCTTGTCCGCCATCTTGTCCGGCATCTTGTCCGCCATCTTGTCCGCCATCTTGTGTCCGCCATCTTGTCCACCATCTTAACCGCCATCTTGTCCGCCATCTTGTCCGCCATCTTGTCCGCCATCTTGTGTCCGCCATCTTGTCCGCCATCTTGTCCGCCATTTTGGCCGCCATTAAGTCCGCCATCTTGTCCGCCATCTTGGCCGCCATCTTGTCCGCCATCTTGTCCGCCATCTTGTGTCCGCCATCTTGTCCGCCATCTTGTCCACCATCTTGTCCGCCATCTTGTCCGCCATCTTGTGTCCGCCATCTTGTCCGCCATCTTGTCCGCCATTTTGTCCGCCATCTTGTGTCCGCCATCTCGCCTGCCATCTTGTCCGGCATCTTGTCCGCCATCTTGTCCGCCATCTTGTCCGCCATCTTGTCCGCCATATTGTCCGCCATCTTGTCCGCCACCCTGGACGCCATCTTGTCCGCCATCTTGTCCGCCATCTTGTCCGCCATCTTGTCCGCCATTTTTGCCGCCATCTTGTCCGCCATCTTGTCCGCCATCTTGTCCGTCATCTTGTCCGCCATGTTGTCTGCCATCTTGTGTCCGCCATCTTGTCCGGCATCTTGTCCACCATCTTAACCGCCATCTTGTCCGCCATCTTGTGTCCGCCATCTTGTCCGCCATCTTGTCCGCCATCTTGTCTGCCATCTTGTCCGCCATCTTGTCCGCCATCTTGTCCGCCATCTTGTCCGGCATCTTGTCCGCCATCTTTTCCGCCATCTTGTGTCCGCCATCTTGTCCTTCATCTTAACCGCCATCTTGGCCGCCATCTTGTCCACCATCTTGTCCGCCATCTTGTCCGCCATCTTGTGTCCGCCATGTTGTCCGCCATCTTGTGTCCGCCATCTTGTCCGCCATCTTGTCCGCCATCTAGTCCGCCATCTTGTCCGCCATCTTGTGTCCGCCATCTTGTCCGCCATCTTGTCCGCCATCTTGGCCGCCATCTTGTCCGCCATCTTGTCCGCCATCTTATCCGCCATCTTGTGTCCGCCATCTTGTCCGCCATCTTGTCCGCCATCTTGTGTCCGCCATCTTGTGTCCGCCATCTTGTCCGCCATCTTGTCCGGCATCTTGTCCGCCATCTTGACCGCCATCTTGTCCGCCATATTGTCCGCCATCTTGTCCGCCATCTTTATCGCCATCTTGGCCGCCATCTTGTCCGCCCTCTTGTCCGCCATCTTGACCGCCATCTTGGCCGCCATCTTGTCCGGCATCTTTTCCGCCATCTTTTCCGCCATCTTGTGTCCGCCATCTTGTCCGCCATCTTGTCCACCATCTTGTCCGCCATCTTGTCCGCCATCTTGGCCGCCATCTTGTCCGCCATCTTGTCCGCCATCTTGTCCGCCATCTTGTGTCCGCCATCTTGTCTGCCATCTTGTCCGGCATCTTGTCCGCCATCTTGGCCGCCATCTTGTCTGCCATCTAGTCCGCCATCTTGTCCGCCATCTTGTCCGCCATCTTGTCCGCCATCTTGTCCGCCATCTTGTCCGCCATCTTGTGTCCGCCATCTTGTCCGCCATCTTAACCGCCATCTTGGCCGCCATCTTGTCCAGCATCTTGTCCGCCATCTTGTCCGCCATCTTGTCCGCCATCTTGTGTCCGCCATCTTGTTCGCCATCTTGTCTGCCATCTTGTCCGGTATCTTGTCCGCCATCTTGTCCGGCATCTTGTCCGCCATCTTGTCCGCCATCTTGTGTCCGCCATCTTGTCCACCATCTTGTCCGCCATCTTGTCCGCCATCTTGTCCGCCATCTTGTGTCCGCCATCTTGTCCGCCATTATGTCGGCCATCTTGTCCGCCATCTTGTCCGCCATCTTGTCCGCCATCTTGTCCGCCATCTTGACCGCCATCATGGCCGCCATCTTGTCCGGCATCTTGTACGCCATCTTGTCCGCCATCTTGTCCGCCATCTTGTCCGCCATCTTGACCGCCATGTTGGCCGCCATCTTGTCCGGCATCTTGTCCGCCATCTTTTCCGCCATCTTGTGTCCGCCATCTTGTCCGCCATCTTGGCCGCCATCTTGTCCACCATCTTGTCCGCCATCTTGTCCGCCATCTTTTCCGCCATCTTGTCCGCCATCTTGTCCGCCATCTTGTCCGCCATCTTGACCGCCATCTTGTCCACCATCTTGTCCGCCATCTTGTCCGCCATCTTGTGTCCGCCATCTTTTCCGCCATCTTGTCCGCAATCTTGTGTCCGCCATCTTGTCCGCCATCTTGTCCGCCATCTTGTCCGCCATCTTATCCGCCATCTTGACCGCCATCTTGGCCTCCATCTTGTCCGGCATCTTGTCCGCCATCTTGTCCGCCATCTTGTCCGCCATCTTGTCCGCCATATTGTGTCCGCCATCTTGTCCGGCATCTTGTCCGCCATCTTGTCCGCCATCTTGTCCGCCATCTTGTCCGCCATCTTGTGTCCGCCATCTTGTCCGCCATCTTGTCCGCCATCTTGTGTCCGCCATCTTGTCCGCCATCTTGTCCGCCATCTTGTCCGCCATCTTGTCCGCCATCTTGACCGCCACCTTGGCCGCCATCTTGTCCGCCATCTTGTCCGCCATCTTGTCCGCCATCTTGTCCGCCATCTTGTCCGCCATCTTGTCCGCCATCTTGACCGCCATGTTGGCCGCCATCTTGTCCGGCATCTTGTCCGCCATCTTTTCCGCCATCTTGTGTCCGCCATCTTGTCCGCCATCTTTTCCGCCATCTTGGCCGCCATCTTGGCCGCCATCTTGTCCACCATCTTGTCCGCCATCTTGTCCGCCATCTTGTCCGCCACCCTGGACGCCATCTTGTCCGCCATCTTGTCCGTCATCTTGTCCGCCATGTTGTCCGCCATTATGTCCGCCATCTTTTCCGCCATCTTGTCCGCCATCTTGTCCGCCATCTTGTCCGCCATCTTGACCGCCATCTTGTCCACCATCTTGTCCGCCATCTTGTCCGCCATCTTGTGTCCGCCATCTTTTCCGCCATCTTGTCCGCAATCTTGTGTCCGCCATCTTGTCCGCCATCTTGTGTCCGCCATCTTGTCTGCCATCTTGTCCGCCATCTTGTCTGCCATCTTGTCCACCATCTTGTCCGCCATCTTGTCCGCCATCTTGTGTCCGCCATCTTGTCCACCATCTTGTCCGCCATCTTGTGTCCGCCATCTTGTCCGCCATCTTGTCCGCCATCTTGTCTGCCATCTTGTCCACCATCTTGTCCGCCATCTTGTCCGCCATCTTGTCCGGCATCTTGTCCGCCATCTTGTCTGCCATCTTGTCCGCCATCTTGTCCGCCATCTTGACCGCCATCGTGGCCGCCATCTTGTCCGGCATCTTGTCCGCCATATTTTCCGTCATCTTGTGTCCGCCATCTTGTCTGCCATCTTGTCCGCCATCTTGTCTGCCATCTTGTCCGCCATCTTGTCTGCCATCTTGTCTGCCATCTAGTCCGCCATCTTGTCCGCCATCTTGTCCGCCATGTTGTCCGCCATCTTGACCGCCATCTTGTCCGCCATCTTGTCCGCCATCTTGTGCGTCATTTTGTCCGCCATGTTGTCCGCCATCTTGACCGCCATCTTGTCCGCCATCTTGTCCGCCATCTTGGCCGCCATCTTGTCCGCCATCTTGGCCGCCATCTTGTCCGCCATCTTGTGTCCGCCATCTTGTGTCCGCCATCTCGTCTGCCATCTTGTCCGGCATCTTGTCCGCCATCTTGTCCGCCATCTTGTCTGCCATCTAGTCCGCCATCTTGTCCGCCATCTTGTCCGCCATGTTGTCCGCCATCTTGACCGCCATCTTGTCCGCCATCTTGTCCGCCATCTTGTCCGCCATCTTGTCCGGCATCTTGTCCGCCATCTTTTCCGCCATCTTGTGACCGCCATCTTGTCCGCCATCTTGTCCGCCATCTTGGCCGCCATCTTGTCCACCATCTTGTCCACCATCTTGTCCGCCATCTTGTGTCCGCCATCTTGTCCGCCATTTTGTCCGCCATCTTGTGTCCGCCATCTCGTCTGCCATCTTGTCCGGCATCTTGTCCGCCATCTTGTCCGCCATCTTGTCTGCCATCTAGTCCGCCATCTTGTCCGCCATCTTGTGTCCGCCATCTTGTCTGCCATCTTGTCCGCCATCTTGTCCGCCATCTTGTCCGCTATCTTGTCCGCCATCTTGTCCGCCATCTTGTCCGCCATCTTGTCCGCCATTTTGTCCGCCATCTTGTGTCCGCCATCTTGTCTGCCATCTTGTCCGCCATTTTGTCTGCCATCTTGTCCGGCATCTTGTCCGCCATCTTGTCCGCCATCTTGTCCGGCATCTTGTCCGCCATCTTTTCCGCCATTTTGTGTCCGCCATCTTGTCCGCCATCTTAACCGCCATCTTGGCCGCCATCTTGTCCACCATCTTGTCCACCATCTTGTCCGCCATCTTGTCCGCCATCTTGTCCGCCATCTTGTCCGCCACCCTGGGCGCCATCTTGTCCGCCATCTTGTCCGCCATTTTGTCCGTCATTTTGTCCGCCATCTTGTCCGCCACCCTGGGCGCCATCTTGTCCGCCATCTTTTCCGCCATCTTGTCCGTCATCTTGTCCGCCATCTTGCCCGCCATTATGTCCGCCATCTTGTCCGCCATTTTGTCCGCCATCTTGCCCGCCATCTTGTCCGCCATCTTGTCCGCTATCTTGTCCGCCATCTTGTCCGCCATCTTGTCCGCCATTTTGGCCGCCATCTTGTCCGCCATCTTGTCCGCCATCTTGTCCGCCATCTTGTGCGACATCTTGTCCGCCATCTTGTCCGCCATCTTGTCCGCTATCTTGGCCGCCATCTTGGCCGCCATCTTGTCCGCCATCTTATCCGCCATCTTAACCGCCATCTTAACCGCCATGTTGTGTCCGCCATCTTGGCCGCCATCTTGTCCGCCATCTTGTCCGCCACCTTGGCCACCATCTTGTCCGCCATCTTGTCCGCCATCTTGGCCACCATTTTGTCCGGCATCTTGTCCGCCATCTTGTCCGCCACCTTGGCCACCATCTTGTCCACCATCTTGTCCGCCATCTTGTCCGCCATCTTGTCCGCCATCTTGTCCGCCATCTTGTCCGCCATCTTGACCGCCATCTTGTCCGCCATCTTGTCCGCCATCTTGGCCGCCATCTTGGCCGCCATCTTGTCCGCCATCTTGTCCGCCATCTTGTCCGCCATCTTGGCCGCCATCTTTTCCGCCATGTCGGCCGCCATCTTGGCCGCCATCTTGTCCGCCATATTGTCCGCCATCTTGTCCGCCATCTTGTCCGCCATCTTGTCCGCCATCTTGTCCGCCATCTTGTCCGCCATCTTGTCCGCCATCTTGTCCGCCATCTTGGCCGCCATCTTGTCCGCCATCTTGTCCGCCATATTGGCCGCCATCGTGGCCGCCATCTTGGCCGCCATCTTGGCCGCCATCTTGGCCGCCATCTTGGCCGCCATCTTGGCCGGCATCTTAACCGCCATCTTGGCCGCCTTCTTTGTGGGTAGGGGGGAGGGGGATGGAAGATGTCACCTCTTGAAAAACATGCTCGCCTGGTATCGGAAATCTGAAAACAGCTGGTTTGTATGAAAAGTTAGTGTTTAAACATTGCATACCTTACGGCGCATTGCATTGCAAGTTGATTGCATACCTTACGGCGCAGTACCAGGAGCTACCTCTTCCGTGCTTGCTCTCCTGTTATTATACATTCGGAAACTGGTAGTTTTCGAAGAAATTTTTCTCGACCAACGGGAAAGTTAGTGTTTAAACATTGCATACCTTTCGGCGGTTTTCGACCAAAATTGCTGTACTAGGTGATACCTCTTCCGTGGATGCTCTCCTGGTACTGTACATTCAAAAACGGGTAGTTTTCGAAGAAATTTTTCTCGACCAACGGGAAATTTAGTATCCTCGTCCTGGTGCAATTTCGTTTATACTTTAAAGTCACAAAGTCGATATTCTTCTCTGCATTTAATTTATCACATAGAAAAAAATGTTTTATATAACCAAGGAAGATATTTTTGATCAATTTTCTACCTTGTAAATTATTTTTTTTTGTTATTACTTAACTTTGTTTTAAAATTTCCTAAAATCGCACAATCGGCACAAATTGTTTGGGGCCCCCAACACGGCAAAGCCCTAGGCGACCGCTTACTCCGCCTACCGTTTGATCCGCCGCTGCCTCATTCATTGGATGCTCTCGACAAGGAAAAAGCATCCAAACGCCTGTAACTTCTTTATTTTGCGTCCTCGACCATTAAAAAGTGGACCTGATTTCGATAGAAAACCATACAATATTCCGCCGGTTTGGCAAGTTTTTAGGGTAAAATTTTCTATAAAAATGCTTTTTTTTCTTTAAACGCCTGTAACTTCTTTATTTTGCGTCCTAGACCCTTAAAAGTTTCACCTGATTTCAATAGAAAACCATACAATTTTCGGACTTTTTGGCAAGTTTTTGGGATAAAAATTGCTATAAAATGCTTTTTTTTAAACGCCTGTAACTTCTTTATTTTGCGTCCTAGAGTCTTAAAAGTTTGACCTGATTTCGAAAAAAAACCACACTAATTTCGAACTTATTGGCAAGTTTTTAGGGTAAAACTTTCTATAAAAATGCTTTTTTTTAAACGCCTGTAACTTCTTTATTTCGCTTCCTAGACCCTTCAAAGTTTCACCTGATTTCAATAGAAAACCATACAATTTTCGGACTTTTCTCAAGTTTTTAGGGTCAAAACATTTACAAAATTTTTTTTTCTTTATACGCCTGTAACTTCTTTATTTTGCGTCCTAGACCCTTCAAAGTTTGACCTGATTTCAATAGAAAACCATACAATTTTCGGTTTTTTTTCAAGTTTTTAGGGTCAAAATTTTTACATTTTTTTTTTCTTTAAACGCTTGTAACTTCTTTATTTTGCGTCCTAGACCCTTGAAAGTTTGACCTGATTTCAATGGAAAACCATTCAATTTTCGGTCTTTTTTCAAGTTTTTAGGGTCAAAATATTTACTAAAAAATTTTTTTTCTTTAAACGCCTGTAACTTCTTTATTTTGCGTCCTAGACCCTTCAAAGTTTGACCTGATTTCAATAGAAAACCATACAATTTTCGGTTTTTTTTCAAGTTTTTAGGGTCAAAATTTTTACAAAATTTTTTTTCTCTTTAAACGCCTGTAACTTCTTTATTTTGCGTCCTAGACCCTTCAAAGTTTGACCTGATTTCAATAGAAAACCATACAATTATCGGACTTTTTTCAAGTTGTTAGGGTCAAAAGTTTTACAAAAATTTTTTTCTTTAAACGTTTGTAACTTTTTTATTTTGCGTCCTAGACCCTTCAAAGTTTGACCTGATTTCAATAGAAAACCATACAATTTTCGGTCTTTTTTCAAGTTTTTAGGGTCAAAATTTTTACAAATTTTTTTTTTCTTTAAACGCCTGTAACTTCTTTATTTTGCGTCCTAGACCCTTCAAAGTTTTACCTGATTTCAATAGAAAACCATACAATTATCGGACTTTTTTCAAGTTGTTAGGGTCAAAATTTTTACAAAAATTTTTTTTTTCTTTAAACGCCTGTAACTTCTTTATTTTGCGTCCTAGACCCTTCAAAGTTTGACCTGATTTCAATAGAAAACCATACAATTATCGGTCTTTTTTCAAGTTTTTAGGGTCAAAATTTTTAAAATTTTTTTTTTCTTTAAACGCCTGTAACTTCTTTATTTTGCGTCCTAGACCCTTCAAAGTTTGACCTGATTTCAATAGAAAACCATACAATTATCGGACTTTTTTCAAGTATTAGGGTCAAAATTTTTACAAAAATTTTTTTTTTTCTTTAAACGCCTGTAACTTCTTTATTTTGCGTCCTAGACCCTTCAAAGTTTGACCTGATTTCAATAGAAAACCATACAATTATCGGACTTTTTTCAAGTTTTTAGGGTCAAAATTTTTACAAAATTTTTTTTTTCTTTAAACGCCTGTAACTTCTTTATTTTGCGTCCTAGACCCTTCAAAGTTTGACCTGATTTCAATAGAAAACCATACAATTTTCGGTCTTTTTTCAAGTTTTTAGGGTCAAAATTTTTACAATTTTTTTTTTCTTTAAACGCCTGTAACTTCTTTATTTTGCGTCCTAGACCCTTCAAAGTTTGACCTGATTTCAATAGAAAACCATACAATTATCGGACTTTTTTCAAGTTTTTAGGGTCAAAATTTTTACAAAATTTTTTTTTTCTTTAAACGCCTGTAACTTCTTTATTTTGCGTCCTAGACCCTTGAAAGTTTGACCTGATTTCAATCGAAAACCATACAATTTTCGGATTTTTTTCAAGTTTTTAGGGTCAAAATTTTTACAAAATTTTTTTTTCTTTAAACGCCTGTAACTTCTTTATTTTGCGTCCTAGACCCTTCAAAGTTTGACCTGATTTCAATAGAAAACCATACAATTATCGGACTTTTTCAAGTTTTTAGGGTCAAAATTTTTACAAAAAATTTTTTTTCTTTAAACGCCTGTAACTTCTTTATTTTGCGTCCTAGACCCTTCAAAGTTTGACCTGATTTCAATAGAAAACCATACAATTTTCGGTCTTTTTTCAAGTTGTTAGGGTCAAGATTTTTACAAAAATTTTTTTTTTCTTTAAACGCCTGTAACTTCTTTATTTTGCGTCCTAGACCCTTCAAAGTTTGACCTGATTTCAATAGAAAACCATACAATTATCGGACTTTTTTCAAGTTTTTAGGGTCAAAATTTTTACAAAAAAATTTTTTTTTCTTTAAACGCCTGTAACTTCTTTATTTTGCGTCCTAGACCCTTCAAAGTTTGACCTGATTTCAATAGAAAACCATACAATTTTCGGTCATTTTTCAAGTTTTTAGGGTCAAAATTTTTACAAAAATTTTTTTTTCTTTTAACGCCTGTAACTTTTTTATTTTGCGTCCTAGACCCTTCAAAGTTTGACCTGATTTCAATAGAAAACCATACAATTTTCGGACTTTTTTCAAGTTTTTAGGGTCAAAATTTTTACAAATTTTTTTTTTCTTTAAACGCCTGTAACTTCTTTATTTTGCGTCCTAGACCCTTCAAAGTTTGACCTGATTTCAATAGAAAACCATACAATTATCGGACTTTTTTCAAGTTTTTAGGGTCAAAATTTTTACAAATATTTTTTTCTTTAAACGCCTGTAACTTCTTTATTTTGCGTCCTAGACCCTTCAAAGTTTGACCTGATTTCAATAGAAAACCATACAATTATCGGACTTTTTTCAAGTTTTTAGGGTCAAAATTTTTACAAATTTTTTTTTTTCTTTAAACGCCTGTAACTTCTTTATTTTGCGTCCTAGACCCTTCAAAGTTTGACCTGATTTCAATAGAAAACCATACAATTTTCGGTCTTTTTTCAAGTTTTTAGGGTGAAAATTTTTACAAAAAAAATTTTTTTTCTTTAAACGCCTGTAACTTCTTTATTTTGCGTCCTAGACCCTTCAAAGTTTGACCTGATTTCAATAGAAAACCATACAATTATCGGACTTTTTTCAAGTTTTTAGGGTCAAAATTTTTACAAAAAATTTTTTTCTTTAAACGCCTGTAACTTCTTTATTTTGCGTCCTAGACCCTTCAAAGTTTGACCTGATTTCAATAGAAAACCAAACAATTATCGGACTTTTTTCAAGTTTTTAGGGTCAAAATTTTTACAAAATTTTTTTTTTCTTTAAACGCCTGTAACTTCTTTATTTTCCGTCCTAGACCCTTCAAAGTTTGACCTGATTTCAATAGAAAACCATACAATTTTCGGTCTTTTTTCAAGTTTTTAGGGTCAAAATTTTTACAATTTTTTTTTCTTTAAACGCCTGTAACTTCTTTATTTTGCGTCCTAGACCCTTCAAAGTTTGACCTGATTTCAATAGAAAACCATACAATTATCGGACTTTTTTCAAGTTGTTAGGGTCAAGATTTTTACAAAAAAATTTTTTTTCTTTAAACGCCTGTAACTTCTTTATTTTGCGTCCTAGACCCTTCAAAGTTTGACCTGATTTCAATAGAAAACCATACAATTTTTGGTGTTTTTTCAAGTTTTTAGGGTCAAAATTTTTACAAATTTTTTTTTTCTTTAAACGCCTGTAACTTCTTTATTTTCCGTCCTAGACCCTTCAAAGTTTGACCTGATTTCAATAGAAAACCATACAATTTTCGGTCATTTTTCAAGTTTTTAGGGTCAAAATTTTTACAAAATTTTTTTTTTCTTTAAACGCCTGTAACTTCTTTATTTTGCGTCCTAGACCCTTCAAAGTTTGACCTGATTTCAATAGAAAACCATACAATTTTCGGACTTTTTTCAAGTTTTTAGGGTCAAAATTTTTACAAAATTTTTTTTTCTTTAAACGCCTGTAACTTCTTTATTTTGCGTCCTAGACCCTTCAAAGTTTGACCTGATTTCAATAGAAAACCATACAATTATCGGACTTTTTTCAAGTTTTTAGGGTCAAAATTTTTACAAATTTTTTTTTTCTTTAAACGCCTGTAACTTCTTTATTTTGCGTCCTAGACCCTTCAAAGTTTGACCTGATTTCAATAGAAAACCATACAATTTTCGGTCTTTTTTTAAGTTTTTAGGGTCAAAATTTTTAAAATTTTTTTTTCTTTAAACGCCTGTAACTTCTTTATTTTGCGTCCTAGACCCTTCAAAGTTTGACCTGATTTCAATAGAAAACCATACAATTATCGGACTTTTTTCAAGTTTTTAGGGTCAAAATTTTTACAAAAATTTTTTTTTTCTTAAAACGCCTGTAACTTCTTTATTTTGCGTCCTAGACCCTTCAAAGTTTGACCTGATTTCAATAGAAAACCATACAATTTTCGGTCTTTTTTCAAGTTGTTAGGGTCAAGATATTTACAAAAAATTTTTTTTTCTTTAAACGCCTGTAACTTCTTTATTTTGCGTCCTAGACCCTTCAAAGTTTGACCTGATTTCAATAGAAAACCATACAATTATCGGACTTTTTTCAAGTTTTTAGGGTCAAAATTTTTACAAAAAAATTTTTTTTTCTTTAAACGCCTGTAACTTCTTTATTTTGCGTCCTAGACCCTTCAAAGTTTGACCTGATTTCAATAGAAAACCATACAATTTTCGGTCTTTTTTCAAGTTTTTAGGGTCAAAATTTTTACAAAATTTTTTTTTTCTTTAAACGCCTGTAACTTCTTTATTTTCCGTCCTAGACCCTTCAAAGTTTGACCTGATTTCAATAGAAAACCATACAATTTTCG